>NC_133460.1:46461875-47071459 GCF_048565385.1 Saimiri boliviensis
CAAATATTCTGGAGTCTGTAGATTTTTTTGTTTTTCCTGCTGCTATCAACTTTTATTATACTATAAATATGGATGTAACTGGTACCTACACAACTACTAGCACACACCTAAAATTAAGTAAGAAATCATGATCAGTAATTCTTTTTTTCTAATCCTAAGTGCTTAAAAATATAACACACTATCAATAAATCACCATGGTGACGGTTCTTAAAGGGGTGTGTGTGTGTGTGTGTGTGTGTGTGTGTGTGTGTGTGTGTGTAGCATGTGGAGAAGGTATCCTGTAGAGAATACAGATTTCTATGCTTTTCCTCTGCTAAGATTCAGCCCTAAAAGGTATATTCAATTATCTCCTTTTTAAAAAATCTCAGATCTTGGCTTGGGTCTGAAACATGAATCATGTGTAGTCTAATGCAGCTCGGGTCAACCCTAATTAAGGAGACCCCAGGACGACCGTGGGAAAATTTCAATTTGGATACCCCAGAAATAGAATTACATATTTAAGACTCTTATATAGCCTGTCTTGTCATATCCTATTTGTAACAGCTGAGAACCTTGACAGTTCTTTCACAAGCTCAGACCATATCACTTGGAGCCACTTTGGTCCCTACACACCACAGATTCCATCTTTAGGCTAATAATTGACTAACTTCAAGATTATGTCAACACTGTCTCTGGCTCATGCAAAAGCCTCATGGTAGTAATTAATCTAACAACAGTGCAAACAAGACTAGGTGATCATGAAAAAAAAAAACATAAGAGCAATAAAAATGAGAGAGACAGATTTCTGGAAGTATGCTGTCGATGTTATGTTTTTCAGTAACAGATTTACACGAATACTTTTAAAAATTTTTGGCCAGGCATTATGGCTCACACCTGTAATCCCAGCACTTTGGGAGGCCGAGTTAGGTGGATCAGGAAGTCATGAGTTCAAGACCAGCCTGGCCAATAGGGTGAAATCTTGTCTCTACTAAAAATACAAAAATTAGCCAGACATGGTGGCAGGTACCTGTAGTCCCAGCTGCTCAGGAGGCTGAGGCAGAAGCATCACATGAATCACAGAGGTGGGGGTTGCAGTGAGCCAAGATTGTACCCCTGCACTCTAGCCTGGGTGATACAGCAATACTCAATCTCAAGAAAAAAAAAAGAAAGAAAGAAAAAGAAAAAGAACTTTATGATAGGAAATGGTTAAGAGGGTGGAGAGAGGAAAGGAAAAATTGGGTCTAGATGTGAGAAGCAGAAATGGGCTCTCTTTTAGGGCAGAGCAGCTCTTCAGTTGTTTTGTAATAACATTTCACCTGACACTTCCGAGGCCAAATACTTAAATAAACACCCGTTAAGAAGTTTAGCAATCCCCTCTGCTTGATCATTTACATTATTTCTTTAACTTAAATTTTCTGCTCAGTAATCATATGCTTCATAGGTCTTTGAGAAAAAAAATTAAAGAGTTATTTTTTTTTCTTTTTCCCTAGCATTTTAAAGAACAATGAGCCAGATCCAACTAGATGAGTCCACTATTCCCCAGGCATAACTCCTGGGGTCATATCAGTTGCATTTGCTGCAGTGGTATAATAATTTACTATAAATGTCTTAAATTAACAACATTTGAACATGTGCCAGGAAATAATACTTTTCCCCAAAGCAGATGAATCATGAACCTGAAATACATAAACCACCTCAAAGGCATTTAAAATTCTTCTAAGGAATGACTTATTCAGATGATAGAATGGTAACCATTTGATTTGAGTGGTGACCTTCCAAAAGCAATGAAGAACATTTCAATGACTTTGAAATGTTACTATCAAAAATCAAATAAAATAAATATATAAAATAGGTAAATATAGAAGCTTCTCCGGTAATGCCTCCCTTGGGAGGTAGAGAGCCTGGAAACCAACTTCAATAAGAATCTTGGCTTCTTTGCCCTTAGTTTTTATAGAAGGGCCCTTCTTATATGTAGAATTTTGCATATGCTCTCCAAAATAGCTCACGTATCTATGAGGAGATTTGGTTGAATTTGAGAGTTTGAGAGCGTATGATATTAGATAAAGTTTGTATAAAGGCAATAGTCAACATCATAGAACAACTCAGTTTATTTAGAACAGCCAGGTCAAATAAATCTAAGGATCTTAGCCCCTAACCATCTGGAAGTCAGTTTTGAAAAAAAATAATTATATATATATATATATATGTAAACTATGCTTTATGATCTTGTTTATGTGGCTTATATAGATCTATGAGATAAATAAAAGAAAAACTAAAAATTCTATAGCCATTACTTAATATGTGTATAAACACACACATATGCATGCACATATGTATATGTATATATTGTTGAATCTACTAAACTGTGTGCTTCTTGATTTATTCATACATTCAATAATATTGATTGAAAAGGTACTACATTCAAGACACTGCTAGGGATTTAAAAAATAAATTAGATATAGATGATGGTCTCAAAGAAAGAGGCTTAAATGTGATTCATCTCAAAATTATCAGAATAATTAAGACAGAAAATTTTAATTGCTGGTAGTATGAAACAAAGATGATGAAAACCTAAGCCAGGATGCTATGAATTGAACAACAGAGAAAAGAGCCCTGGGTCTGATCAGTTTGACCTTCATCAATGTCAACTCACTTACTTGGGATTCTGCTTCTTTATCTGAAAAATAAGGGAAATTTAACCATGTGATCTTCAGAGTCCCTTCTGGCTCCAACATTAAAAAAATTATACTCCATAAGTATGATTTAAGCTACAGGGTTCAAACCTCATTCTTCACTTGTGATAGCTTCACTGATTAATAGCAATGTCAGCCAACATTCCATCTCCTTTTTCCTTTCCTGTTCCCCTTTGATGGAGGTACCAGCTAGCAGTAAAATAGCATTGAGGAGTTGGGACTTGATAAAAGGAATTGTATCCAAAACCACAATACTGTGACTATAGAATTATTGTTTCTTCACGCTAATGTATTAAAAATAGCTGATGAAGAAAAACAATGAAGACTGTAAACAAGTCAAATTTGAGAAAATAGCTGGGAGATAAGTATACAAATATTTTAACTTTTAAAAAAAATGAGCATCCAAGTATTTCATTCGCATTTTTTTAAATGTGCAAATTCAATTATGAAGCCATGATGACCACAAGATAAAAGGTAAAGTTTTATTATTAATTTGAAATGTTTGAAGAAAGTTTGGTAGTAAAATCAAGGTGAAATGAAATATCATGAAGCTGTGCAATTAGGTTAATAATGAGGTGCCTTAGGGATCAGTGCTAGCACAGGTGTTCAATATATTTATTAATGACTTAGAAGAGTCCTGAATCATAGGGAAGCACATTTGGATGACTTCATAGATATTTATAGCAATCAAACGGGTAAATGACTGCTTTTCACGACCGATTCAAGAGCAATTATTTAACACATTACGGCAAATAATCAACAAGAGCAAATTAATGTGAAGCGGGTAGAATTACCCAAGTTTTCTTAGTATGCTAATAGCTAACTGAAATAGTTACTGCCTTTCAGCAACAGTGGGCATATCTAAGACATCTGTCCAGTAAACAGTACTTTAGGAAAAAAAGGATACTCAATAAAGGTTGGAATAAAGAATAATGCAAAAGAATTATCTAAATCAGTAATTAGTGCTGAAAATTTCTACACATCAGAGACTTGCTCTATTGAGTGGCACTGTTGGGGAAGAGTGTGGTTTCCCAAATAATTTTGGAAAAAATAATAGTTTTCTATTATCATCCATTCCTCTCCAATATCCATTCACTGGCATTCCCAGATGCCTCTCAGGCAAAATAAAACTTATAAGGATATGCCCTTTTCAGCTGTGCTTTGCTTTGTTCTAAAGGATTTCTTCAATAGTAACTTTTATGTTGAAGATTTCAAAGCTTTAAAAAAATTAAAAGTCATCCCTTTTCACAAGAAAGATGGCATAACACTATTCAATATAGCAATATATTATATATACATATATATAATATCCTCCCCTTACCTGACAGTTAATTATTTTACATAGAAAGAAAACTTAAATGTAGCATCATTTCAGTAATCATTCATTCATTCCAAAAATATTTTCTGAGTGCCTATTTTATCTAATGCATAGTGGTAATAGAATAAAAATGGTATTAATAAAAAAATTTGGAGACTGCCCTATAAAAGGATTTAGAAAGCCATGTCTCCCTCTCATGAACTAAGCATTTCTCAATCCTAGTCCATGTAAACGAGACATAAATATCATCAATTATATCATAATTTGAAAAATATGAAAATTAATAAGAATCGGAGCCATTTATATAGAATATATAATAATATTTTTTAACCAAAGCATCATTTTATGCTGCCATTTATCTTTGGTACCAGAGAAAATAGTATGACCCACGATCTAAGCTTTCTCATCTGAAGTATAACTTACATAGTTATCCAAATTTTAGAGAAAAATACAATTTCTGGACTGTTAGGGACTAGAAAAGTAAGCCAATATAACTATAGTAAAGCCAAACACTAGTGAAAACATCAACTTGTTTGCAAATTAGCTCTATGAAATAACCAACCAGCAAATCCACTGACAGTATGAAAATATGTGTGAAGTACTGAGAGTAAAAATATTTTGTGTGAAAGATTTGGTAAAGCATTTCTACTCTCTATTTATGTCTACCTGCAAATTTCAGATGTGAACCTCTAGAATACTATATTCACGATCTCATAAGAATTCATAGACTTTCAGAATCTCAATGTTAAAAGGAACCTTAGACTTTAACTATTGCTTGAGCTATACATTTTCTCTACATCATTGGACATACTACTGCTGGAGATTAAAAAACATACACATAAAAAACTCATTAATTAAAACCAAAGACTTGCAACAGAGAACAAACTTTGTGCAATTAAGCAAATAATAAACCTCTGTTATTAGAACCTCAAACATACTTACTAATAAGATTTACCAGAAGGTCTGGAATTATCCATCTAAAAAATAAGATTTGCAATTTGGAGAACAATTCACTTATCAGAGGTGTGACAACTCTGTTAATTTTTCTTTCTAAATCTTTCAGTATCTATGGGTTATTGCACAGTGTGATTTAAATGTAATTTTAGAAAGGGAAAACAAGTAATGAATGAGAATTCATTAACAGGTGGTCAAATGCAAATATTCTATCAATCATGCAGCTATTTTTAAGCATCAGCAAATTTAATTCCATCTCTGGGGGAGTAAACTTATACTCTAAGGTATGTGACACATCATATTTATTTTTAAAGGACATTTCAAAGTGTTCCTTGATTATGAAATACTGCAAGCATTTCCTGTCTTAGGTTTCCTAGGCAGGCAGAATCCACCAATGCAAATCAGAACATTCTATAAGAACCAAAAAGTGTTTATAAAAATGAGAACATTTCCATATCTTAGCTCTAGATAAAGAGATTTGTCATGGTAAAACCAAAAAATCTGAATCAGCCCTAAAACTATGAAATAGCACACAAGAAGGATGCGGTTTTGTGCTGAATTACAAAGAGAAGTCAGATCTGCTTTTTTTTTTTTTCTCGAAACTGAGTCCATAATGATTAAATAAATTTAATCAGCTTTCACTGAATTCCAGTTTTTAAATGTCAGGCAATTACTATGAAATGACTTTTTCTACTTGCATAATCCATTGTGTATTATATTTCTACCCTCAATCAAGTGAATGACTTAAGCTAGTTTGATCAAATATTGTTATCACTCTGTATTACAAGGGAAAGCAACCATCTTATCCAAACTACATGGCATTTGACTCTATAAGCTTCCTTTGGTGAAGCAAGGTATATATATATTGATTTTATTACACACATAGACTCTTCAAGGTCAAATGGCAAGCTAAAGGGAGAAAAAGTATCCTGAATGACTTAATGCTCTTCTATGTCATGGCTTCAAAATCTTAAAATACTTTGCATTTCCCAAGAAGTCATGTGGCATTTGAAAACCCTCTGAAATGAAAAGAAATTTCTGATCCCCAAATGGAGTAGTCAAAAAAATTGAGCACTCTCCAGAAAATAAAAGACTCAATATTTCAGGGCACCCTCCTTCATGACAAGGAGAGTTACAAAAAATAAAAGCAAACAAAAACATCTCACCTACTGTATATATCTTGTTTATTGCCCATTTTCTTGATGAATATGATAGGAACATACAGGCTGATGAGATTCCTTTACTGTACAAAGAAAAGTTACCCTCTTTTATAATGCATAAGTCTTTCCTAAACACAGAGACTGCATTTTAGTTGTTACTCAGCTACATGGAGAAAGAACTGATGTTGGGGAAGGTGAGTTGCAATATTGTACCATTAAAATACAAATAAAGCATGAGTATTGCTGGTAGTCATCCCTTTGAAATTCCAGTTTCAAACAGGAACTGGGATTTTAAATATTTCAGAAATAATTTCTTCTTAGGTCTCTATTGTCATTATACGTCTTTCAATTTTACTACGCCAATGATAAGCACTGAGCAAGACTCCAAATCCCATATAAAAACACTCTCTTGAATAACACCTTAATTCTTCCTCTGTTCTCAATTTTTAAATAATAATAGTTTATCTTAACTCTCCCAGCTGGTCAATTCTGTCATAAAGCTACGTAGAAACCATCTTCCATATTGCAGTTTATTTTTGACTAACTGATAGATGAAATTTTGGCTACTCTTGTTAACAGTGCCTCAGTGTAAGCATTGTTGTAGTTATCAGCTTTTTAAGAAGTATATGGAAATAACAAGCTTTGGGCATGTACTCACTGATAGACACCAGAATGAATCGTGAACAGAAACAATTTGATAAACCATCCAGGGAATCAAACTGTAAATGGTAATGGCAGATCACCCAGTGTATGGGTGAGCCCCTATATACTGCCTCCATAGACCATCGAATCTGAAACTCCTAGCCATTAGATTCATTCCTCTAAGATAACGGCTGCAAGATAAACTATCTGAGTTGGAAGCATCATGTTTGGAACACATTATTGAGTAATATAATATGACTGTCAGTGCCCCAGGTTGCTGGCCACAGTACAAGTAAGTTGAAAAAAAGCATTCACAATCTCAAGTGTTCAGAGGGTCAGGCAAGTACTGGGTATGAAAAAATAAATAGGCAGGTGCTCATGTCAACTGACCAGCAGCCTCAATGTCTGCAAAACAACAGAGAACAGTGCAAGCTGAAGTAAGCCCTCCTCTCAACTAAAAGGGACAACTACCACTGGTCTCCAGAGAACGGGTGCTAAACAGGGCTATAGGTCCATATCTTCCAGGTTTTCTAGAGAGGTAAAAAATCTGATTTTCATGTGAAATCTCTAATTTTCAAATGTTAGAAACTAATTCAATTGTGTAACATCCTGTGAGCCAACATTATTTTGGGCAGAAAAAAAAAAAAGAAGTTGAGGGCCAGATTTGGCCAACTTGTTGGCAATTTTTTAGAATGCCAATCTAGAATGTGGAGAAGGGAGATTCAGTTGGGATGAGGATGAGTTCTAGACTGTCAATTACGAGACCACGTAAGTCCTTCAGATAGTGTCTTTCCTAAGGGAAAGGATACTCAAGCAAACCCTACATATGAAAACCTAAATGCAGTAAGCTACCTGTTTTGGATAGTACATATACACTTTTAAGAAAATGTACATTATTCAATTTTTTAAAAAAAAATCTTTTAATTATTTTATTTTTTAACTTTGTCTTTACTCTTTGTCCAAAAAAAGATTTACAATAACATAACAAAGTTTTCAATAGGATAAAAATTAAAATAAATTATGAAAGACCTAGAAGAAACGATGATAGTAATAGTGACCTAATGTATACCAAATGCATGCTGAATACAGTCAAAAGAACAAAAATCTCATTAGCCATTAATTTATAAAATGGATTATTATCTGCCTGCGGCGGGGGAAGATGTGTCCATTTGCAAAGTCCATTTGCTTTTTTAAAACATACACTTTGGTCTTTGGTGTGGAAAAATCTATCTTGTTCATAACTAATATAGTAATTAATGTTGCCTATCAAAATAAAGGAGCATTATTACTTAGACTCCCTAGATTATCTGTTTCCTTAAAAAGCATTAAGGGATATCTTCGTGAGCCAAAATAGAGGGCAGAACAGATCCCTTCCTACTTAGGATTTTAATACTCCCTTGCCTAAAAGGGAAAGATTTTTCAATAATAAGAAAAGTTAATATGAGTTACAGGAGCATCAGTCTGATGAGGCCATATACAGGATATATTACTAGCAATATTCTACCTAATGTGTCAGAATTGGATGGCTCTTTTTTAAAAAGTCACAGTAATAAAAAGTAAGCACTTCTACCAAGATAAATTGATGGTTGTTTGTTGTTACTCTAAAGGAAAGGAAAAAATGGTGATGATGCAGTATCAGCGGTGGTCAGTATTAGTGTATTCTAGTCTAATTTCAACCCCAAATCCATACCATTAAATACAATTTGGAAAGGCTCAGCTGTTGGACTATCGGAGTATGTGCAGCCCATATGTAATGAAGAAGCACTCCTCTAAATCAGTGAATGAGCACCATGCATTCTGATGAACCAAGTATACAGGCTGAAATTATAAGTAGACAAAAAGCTCTCTCTCCCTACCCAGCATTCCTGAACAAAACTGGTAAGCTACAGCCCTAGAGACCAGGTCTCTGCATTTAATTTGTTTAACACATATTCATTGACTACCTGCTTGATATGTGCCTAGTCCCCCCCAAAAATTATTCCAATGAATGACCAGTTAATTCATGCCAACTAAGTAGCATCTATTCCATGTGCATAGCTACAAAAACAGCAGAGTCAATTCACCACTGCAGCATAATACAATAACAGCTCTAGTTTATTAACACCATTATTTATTTTTTCTTATAACAATAAATTTGTTATTCTAAATCATTAACAGCCACAACAAAATGTTGCCAGACATCTGAACACATTTTCTTCAACCCATCTACACTACTAAACCTGCAATTGTACACAATAAAATAAAATTCTGGAACACTGCAAAATGTTCAGTTATAAAAGATAAAGTAACTTTTCATTGGATGGTCTACTTACTGAGAAAGAAAGCATCACATATACATCAAAAAGATCTTCAATAGCAAAGAAGGAAATCAAAAATTGTGGTCCTTTGTAATATTGAATTAATCAGATAATGTAATACATTAGAATGCTTTCCTGTTTCTACCCCAGTATTTCAACCAAACGTTTTAGAGTATACTACTTCCGATACTACAAATACGCTATCTTAAGGGAATGAAACATAGTCCTGAGGACAAGGAGAGAAAAACTGAAATCGAGCAACAAATCTTCTTTCAATTACACTTAGACACAAACACACGTATGTGGATACAAAGTGTGAACTTTTGACCAGCATCACCTGAAAATTAGTTGGAAATCCACATTCTCAGGCCCCAGCCCAGGAACGCTAAGGGTGGGGCTCAGAAATCTATGTTTCTACATAAAGGGGATTCTGATGCATGCTAAAAATTGAAACTCACTGCTCCAGAAATAAGAAATGGTACTATACAATGTTCAGACTTCTCAATTCCAAAACTGATACAATGTTTCCAATTTTAAAATTATGAAATGCTACTCAAGCTCATGGCTATTACTTATACTTAATTACGACTAATGGGGTCCAATCTTCTCTCTTTCTCCAGTTCCCTCCCTCCCCATGTTTGTAGGGTTCTGTGTGTGTGTGTGTGTGTGTGTGTGTGTGTGTGTGTGTGTCCTGTAAATATGGAAGGCTCTATGTAAACAATTTCTCTTCATTCCCAATCATAAACAAATCTATATGGAAAACATTGTAAAAAATCCATTCCTAGATTACATTTGTCATATGGAAAATAACCAATTACTAGTCACTTGTCATGGGTGCATCACCTATTATCAGAACTGATTCGTGGTGAATTGACTAGCTATGTCAAAAGGAAGATTTGTAGTCTATAGAGAAATAATCCATTTAGTGCTCCAAATTTTACAGTAAAGGCTGCCAAAATAACAGAATTTATTTCATATTTTACAGGTATATTAAGCTATAATAAATTCATCATTCCTAAATCAAGATAATTCATTTATAGCCTATTTGAAACTTACTTAATCATGAGCCACATTAAATGCAAAATGTTTTTTTTCTTCACGTAATCTCACAAAGTCAGATGAACTGATATGCCAACATGTTTTCACAGTATTATTATTCTGACATATACTAACGTACAAACCAAAGATTATCACCAATAATGTTGGCATTAGTGGCTAAATGGGCAGTAATAATTTTATATCTGCAAGGACTGAACAGGCCTCTCAGACAGAAGGCTTGGGCAAAATCATTTTTCAAGTTAAGCCAGGTGAGTCCTGTAATCAATGACCAGAGCCCTGCTGGAACTGCAGTGCCTCACAGGAATCAAGTTGAGTTATGATCTACAGAAGAAAATACTGATTGTTGCTTTCACCTGTTTGTTTCACAAACTAGAATAGAAATAAATATTACCAATTTTATTTTGTAATTTTTTTTTCACTAGTCACTATAGAATATGTAAGGAAACCAAAACAACCACAGCTGAAAGTCCTATAACATTAGCAAAGCTCAGGGGCTTGGCATTTTCCCAGTAATGTTCAACAAAATTAAAATACCAATTCAGTGACCTGTGTATGACTGTCATTTGTCTAAAATATACTTATTATAATTTAGAAACAATGAACCGAGGAAAAATACTTTATTCCCCAACATTTATTTAATTTTTTAAACAATTCATTTTTTAAAAAATGGAATCATCAGCAATTGATGTTGGTTCCAAATATTTTAGTGCCCCTAAAGCCTAAAAGTGTATCCTAGAATAAATTTATACCATTCCTCAAACTTCATCTATAAACATTAAACATTTATTGCTTGACTATAAAACTCTCCTCCAGACTATGTCAGTATCTCCACTTATAAAAATTTAGGGAAAGATTAACAAAATAGAACTAGATAGAAGAGAATCTACAGTGGGGTTGTATTGAAAATTCATATAAGTTACACAACTTCAGTTACGTAAGTTGAGAAGAAAGCATTAATGCCAAAGATTTGTCTGCCAATTTGTATGGCCTGGACAGAGTGAAATGGGAAGTGTTAATCCACTGTGCCCTCATAAGCACCAGTAGCCTTGTTGCGGGTGATTACAGTTTTTAATGATATGTCTTATCATATATCACAACCCTTGAAAGAAAGCCAAGTATTTCTGATGCTCAACTAGAGAATATTGGCTGTTGAACTTACTGAGACATAGTATGTTGATCCCCTATAGGCCCTTTTTAAGAGTAATTTATGCTTGGTTTTTCACTTTCTGTTAATTCTGGAATCTAATCTCTGAATACAGTGCACTGTTTTCCTGTGGATCAATCATATAATGAAATGCCTCTCAGCATAAAGGACACTGTGGAAAACAGAAGAAATACTAATTTTATTTTGTGTCATTTATGAGAGGTTTCAGGACAGCTTAAAATAGTGAGGAATCTCTGACACAGCTTCGGAATGACAGACAAGTAAGACAGATAAAATTATTTGTAAGAATACAAAATTATAATTGTTACTCAGCTTCCACTTCAAAGAAAATCTTCATGCCACTGTTTTGTTTAACATACCTTAGCCACAAGGCAAATAGAGACTGACTAAACTCGGCTTTCAAAGTGTGGCTGAGAGACGGCCTGTGGTTGAGAAACCTCCCGAAAAAGATCCATACACATTGAGGTGAATTCATCTTTGTCCAAAAATGTAACCGTTATACCAAATGTATACCATGTATACCAAATGTAAATGTTTGTATAACATAAAATGTAACCTATTGCAACAATAAGGCACTCAGAGCCTTGCTGGATGGTTTAACTAGACAGGTATTCTGGGAAGCCACATAATGACAACCAAGTCAATGGGGAAGCTAATCACACACTGTTTGGTGGTTTTCAGATTTTGTTTTTGTTGTTTTCTTCTGTTAGGAAGCAGAGGCCTCTCTAGCAGAATTCTCCACTGGATTCCATCAATCCTTTTAATACAACTACAGCATATATTTTCTGCCTGACAACTCGAGCAAGTAAACAGTAAGCATTCATTTCTATGAATTTCTTTATGTCCTCATGAACAAATAATTATTTTCTTGCTTTATTTTTATGTATTTTGTACATTAGTATTGAGATTTTAACTCATATAAATAAATATTTATGAGGCAATCCCACTGTAGATTCTATTCTATCTTGTTCTATTTGGTTAATCTTTCCCTCATTTTTTATGCATGGTGATACTGACATAGTCTGGAGAATTACTGACTTATACACTGCATTTGTACAGCTAATAACAATAATAAGTCAGTACATAAATTATAAAAGGAGTTCCAAAGTTTGTGCTTAACAAGAGAAAGACCTTAAGCCCTGCTAATCACCTTCCCTTACATAAAATGAACATCATCATTCCAGGATTTCAGCTACATGTCCCAAGTCTTCTTTTCTTCTCTAACAATGACATTGCATTAAGATGACTGAGAGTAGAATATCCATTCCTTCCAGGAAAAGATGACCCCATAATCAGGGATGTGGTTTGATCCTCTGCAATGCTAACAAAACAACCAGACTTCATATCACTTCCCAACATCTGAGTCATAACTTCGAGAATATAACTAAAATAACTGTGTGGGAAATACCGAGATTCTTGTCTAGGTACATCTGTACCAAGTACAGTCAAGCTCCTTTTCAATCTCTCCTTAGGACCTAATCTCACCCTTGCTCATTTTTTACATTATATCTGTAACAAGTAATAAACATTTCCTCTACAGTCTGACTTAGAGTTATTATTCAAACTCGGTAAGAAAATACTTGAGATTGTTATCAGAGACTGTCAATCTGTTTGTGTGTGTGTGTGTGTGCGCGTGCGCACGCGTGTGTGTGTGCGCGTGTGTGAGTGTGTGCGCGTGTGTGAATGTGTGTGTGTATGTGCGTGTATGTGTGTGTGTGTATGTGTGTGTATGTGTGTGTGTATGTGCGTGTGTGTGTGTATGTGTGTGTGTATGTGCGTGTGTGTGTGTGTGTACATGCACGTGTAACAAAAAGAACTTGGGTTTAGTTGTTCGCATTCATAATCCCACATCATTTCAACCCGTGTTTTTCCTCACATGTCCTCAACTTAGCAAATGACATTAACCAATAGGTGAAAATCAAAACTTGGGAGTCATTTTGACTCCTCCTCTTCATCATCTCATATATCTTATTCATCTTCAAGTTTTCTAAAATCCACATTTAACCTTGTGATGGTTAATTTTACATGTCAACTTGACTGGCCATAGGGTGCTCAGATACTCAGTCAAATATTATTCTGGGTGTTTCTGTGAAGACATTTTAGATAAGATTAACATTCAAAGTTATAGACTGAGTAAAGTAGACTTAGTCTATAACTTTGAATGTTAATCTTATCTAAAAAGATTATTCCAAAAAAAAGAATGGCTTTCCTAAAATCAGTCCTTCATAGAAAGCCCAATTGTATCTCTAACTTTAAAAATAATTTATTTAATTCCTACATCTCCCAACTGGAAAACGATAATTCCAAAATTATCAGATCCTTTTTTTTTAGAATAACCATCAAATATTATTCCCCAGGTTAATAAAACTAGTAGCCCATCTGCAATATTCTCCATCACAAGCACTTTGTAGACTGCACTATATAGAGCTACTTGGGTAGAAATATTTTCCTTTGTTCCTTTAACAGCTTTACCTCTATGACAAGATTTTAAAACAATCAAGTTTACTTTTTCCAATTTCTTCCTCAGTATTACTTTGGCAAAGGTTTGGGCATTAAGTCAGGTAGAAATCAGTAATTCTCCAAGTAATGCTTGCCCCAGAAGGTATTCACCAAGAAAATAAACAGATGTCCTAAGCATAAAATATTTTTTATGAACACCTATTTGATGGAAACAAAAACCTTAATGCCTCTAGTATTTAAGACTTTTTAAAAAGTAAAAGAAAAAAATACAATTTCTCATTTATTGGTGAAATGAATAGGTCTAGTAAGATTTTTCTTCCCTTTTCCTTCTAAACAGAAAACTGAAAAATCAATACAAGCTGGAACTAGACTGATCATGAAAAAGTGTAAATTTAAAATGTACATTAATTTAAAAATATACCTGACCACATGAATTATAAAAGACTGCAAATATAAGGGAGGAAAAAAGAACTGTGAAAATTAGACTGTTCACTCATTTGAGACCCTTTGATAAAAAGCACTCTATCTTCTTTGGACTTTCAGCCCTGTGAGGGAAGGGACTGTGGCATCTTGTATTAATCTCTACATAGCCCTTGCCTCTGTACTGTGCCTGCAACAGTATTCCACAATAAAAAAATTTCAGATTTTTCACTGGAACCAGTTTCATTAAATAAGAAACTAACAAGATGTGTTTGCAATCCCAATTGCTTTGGAACATTAACCATTTCATATCAAATGTTACCACTTTGCTCACTAAATTTACTTATTCCTCTAAGTTTAAAAGTATCCCAAATCCAGAAATGACTTTATGATTTAGCTGGTGATTTTCTCCAGTCACTTACTTTTAAATTAACAACAATTCTGACACTATAGCTTATGAACCACAAACAGTTGCCAATTAAATCAAATATAATGTGCAATTAAAACTCAGATGCAGAGTAAAATAGGATTTTCCCACGTTTACATAAGAAGCTTTGAAATGTATACAATAATGACACATGAATCATCAGTATTATAGAGATGAGAAAAATGTTGAACACTAAGATTTTACAACCAAATGAGCACTTGGGATTTACTGGATATTAAATTTCACCACTTAACATTTCTTTACTTCCTTACGCCCCGTATGAAAATACAACAGAAAGGAAAGTGCTAAGTGAAGTCTTTCAATATTATAAGAAGTAGAATATCTTGGTTGAGACCTCACCCCATTCAAACATTTAGCAAACATCCACTGATCACAATCCGTAGCCAATCACTGTGCTAATGTAATATGTGACCACCATGATGATAACAGTTAAGGAATCGTCTGTAAAGAATGATTCTTATCTGGTATTTCTCACTCATTCTGAAACATAAATCTTGACTACACAAGAGTTAGCTAGGATCCATATAGAAGCATACTTAGGAATTTTCTGATATACGAAATGAGAAAGAGAATTTCTTGCAAAGAACAGAAATTAGATGCACATAAAGGACATTGTCTTTTTAATCTACGATCTTTCCAACATCATCCTTGTTGAAGAACCTTTCCTTTAAAGAAATCTTCCTCACATGTATACCTATGTAACAAACCTGCATGTTCTGCAAATGTACCCAAGAGCTTAAAGCATAATCATAATAAAAAAGAAACCCTCCTTTAAAGAAGGCAAAAGCCTCCTCAGGAGGGCTCCTGCCTCAGTGTTGCTCCTCTGCAACGCTCTTTCCACTACTAAGAGTGTCATCTCTCTAAAACCTGACCAAAACATCACGGTGCCTTAAGCCCTCAGTGTCTCTTCCCAAAAACCTAGATAAAACCCAAGCTCCATAGCTTGTCTGATGAGGCTCTCTTTGTGGTCTAGACCCACTTATAGGGCAGGCAGGAAGAAGGCACTCACTATGAGGGAAGTGAGAAAAGAGTAACCCATAACTTTCGCTGTCTCAACAGGTTGCTGACCCTAACACCATTGAGGCAAAGCTGGTTCAATGGGGAGATACTGAATTGATTCACATTAGAAGTCACTCTGAGAAAGTACTGAAACTCCAGATCATAATTCCAAAAATTTAAAATTAGATAAACCTTCTGAAATGGACCTGTGACAGATAAGAGCGTAAGGCTGAAGAAATGTAGTCAATACAAGGGCCTAAGAATTTGTTAATGAGATCTTTTCAACACATTGCATAGCTTATGTTGGAAGCCTTTCTAAACTAATACATTTCAGCATAATTATGTTGAGCATGGAAATTGGAAGTAAAATGGGTTATAACCCTGTGATCTGAGCCCGGAACATCCATGAGTCCTGGCCTAGAACCTGTCCCACAGCAGAAGACGAGGACTTGGTAGACAATCTCCAACACAGCACTACATACAAACAGAAGCACTGACAGTGATACAGATATTGGATGTCCTTTCTTCCTCTGCTTGCATTGCATTAACTCCTGGCATTTTGGACAGGCATCCAGAAAGTAAGTCATTCAAGAAGGTGAGGAAATGAATCAAGGGTGGGACAAAGATCATAACAGGGCATGCAGAATCCAAACTAATTGATTCAAAACATTAAAGAAACTTGGCTCCATTTTTTACCTTTTCCTGCTTATACTTGCAATACCTCTTGGCATTATTTCTCACTCTTTTTCCCTGGTAACTTTCCCCTTACTAACTCCGAACTCAGAACACACTATGCTCTCCTGTACCTCCTTGTTATGTTCTTTCCTTTGCCTAGAATGCTCTAGGAAGCCTTTTCTGAGCCAAGAAGGTTGGGTTAGGTACACTACTTTTGTGTCTCCATTGTACTCTGAGGAGGTGTTTATATGATACTATATGTTCAAGTAGCTTATCCTCTATATCCCTCTATTTCACTTGTAAAATGGAGACAGTAATAGTATATATTCCATAGGGTTGCTTTGGTGATTAAACAAGGCAGTATATGTAAAACCATTTAAACAATACCTGGCACAAATAGACAACTACATAAGTAATAGCTATTGTGTTGTTGTTATTATTATTATTCAAAAACATTACATTTTTATCAGGTACTATGTGGCAGTCATTATGCTGGGTGTTGGCAGACTAATGGTGAACAAAGGAGGCATGGCTCCCGCTGCAGTGATGCTATATAAAATTATTCATTCTTCAGGATGTGTCTCCATGCCTCTCAGTGCCAGGGATCAATCTTTGTCACTTTTTTTGTGTGTTCTCAGCACCTAGAAGAGGATTTACCAAAGAGCTGAGCATATAAGAGGTGCTCAAAAAATATTTTAAGATAAGCCCAAAAAGTCCTGAGCAGAGGAAAAAAACATGTGGCTTGGAGACATGCAACAGCACTAAACTCACTGAAATTATGTGCGGCTGGAACTCAGGTTAAATGAGAGGGGATGAAAGAAGATGCAGCTGTAGAGAGGGAAGGCCAGATCACAGAGGGCCTAATGCCATGAGAGAGTTTAACTCCATTTGCAAGATTGGGGATTCAGAAAGCATTTTAAGTAAGTCATATTTCCATTTCAGAAAAAACAGAAACTGTGAAGGCCAACAATTGGGAGAAACTGGGACTAGAGGTAGAAAACAGGATACTATTTGCAGCATTTTGCATAAGATGTGATGAAAATGTGATCTAAGATAGCATCAGTGTGAATGAACAGAATAGGATAGAGCAGAATTAAGACAGTAGGTCTGATACGCCTGTAGGAATACATTTCAGGAAAAGACAGAAGTCTAATATAACTCTTATGTTTCTAGCTTGGGTGCTAAATACATTGCACCTCATTAAATGAGATGATAATATAAGAATAAGATTAGGATTATGGTGATAAAATGGAGATCATCTGCTGAATTTGAGGCATACTGTGGCATCTATTAGATTAAGAAGAAATCTAAGAGTCAGTAGGTTATATGCACTTAGGTATCAAGAAAGGAAATGGAAAGTGATCTTGGCTGGGAAATTATAAAATATTGTGTAAATTAAGAGATCATGTTGCCAGAGAGATGAAAGAAAAAGTTAATCATGGATATAAAATGTATATGTAGACGTACAGGAAGTTGAGGAGATGTACAAGAATTAATGATCTTTTCCACTAATATTTTAGTCAAGATTATCAACTCACAGTAAATGAGAGGGATATGGGTTAGGAATTGAGGTAGTTAGTGAAGGTTTGGGAAAAATGGAAAAAGAAGCTTATCAAGGACACATAAAATATATTAGACAAGGAACCAACCTAAGTGTCCATCAACAGATGAATGGATAAAGAAAATGTGGTATGTATATACAACGGAATATTATTCACTCATTTAAAAAAAATCATGTCATTTGCAGTAACATAGACAGAACTTGAGGTCATTATGTTAAGTGAAATAAGCCAGGCACAGAAAGAAAAATGCCACGTGTTCCCTCCATATGTGGGAGCTAAAAAACTTGATATCTTGGACACAGAAAACAGAAACATAGATACCAGAGACTGAGACGGGTGAGTGAGGGTGAAAGAACATAAAGAGAGGTTGGTTAAGGGCACACACATAAAGTTAGATAGAAAAAAATATGTTCCAATATTTGATAGCAGACTACAGTGACCACACTCAGCAACAATATTATATATATATATTTTAAAGTAACTTAGAAGAGAGGACTTGACATGGTACCAACACATAAAAATGACAAACACTCAAGGTGATAAATACCCCAAATACCCTAACTTGATCATGACACATTCGATGAATGTAACAAAAACTCATATGTACTCCATAAATAGGTAAAATATTATATGTCAATAAAAGAGAAAAAAATTAAAAAGCAAGAAAAGGATATACATAGTCTTGATACCTAAATGCATAGCCTTCTATAACCGTAGCTAGGGCTTATTGCCTGATGCGTGTGTGTGTGTGTGTGTGTGTGTGTGTGTGTGTGTGTGTGTGTGTATTTGTAGAGGTGGCAACAATGGTGGAGAAACATAGAAGGTAAATGGTTGGACTGATTGAAAGTTGAAGCTTTACAAAGTCGTGGTGCAGAAATACAAAGGAGCAAAGGAATAGAGGGAGCTGCATGGCTGGAGAACTTGCACTCCTGAGAACTATGCCACATAGAGAAAAAAAATATAGTTAGAAAAAGGGATTAACAGGCTTAGGGGAAAAAAAATGAAAGAATCAGGAGATTAAAACTCTAATTTGAAGAGTAAATGCAGCAGATAAACTAAAAAATAAATAAGGTATGTACTGGAGTTTAAGATTTCAGAGACTGAAAATTCTAATACATGGACGGGACCTAACATGTAACCACATGAAGGAGAGTTGAAACTTGCATTTTTGAGCATCTGTAGGCGTTGCACTTGGCATTTTACATAGGCCATCTCATTTGATAATGATTTTTTATTTAGAGAGACTAGGTCTTGCTATGTTGCCTAGACTGGTCTCAAATTAAGAATAAAAGTGCTACTCTTAACGTTCTGAGTTGCTGAGATTATAGGTGTGAGCTACCACACTCAGCTTGATTCACTATGTGTATAGATGAAAAGACTAAGGATAAGACAAGTTAGATGATTTACCCAATGTTACACAGTCAGTAGCTGACCTGGGATATAAATTCTAGCCTATGTAATTCCAAAGCATATACTCTTTCCAGAATAACACACCAACTGCTCAATGTGAGAAGGCTCCCAGGAAAAACTAGAGCAAAATTAATTAAAGTGAGTAAATGAAAGAACTCTGAGACTAGATAGTGGATGGGGTGATTCAGGTAGACAAAGAAGTCGTTTACCTGACAGCTAAACTTGAATGGAAAAAATCTATTAGTTAATTCCATAATCAATGAAAAATGTGAAGTGATATGAGACTGATAAATGGAGTATACCTTGATGAGCTCTGCTACAGGTTGGCACCATGATGGGTGAAGATCACAGAAAATGACTGAATATTACTGCAGCGTATCATGAATGAATTTCCTCATAAAATAATACAATGGATGGGGGCCACTCTCACAAACACTCTCACTGAAAGCAAAGTTCTGGGAAACTGAAGCTGGTGGATTAATCAATTCCTGCTTGTTACATTGACCCTGAACTTTGGGCACCCATCAAGAGAGCAAGGAGCCCGGAAAGCTGTACCCATTCAGTTTTAGCTGGCTTGTATCCCAGATAACTGCATCCACTCAGTTTTATCTAGCTTGGATCCTGGCTTGCACTCTTTGTTTGCTGGTTTAGTGATAGGCCAAATTAAAGGCAACTCTACACGAAGGCTAACTCATCACCCTGCACAGTCTTCTAACCTCTAATAATTGCTGAGGTGTGGTTAGCTCAGGAGATGGGATGGAATATCCATAAGTCATGAGCTCCAAAGGAAGAAAGACCTTTGTATGACGGAGAGGAGTCACTCTGTAGACACAGTAGTAAAAGGCAAGATGAGAGATCGCCCACTACCACCGCTGAGACCCATGATTCCTAGAAGGCGGGAACATAAGCAGACTCCATTCCACACGGTAGCAGGGGAGAGCTAGCTTTTAATTAATAGAAAAAAGATAGAGATGAAATGTTCCTGAAGGTGTTCTGGTTTGTTTTTGAGCTGATACAATTAATTCTGGAGAATTATGGGAAAGTTTAGGAGATGAAAAACAAAGGGAGGAAACATGTAGAGATACAGAGAATGAAATAGTATAATGATAGGATCATTAATGAATACGGGGACTCCTGGAGCTGGTATTTCGTACGGTTGACACAGATGGCAGGGAATAAAAGAATGGTGATACTAGTTTCATGTGTTTCCCTGTAATGAAAATATAGTCTTTCAGCTGGGCATAATTCTCACTTCACAATGAGAGTATATTTTTGTATCACAACAGACCTGACCAGATATATGCAGTAACAACAATGGATATACAGGTGGGTCACAGTGGCTCTTGCCTGCCATCCCAGTGCTTTGGGAGACAGAGGCTGAAAAGATTGCTTTAAGATCAGCCAGAGCAAAACAGTGAAACCTCATCGCTACTAAAAAACTAAAATAAAATGATTAAAGGGGTGTGGTGGTACATGCCTGTAGTCCCAGCTACTCAGGAGGCTGAGGCAGGAGTTATTACTTGAGCCCCAGAATTCAAGGTTGCAGTGAATTGTGATTGCACCAGTGCACTCCAGCCTGGATGACAAAGTGACATCTTGTGTCAAAAAAAACAAAAAAAAACCAACCGGCGTACATCTTTTTGGAAGGGTAAGATGATCATATATGCTCTCCTCTTTCCAATACCAAAAGCATTGATTTAAATCTCACACCAGTCTCAGTCTCACAAATATCTCAATTTTCCTTATAAATAATAAAAAAAATTAATAACTCATTCAAATTTCTGACCCAATTCTATGTTTCTATTTTACCATATATTTGCGTAACAAGTTTCATGAACCACTTAAGAAGCAAAGGACTTTATCTTTCTTCTTGAACGTGAATACCTCTTTTAAAGTTCACGTAATGCTTATAGAATATTCTAGTATTCATTAACAAGATTTGGAAAACAAGGCCATTTTAATTTTTCCTTTATTCTTTTAATCATTTAGCCTTCAGTCATATCCCTTTTAAGCTGTTACCTTTTCAGCTAAACAACGCTGCTTTTCGGATTTGAGAGGGCATTTTTTTGTTTGGTTATTTAGTTCATCTGGGCTTTTTTGTCTGATTGGTTTTTTAACAGCCAGTACATATTCCATTATCCCTTATATTTTCTATTATTAGGGTAATTTCTATTTTTCTTATATCATTATTATATAATTATATCATCTCACATGGAATAATGATTTATGTGTGTGCTTCCAAAGCTATAAATCCTAAAGAGCAGAGAGTGTTGCTGTTACTTTTATTTATTCCTGCTTTCAGGAAATAAACAATAGTTATAGTCTATTTTTAATTAAATTTCTAGGTAATTTGAATTTTTAGAAAGTGAATTTCTCCTTGGAAAGTGAATTATCTAAAAGAGAAGCAGGTAAACAATGGTGCACACAAGAGAAAAGGAAATAATAATTGTAATATTCTATTACAACAATAGTATGGGGAGAGAGAGGGAGAAGGAGAGAGGAAAAGAAAGAGACAGAGAGAGAAGTTTGCATTTTCTTAACTCTCACCAGCTTTTGGCCATATTTTCAACTAGTTTTCCTACATTAAACAAAATCAAGGAAAAATACTCCAGGAAAAGTCTCTCAATTTGAAGGGAACATAAGCTTCCTCTAACTACACTGAAATTCCTCAAAAAAGAAACCTGAATCTATAAGCTCAGCACAAGAAACCTTGTCAGGGTAAGAACACAGGGAGACATGATCCTAGCACGGGGAAAGAAAAGTCAAAGCCAAACAGCCTGAGTATTTGGATTTAAATACCAAAATTACACGGATGACATCTCTCACTCAGAGAAGAGAGAAGAAATGATGACTATTAGTGCATGTTTAGTTGAGAGGGTAGGGGGCATATAAAAAGGCCCAGGGAAGAAGTGACTCCAAGCTAAACTCCAATATTAGAGTAAAAGCAGCCTTCCCACCATTTCATACTTGCTCCACTGGGTAGCTGTGGTTGAAGATCAAGGATTGGATAAAGAGAGGCAGCAGAACAGACCTGAAACATTCAGAAAGACAGAATGCCCAGGTCAACAGGCCTACAGCAGTAACAGCAAGTGCTGCATGAGCGGCATCTGGCAGAGATGATTGCTCTGAGAGTTATCACAAGAGCATCCAAGGGTAGGTGGAGCAGTATGTTAGCTATTGTAATAGAAGTTTATACATTGCTTTTGTCCTAAGCAAATGATTTTGATGCATTGTTCTGTGTTAAAAAAAAACATCAAACATCTTGGATTGCTCTTACACAGTTTCATAAATCTATCAAGCCTATCATGTTTTAATTCTGTTAATTTTAGTAATCTTCAAAACGGTATTAACTTTTATACATGGAAGCATGATTTGTCATCTAACAACATGTTTTCTTATAGGTTTCTCAATTTCTTATCAGAAGCACAAGATAAAGTTGAGACATTTCTGTTCCTATATATGCAAGTCAGATAAAATTTTAGTTTTATAACAAATCATAGCACAAAACCCATCTGACCCTAGCCACCTCAAAATCGTCTCATTCTCACAACCAATTTTGAAGACACACATACCTCTTTTCTCTCCACATAATGTTTCTTTGTCATAGCCACTGCATAGCATGAACCAACAGCAGTCCTGAAATTGTGTAGGTTTGACAAAGGCAACTGCAGAGGAATAAATGTGTTTAATTAAATCCTTAAAAAAAAAAAATTTAGGCCGGGCGTGGTGGCTCACGCCTGTAATCCCAGCACTTTGGGAGGCCGAGGCGGGTGGATCACGAGGTCAAGAAATCGAGACCATCTTGGTCAACAAGGTGAAACCCTGTCTCTACTAAAAATACAAAAATTAGCCGGGTGTGGTGGTGCACGCCTGTAGTCCCGGCTACTCGGGAGGCTGAGGCAGGAGAATTGCTTGAACCCAGGAGGTGGAGGTTGCGGCGAGCCGAGATCGCGCCATTGCACTCCAGCCTGGGTAACAACAGCGAAACTCCATCTCAAAAAAAAAAAAAAAAAAAAAAAGTTTAAACAGTATTATTCCATCTTCGACTCTAAGCCCTGCCAATGTAGTGATTATATATCTATTAAAAAGGAGAATTTGTACGAGTTATCATGACATACATCACTAGATTGTAGACAATAGAATTTATTATGTAATTTTTTTAATCTATTTCTATAAATAGATAATAAAATATAACTCCAGAATATGGGTCCTAATGTTCAAGCTTATGCACAAAATTGTGTCCTGTCTTGGGGTATGCAATCCTCCAGGCATGGACATTTGCTTATAAAATAGGTGTTGCATAGTATATGTAACAGAAAGTGACTTCAACATTCATGACTGTTTATTTTTTCCTTTTCAGATGCACCTCCAGGAAGAAACATTAGATTTATATATGTATGGGTGTGGGTGTGGGTGTGTGAAATCTAGAGTGGAAGTAAAACAGTTAAAAACAGTTAGAAGTCTTAAATTTATAAAGATTCAGAACTAGGAAGCTCAGACCCATGTCCCATAAACAGACAAAGAAGCCAGCAAAGGATCACTTCAGGTAATCATCAAAGAACAACATAAGATATTAGAAAGAAATTTCTCAGGATTTAACAAAAATATCATTTCACATTTATAAATCATATTCTTCAGTAAGATCATAATTTGTAGCAAACTAAATAAGTAGCTACCTCTCCTCTGAAACAGAATTGAAACTGATGCCTGAGCATCTAAATAACATAAACTGCCATATCAAATATTCCTTAATCAGTTTTAACATTTGTTTATTTTCTCTCTTCTGAAAGAATGGATATTAAGTATTCAGCACTGTCTTTGCCACGACTCACATGCATGCTCATTAAATGAATGCTATTTAGAATAGATACTGTCTTGTCTCTCAGCACTCCTCTTCTAAGAGATATTCCTTTCAACCAGAGGGTTCAAATGGCAGCTGCCAGCTTCTGAGATGATTTGTCCATGAATGAGACCCCAACCCAGCTTTCTGGGTTTAAAAAAAAAAAAAGTTGCCTTATTGTTACGTATGTGTATCTTGTACTGTCCACCAGTATCCGTGCATTTCCCTCTGTGGGATATCCTGGAGATTTTACAGAAATTAAATGTCCTAAGTCATCCATCTATAGGGGTAGGAGAGTGGACAGGGCACATTAAAACTATTTTCCTCAGAATACAGAGATGAGCACTGATCTTAGAAAGCTCTGATATATTTAGCAGACAGAATCTGTTTAATATAAAGATGAAATAAAATCATACTTTTACAAATTTTCAGGTACAATAAAAAGCTACAGTATGAAAATAAAAGATACATGTTATTTTTAAATTTGACATACTTTTTCACAGTATTTCAAATTCAGATTTAAAAATTTTAATAAACTTTTAAATTTTTATTTATTTAATTTTAAGATGGAGTTTCAGTCTTGTCACCCAGGTTGCAGTGAAGTGGCTGGACTCGGCTCACTGGAACCTCTCCCCTTCCTGGATTCAGGCAATTCTCCTGCCTCAGCCTCCCAAGTAGCTGGGATTACAGGCACCTACCACCACACCTGGCTAATTTTTGTATTTTTAGTAGAGATGGGTTTCACCCTGTTGGTCAGGCTGGTTTCTAACTCCTGGCCTCAGGTGATACACCTGCCTCAGCCTCCCAAAGTGTTGTAATAGATTTAAAAGCCAAATATAAATCCATAGTTTAGTGAATACTGAAATAAGGGTAAGCCAGGTGTGATGGCTCATGCCTGGAATCTCAGCACTTTGGGAGGCTGAGGCAGGTGGATCATGATGTCAGGAGTTCCAGACTAGCCTGAACAACATGGTGAAACTCCATCTCTACTAAAAATACAAAAATCAGCTGGGCGTGGTGGTGTATGTGTGTAGTCCCAGCTACTCAGGAGGCTGAGGCAGGAGAATTGCTTGAACCCAGAGGCAGAGGCTGCAGTGAGCCAAGATCATGCCACTGCACTACAGTGGGCAACAGAGTGAGACAGACAGACAGACAGACAGACAGACAGACAGAGAAAGAAAGAAAGAAAGAAAGAAAGAAAGAAAGAAAGAAAGAAAGAAAGAGAGAGAGAAGGAAGGAAGGAAGCAAGGAAGGAAGGAAGGAGAAAGAAAAAGGAAAGAAAGAAAAAGAACGAAAGAAAGAAAAAGAATGAAAGAAAGAAGGGTATAAATAATGTTATAATCACTATGTTTATAAAACAGAATATCATTATGGTTCAGAATTTTAAAGATCAGAAAAAAATGTAATGCTTAAACTTTTGTCTCAGTAGAAAGCTTACGTTAACTCAAAGGGAAACCTCTGAGAAGTATTAATGTTTCCTAACGAACATTAAGGGACTTCTAAGTCTACATTAGACACTCACAACTTTGATCTGTTTACAGAGTGCTTTCTTTAATTCTTTGAACAATTTTTTAGAAGTCTCCAAGTGAAAATATATTAGGAAAATCTCTTACTAAAGAAATGCAGTAGAATTGATGTGATATTTTATTTCTTACCTTTGAAAACATCACTTACTTCTAGCCTAATATATATAGACAACACATATCTACATTTACTCATTCAAATTGCTATTGAAATAGACATAAAAAGAAAATATCTTAAAATTGGTAACTCATCACTTCTTTATAAGATGGTTTTATTTATAGGTCAATTTTATAAAATTCCCTTTTTGACTGTTATGGTTAATAATACCCTTAAAGATTTAAATCCATCTGAGAGTTAAACAAATTACCAGTATTTATGATTATTTTGTATTAGGATATCAAAAGGGCTGCATTAATAGTCCAGCTCTAGCACACAAGAAGCATTTGATTTTTATTAATAATTATATACAACTGGTTTATAAATTATTTGCATACATCCCAGATATATATACATGACTAAAATTTGAAATAAATACTTTTTAAAATAAAAAGACTTTTAAACCCACATATACTAATTATATGTACAAGGAGAGAAATCCTATAAGCTGGAAGAAAAATAAGTATAATTTAAAAGACAGCTAAGCAAAGACATTTATTTTCAAACTTTGATATGGCCTAATAACAAAGACTGTGATATTCACGAATATGGTAAAACAAAGTTGGCTGTGGTGCTATAAATACTAATATTCTAAGGACAGGTCAAGTTCTACTCAGTTTTATATGCCACGTGAAGGGGGAAATACCAGTTCTTTTGTTATTCCTTTTCCTGGTGAGAAGGGCCTTCAAAAGGCCACTGGCAGTAGTTTGCATGAACAGTGCTTTTTTACAAGACAGCATTGCTATATTACATTGCATCTTTAGGCCTATTTAATGCGTGAGGTGTTGATCATAAGCCAAGAAAGATATAAAGAGAATGAAGAATATACATAGAAACGGTATTAAAATGATCCCATGCTTAAGAGGAGAATCAAGAGCTAAGAAAATAAGAAAAACAGTTTCTGCTTTCAAGCAGCTTAAAATAGGACATCACCTCAATGTGGAGGCACACTCCCTTGCCGTCTCAAAGAGAATATTTGGTGATTAGAGCCAGAAAAGGGAATCTACACTACTTGATTTTGTAGGTAGCTCTATCATTTAACCATGGTCTAATTACCCAACTCTATATATTACCAGTACAAAAAAAACTTACATGCACACCGTGAAATGACACTTATTCACCTAAGAGGAATGTTGCTAGGTTCAAGTAACGTTTGCAAAGGCATTCTTAGATTTCTTTTTTTATAAGCAAGTGCTATATAACAACAAAATATCTATTACTATTCTATCTTTCCAACCAAAGCAAGTGTTGTCCTCCTAGGATTGCTGGCAGCAAAATAATCCTGACGTCATTCTTCTAAGCCCAATTGGCAGCCCAGCTGTGCCATTATCCCCGGGAACTGTGGTCACGTACGGTAATACCCACATTATGTGACAATGACCAAGTCAAAATTACCCCCTTGGAATAGAGTTCAGCCTCTGAAAATGTAGAACTAAGAAGACATGCTGGGTTCAACAGAGTAGCCATAGTGAGAGCCATTTTTGTCTGATAATGGCCCTAAATTACTGATATCAACTTGGCGTCTAAGACTCAGGGCAAAAGCAGCTATTTCCTTTCTATGGAACATTCACCAAAAATATAAATGCAGCTGCCTTAGTCTTGATTTTCTTCCCTGTTTTTATGGGATATATAAGGTCATGACTATAAATATAGATAAAATTTATATAAAACACCAAATTAACTGGAAAGCATGTTATATATTCTAAAATATATCTAGGGTTTTTTTTATTATTTATTTATAGGTTTTATAGCCACACAAAACCCAGGCCCCAAACCAATTTACAGTATAATAAACAGCTGCATGGTTGTGACTTTTCTAGTATAAAACATACCAAAATGATAAAAGGCTGGTAATTCAGTGCATTACCTACAGCTATAGCTGGGTGCAATTTTTCCATATGCTTGATTTATAAAAACAAACTCATTTTCTGCAAATGGAAGATTAATCTTCTTCAACAGAATTTTCTTTATAAAAATGAAAAAAAAAGTGTTTTCTATACCAAGAGAAAAATAATTTATTAGGACATAGTCAGGGGTCAGGTGGGAGGGAAAAAAAGGATATTATTGGAAAACGAAAATTATATCCATAATCCCTTTGCTCAGATAATTGCTTATTTACTTTTTGAGAAAGTAGAACATGGTCAAGTTTAGTAAAAGGTATGTTCTCTTCTCCATAATTCTGTCTCCCTGGATTTCCTTTTAGAAAAAAAAGTTTTAAATGTGTACTAGTATGTACTTATGTGAAACAAGCATGTATGTATATATCAACTTTTGGTTTTTCCTATTACAAAGAGTGAACCCACTGGGTTAAAAAATACAGGCATTCCTCAGAGATAACACAGGTTTGGTACCAGACCACCACAATAAAGCAAGGCACATGGATTTTTTGGTTTCCTAGTACATGTAAAAATTACATTTACTCTATATTATTGTAATCTATTAAGTATACAGAGGATTATGCCTAAAAAAAAAGAGATGTATATGCCAATCATCTGAGCCTTTAGTGAGTTGAAATCTTTGATGGTGGAGGTTCTTGCCTTGATGTTAATGGCTGCTGACTGACCAGGATGGTGGTTGCTGAATTATGGGTGGCTATGGCAATTTTTGAAAATAAAACAACAATGGAGTTTGCTGCATCAACTGACTCTTCCTTTTACAAAAAATTTTTCTGGGCCTGGTGTGGTGGTTCATACCTGTAATCCCAGCACTTTGGGAGGCCAAGACCAGCAAATCACCTGAGGTCAGGAGTTCAAAACCAGCCTGGCCAACATGGTGAAACCCCATCTTAGCTGAGTGTGGTGACAGATGCCTATAATCCCAGCTACCCAGGAAGCTGAGACAGAATTGCTTGAACCTGGGAGATGGAGGTTGCAGTGAGCCAAGATGGCACCATGCACTGTACTCCAGCCTGGGTGACAGAACAAGGCTCTGTCTCAGAAAGAAAAAGTTATCTGTAGTATGTGAGGCTGTCTGATAGTATTTTATTCACAGTAGCATATCTTTCAAAATTGGAGTCAATCCTCTCAAACCCTGCCACTGTTTTTTCAACTAAGTTTATGAAATATTCTAAATCCTTTGTTGTCATTTGAACAATGTTCACAGCATCTTCACTGGGAAAAGATTCTCTCTCAAGAAACCAATTTCTTTCTCATTCATAGAAGCCACTTCTGATCTATGATAGTTACATCATAAGATTACAGCAATTTGGCCATCTTCAGGCTCCACTTCTAAATCTAGTTCTCTTGCTATTCCTCCCCTGCCTTTATTTGCAGATTCTTTATCCACTGAAGTCTTCAAACCCTCAAAGTTACTCATGAGGGTTGGAATCAACTTTTTCCAAACTCCTGTTAATGTTGATGTTTTGACCTCCTCCCATGAATCACAAATGTTGTTAGTGGCATCTAAAATGATGAATTATTTCCAAAAGGTTTTCAACTTACTTTGCCCAGATCTGTCAGAAAAATCACCATCGATGGCAAGTATAGCTTTACAAAATATATTTCTTAAAAAATAAGACTTGAAAGTTGAAATCACTCCTTGATCCATGGGCTATAGAATGGATATTGTGTTAGAAAGCATGAAAACTCCATTTCTTTCTTTGTGTATCTCTGTCAGAGTTCTTGTGTGACCAGGTGCATTGTCAATGAGCAATAAATAATATTTTGAAGGAATCTTTTGTTTTAAGCAGTAGGTTTCAACATTGGGCTTAAAATATTTAATACATCATGCTATAAACAGATGTGCTGCCATCTAGGCTTTGTTGTTCCATTTAGAGAGCACAGAGTGGGTTTAGCATAATTCTTAAGGGTGCTAGAATTTTCAGAAGACTTAATGAGCATTGGTTTCAAGTCAAAGTCACCAGCTATATTAGCATCTAACAAAAGAGTCAGCCTTGTCCTTTCGAGCTTTGAGGCCAGGCATTGACTTCTCCTCTCTAGTTATGAAAGTCTTAGATGGCATCTTCTTCCAAAAGAAGACTGTTTTATCTACATTGAAAAATCTGTAGTTTAGTGTAGCCACATTCATCAAGGATCTTAGCTAGATCTTCTAAATAACTTGCTACAGCTTTTACATCAGTACTTGCTGGTCTACCTTACACTTTTATGTTATAGAGATGACTTATTTCCTTAAATGAAACAAACAGTGCTGGCTTTAGACTTTTCTTGGGCAGCTTCCTTCTCTCTCTCAGTCTTCACAAAATTGAAGAGGGTTCTGTCCTTGCTCTGGATTAGGCTTTGTGGCTAGTTTGATCTTCTGTCCAGACCACTAAAACCTTACATCATCACCATAAGCTGTTCTGTTTTTTATCATTTGTATGTTCACTGGAGTAGCACTTATAATTTCTCTCAAGAACATTAAAACTGTGTATTCACAAGTTAGCTAGCTTTTTGGTACAAAAGGCCTGGCTTTTGGCCTGTGTAAGCTTTCAACCTGCCTTCCTCACTAAGCTCAACCATCTCTAGCTTTTGATTTAAAGAAACATGCAGCTCTTCCCTTCATTGAACACTCAGAGGCCACTGCAGGGTTATTAACTGGCCTAATTTCAACATGGTTGTTTCACAGGGATTAGGAAAGCCCAAGAGAAGGAGAAAGCTGGAGGAATGACTGTTCTGTGGAGCAGTCAGAAAGCACACACCATTTATCCACTAAGTATACTGTCCACTCTGGACATGTTTCATGGTGCCCCAAAATAATTACAATAATAACATCAGAGATCACTGGTCACAAATTATCTTAACATATATAATAATAATAAAGTTTAAAATATTGTGATAATTACCAAATGTGACACAGAAACAGGAAGTGAATACATACTGGCAGAAAAATGGCACCAACACAGGATTGTCACAAACCATCAACTGTAAAAAGCACTACAACAATGAAGTGGAATTAAGCAAAAGACGGTAGATGAGGTATTCCTACACGTGCATTTTATTCTGCTAGATATTTCCAACATACTTTGCAAAGCAAAAATTTACCTTTTTAAAAATCTTTATATGAATCAAGGAAGAAAACACAATGGCTGCTGAACCATGAGAAAAATAATTTATTGTTCATTTGATGCTGCTGTAAAAATATAGTAAAGAGAGTTATTTGGCAAGGAAATATACTTCCTGGCTTCTAGCCCCTAGAGGCCTTTAATTAAAAAAAAAATATATATATATATGCCGTTACACGTCCACTGTACATCTTAACCAATTCGAAACTGAATCTTTCCCCTACCTGAGATAGTGCAGGGAGTCAAACTTGCTGAATTTCTGACTTTTCATCTTGGTTCCATTCTAGTATTTTACCTTTAAGACAAGAGACTTCTTAACCATTCTAGTAACTGGATCTTTAATCTCATGTCTTAGTGCCTTATTGTCTGGTGCTCCAATTTCTGTGACATTGAAATTCATTTTCCTTAAGAATTTCCAAGAACTGGAGCCCTGAGAGCAAACCCCAGCCCCGTGGATAGCTCACTATCATGTATCCCCAATAAAGTTGCTGCAAACATATGAAGACTTCATCTGTGTTCTACCCCTAGGCTGCCTTGGCAATAACTGCCGTGATCTACTCCTATGGCCAGTTCCCTTATTCTCCCCAGTACAGATCACTCTTCTCATGACTGGCCTCTAAAATCCTGTTAGCAGTAAAATTAGCTTTGGTGACCCGACTTTCAAGATGGCCGCCTAAGAACAGCTCAGGACTTCAGCTCCCAGTGAAAGTGCAGAGGGTGAGTGGACGCCGCATTTCCAGACGAACTCTTATTGCCCACAGACCAGGAGATACCCAGGCAGAGGGGTCGCCAGCGTCGCAGTCCCAGCCGGTGCGGCTGTTTTGGCCCCCGCGGGGCTGATTCCGCCCGCGCGGCTGCTGTGACCACTCCCTGTTGCTGCCGTTCTCTGTAAAAAAGCCACTGGTCTGGGAGCCCTCTTAGCTGGCGAGCAGAGCCTTGAGACGGCAGAATAGCCCATTCATCTGAAATAGCGAGCCAGGCCAGGAGATTCCTAGGCAAAAAATCCGCCAGGAGCCGGCGCCGCGGTTCGAGCCGACTCCGTGAGTCGCAGCACTGGAGATCCCGGCGCCTTTTCAACAAGCGACCAGAACGCGGGGTCGTTCAACTTAAAAGAAAAGACTCTGAGTCAGGGAGCCAGGTGATCAGGCTCGGTTGGTCCCACCCCTCCACCCCCAACAACAACGAAAACAAAAACAGTAATTGGAAACCCTCTGGGTTGAGCCCTTCAAACCGAGCACAGCTGAACCGGGACGGTCCGGCTCCGTGGGGGAGGGGCTTCCGCCATTACTGAGACTCTCCACCGCTACGGAGGCAGGCTGCCGTTGCCGAGGCAACCCGCCGTTGCCGAGGCAACCTGCCACAACAGAGAGAGTCCGCCATAACAGAGGCGGGGCCACCATTGCCCAGACAGTTCTAACTACGCCCATATAAAAAGGACTACAGGGAAGAGCTCAGGGCAGCTGGGCGGAGCCCACAGCAGCTCAGCAAAGCCCCTGTGGGCAGGCAGAGGCTAGGCCTGCTGCTAGCTGGGCGGGTCCGACCTGAAAAAAAAAAATCAAAAAAGGCAGTAGTGCAACGGAAACTCATAAAGCTCCAACTCCCTGGGACAGAGACAGACAACAGGTGGATAAACCCACAAAAATGGGTAGAAACCAGCGTAAAAAGGATGAAAACTCCCGAAACCAGAACACCTCTCCTCCTAAAAGTGATCACAACTCCTCACCAGCAAGGGAACCAGACCGGATGGAGAAGGAGGGTGATGAAATGACAGAATCAGACTTCAGAAGATGGGTAGTAAGAAACTACAATGAGCTAAAAGAACATGTTCTAACCCATCGCAAAGAAAATAGGAACCTTGAAAAAAGATTGGACGAACTGCTGACGAGAATGGACAGCATAGAGAGGAGAATAAGTGAATTGATGGAGCTGAAAAACGCAACACGAGAACTTCGTGAAGCATGCACAAGCTTCAACAGCCGAATTGACCAAGCAGAAGAAAGGATATCAGAGGTCGAAGACCAACTCAATGAAATAAAAAGAGAAGGCAAGAACAGAGAAAAAAGCGCAAAAAGGAATGAACAAAATCTTCAAGAAATGTGGGACTATGTGAAAAGACCTAATCTACGTCTGATAGGTGTACCTGAATGTGATGAAGAGAATGAATCCAAGCTGGAAAATACTCTTCAGGATATTATCCAGGAAAACTTCCCCAACCTAGCAAGGCAGACCAATATTCAAATCCAGGAAATACAGAGAACACCGCAGAGATATTCCTCAAGAAGAGCAACCCCAAGGCACATAATCGTCAGATTCACCAGGGTTGAAATGAAAGAGAAAATGCTAAGGGCAGCCAGAGAGAAAGGTCGGGTTACCCACAAAGGGAAGCCCATTAGACTCACAGCAGATCTCTCAGCAGAAACCCTACAAGCCAGAAGAGACTGGGGGCCAATATTCAACATCCTTAAAGAAAAGAACTTTCAACCCAGAATCTCCTATCCAGCCAAACTCAGCTTCATAAGTGAAGGAAAAATAAAATCCTTTGTGAACAAGCAAGCACTCAGAGATTTCATCACCACCAAACCTGCTCTACAAGAACTCCTGAAAGAGGCTCTACACATATAAAGGAACAACCAGTACCAGCCACTCCAAAAACACACCAAATGGTAAAAAAGCAGCAACACAATCAAGAATCTGCATCAACTAACCAACAAAACAGCCAGGTAGCATCAAAATGACAGCATCAAATTCACACATAACAATACTATCCCTAAATGTCAATGGACTAAATGCCCCAATCAAAAGACACAGACTGGCAAATTGGATAAAAAGCCAAAACCCATCAGTGTGCTGTATCCAGGAAACCCATCTTACATGCAAGGATACACAAAGGCTCAAAATAAAGGGATGGAGGAAGATCTACCAAGCAAATGGAGAGCAAAAAAAGGCAGGAGTTGCAATTCTCATCTCTGATAAAATAGACTTTAAAGCAACAAAGATCAAAAGAGACAAAGAAGGACATTACATAATGGTAAAAGGATCACTGCAACAAGAAGAGCTAACGATCCTAAATATATATGCACCCAATACAGGAGCACCCAGATACATAAGGCAAGTTCTTAATGACTTACAAAGAGACTTAGACTCCCACACAATAATAGTGGGAGACTTTAACACCCCATTGTCAATATTAGACAGATCAACCAGACAGAAAATTAACAAGGATATCCAGGACCTGAACACAGACCTGGAACGAGCAAACCTAATAGACATTTACAGAACTCTCCACCCCAAATCCACAGAATATACATTCTTCTCAGCACCACATCACACCTACTCTAAAATTGACCACATAATTGGCAATAAATCACTCCTCAGCAAATGCAAAAGAACAGAAATCATAACAAACAGTCTCTCAGACCACAGTGCAATCGAGTTAGAACTCAGAATGCAGAAACTAACTCAGAACCGCACAGCTTCATGGAAACTGAACAACTTGCTCTTGAATGTTGACTGGATAAACAATGAAATGAAGGCAGAAATAAAGATGTTCTTCGAAACCAATGAGAACGAAGACACAACATACCAGAATCTCTGGGACACATTTAAAGCAGTCTCTAGAGGAAAATATATAGCAATGAGTGCCCACATGAGAAGAAAGGAGAGATCGAAAATTGACACCCTATCATCAAAATTGAAAGAGCTAGAGGAGCAAGATCAAAAAAACTCAAAACCTAGCAGAAGACAGGAAATAACTAAGATCAGAGCAGAACTGAAGGAAATAGAGACACAAAAAACTCTTCAAAAAATCAATAAATCCAGGAGCTGGTTTTTTGAAAAGATCAACAAAATAGACAGACCACTAGCCAGATTAATAAAAAAGAAAAGAGAGAATAACCAAATTGATGCAATAAAAAACGATAAAGGGGATATCACCACAGATTCCACAGAAATCCAAACCATCATCAGAGATTATTACAAACAACTCTATGCACATAAACTAGTAAACCTGGAAGAAATGGATAAATTCCTGGACGCCTGCAACCTCCCAAGCCTAAACCTGGAAGAAGCCGAAACACTGAATAGACCAATAACATGGTCTGAAGTCGAGGCAGCAATAAAGAGCCTACCACCCAAAAAAAGCCCAGGTCCAGATGGGTTCACAGCTGAATTCTACCAGACATACAAGGAGGAGCTGATACCATTCCTTCTGAAACTATTCCAGACAATCCAAAAAGAGGGAATCCTTCCCAAATCATTTTACGAGACAAACATCATCCTGATACCAAAACCCGGCAGAGACTCAACAAGAAAAGAAAATTTCAGGCCAATATCCATGATGAACATAGATGCAAAAATCTTCAATAAAATACTGGCAAACCGATTGCAACAGCATATCAAAAAGCTCATCCACCATGATCAAGTAGGATTCATCCCGGGGATGCAAGGCTGGTTCAACATACGCAAGTCCATAAACGTAATTCACCACATAAACAGAACCAAAGACAAAAACCACATGATTATCTCGATTGATGCAGAGAAGGCTTTTGACAAAATTCAACAACCCTTTATGCTAAAAACCCTCAATAAACTAGGTATTGACGGAACGTATCTCAAAACAATAAAAGCTATTTACGACAAACCAACAGCCAATATCATACTGAATGGGCAAAAACTGGAAGCATTCCCTTTGAAATCTGGCACTAGACAAGGATGCCCTCTCTCACCACTCCTATTCAATATAGTACTGGAAGTTCTAGCCAGAGCAATCAGACAAGAAAAAGAAATAAAGGGTATCCAAATTGGAAAGGAGGAAATCAAATTGTCTCTATTTGCAGATGACATGATTGTATATCTGGAAGACCCCATCATCTCAGCCCAAAATCTCCTGAAACTGATAAACAACTTCAGCAAAGTCTCAGGATACAAAATCAACGTGCAAAAATCACAAGCATTCCTATACACCAGTAATAGACTTCAAGAGAGCCAAATCAAGAACGAACTGCCATTCACAATTGCTACAAAGAGAATAAAGTACCTAGGAATACAACTAACAAGGAACGTAAAGGACCTCTTCAAGGAGAACTACAAGCCATTGCTCAACGAAATAAGAGAGGATACAAACAGATGGAGAAACATTCCACGTTCATGGTTAGGAAGAATCAACATCGTGAAAATGGCCATACTGCCCAAAGTAATTTACAGATTCAACGCTATTCCCATCAAGCTACCAATGACCTTCTTCACAGAACTGGAAAAAAACATCTTAAACTTCATATGGAACCAAAAGAGAGCCCGCATAGCCAAGTCAATTTTAAGCAAAAAGAACAAAGCGGGAGGCATCACACTACCGGACTTCAAACTATACTACAAGGCTACAGTAATCAAAACAGCATGGTACTGGTACCAAAACAGAGATATAGACCAATGGAACAGAACAGAGGCCTCACAGGAAATACAACATACCCACAACCATCTGATCTTCGACAAACCTGACAAAAACAAGCAATGGGGAAAGGACTCCCTGTTTAATAAATGGTGTTGGGAAAACTGGCTAGCCATGTGCAGAAAGCAGAAACAGGACCCCTTCCTGACACCTTACACCAAAATTAACTCCAGATGGATTAAAGACTTAAACATCAGACCTAATACCATAAAAACCTTAGAAGAAAATCTAGGCAAAACCATTCAGGACATAGGTGTAGGCAAGGACTTCATGACCAAAACGCCAAAAGCAATGGCAACAAAAGCCAAAATAGACAAATGGGACCTAATCAAACTCCACAGCTTCTGCATGGCAAAAGAAACAGTCAGTAGAGTGAATCGGCAACCAACAGAATGGGAAAAAATTTTTGCAGTCTACCCATCTGACAAGGGGCTGATATCCAGAATTTACAAAGAACTAAAGCAGATCTACAAGAAAAAAACAAACAAGCCCATTCAAAAATGGGCAAAGGATATGAACAGATACTTTACAAAAGAAGACATACAGGAGGCCAACAAACATATGAAAAAATGCTCATCATCACTGGTCATCAGAGAAATGCAAATCAAAACCACATTGAGATACCATCTCACACCAGTTAGAATGGCGATCATTAAAAAATCGGGAAACAACAGATGCTGGAGAGGATGTGGAGAAATAGGAACACTTTTACACTGTTGGTGGGAATGTAAATTAATTCAACCATTGTGGAAGACAGTGTGGCGATTCCTCAAGGACCTAAAAATAGAAATCCCATTTGACCCAGCAATCCCATTACTGGGTATATATCCAAAGGATTATAAATCATTCTACTACAAGGACACGTGCACACGAATGTTCATTGCAGCACTGTTTACAATAGCAAAGACCTGGAACCAACCCAAATGCCCAACGATGATAGACTGGATAGGGAAAATGTGGTACATATACACCATGGAATATTATGCAGCCATCAAAAACGATGAGTTCACGTCCTTTATAGGGACATGGATGAACCTGGAAACCATCATTCTCAGCAAACTGACACAAGAGCAGAAAATCAAACACCGTATATTCTCGCTCATAGGCGGGTGTTGAACAATGAGAACACATGGACACAGGGAGGGGAGCACTACACACTGGGGTCTGTTGGGGGAAATGGGGGAGGGGCGGGGGGTGGGGAGGTGGGAAGAGATAGCATGGGGAGAAATGACAGATACAGGTGAGGGGACGGAAGGCAGCAAAGCACACTGCCATGTGTGTACCTATGCAACAATCTTGCATGTTCATCACATGTACCCCAAAACCTAAAATGCAAAAAAAAAAAAAAAAAAAAAAAAAAATTAGCTTTGGTATGGCAGGAAAGAAATTTTGAGATTTCAACTATAATACAATGTCATAAAAATTCAGGTTCATCTCCTAGTAATTCAGTTCCTGTTTGTAACTTGGATACCTCGAAGATGCATTCATACTTTCAGTCTACTGGAGGACATGTAGTTAATTACCACAGTGGTACAATAAACTGTAGGCCACAGCAGCAAATAATAAAAGCACCTCTAAAAATGTCAAACTGCTTCTTGAGAAAAAATTAGCAATAGAAAATCCTGACTGGTCAAATTTAAAAATAAAACTGTTTCATGTCCCTATATCGACGCCTGAATGCAAGATAAAATTCTACATGTTTGAATGAAGATTCTAGTCCAAATAAGATTTACTTATTATAGTCAGAGATTCTCAGTACTTCATCTGTTAACGTCTTTGTTAGGCCACTGCTTCCCAAATCTGAGTCCCCATCCAAATCCAATCTCAAATTGTAATCCCTATAATCCCCGCATGTTAGGCGTGGGACCTGGCGGGAGGGGACTGGATCATAGGGTTGGTTCCTCCATGCTGTTCTCATGATAGTGAGTGAGCTCTCACGAGATCTGATGGTTGTATAAGTGTTTGACAGTTCCTCCTACACACACTCTCTCTCACACCTGCTGCCATATAAGATGGAGCTGCTTCCCTTTCCACCATGATGGTAAGTTTCCTCAGGCCTCCCCAGTCAGGCAGAACTGTGAGTCAATTGAACCTCTTTCCTTTATAAATTACCCAGTCTCAGGTATTTCTTTACAGCAGTGTGGCAACGGACTAACACACAGGGATTACACAGGTACTTCTGCTCTTCCTCATTCCTTGGGTCAAAACATCGTATATTAGAAGCCAAATACCACTCACTGTTGAGAGTGGCAGCAAACTCAGATTTGTCTTGAATTGTAACTGCCTCCTGGTGTCCCCAGATTATATGCCAACAGCCTAATATTCTTGGCTCTTTCGTACGTATCTAGACATTTCTGAACTCACTGCACGAGTTGGTGTTCAAGCCTCCAGGAGAGGAAGAAAGAAAACATTGCATTCTAATCTACCAATTTTCCTCAAATCCTTTCTTCTTATAATTCTTCAGGTATGAAGGAGCAGGCTTTTCTTGTACTTTCCATGATAAGGCAAAAGGATGGTTAAGGCTTTTCCTTTCCATCATATCCTCCTTTTTCCCAGTTTCTGAGTCGGTTAACCCAGAGGAGTTGTTTGGTGGGGTAGGAGGTGGAGAAATCTTGGTAATGATATTATTACCAAGAATATCATTGGTAATGATATTCTAATAATGAACTAAAAGTTCTAATAATGAACTAAATTGATATTATTTTTTCATATGATATCTATTATAAATATATATTTGAAATATTTTTCACTATTATCCTAAGCTAATAATAACAGGAACGAAGTTACCACATGTGCAAAAAGCTGTATGTTTAGTCAGCAAATATCTCTAATATTTATTTGCTGTTCTTGGTTACTTACCATATTGAGGATTTATTCTACCTTGAAGGTTAGGAAAAATGCCACTTCAGAGAAGGTTTTGTAGTAGAAAAAATTTCTTTCTTGGCCTAATATATTTCAATTGTTGTCAGGTGTTCCAATTGTGACTTATTGGCTGTTGTACTGAATCATCTTCTACGGATCCATAAACTGCACCTTCCAACCAACAACCCTACCCCAGCATCCCTACACACACACACACTTACACTCATATTTTCTTGAAATCTGAATTAAAATAATGTTGAAATGACTTGTCTCAAAAGCACTAAACGAAGAACAAGGCTTAGGAAAAGCAAACCTGTCATTATTATTCTCGGCCTTAGCGCCTAGCTCTCTGAATTGCAACATTTTTAAGAAGATATCCATAGTTTGATAAACTACAGGTACATAGAAATTGTCGACATGCTAATTTTCCAAACTAATGGAGAATATTTTAAGTGTCTGTCTATATACCTATCTGTCTGTGGGAGAGTAGCAAAGAGATGCAAATGTGAGCATACTTACATTCTCCTTGATTCAGGAATCTAGATGAACATTTTCACAAAAATATACCCATATACACAACATGTATAATGAGGCTATAATATTCATGCACATTATAGCCATGTATATTATAGCCATGCATATTATAGCACTCACATAAACCCATCTCAGAGAATAAATGAAGTCGTTCAAAAAAGAGGGCCAGTTAGTAATCATTTGGGACTCTCAATTATGGGCGAATAATGTTCATTCTGTATAATGACAAGTACAGGATTGGTGGGATTTAAGAGAAATGCTTGCATAGTTAGACTTACCTGAACTCATATCAGCTTAGGCCATCTGGGTCATTTCCCAAAATATTAAAGAAAAAATATCCAGAAATTTCTGGAAACATCATGTGCTGTAATTTATACACAGTCATGCATGGCATAACAATGTTTCAGTCAACAATGGACCACATATACAACACTGATTCCATAGATTATAATAACATATTTTTACTGGGCTCATGTCTAGACATAACAACAAGGAACATTATGTTACCATTGCCTACAGTATCCAGTGCAGTGACATGCTGTACAGGCTTGTAGCCTAGCCTCAATAGGCTGTACCGTATAGCCTAGGTATGTGGTAGTAGGTTATTCCATGCAGGTTTGTGTTAGTCCACTCTATAATGTTCAGGCAATGACAAAATCGCCAAAGGACACATTTCTCAAAACATCCCCATCGTTAAGCAACATGTGACTCTACATTCATCTCTTTCTACATTTAAATCTTTCTCTTTGTTAATTTTTTTTAAAAAATCATAAACGATCCCTTTTCAAATTGCAATTGGTAGTCTTTTAAATGAATACAACGTTAGTAGATTTTAATGAATGCAGCACCGAGAGGCAAAATAGTCTGAAGTTTTAAGTGCTGGATGAGAGTATTTGGTGAGCTTGTACAAGTTATTTAACTTCTCTGTGCCTGTCTTCCCATCTAAAAATCTGGGATAATAATAATACCTATCTCATAGAATGGTTATGAGAATTAAATGATGTATCAAGTTTCCAAAACAGTTAACTGGAACTGAGTAAGTACTCTCTAAGTGTTTATCAACAACATAAATATTTCACTAGAGCACAAAAGGTATTCTTTTCTTCCAAAGTCAGAACACAGTAATAGCTCTTCAAATAGCCTGCTGGATCTAACAGTAAGGAAAGAACACCTTTAAGAATAAATTGAGATAAACGAGAATAGCAAGATATTTTTGTATTGCAATATTCAGGTTATGTCCCAGTCTTCAGTATACATGTAAACTTTCAAATCAAAATAGTACATTTAACACTACAATTGTATTTTTCTTCTCTTGTTTTGCTCTTCTTTTCTCATAATCAGGCTTTTTTTCTAGTCCCAAGGAAATTTTGTTTCAAAGTTGTACTCAAAAATACAAAAATTTGAAAAAAAAAATGTGTAAATGTTACTTTCCTAGCAGTTTGTTAATATCGAAGCTGTGTGGATTGAACGTTTAGACATTATTTTTATTTTTTCAAAGCCTAGTATCTTATTAGATAAGCATCAAAAATATATAAAAGAATTACTATTTTTTTTAATAACTTCAGAATAAAAGCAGAAACTAGTGGAATGGGTGGACCATGTAATTATCACCAAGAGGTTATCAGGACCAAACAGTATCCAAAACTGGCCCTTATGATGGGAGAACTGGAAAGGATTCAACAACAACTAAAATGTCTTTCCTGTGATTATCACTTGCTTATAAAAGCTATCTATGACCTAGAAAAATAAAGAAGATTCCCTGGGGAAAATTGGATTTAGGTCATATATACACACAAAAATCCAAAAATACATTGTTTCCAGATGAATAAACTGGCATTCTCATTGCATTCACCTATCCACCTAAAAATAAACCCAGCTTTAGGAAGAGAAAATACATTTCCTAAATAGCCAGCCACCTCCTTGAGGCCCTCTTGAATGAACTAATATGCTTCTCCAGTACGTGCCCAAGCCACTGCAACAGCAAAAAGCTGACTCTCTGTCACCAATGTCTCATAGATGGAAGCAATATGATCATCTAGAGAGCTCAAGTAAATTAGAAGAGATGGAAGTATGAGTTTCTCTTTACTAGATCATAGGGTTATGATGAAATGACTGATTCTCCCAATTTCAATCCTAGCTTGCCTGAAAATGCAGTCTTGTCCTCACTGTAAATCCTTCTTCAGAAAAATATTTCTAACATCCAGTAAGGATAGAGAAATGAAATATTCAAATAAGATGCATTTACTGACAAATAATATCACGTCACAATTTCCTCATGCACTACACTGCCCTCTCCTTACGCATGACAGCAAATGTGACCCAAGGTGAAATCTGCATAAAGATGAAAGTGATGCAACCATATAGCAATTTATAGGTAATATACTAAAGCTTGCAGTAAGCATTACTGCCAAAAAAAAAAAAAAAATGGAGTAAATCCACAATAGGACTTCCATCATAATTGTAAGAACTGGGTTTGTGAGAGTTTATACATTTAAGCTAAATTTCCCATGTTTCCCATTTTGGTTCCTCCAATCTTCAGCATATTAAATAATAATAAACAAATAAAGCTTAAATCTAACCTTTAAAGTATAAATGGCCTTACAGCTAAATTCAACATCCTAATCTAGTCCTCCACAGTGACCAGTGCTAACACTAAGGGAATGTGAAAGGCAAGAGAAGCAGAGGCCTGACATAAAATATGTTTTCCAAAGTGAACACCCCACACAAAATGTATACAATATTCCCAGTTTATTCTCACGCAGTCATGATGCTTACTTATTTTACACATGAATATAGCTTGTGAATCAATCTACATGGCTAGCTCTTAAGTTCATAAATGGATAGTAAGAGGTATGTTGCCACCCTGCATTCCAGCTCTACACACATCTTCAAAAAATATCTTCTTCAATAGGTAACGTATTTTTTTTCTGTGATGCACAAATGGCTAATTCCCAAGTCTGTCTTCACACAATTTTTTTTTTCATTTCCTCCTAAAACTAAAAATTACTTTAAAAAATATTTTCGGCCAGGCGCGGTGGCTCAAGCCTGTAATCCCAGCACTTTGGGAGGCCGAGGTGGGTGGATCACGAGGTCAAGAGATTGAGACCATCCTGGTCAACATGGTGAAACCCCGTCTCTACTAAAAATACAAAAAATTAGCTGGGCATGGTGGTGCGTGCCTGTAATCCCTGCTACTTAAGAGGCTGAGGCAGGAGAATTGCCTGAACCCGGGAGGCGGAGGTTGCGGTGAGCCGAGATCGCGCCATTGCACTCCAGCCTGGGTAACTAGTGAAACTCCGCCTCAAAAAAAAAAAAAAAAAAATTTCATGACCGTATTTCCAACAGGCCTTGTTTTTCTGATAGTGCTACTATCTAAACAAAGTGAGAAGAAAGGCCTTCCTTTGGATATCTTCCTGAAAATAATTCAATCAGGAATACAGAACATTAAAGAGAATCCTTAAATGTCAAATTGCCTTTTTGTTTAATTTTTATCAGTATGTAGAACCACAAGAGAATTGTGCCACCAAATTTTCCAGCACTGTGCAAACTTCCAGTGAATAAGAAAATAATAGCCGGGCGCTGTGGCTCAAGCCTGTAATCCCAGCACTTTGGGAGGCGGAGGCGGGTGGATCACGAGGTCAAGAGATCCAGACCATCCTGGTCAACATGGTGAAACCCCATCTCTACTAAAAATACAAAAAATTAGCTGGGCACGGTGGTGCGTGCCTGTAATCCCAGCTACTCAGGAGGCTGAGGCAGGAGAATTGCCTGAACCCAGGAGGCAGAGGTTGCGGTGAGCCGAGATCGCGCCATTGCACTCCAGCCTGGGTGACAAGAGCGAAACTCCATCTCAAAAAAATAAATAAATTAATTAATAATAATAATAATAAGGTAATGTATTTTATTCCTTTTTTATATCGGAAAGCAAGAGAAAGAGTTAACAATGACAAGACACCAGGTATCATATGGAAAGTGGAAAAGGGGCCAGTCACTTTAGTTAGGTTTACAAACAAAATACAAGGCTTTGATTCAGATAATCAGGAACAAAACAAGCTTAATCTTCCTCATACGACCTCAGAATACTAAGTAATATTGTGCACCCCTTTCCACCCTGAAACATAAGTCCTTCAAATTCCCTTTCCATGATTTATTATAAAGCCTGACGTGCTTCCCCAGGTTTCTGTAAAGCACCATAGGCTTAAATGCTCAGGAGCTGAGCTGCAGCTTCTATCAAAGCAGTTCAGTTTATGGGGTATCACAGCGTTCTGCCAAGCAGCATTTCTATGTACAAGTCAGCTCTTTTCTATGATTGCCACAAACTAAAGCTTGGTGCTGAAGTTTTCAGGAAGGAAATATTTATCATAGAATGCAAACTTAAGATTATCCATTAAAAACTCTTGTTCTTAGAGGTCCAGCCATTCCACCGTGTTGTTGTGTCACCCCCTTTCTGTTATTCTTTTCTTCTCCAGTGTCCTCCTATTCTGCCCTCCCCAAGAGAAGGTCTGAAGCCACTAGTTGACAATTTGTCCCTGATGTAGTCTTTAATTTAGCTCCATATTGTAAGAGTTTATAATATAAACCAGTGTTTGTCTAACTTTCTTTTTAGCAGAGGAATCTTTTTTCAACTGAAATTGCATACCCGCCTCCACTTCAAACAGCATCTAGAGTTGCTGTTTGAAGTGGAGGCAGGGAATGAACTTGAAAACTTCCCTTCAGCCTCCTCATCTACCTCTCTTGTCTAATGGCTCCCAGACACGCCTCACTGAAAGATCAGGTCTTCATACCACCAAGTTTGAAAAATACTGGACTACAAACAGAATAAGAAGAAACTGCCAAAGTAGGTACTTTTTTGTATTAAGATACAGGTGAGGGGGAGGAGGGCAGCAAATCGCACTGCCATGTGTGTACCTAGGCAACAATCTTGCATGTTCTTCACATGTACCCCCAAACCTAAAATCCAATAAAAAATTTTTTAAAAAAAGAAATATTAGAAAATAAATCAAAGTTGACCTGAACTGAAAATTATGAGCCTATTTCACTGGGAGAAAGATAACACCATTGATAGAAATCAATAAATTGGGAAAAGCATATATTACATTTAGTATCACAATTAGTAATTGATAAACATGGTTTATTTCATAACGCACTTAGATAAAATGCATATAAAGATGGTGACTTAAGAAATGCCAAAAAATTCTAAAGCATATATCATAAAACTTAAGCATTGTCAAATGTATAATTAATGCCCATATTCATCAATGCCTTCCAGTATTTTAATTACACATTTTTAATTAAATCTGTTGATATAGGATAAGATAAATTAAATTTCAACATCTAACTACAAAGAAAGGGGCTATTTATAATTACTCACAAAATAGTTTCTATTTGATATACTTTGCCAAAGAGAATGATTATACTTTTTCCTATCTTTCAGTAAACCTTCTATATAGCTTATGGCTATCTTTCCAGAAGGAACCTAAGTTTTATATAAATTGAAGACAACTAATTTATAAGAGGAAGAGAATGAAACTAACATTTATGACACGCTTGCCATAAGTGAGGCACTGTGCTGATGCTTTTATATCAGCAGTTTCAATTCGGGCTACATACTAACATCACCCAGGAATCTTTTTAATAAACATTTTGATGCATGAGTACAGCCTCCAGAGACTGTGATTTAATTGGTCAAAGGTGGGGCCTTCACTTGAGAATTTTTTAAGCCTCGCAGTTGATTATAACGTGCAGCCAGGATTTAAAAATCACAATTTTATATACTTTATCTCATGTCATCATCAAAATCTGACCAGGTAATTATATAATTCCTTTATTCAGATAAGAAACTTGAATTTCAGAAAGGTTGTGAAATTTGCCCCAGGGCTTAAAGAGGGTATCAGAATTAGAATTTAAATCCAAAGTTTTCTGACTACAGCGATCTTTCTAACTTCCACTTTGTCAAATTCAAAACACCAAAATTGTTAGTATCAATTTAGAGTAGATTTCCATATTTTGTTTTACTCCTGGCTTCAAGCGGTGGTGGAATAAAGTATGTTTTACCTTAATTTGCTAGCAAAACACAATACTCTTTATTGGACTAATAAGCTGCTACACAAAATGAAGTTGCTTTGTATTTTATGACATAAGGTATGGAATATTTTCTCACTTTCAAAATGTTCATGTTTTTCATAGATACACTGTTTAAAAATTATTAATTTTAGAGTTGCTTATCAGAGCTAAGAAGGAAAATGCAATGTAAAGGTATTCAAGAAACAAAAAAAAATAGATTATTTGCCAAGCACATTGCATTTTGCCAGCCACTTTTTTTTTTTTTTTTTTTTTTTGAGACGGAGTTTCGCTCCTGTTACCCAGGCTGGAGTGCAATGGCGCGATCTCGGCTCACCGCAACCTCCGCCTCCTGGGCTCAGGCAATTCTCCTGCCTCAGCCTCCTGAGTAGCTGGGATTACAGGCACGCGCCACCATGCCCAGCTAATTTTTTGTATTTTTAGTAGAGACGGGGTTTCACCATGTTGACCAGGACGGTCTCGATCTCTCAACCTCGTGATCCACCCACCTCGGCCTCCCAAAGTGCTGGGATTACAGTGCCAGCCACTTTTAAGGGAGAAAGGTGAAATTTCTTATAAAATATAATCATTTGTTAAACAGCAGCCAAACTTAAACAGAATTCTTTATTTAAAAAAAAAACCCTTTGTTTTACAAATTACATCCAATGTATAAATATGTTAAAATATAAATACATTTCAATATTTTAAACTTTAAACAAGCTTATACATATTGTAAGTTAATTTATGAATGCTTTATAAATTTTATGACAAGAATAAAATGTTAGCATGTAATTTCAACTATCAAGCTGAAAATAAATATATGAATAATCTGCATTCTATTGCTTTTCATCTTAAAATATATTATTAACAGGATTTTTAAAAACAAAGAAAGTTCATACCAAAGGTGATGTTACCAACTCCCTAAGGACAATGAATTCCACTAACCTAGAATTCATATTTCAGAGAGGAGATGGATAACATCTCACAATTCAACCTTGGCAGGAGTCATTAAGTCAGACACCTATGTGAGGGCTGTATTTCTCATTGAATTACAAATCCAATAAGATCTTTGCCTTTGAGTTACTAGCACTACAAAGATTAAATCAAACTATTGTGAGAAAAGGAGAAATCCTCGGATGCTTGGAGATTAGAATAAAACACTTAAGAATTTTTTAGCTCAATAGACAACCAAAGAAGCCATTTAATCCTACTTTTTCATTATACAAACCAGCTACACAGATTTTGCAGAAGTTCCCCTCTCATTCTTCACCCCCTCCAATCCTATAGCCACTGCATTCAGTTTAATATCATAAAATGTTCACGGGAGCTGCATGGCCCAGCATGACCCCTACCTTGCCTACCTGCTTCCCAGTCTCATCAACACTATGTGCCCCTTCAATCTCTGAACTGAAGCCAGTCAGTTCTTTCAGGACCTCACAGGCACTGAGTTTTTCCACTAAAGGGTGTCTGCATAAACTGTTACTTTGTTTTTTGGAATGTGTTTTTTTCATCTTCACCTCCCACTTGGCCTGGATAACATCTACTTATCCTTTTGGCTTCTCACATAGAGAGGTTTTCTATGTCACCTCTTTCCCTTTAAATTCAAATGATTTCACTTTTTTAGTACCCTGTATATATCTTTCATTTCTATTCCATTTGTAATGATATATTAATTTAGAGGACTATTATTTATGTCTCTGTTACCAGTAGGCTGTTGTCTTCCCAAGAACATGAAACATGTCTCTTTAGTTCATTAATATATCCTTAGCATCTTTTATAATGCCAGGTGCATAACAGAAGCTCAATAAATATTTATAAAATGAATCAATTAACTGGATACTAAGGAAGAATGGTAAAGAGCAGAAGCTCTCGAGTCAGGCTGCCTAGGTGACATCATTAATTCAACTACAAAGTGGTTGCTAATTCTTTTACCTCTCAAGTTAGAATTTTAACTAGCTACTTAGAGGACTGTTGTAATGATAGTACATGACACTAAGAAAATTATCTAGTACAAGCCACCAAAGAAATGTTAGTTCTCATTAGTTCTCATTAATAATTAACATGATACAAGTAATATTTCATTAATGTCTTATTTTAAATATACATGTATATACATAGCATATATATATAGATATATAATTTGCCATACATAGTATATACATGTATGAGTATATGTGTCTGTATTTATATATATATATATGTGTGTGTGTGTGTGTGTGTGTGTGTGTGTGTGTGTGGTTATTTTTACATTCATTCTTTTAGTTACCAAACAATCCCATTATGTAGATTGGGATATGCTATTAATTCATTTTACATACGAAAACACAAATTGTGTTATAATCATTTAATCATTTTATCCACGATTGGCTTCCATCTTCTTTATCAATCCTTTTTTTTATGTTTTCTATTATAAAGTAAAACTTACTAAGTTTGGCATCCTGTATTGGTGGTATAATGGTTAGCATAGCTGCCTTCCAAAGTTTATCATCCCTAGATCATTTGTTTTTATGTTCAGAAGTGTTCCCTTCCCTTCAATTTTTAGAAGAGATTGAGAAGGAAGGATATTAATTCTTCTTTAAGTATCTAGTAGAATTCACCAGTGAAACCATCTGATCTTGGGCTTTTTCTTATTGGGAAGTTTTTGATTACTGATTCAATCTCTATACTAGCTACAGATATGTTCACAATTGTTATTTGTTCGTGATTCATTCTTGGTAAGTTGTATGTTTCTAGAAATTCAACCATTTCTTCTAGGTTATCCAATTTCTTAGTGTGTAATTGTTCAAGGTAGTCTTTTAAGATCCCTTCTATTTCTGTTGTATCAGCTGTCATGTCTCCTCTGCCATTTATAATTTTGAGTCTTGTTTTCCTCTTTCTTTTGCTAGTGGTTTGCCAATTTTGTATCTTTTCAAAAAAAATCTCTTGGTTTCAATGATTTTTTTCTATTGTTTTTCTGTGTTCTATTTATTTTTGCTCTAATCTTTATTATTCCCTTCCTTCTTCCAACTTTGGGCTTAATTTGTCCTTCTTTTTCTACTTCTTTGAGATGCAACATTAGATTGTACACTTAAAATCTTCCTTCTTTTTGAATGCAAACAGTCGTATACACTTCCCTCTTAGTACTGGTTTTGCTGCATTCTGTCAGTTTTAGTGTGCTTTGTTTTCACTTTTATTAGTCTCAAAATATTTTCAATTTCTTTAGATTTATTGTTTAACTTGTTGTTTATTTGAGAATATATTGTTTAATTTCAACATATTTGTGAATTTTCTAGTTTTTCTTCTGCTATGAATATTTAGAATTTAGTTTCATTCAACTGTGGTCAGAAAAAAAAAAATACTTGGTAAGATTTCAATCTCCTTAAATTTGTTGATACTTGTTTTGTAACCTAACATGTAGTCTCTCCTGGATAATATTCTGTGTGCATTTGAGAAGAATGTATATTCTGCTGCTTTTGGATGTAATGTTCTGAGCATGTCTTTTAGTTGCATTAATTCTAAAGTATTGCTCAAGTCTGCTGCTTCCTTTTTGATATTTTGTCTTTATTTCTACTAATATTGAAAGTAGGATAGTAAAATATCCTACCATTAAGTTATATTGCTATCTAGCTTTTCCTTCAGTTCTGTTAATATTTGCTTTACATACTTAGGTGCTCTGATGTTGGGCACATATATTTATAATTGCTCTATCTTCCTAATTAACCCATTTATCATTCTATAATGTCCTCCTTTCTCCCTTAGTACAGTTTTTTACTTCTGTACAACATAGTACTAGAAGTCCTAGCTAGAACAGTTAGGCAAGAAAAAGAAATACACAGCATCCAAATTAAAGAGGAAGAAGTTAAATCGTCTCTGAAGATAACATAATCTTACATGAAGGAAATTATAAAGACTACACACATGCAAACACACACACACACACACACACACACACACACACAAATCAATGTTAGAACCAACAAAACATATCAGTAAAGTTGCAGGGTACAAAATCAACATACAAAGATCAGTTGCATTCCTATATACTAACAACAAACTGTCTTAATCCATTTGTGCTGCTATAACAAACACTTGAGACTGGGTAACTCATGAATAACAGAAATTTATTTTTCATAGTTCTGAAGGCTGTGAAGTCCAATATGAAGGTGCCAGCAGGTTTGGTTGTCTACTGAGAGCTGTAAAATGAGAGAAATGGTGTATCCTTACATGGCACAAGGCAGAAGAACAAGAAAGACAAATTGCCTGCATCCAGCCATTTTATAAAGATACCTACCTAATACCATTCATGAAAACTCCACCCTCATGACTTAATCACCTCCTGATTGTCCCACTTATAATACCTTTACATTGAGAGTTAAAAATCAAGAATTTTGGGACTTCCAAGATGGCCGCCTAAGAACAGCTCAGGACTTCAGCTCCCAGTGAAAGTGCAGAGGGTGAGTGGACGCCGCATTTCCAGACGAACTCTTATTGCCCACAGACCAGGAGATACCCAGGCAGAGGGGTCGCCAGCGTCGCAGTCCCAGCCGGTGTGGCTGTTTTGGCCCCCGCGGGGCTGATTCCGCCCGCGCGGCTGCTGTGACCACTCCCTGTTGCTGCGGTTCTCCGTACAAAAGCCACTGGTCTGGGAGCCCTCTTAGCTGGCGAGCAGAGCCTTGAGACGGCAGAATAGCCCATTCATCTGAAATAGCGAGCCAGGCCAGGAGATTCCTAGGCAAAAAATCCGCCAGGAGCCGGCGCCGCGGTCCGAGCCGACTCCGTGAGTCGCAGCACGGGAGATCCCGGCGCCTTTTCAACAAGCGACCGGAACGCGGGGTCGTTCAACTTAAAAGAAAAGACTCTGAGTCAGGGAGCCAGGTGATCAGGCTCGGTTGGTCCCACCCCTCCACCACCAACAACAACGAAAACAAAAACAGTAATTGGAAACCCTCTGGGTTGAGCCCTTCAAACCAAGCACAGCTGAACCGGGACGGTCCGGCTCCGTGGGGGAGGGGCTTCCGCCATTACTGAGACTCTCCACCGCTACGGAGGCAGGCTGCCGTTGCCGAGGCAACCCGCCGTTGCCGAGGCAACCTGCCACAACAGAGAGAGTCCGCCATAACAGAGGCGGGGCCACCATTGCCCAGACAGTTCTAACTACGCCCATATAAAAAGGACTACAGGGAAGAGCTCAGGGCAGCTGGGCGGAGCCCACAGCAGCTCAGCAAAGCCCCTGCGGGCAGGCAGAGGCTAGGCGTGCTGCTAGCTGGGCGGGTCCGACCTGAAAAAAAAAAATCAAAAAAGGCAGTAGTGCAACGGAAACTCATAAAGCTCCAACTCCCTGGGACAGAGACAGACAACAGGTGGATAAACCCACAAAAATGGGTAGAAACCAGCGTAAAAAGGATGAAAACTCCCGAAACCAGAACACCTCTCCTCCTAAAAGTGATCACAACTCCTCACCAGCAAGGGAACCAGACCGGATGGAGAAGGAGGGTGATGAAATGACAGAATCAGACTTCAGAAGATGGGTAGTAAGAAACTACAATGAGCTAAAAGAACATGTTCTAACCCATCGCAAAGAAAATAGGAACCTTGAAAAAAGGTTGGACGAACTGCTGACGAGAATGGACAGCATAGAGAGGAGAATAAGTGAATTGATGGAGCTGAAAAACGCAACACGAGAACTTCGTGAAGCATGCACAAGCTTCAACAGCCGAATTGACCAAGCAGAAGAAAGGATATCAGAGGTCGAAGACCAACTCAATGAAATAAAAAGAGAAGGCAAGAACAGAGAAAAAAGCGCAAAAAGGAATGAACAAAATCTTCAAGAAATGTGGGACTATGTGAAAAGACCTAATCTACGTCTGATAGGTGTACCTGAATGTGATGAAGAGAATGAATCCAAGCTGGAAAATACTCTTCAGGATATTATCCAGGAAAACTTCCCCAACCTAGCAAGGCAGACCAATATTCAAATCCAGGAAATACAGAGAACACCACAGAGATATTCCTCAAGAAGAGCAACTCCAAGGCACATAATCGTCAGATTCACCAGGGTTGAAATGAAAGAGAAAATGCTAAGGGCAGCCAGAGAGAAAGGTCAGGTTACCCACAAAGGGAAGCCCATTAGACTCACAGCAGATCTCTCAGCAGAAACCCTACAAGCCAGAAGAGACTGGGGGCCAATATTCAACATCCTTAAAGAAAAGAACTTTCAACCCAGAATCACCTATCCAGCCAAACTCAGCTTCATAAGTGAAGGAAAAATAAAATCCTTTGTGAACAAGCAAGCACTCAGAGATTTCATCACCACCAAACCTGCTCTACAAGAACTCCTGAAAGAGGCTCTACACATATAAAGGAACAACCAGTACCAGCCACTCCAAAAACACACCAAATGGTAAAAGAGCATCAACACAATCAATAATCTGCATCAACTAACCAACAAAACAGCCAGGTAGCATCAAAATGACAGCATCAAATTCACACATAACAATACTATCCCTAAATGTCAATGGACTAAATGCCCCAATCAAAAGACACAGACTGGCAAATTGGATAAAAAGCCAAAACCCATCAGTGTGCTGTATCCAGGAAACCCATCTTACATGCAAGGATACACAAAGGCTCAAAATAAAGGGATGGAGGAAGATCTACCAAGCAAATGGAGAGCAAAAAAAGGCAGGAGTTGCAATTCTCATCTCTGATAAAATAGACTTTAAAGCAACAAAGATCAAAAGAGACAAAGAAGGACATTACATAATGGTAAAAGGATCACTGCAACAAGAAGAGCTAACGATCCTAAATATATATGCACCCAATACAGGAGCACCCAGATACATAAGGCAAGTTCTTAATGACTTACAAAGAGACTTAGACTCCCACACAATAATAGTGGGAGACTTTAACACCCCATTGTCAATATTAGACAGATCAACCAGACAGAAAATCAACAAGGATATCCAGGACCTGAACACAGACCTGGAACGAGCAAACCTAATAGACATTTACAGAACTCTCCACCCCAAATCCACAGAATATACATTCTTCTCAGCACCACATCACACCTACTCTAAAATTGACCACATAATTGGCAATAAATCACTCCTCAGCAAATGCAAAAGAACAGAAATCATAACAAACAGTCTCTCAGACCACAGTGCAATCGAGTTAGAACTCAGAATGCAGAAACTAACTCAGAACCGCACAGCTTCATGGAAACTGAACAACTTGCTCTTGAATGTTGACTGGATAAACAATGAAATGAAGGCAGAAATAAAGATGTTCTTCGAAACCAATGAGAACGAAGACACAACATACCAGAATCTCTGGGACACATTTAAAGCAGTCTCTAGAGGAAAATATATAGCAATGAGTGCCCACATGAGAAGAAAGGAGAGATCTAAAATTGACACCCTATCATCAAAATTGAAAGAGCTAGAGGAGCAAGATCAAAAAAACTCAAAACCTAGCAGAAGACAGGAAATAACTAAGATCAGAGCAGAACTGAAGGAAATAGAGACACAAAAAACTCTTCAAAAAATCAATAAATCCAGGAGCTGGTTTTTTGAAAAGATCAACAAAATAGACAGACCACTAGCCAGATTAATAAAAAAGAAAAGAGAGAATAACCAAATTGATGCAATAAAAAACGATAAAGGGGATATCACCACAGATTCCACAGAAATCCAAACCATCATCAGAGATTATTACAAACAACTCTATGCACATAAACTAGTAAACCTGGAAGAAATGGATAAATTCCTGGACACCTGCATCCTCCCAAGCCTAAACCTGGAAGAAGCCGAAACCCTGAATAGACCAATAACATGGTCTGAAGTCGAGGCAGCAATAAAGAGCCTACCACCCAAAAAAAGCCCAGGTCCAGATGGGTTCACAGCTGAATTCTACCAGACATACAAGGAGGAGCTGATACCATTCCTTCTGAAACTATTCCAGACAATCCAAAAAGAGGGAATCCTTCCCAAATCATTTTACGAGACAAACATCATCCTGATACCAAAACCCGGCAGAGACTCAACAAGAAAAGAAAATTTCAGGCCAATATCCATGATGAACATAGATGCAAAAATCTTCAATAAAATACTGGCAAACCGATTGCAACAGCATATCAAAAAGCTCATCCACCATGATCAAGTAGGATTCATCCCGGGGATGCAAGGCTGGTTCAACATACGCAAGTCCATAAACGTAATTCACCACATAAACAGAACCAAAGACAAAAACCACATGATTATCTCGATTGATGCAGAGAAGGCTTTTGACAAAATTCAACAACCCTTTATGCTAAAAACCCTCAATAAACTAGGTATTGACGGAACGTATCTCAAAACAATAAAAGCTATTTATGACAAACCAACAGCCAATATCATACTGAATGGGCAAAAACTGGAAGCATTCCCTTTGAAATCAGGCACTAGACAAGGATGCCCTCTCTCACCACTCCTATTCAATATAGTACTGGAAGTTCTAGCCAGAGCAATCAGGCAAGAAAAAGAAATAAAGGGTATCCAAATTGGAAAGGAGGAAATCAAATTGTCTCTATTTGCAGATGACATGATTGTATATCTGGAAGACCCCATCATCTCAGCCCAAAATCTCCTGAAACTGATAAACAACTTCAGCAAAGTCTCAGGATACAAAATCAACGTGCAAAAATCACAAGCATTCCTATACACCAGTAATAGACTTCAAGAGAGCCAAATCAAGAACGAACTGCCATTCACAATTGCTACAAAGAGAATAAAGTACCTAGGAATACAACTAACAAGGAACGTAAAGGACCTCTTTAAGGAGAACTACAAGCCATTGCTCAACGAAATAAGAGAGGATACAAACAGATGGAGAAACATTCCATGTTCATGGTTAGGAAGAATCAACATCGTGAAAATGGCCATACTGCCCAAAGTAATTTACAGATTCAACGCTATTCCCATCAAGCTACCAATGACCTTCTTCACAGAACTGGAAAAAAACACCTTAAACTTCATATGGAACCAAAAGAGAGCCCGCATAGCCAAGTCAATTCTAAGCAAAAAGAACAAAGCGGGAGGCATCACACTACCGGACTTCAAACTATACTACAAGGCTACAGTAATCAAAACAGCATGGTACTGGTACCAAAACAGAGATATAGACCAATGGAACAGAACAGAGGCCTCACAGGAAATACAACATACCCACAACCATCTGATCTTCGACAAACCTGACAAAAACAAGCAATGGGGAAAGGACTCCCTGTTTAATAAATGGTGTTGGGAAAACTGGCTAGCCATGTGCAGAAAGCAGAAACAGGACCCCTTCCTGACACCTTACACCAAAATTAACTCCAGATGGATTAAAGACTTAAACATCAGACCTAATACCATAAAAACCTTAGAAGAAAATCTAGGCAAAACCATTCAGGACATAGGTGTAGGCAAGGACTTCATGACCAAAACGCCAAAAGCAATGGCAACAAAAGCCAAAATAGACAAATGGGACCTAATCAAACTCCACAGCTTCTGCACGGCAAAAGAAACAGTCGGTAGAGTGAATCGGCAACCAACAGAATGGGAAAAAATTTTTGCAGTCTACCCATCTGACAAGGGGCTGATATCCAGAATTTACAAAGAACTAAAGCAGATCTACAAGAAAAAAACAAACAAGCCCATTCAAAAATGGGCAAAGGATATGAACAGATACTTTACAAAAGAAGACATACAGGAGGCCAACAAACATATGAAAAAATGCTCATCATCACTGGTCATCAGAGAAATGCAAATTAAAACCACACTGAGATACCATCTCACACCAGTTAGAATGGCGATCATTAAAAAATCGGGAAACAACAGATGCTGGAGAGGATGTGGAGAAATAGGAACACTTTTACACTGTTGGTGGGAATGTAAATTAATTCAACCATTGTGGAAGACAGTGTGGCGATTCCTCAAGGACCTAAAAATAGAAATCCCATTTGACCCAGCAATCCCATTACTGGGTATATATCCAAAGGATTATAAATCATTCTACTACAAGGACACGTGCACACGAATGTTCATTGCAGCACTGTTTACAATAGCAAAGACCTGGAACCAACCCAAATGCCCAACGATGATAGACTGGATAGGGAAAATGTGGTACATATACACCATGGAATATTATGCAGCCATCAAAAACGATGAGTTCACGTCCTTTATAGGGACATGGATGAACCTGGAAACCATCATTCTCAGCAAACTGACACAAGAGCAGAAAATCAAACACCGTATATTCTCGCTCATAGGCGGGTGTTGAACAATGAGAACACATGGACACAGGGAGGGGAGCACTGCACACTGGGGTCTGTTGGGGGGAAATGGGGGAGGGGTGGGGGGTGGGGAGGTGGGAAGAGATAGCATGGGGAGAAATGACAGATACAGGTGAGGGGACGGAAGGCAGCAAAGCACACTGCCATGTGTGTACCTATGCAACAATCTTGCATGTTCATCACATGTACCCCAAAACCTAAAATGCAATAAAAAAAAAAAGAAAAAAAAAAAAAAAAAAATCAAGAATTTTGGAAAAGACAAAAATATTTAAACCATAGAACTATCTGAAAAGACCACTGAGAACACAATTCATTTGCATAGCATGAAAACAAAGAAAATACAATAAACTTAATGAGATGAAAGACTTGTATATTGAAAATTATAAAACACTGATGAATAAATGAAAATATTGACCCAATTTAATTCCTTTGCATGTGTATAGCAAGTTTAAAGAAAACACAAATATACATAAGGACATTCCATATTCATCTATTAGAAGTCTTAATAATGTTCAAATGCCTATACCCAACTGGTCCAAAGGTAGTAAGTTATCTCGATTATTCACAGTTACAGATTAAACTCTTGTTCTATTCTTTCCCCCTTCTAACTACTACACTTGACTGGTCTTAAATGTCCTTACTACCAAAGGTGATTTACAGACTTAATGCAATCCCCATCAAAATCTAATTGGCACTTTTTACAGAAGTAGAAAAAAAAATGCTAAAATTCATATAGAACCACAAAGGACCCCAAGCAGCCAAAACAATCTTGAGACAGAACAAAGCTAAAGGAATCATACTTCTGGATTTCAAAAAATATTACAAAGCTATACTAATTAAGACAGTATGGCACTAAAATAATTACAGACATATAAACCAATGTAACAGAACAGAGAGCCCAGCTATATATACACATATCATATTATTTTTCAATTAAAAATAAAATAAAAAATGTTTTTAAAATCTCTATATATAAAGTCAAGTAATCGTCAACAAGGGTGTCAAGGTACACAATAGGGAAATGGTAGTTCCTTCAACAAACGATGCTGGGGAAACCGAATATCCATATGCAAAAGAATTGGGGCCTTTACCTTAAAACATAAACAAAAATCATCTCAAAATGGACTTAAGATTTAAACATAAGACCTGAAACTGTAAAATTCTTAGAAAAAAATAGGAATAGTACAGGAGTTTGATCTGTAACTGTGAACAATTGGGATAACTTACTACCTTTGGACCAGTCAGTTATAAACATAAGACCTGAAACTGTAACATTCTTACAAAAAAAAAAAAAATAGGGGAAAAACTTCATAACACTGGACTTGGCAATAATTTCTTGGACATGACTCCAAAAGCATGAGTAAAAAAGCAAAAATAGAAAAGAGCAATTATATCAACCTAAACACTTTCTGCACATCAAAGGCAACAATCAACAGAGAGAAGACACAACCTATAGAACGGAAGAAAATATTTGCAAATCATACATCTATCTGATAAGGAGTTAATATCTAAAATAGATAAATAATTCAAGCAGCTCAATAGCAAAACAAAGAACCCAATTTAAAAAAATGGACGAATGACCTGAATAGATATTTCTCAAAAGGAAACAACATACAGATGCTCAGCAGTATATGAAAAAATACTCAACATCACTAGTCATCAGAAAAATGCAAATCAAAACCAGGAGATATTATGTCACACCTGTTAGGAAAGCTATTATCAATAAACAAAAGATCACAACTATTGGGGGAGATGTGAAAGAAAAGAAACACTTGTACACTATTGACATAAACATAAAATGATGTCACAGCTTTGGAAAGCAGCATGGTGCTTCCTCAAAAAATTAAAATGACAAAAACTATATGATCCAGCAATCCCATGTTTGGGTTTGTACATGAAGAAAATAAAATAAAAAGTAGCTCAAAGAGATATATGCACTCTCACATTCATCACTTTTTTTTTTTTTACTTTTTTAATATTTCTTTTTTGGAAACAAGGTCTTGCTCTGTCCCCCAGGCTGGAGTGCAGTGATACAATCATGGCTCACTGCAGCCTCAACCTTTTGGGCACAAACAATCCCCCCACCTCAGCCTCCCTAACAGCTGGGACCACAGGGGTGTGCCACCACACCCAGCTAATTTTTATATTTTTTGTAGAAATGGGTTTTTGCCATGTTGCCCAGTCTGGGTTTTAAACTCCTGGGCTCAAGGGATGTGCCTGCCTCAGCCTCTCACAGTGCTGGGATTACAGGTATGAGCCACTGTGCTCGGCCTCATGGCATCATTATTTACAATATCCAAGATGTTTAAACAACCTAAATGTTCATCACCAGATGAATATATAAAAAATATGTGTTATATAGATACAATGAAATTTTATTCTGTAATTCACAAAGAAGACAATCTTGCGTTGTGACATGAATGAATTCTTGAGAACATTATGCTAAGTGAAATAAGCTAGTCACAGAAGAACAAATACTACATCATACCACTTATATGAGACATATGAAATAGTCCAACACAGAGAAGCAGAGTATAGAATGTTGGGGGCTGGGGGCTGGGGGCTGGGGGAAGTAGAAATGAAAAGTTGCCATTCGACAGGTATAAAGTTTAAGATATGCAAAACATACCAGGCGCAGTGGCTCATGCCTGTAATTCCAGCTCTTTGGGAGACCGAGGCAGGTGGATCATGAGGTCAAGAGAAAGAGACCATCCTCGACAACATGGTGAAACCTCATCTCTACTAAAAACACAAAAAATAACTGGGTGTGTTGGGCACACCTGTGGTCCCAGATACTCAGGAGGCTGAGGCAGGAGAATCGCTTGAACCCAGGAGGCAGAGGTTACAGTGAGCTGAGATCATGCCACTGCACTCCAGCCTTGGTAACAGAGTGAGACTCCATCTAAAAAGCAATTAAGTTATAGAAATATGTTGTCTAACACTGTGCCTTTACTTTTCATTTAATATATTGTTCACTTAAAAATTTGTTAAGATTGTAGTTCTCTTATTGTTTTTATCACAATAAACAAATTAAAATAAATAAAAGTAGTAATTCTGAAGATCGTGGCAGAAGAAATGACAAAAAAGTAAAAATATGGGTAAAAATACATTTCTTGCTTGAGTTTTCTAAATTGTATTTGATAGTTGAAGCAAAAATTAAAACAGTCTTAGATGTTTCTCTATATAGCAAACATTTAATACATTTATATTATAAACGAGTGTGATAAAATTACATAAAGGTTCTACATTTTCTTCAAACTGGTAAATTGCCAACTTTATTAAATTATGATAATTATGTATACATAATGTAGTATCTGGAGAAACCACTAAAATAGCTATATAAAGAAATATACTCAAAAATACTAGAGACACACCAAAAAAGAATCTAAATTATATTCAAGTAACTGACAAACAAATCAGGAAAAAGGAAACAAATTAAAAACAGAAAGAACAAACAGAAAACAAATTAGATAGATGATAGATAGACAGATAGATAGATACAAGATAGGTAGATAGATTAGACAAAATCCTTACCATATCAATAATTACTTTAAATATATATGCTCTAAATATACCAATTAAAAGATAGAGGTTAGCAGAACAGATTAAAGACCTAACCCAACTATATGCTATCCTTAAGTAACTGACTTCACACATCATGATACAGGTATAGTAAAAATAAAAGGATGGAAAAAGATAAACCATGCAAACATTAATCAAAAGAAAGTAAGAGTTGCTTTATTAATATCAAATAAAGAAGACTGAAAAGTAAAGAAAATTACCCTTAAGAGAAGGAGACATTACAATATTAAGAGTCAGTAATTCAGGAAGACATAGCAAGCCTAAATGTGCATGCACTTAACAACAGAGCTATAAATATACATCAAGCAAAAACTGGCAAAGCTGAACAGAAGAGAAGACAAATTCACAATTATTGTTGTAAACTCTGACATCCTTCTCTCAACAATAGAACAACTAGATAGAAAATCAGCTAGGATATAGAAAAATCCAACAAAACCATCAACCAACAGATTCTTGTCAACATTTTATAGAACACCTTACCTAACAACATTATTTTTAAGTTTTTCAAGTTTTCAAATTATTTTAAATTCTTCAACAAATTTCCAAGACCAGGAATGAAACAACAAAATATCCTACAGGCATCAAAGGACAATAAGGGAATACATATTATTTTTAAGTGTTCATTAAACTATATTAAGATAAACCACATCCCGGACCATAAAATAAGCTCATTTTACATGTATTTTCATGTGAAAAAAAAAATAAGTGATGAAGAGTGTGTTCTCTGTGCACAATCAAATCAAAATACAAAATTGATTATTGAAAGACAACAGAAAAATCTTCAAAAGAGAAGATATTCCAACTTTCATTGGGCTTGAGTTTAAAAAAAAGAGAGAAAATATCTCAAATCAGTAATCTAATCTTCTATCTCAAAGATCTAGAAAGTATAAAATACACTCAAAGCAAGCAGAAAGAAGAAAATAATAAAGATAAGAGTACAAATAAAATAGAAAATGAAAATCAAGATAAAATATTAAAATTCTATAAAAATTAACAAATAAAAAAAGAGAAGACACAAATTTTCAAGACCAAGAATAAATAAGGAAATATCCTACAGGTATCAAAGCACCGTAAGGGATTATACAAACAACTCTAACATATAAGTTTGACAAGCTGGATGAAATAATCCAATTCCTTTAAAAGCAAAAGCTATCACAACTCACTCAGCATGAAACAGAGAATTTAAATATCTCTATAATTATTAAGGAAGTAGAATTTGTCATTTTAAAACTCCTGGAAAAGAAATCTCCATTCCCAGATGGCTTTACTGAAGAACACTGCCAAATATTTAAATATATAACACCTGTCCTACACAGGCTTTCTAGAAGATAGAAAAAGAGGGAGCACGTTCCAATCCATTTTGTAAATAGCTATTAATACGATGATACCAAAACAAAGCTATTATAAGAGAACTACAAATTAATATTCTTCATGAATAGAGATAAAAATATTTCTAATAAAATACTAACAAATAAAATTCAGCCATATGTAAAATGAATTGTTTACCATAATCAAGTAAGATTTAGTCCAGGGATGCAAGGCTAATTTGATATTGAAAATCAATGTAATCTATCATATTAACAGGCTAAAGAAGAAAAACTATATAATTATGTCAATTGATGCAGAAAAGGCACTTAAATGACAAAATTGAACACCCATTTATCACACAAACTCTCAAAAAACTAGAAACAGAAAAACTTCTATATCATGATTTTTAAAAATCCATCAAAAAGAGAGCTAAAGCTAACATCATACTTAGTAACAAAAGACTGAATGCTTTCCCCCTAAAATCAGCAACAAAGCAAGGTTATCAGCTCTCATCACACTTATGCACCATATTTCTGGAAGTTCTAATCAGTGCGGTAAGGTATAAAAATTAAATAAAGGACAGATAGATTTAAAAGGAAGAAATAAAACGATGCCTACTATTTATACATGACATAATTTTTTTGTAAGTTTCTAAGAAACTCCATCTCTACTAAAAATACAAAATTAGCCAGGCGTAGAGGCACATGCCTGTAATCTCAGGTAGAAAATAGAAAATCCCAAGGAATCCACCAAAATGACAATTCCTGAACTAAACAATTTCAGCAGAGTTACAGGATATAAGATAAACATACAAAAATCAATTTTACTTGTATATACTAGCAATAACAGATGAAAATTAAAAATTAAAATATAACATTTATAACATCTGAAAAATGAAACAATTAGGTATAAGTCTAACAAAACATGTATAAGACTTCTATACTGAAAACTATAAAATGCTAATGAAAGAAATAAAAGGTCCAATTAAATGGAGAGACATCCTGTGTTCATGAACTGGAAGACTCAACATAGTAAAGATACCAATTCTCCTAAATTGATATACAGGTTTTTATAATTCTCATAAAATCAAGCAAAACATTTTAGACATTAAACATTATTTTAAAATACATGTGGAATGGCAAAGTAGCTAGGATAGCTAAAAACAACTTTGAAATAGGAGATTGGAATGGGAATAATAACTTGAAGTGATTTCAAGACTTTTTATATAGCTATAGTAGTCAATGATTTGTGGTATTGGCCAAGAGATGAACAAACAGCTCAATAAAATAAATCAAGAAACTAGAAATAACTACACACAAGTACAGCAAATTGATTTTTCACAAATATGCAAAAGTAATCCAATGGAGGAACAAATAGTGCTAAAGCAACTGCATATCAATAGGCAAAAAGTAGGAACTTTGAGAAAAGTCTCACGAGAAAAGTTAACTCAGAATGGATCGTAAATACAAAATCGAATGTAAAATATAAAACTTTTAGAAGAAAGCAGAAAGTAAATATTGGACCTAGAACTTGGTGAATCATTCTTAGACACAAAAAGCATGACACATAAGAGAAAAAAATAGATAAAATTTACTTCATTAGTTACAGACTGCAAGAAAATATTTACAAAACTCATATCTGAAAAGCTCTCATATAGAGAATATACAAACAACTCAATAATGAACAGTAAAATACTCATACAAAAAAAATCTATTAGAAAACTGGCAAAAAACATGATGAGTCATTTCACTAAAGAGTATATACAGACAGCCAATAAACACATGAAAAGATGTTTGACATCACCGGCTATTAGAAAGAAGATCATGAAATCACTACACACTGATTAGAACATTTAAAATAAAAAAACAGTAAAAATATCCAGTGTTGGTAAGAGTGTTGAACAACTAAATACTTGTTGGTGGGAATGTAAAATTATAAAGCCACTCTGGAAAACAGTTTAGTAGTTGCTTAAAAACTATGCATCACATACCATAACCTAGCAATCACACCTGTGGGTATTTCTCTTAGAGAAATTAAAATTTATACCCACACAAAAATGTACATGATTGTTCATAGAAGCATTATTTGTAATAGTCCCAAACTGGAAACAGCAGAATGCCCTACCATAGTCGAATGGATAAATGATGGTACATTCTACCATGGAATACTACTTAGTTATAAAAAAGAATAAACTATCCATATATACAAATTGGATGGCGCTCTAAGGCATTAGGCTGAATAAAAAATAAAAAAGCCAAACTCAAAAGGTCCTACTCTGTGTAATTCCATTTATAAAACACTCTAGGCTGGGCGTGGTGGCTCACACCTATAATCTCAGCACTTTGGGAGGTCAAGGCGGGTGGATCACTTGAGATTGAGAGTTTGAGACCAGGATGACCAACGTGGAGAAACCCTGTCTCTACTAAAAATACAAAATTAGCGAGGCGTGGTGGTGCATGCCTGTAATCCCGGCTACCCGGGAGGCTGAGGCGGAAGAATTGCTTTAACCTGAGAGGCAGAGGTTGCCGTGAGCAGAGATGGCACCATTGATCTCCAGCCTAAGCAACAAGAGCGAAACTCCATCTCAAAAAATCAAAACAAACAAACAAACAAAAACACTCTATAGTAACAAAATTATAGAAATGGAGAATAGATTTGCATTTGCTCGGGGTTAGGCATAGGGCTGGGGCAGGGAGCAGGGGTAGGGAGGGGCAGGTGTGATTGGTATTAATGGAAAGTGGCAGCACAGGAGAGATATTTGTAGTGATGGCATATTTCTGCATCATTTTTGTGGTGGTGGTTACACAAACCCATATATGTGATAAAACTATATGCACAATTTCTGTTGATATGTCAATGTCCTTGTTTTGATATCTTACTATACAGTTACATAAGATGCAACCTATATGAGAAACAGGGCAAAGGGTACACAGAGCCTCTCTATGCTATCTTTGCTACTTCCTTTGAATCTATAATTATTTCAAAATTAAAAGATTTTTTAAAATTTAGTTTCTAGTCCTTGAGAGGCATTCCTGGGACAAAAATGAGAGAAGATGGATAGGCTTTCCATATAGCATAAACAGCTGTATTAAAATTAAAAGCAGTTATCAAGTAGATTCACTCAGTTTTATTTTTAGAAATGTCTACGTTTAATATAAAAGTTAGAAACTAAATAAAATGAAGTCAATACTTCTAAAGGAGTTGTCAAATTACAAAGAGCTTCTGTTTCTACAAAAGACAACATAATTATCACAAATAGTGATTACTACATTTCTGCTATGCAAACACACAAAAAATTATTTTTCTCTTCCCAATTATAAGCCAACTGCCATACTGACAGACTTGCCAACTTTGTATTTTCTTTGCATATTCTTTTTCTTCTGAGCCCCCAGTACTACACTTGATATTGCCAAGGAGGAAAGCAGACTTAGTAACTGCAAGAGGCCAAATGAATATTTGCCTGTGACTATTCCACAGCATAAATTATGTAATCACTAGGTATTCAATGATTCTAACTCACTAAAGCGAGCAGGTGATCATCATGCACATGTGAGAAATACCAATTGTGGGTCACCTGGAAAAGTTTCAAAGTCATTTCTTTTGCAATTACCAACATCATTATAGCATAAATGCACTCAGACACAAATAAACTCGTTAAAATGGAATTCTGCAAGAGTGTAACTTATCTAGGTTTCTTGGGTTTTTTTCACACTGGACACAAGAATCTTGACCCTTATAATTAGATAAGGTTCACCCACTTCAGATCTTGTTTATAAGGGATACCTATACTGGTTTAATTTTTAACACAAAACATAAAGAATATAAAATATCCATGGGGATTGACTAAACCTATTCTTTGTAATAGAATCCAATAATAATTTTCTTTAAAACTTTCTACCTACTAATATCAGTTTTGGATTCTTTCCAACAAACTTTTGCTAACAACTCTGGACCACTACGGCTAAGGGGACAGTCCAGCTCATCCTCTGTGTCTTCTAGGCTACTCCCGACTTGTTGTCAGGGTAATTCAAAACCTTTATGTTCTTCTCAAAGTAAACTCTTTGCCTAATAATTGTATACTATTCTGATTATCTATTATTGTGTAAGAACCCATTCTAAAACCCAGTGTTTAAAAGCAACAACTTTTTATTCTCCCTTATGGTTGGTTTGACTATCAGCTTAGATTTCACACATCAGGTCTCTGTGCAGCTGCAATAAAAGCTTGGTGGCAGCTAGAACCATATGAAGGTTTGAATAGGCTGGACATACAAGATAGCATATTCTCAGTGCTGGCAGTTAATGTGGGCTTTTGGCTAGGAATGCAGCTCTAGCATCCAGAGTACATACCTTGTTGTGATATCTTTGTGTGGGTTGGGCCTCATACAGCCCAGAAATCACTTTCCAAGGGGAAATGTCTCAAAGTTGATCACTCCAAAACAATCAGGTGAAAGCGAAAAGGCTTTTTATGATCTAGCCTCAGAAGTCCTAGAAGATTACTTCTGCCATATTTAATTGGTCAGGCAAGTTATTAAGTTCAGCCGAAATTCAAGAAGAAGAATATTAACCTCTATCTTTACAATGGAGGAAAAGCAAAGTTGTGCCAGAGGAGAATCTGTAAAATGTGAAATATTGTTGTATCTATCATTAAAGAATATAAACTATGACATATGGAAAATTTCATTCCTTTCAAATATACAAACATAAAATGCCACTTGCTTATTTTACTGGATAACCCTAGGAATGACAGCATGATGAGGTAGCTCTAGATATCCCTGACCTAAATATTCTGTCTCTTTTCTTTTATTACCTCAACAGTAGTATTTTTAAATGCATAGAAATACAGAGGTTATTGGCTGGGTGTGATGTCTCACATCTGTAATTTCAACACTTTGGAAGGCCGAGGGAGGTGGATCACCTGAGGTTAGGAGTTCCAGACCAGCCTGGCCAACATGGTAAAACCTGTCTCTACTTTTAAAATACCAAAAAAAAAAAAATACAAAAAAAAAAAAATTAGCTGGCCATGCTGGTACATACCTATAATCCCAGCGACTTGGGAGGCTGAGGCCAGAGAATTGCTTGAACCTGGGGGCCAGAGGTTCTGGTGAGCCACTGGAACTCCAGTGCACAACTGCACTCTAGCCTCGGTAAGAGAGTGAGACTCCATCTCAAAAAAAAAAAAAAAAGGTATCCAACATTAAAAATACTGTGATGTAGCTGAATTCTATTAATATCAGTTGTACGAAGAAGAGCTGGTGCCGTTCCTACAGAGACTATTCCAAAAAATTGAGGAGGAAGAGCAAGAACTGTTCCCCAACTCATTCAACACAGCCAGCATCATCTTGATACCAAAACCTGGCAGAGACACAACAACAAAAAAGGAAATTTCAAAGCAATATCCTTGATGAATATAAAGGCAAAAGCCCTCAACAAAATACTGGCAGCCAAATCCAGCAGCACATCAAAAAGATAATCCATCATGATGAAGTAGTCTTCAACCCCAGAATGCAAGGCTGGTTCAACATACATAAAGCAATAAATATGACTCATCACATAAAAAGAACTAAAGACAAAAACCACTGTTGTCTCAATAGCCACAGAAAAGCCTTCAGATAAAATTCAACACTCATTCATGTTAAAAATTTCTAATAAACTAAGTATTGAAGAAAAATACCTCAAAATAATAAAAGCCATCTATGACAAACATACAGCCAACATTATACTGAATGGGCAAAGCTACAAGCATTTCCCTTGAAAACTGGCACAGGACAAGAATGCCCTCTCACCACTTCTATTCAACATCATAGTGGAAATCTAAGCCAAAGCAATCAGGCAAGAGAAAGAAATAAAGGGCATTCAAATAGGAAGAAAAGAGGTCAGACTATCTGTTTGCAGATGACATAATTCCGTATGTAGAAAACCCCATGCCTATACTCTTTGCTCAAAAGCTCCTTCAGCTGATAAACAACTTCAGCAAAGTTTTAGTAAACAAATCTGACTTACAAAAATCAAAGTATTCCTACATACCAACAACAGCCAAACCGAGAGACAAATCAGAAAGGCAATCTCACTCACAAGTGCCACAAAAAGACTAAAATACTCAGAAATGCAGCTTACCAGAAAGGTGAAAGATCTTTGCAACAAAAATTACAAAAGGGCTGCTCAAAAAAATCAGTGAAGATACAAATAAATGGAAAAACATCCCATGCTCATAGATAGGAAGAATCAATATCATTAAAATGGCCATAGTGCCCAAAGCAATTTACAGATTCAATGCTATTCCTATCAAACTACAGTGGCATTCTTTACAGAACTAGAGGAAACTATTTTAAAATTCATATGGAACAAAAATGAGCCTGAATAGCCAAGGTAAGCCTCAGCAAAAGAACAAAGCTGGAGGCATCACATTACCCAACTTCAAACTATTCTAGAGAACACAGTAACTATATTAGTACTGGTACAAAAAAAGACATGTAGACCAAAGGAACAGAAGAGAGAGCTCAGAAATAAGGCCACACATCTACAACCATCTGATCTTCTGACAAAGCTAACAAAAACTAACAATTGAGAAAGGACTCTCTATTCAATAAATGATACTGGAATAACTGGCTAGCCACATGCAGATGATTGACTCTGGACCCCTTCCTTACACCATATACAAAGTCAAGATGCATTAAAGACTTAAATGTAAAATTCAAAACTATAAAAAACTCTGGAAGAAAACATAGGCAATACCATCCTGGACATAGGAATAGGCAAAGATGTCAGAACAAAGAAACCAAAGGCAATCACAACAAAAGCAAAATTTGATTAAACTTAAGAGCTTCTACACAGCAAAGGAAACATCAACAGAATAAACAGACAATCTACAGATGGAAGAAAATATTTGCAAACTATGCATCTGACAAACATCTGATATCTAGCATCTACAAGAAACTTAAACAAATTTACAAGACATAAACAACCCTATTAAAAAGTGGGTAAAGGCCATGAACAGACACTTTCCAAAAGAAGACATACATGTGGCCGACTATCATATAAAGAAAAGCTCAATAACACTGATCATTAGAGAAATGCAAATCAAAACCACAATGAGATACCATCTCACAGCAGTCAAAATGTCTATTACTAAAAAGTAAAAAATAACAGATGCTGACAAGGTTGCAGAGAAAAGAGAACACTTACATACTGTTGGTAGAAATGTGAGTTAATTCAGCCATCATGGAAAGCAGTACAGTGATTCCTCAAAGAGCTAAAAGCAGAACTGCCATTCAACCCAGCAATCCCATTGCTGGGTACATACTCAAAGGAATATAAATCATTCTATCATAAAGACACATGCATGCTAATCTTCATTGCAGCACTTTTCACAATAGCAAAAACATGGAATCAACCTAAATGCCCATCAATGACAGATCTGATAAAGCAAATGACATTTTCACTATGGAATATTATGCAGCCATAAAAATGATGAGATCATGTCTTTTGTGGGAACATAGATGGAGCTGGAGGCTACTATTCTTAGTAAACCGACACGGAAACAGAAAACCAAGTAACACTTATTCTCACTTATAAGGGGGAACCAAATAACAAGAACTTATAAACACAGATAAGAAAACAGTAGATACTGGGCTGTTCTTGAGAGTGGAGGGTGGGAAGAGGGAGAGGAGCAGAAAAGATAACTATTGTGTACTGGGTTTAATACCTGGGTGATAAAATAATCTGTACAACAAACCCCCCATAACACAAGTTCACCTATGTAATAAACCTTTACAAGTACCCCTGAATCTAAAATTAAAGATTAAAAAACCACACACACACACATACACACACACTATGATGGAGAAGGCACTTCTGCATAGTTCTATGCTGTCTAATATGGCAGCCAATAGCCACATGTGTCTATTGAACATGAAATAGTTAGTCCAGATATACTATAAATGTAAAATAAACATTGAATTTCAAGGACTTATAACTAAAACAGAACTTAAAATATCTCATTATGATGTTTATATTGATTGCATGTTGAAATGATAATATTTTGCATACCTTGATTTAACTAAAATTAATTTCGCCTGTTCCTTTTACTGTAGGTAGCCACTAGAAAATTTAAAATCATCTACTTGGCTCATATATTATTGTAGCTTGCATAATATTTCCATCAGACAGTGCTGGCTAAGAAAATAAACTAAATCATATTTTTCAGTATATAGCACTACAAAAGGTCATGGCTTTTGCACTGTTTAATGGTTTTCAGGCATTTTAATTACTTCATGCTAAGTCTTATGTGAGACACATAAGTATATTCAAAGTAAATATTTTGGCATTAAAAAAAAATTTGTTTGCCTTCCCTGAGATTTAAATATGCAATTTTTGCTACCATTACTGGCACTCATGCACATAGCTTGAAAAACCAAGGACCAGCCTACCTGGAACCTACCACCACTACCACCTGGTATGCCAAATCTCAACTAATGTGGTATCTCTGCCCACCAACATGTCATACCCAGGAGCCCAAGGATCAGCCTACACAGTGCCTGCTGCCACCACTGCTGATGTCCACATGTGACCCCCAGCAGCCAGAAACTGACCCATTTTATGTCCTAGTCCTTAGCAAAGCCATAGAGCCTTCATAAACAACTATAATATAGGCCACTGTAGAACTTGTAGACCCCACAAACATTGTTTACTGACTAGGAAATCATATGGAGACTGCATTACTATGCTCCACCCCAGAACCAAAGCCAAAGCAGTCTACCCAACTGACACTATAGACGTATCTACAGGAAAAAGCCTTACCCTACAAAAGATACTATATAAAGTTGGGGAAAGAGACTATTATGCCAAATGAACAGATATCAACTTAGGGACATAAAAACATGAAAAGAGAAGTAAACACAACATTTTCAAAGAAATAGAAAAATCTATGTAATGCCTGGAAAACTTAAAATTAATTATTTTAAAGAAGCTTAGTGAGAAACAATAGAACAGAGATAGACAATAGAAAGAAATCAGAAAAACAATTCATGATCTGAATGAGAAATTCAATGGAGATAGACACCATACAAGTAACCAAACAGTAATGCTGGAACTAAAATATTCAATTAATAAAATTAAAAATACACTTGAGAATTTCAACAATACACTAGATCAAGCAGAAAAAATATGCTTTGAACTTGAAAATCAATCTTTTGAAATAACTTCGTCAGACAAGATTCAAAGAAAAATAATTTTAAAAGAATAAAGAAAGCCTACATGACATACGGCATAATATGAAGTAAATAAATGTCCATGTTTTCAGAGTTCCAGAAGGGAATCCATTGTAAAAGGCTATTTAATGAAATAATACCTGAAAACATTCAAAGTCTTGAGTAAGAAACAGACATCCAGATACAAGAAGCTCAAAAATTCCCAAATAGATTCAGTCCACAAAAGTTCTCTCTGAGACACATAATAATCAAACTGTTAATAGTCAAAGACAAAAGAGAATGCTAAAAACAGTAACATAAAAGTGTCATTCAAAAGAAAATATAAAATTCACTGTTATTGCAGATAAACAAATAAGAAAGAGAAAAGAATAAAATGTTATTACTATAGAAAACCACTAACTGCAAAGGTAAACAATAAGGGAGAAAGAAAGGAACAAAAGATAAAACAACCAGAAAACAATTAACAAAATGAGAGGAGTAAGTCTTCACCTATCAGTTACAACCTTAAATGTAAACAGTTTAAATCCCCCAATTAAAATATAGGGAATGGCTGAATAAATTTTTTAAAAACACCCAATTATATGCCACCTATGAGAAATTCACTTCATCTGTAAAAACACAAATAGACTTAAAGTAAAAGTGATTAGAAAAGAGCTAGTCCATGCAAACAAAACCAAAAGCATGCAGAGGTAGTGACACTTGTATCACATAAAATACACTTTAAGTCAAAAAACATAAAAGGAGATGAAGGTCATTATATAATTATAAAGGAATCAGTTCAGCAAGATAATATTACAATTATGAATATATATGCACCAAACATCAGAGCACCCAGATAAATAAACCAAATATTATTAGAGATAAAGAGATAGACACCAATATGAGAATATAGGGGACTTCGACACCTACTCTTAGCACTGGACAGATCACATATAGACAGAAAATCGACAAATAAATACTGGACTTAAGCTGCACCATAAATCACATGGACCTAACAGACATGCATAGAACATTTCATCCAATAGCTGTATCCAATAGTGACAATTCCTCTTGTCAGCACCTAGAATACTACCCAGGATAGACTATATGTTAGGAAATAAAAACAAGTCTCAACAATTTGTTTTTAAATTGAAACCATGTCAAGTATTTTCTTAAATTACTGTGGAATAAAATTGTAAAACAATTATAAAAGGAATTTCAGAAACTCTACAAATACATGGAAATTAAACAACATGGCCATGAAAGAACAATGGGTCAAGAAAACAATATTAAAATCAAATTTCTTGAAACAAACAAAAATGGAAACACAACATGCCAAAACCTATTGGAATAGGAAAAGCAATAGTAAGAGGGATATTAACACTAATAACCATTTATGTCAAAAAAAAAAAACTAGAAAGACTTCAAATAAACAACCTAATAATGCACCTTAAGGCAAGAACAAACCAAACCCCAAATTAATAGAACAAACAAAATAGAGAAAGAAATTAAAATATCAATAAAACAGTTATTTTTTGTAAAGTTAAACAAAATTTAAACCATTAGCTATGTAAGCTTAATAAAAAAGACCCAAATAAATAAAATCAGAAATGAAAAAGAAGATACAACTGATGTCACAGAACCAGGGATCATTAAAAACTACTATGAACAACTCTATTCCAACAAATTGGAAAACCTAGAGGAAATGAGTAAATTCTTGAACACATGCAACGAACCAAGCTTGAATCAAAAAGAAATATAAAATCTGAAGAGGCTAATAACAAGAAATGAGATTAGCTCAGTAATAGGAAGTCTCCCAAAAACAAAAGGCAAGGTCTGGATGGCTTTACTGCTGAATCGTACCAAACATTAAAAAAACCAACACTTATTCTTCTCAAACTATTCCAAGAAAGCAGAGAGGATGGAATTCTACCTAACTCATTTTACCAGACAAAACTTAAACCAAAATCAAAACTGGACAAAGACACAACAAAAAATCAAATCTACAGGCCAGTATCTCTGATGAACATAGATGCAAACATCAACAAATTACCAGCAAAACTAATCCAACAGCACATCAAAAAGGTACTACACCATGATCAAGTGAGACGTATCCCAGAGAAGTAGAGATGATTCGGCATATGCAAATCATAAATATAATCCATCATGTAAACAAAATTAAATACATAAACCATGTCAGCATCTCAATAGATACAGAAAAAGCACTTGATAAAATTCAACATCTCTTCATGATTTAAAAAAATAAAAAAACTCTCAACAAATTAGGTATAGAAGAAAAATACCTCACACTATAAAGGCCATATTTGATAAATCACAGCTAGCATCACACTGAATGGAGTAAAGCTGAAAGCCTTTCCACTGAGTATTCAAAAAAGACAGAGTGCCCACTTGCACCACTCCTCGTGACCATAGTACCAAAAGTCCTAGCCAGGGCAATTAGGCAACACAAAGAAATAAAAGGCATCCAAATTGAAAATGAAGCCAACTTGTCCCTCTCCACAAACAACATGATCTTATATATAGAACAATCTAAAGACTGCACCTCAAAACTCTTAGAACTGATAAATGAATTCATTAATGCTGCAGAATACAAAATCAATACAGAAAAATCAGTAGCATTTTTATATACCAATAACAAACTGGCAGGAAAAGAACCAAGAAAGCAATACCATTTGCTAAAAATATAAAATACCTAGAAATAAATTTAATCCAGGAAGTAAAACAACTCTACAGTAAAAACTACAAACACTGATGAAAAAAGTTGAAGAAGACACCAGAAAATGGAAAGACAGATATGTTCACGAATTGGAAGAATTAATATTCTTAAAATAACCATAGTACCAAAAGCAATAAACATATTCAGTGCAATCCTTATCAAAATACCAATGACATTCTTCACAAAAATAGAAAAAACAATTCTAAAGTTTATATGGAACTACAACAACAGCCAAAGCAATACTGTACAAAGTAACAAAGTCAGAGATATCAGACAATCCTAAACAAAAAGAACAAAGCTGGAGGCATCACGCTACCTGACTTCAAACTATACTACAAGTCTACAGTAATCCAAACAGCATGGTACTGACACCAAAACAGAGATGTAGACCAATGGAACAGAACAGAGGCCTCAGAAGTAAGGCCACACATTTACAACCATCTGATCTTTGACAAATCTCACAAAAACAAGCAATGGGGAAAGGATTCCCTGTTTAATAAACGGTGTTGGGGAAACTGGCTAGCCTTGGGCAGAAAGCTGAAACTGGATCCTTTCCTTACACCTTATACAAAAACTAACTCCATGTGGATTAAAGATTAAACATAAAACCTAATACCACAAAAACCCTAGAAGAAAACATAGGCAATACCATTCAGGACATAGGCATAGGCAAGGACTTCATGACTAAAATGCCAAAAGCATTGGCAACAAAAGCCAAAATAGACAAATAGGATCTAATTAAACTTAAGAGCTTCTGCACAGCATAAGAAACAATCATCAGAGTGAACCAACAACCAACAGAATGGGAAAAAATTTTTGCAAGCTGCCCATCTGACAAAGGGCTAATATCCAGAATCTACAAAGAACTAAAACAAATGTACAAGAAAAAAACAATCCCATCAAAAACCAGGCAAAAGATATCAACAGGCACTTTTCAGTAGAAAACATTTGTGCAGCCAAAAAACATGAAAAAATGCTCATCATCACTGGTCATTAGAGAAATGCAAATCAAAACTACATTGAGATACCATCTCATGCCAGTTAGAATGGTGATTGTTAAAAAATCTGGAGACAACACATGCTGGAGAGGATGTAGAGAAATAAGAATGCTTTTGCACTGCTGGTGGGAGTGTAAATTAGTGCAATCATTGTGGAAGACAGTGTGATGATTCCTCAAGGATCTAGAATTGAAATACCATTTGTCCCAGCAATCCCATTACTGGGTATGTACCCAAAGGACTATAAATTATAAATTATTCCATTATAAAGAAACATGCACATATATGTTCATGGTGGCACTGTTTACAATAGCAAAGACTTGGAACCAACCCAAATGCCCATCAAAGATAGACTGGATAAAGCAAATGTGGCATATATACACCATGGAATACTATGCAGTCATAAAAAAGGATGAGTTCATGTCCTTTGCAGGAACATGGATGAATCTGAAAATCATGATTCTCAGCAAAGGGACACAAGAACAAAAAACCAAACACCACATGTTCTGACTCATAAGTGAGTGCTGAACAATGAGAACACATGGACACAGGGGAGGGAACATCACACAATGGGGTCTGTTGTGGAGGGGGGGGACTAGGGGAGCAATAGCAATGGGTGGGGAAGTTGGGGAGGGATAAAATTGGGAGAAATATCTAATGTGGGTGATGGGGAATGGAGGCGGCAAACCATCATGGCATGTGTATACCTATATAACAAACTGCAAGATCTGCATGTGTACCCCAAAACTTAAAGTATAATAATAATAATAAAAAGTTAATCTTACAGAAAACTAAAAAATAAAAATAATATATTTCAAAGGAAACTGATTTATGAAGCTAAAACAGCCAAGATGATATGAGGGATTCATAACTGATTAACATCGAATAAAAATAGGCAAAAATCAAAATTCAGCTTGTTTTAGAAGGAAAAAAACTTAAAGTTCATCAAGGATTTAAAAGAAACACATTTGCAAACTAATGGCCAGTACTTAGTCTCATATCCCTCCTTTCTTTCTTCCCACTGTATTTCAAACTTCAAACTGAAATTCATATATTTCCCACAGCGAACAACCTAATGAGGCCTGCTCTGTGCCTTTGCACAGGCTCTTACCTCTTTCCGGAATTCCCACCTCCCTCAATTGTCTGATGAGTACCTGCTTATCCTTTAAAAGCCAGCTGAAGTGCTTTCTCTCCACTGAAGCCTGATCTACCCCAGGGGAGTTAATCACTTATCACTTGGTGTTGTTATTGTACTTAGTATTCACCACTATTACAGTTTTTATCATGTTCCTTTTCACGTATGTTTGATTCTCCTTGACAATTAAGACTGCAATTGTTGGCACTTTGAAACCATCACTTCTTAGCACAGTGTTTACAGAATTATGTAACTAGAAATTACAATAACACCAATTGTATTTTAATTTAAATTTTATATTTTCACTGTTACAGCCAATACAGAATCTGTCAGCAAAATGTGTTAAATCTCTCTCAAAATCCATCATATATATTCTTGTATTTATTTTATAGACACACACACACACACACACGCACATACTATATACTATAGTCATATAGTTTCTAGGTGGCCATATCTCTCAGATTGCTTAGGATGTCTTTTTGTAGATCAATTAAGGTCTTTTGACCATTTTAGAAATTTTTCTCTCACAAGTAACCCAGTTTTAGCCAGGTGCGGTGACTCACGCCTGTAATCCAGCACTTTGGGAGGCCAAGGCAGGCAGATAACCTGAGGTCAGGAGTTCAAGATCAGCTTGGGCAAAGTGTAAAACCCTGTCTCTACTAAAAATACAAAAATTAGCGAGCTGTGATGGTGTGCACCTGTAGCCCTAGCTACTCAGGAAGCTGAGACAGGATAATTACTTGAACCCAAGAGGTGGAGGTTGCAGTGAGCCAAGATTATGCCACTGCACTCCAGCCAGACTCCACCTCAAAAAAAAAAAAAAAAAAAAAAAAAAAGTATCACAGTTTGGGTAACAAATTACATGTTTCTCCTAATAATTTTCTAAACATTATCAATAGTAAAATTAAATACTCTGTGAGGCCAAATATGCTGACTATAGTTGCTGACACAGGATAATATCTCATTGTTCAAGGGCTTTAAAAACAACCTTTTGATTTTTGCTATTAACTGTTGTAGTGAATAATGTGGTATTTCACCCAAATTCCCTTTATAAGGGATTCCCTTTTCAGCTGAAAATACCAGCTGCTGATGGCTTACATCTCTGTTCCTCACTGGGAACAGTCCTCGGTTGCAGGAACCTGACTCATCCAAGGTTACACAGCTCCTAGGATGATGTGCAATCAATGATTGACAGTTGCAGGAATTCTAAGGGTCCATTCCCCCATTTCAATATGATACAATTCTGAAATTGTTTGAGTGCTCCCCATCTGACAGCTGAGACTTCCATTCCAAGTTGGCTTCTCTCCCAATCTGCCTTCTCACTTCCGTACATGTTTATAGAATGTCCCAATAAAACTTTTTTGTACTCCAATTTACTTCAGAGCCTGCTCTAGTGTACCTGATCTAAGACAGCAATCCCTCTTATTCTACTGTCAGCTCCTACCTAGGAACTATGCTAGGCTCAGGACTCTTAAACTTTGTCCAAGTTAGAACTAAAATTTCATGCAAGGATTCTTGATTCTTCTATATTTCTGTCATTTCTACCATTCAATATAGTTTTATTTTTATGTAACAAACACTTGAGTAAAGTTTAATGTTCAAAAACCATAGCAGGAACTTCTAAGTATATGAGGAATACCTAAACACTAGGGAGTAAAGGAACCCGCTTCTTAGGAAAGGATCAGTTGAAACAATCCACAAAGTGAATGACTGACTTGCCCTACAAATATCAGAAATCATGGCTGCCTCTCCTGGAAGGCAAAAGACAAAGGGCTCTCAGCTTTTGGCTCTCTGGTCAAGAGGATGTGACCTTCAGGGACTTTCACCTCTGTATTGCTCTCTGCATTTCACCTGCGTATTGACTGCTCTCTGCAAAACTTAAGTCTTGACACTTTAGAATATTCTCCATTACATTTTAGTTATTTTTATTTTACAAAGATTACCTCATTCTCCTCCTGAGATCCAGCTCTGATTGGTTTCCCTTTTATTAAAAAAAAATTAAAATCACTGCCTACTTTTTATAATTTCAGCTTTTCTTACTAGTTCTGTAATTACATAGCTTGCATTTCTACAGGATTCTCACTATTAATTTTGATTATTAAGAGAGATTAGTACATGAAAGCACAAAGACGAGATCTATGAGACTCGTTTATTTCCTCAGCAGAGGAACCCAGATGCCTCCTTTTCCCCAGTGAGCACTGCACCAGCTCCTCTTCAACCCCAAAGTGGACATTCTATGCCAGATTTACCTGACACCAAACTTAACTTGTGAAGAAGATTTTGGAATCATTATTTAACAGTCATCGAGGGAATTAAGGAACATTTAGTAAAGGAATAAGACTAGAAACCAGAGCCGCTCAGAAAAATAAAAGCTGAAACAATAAAGTTATTTTATTTCCAACACAATTCACATATTTAAATACCTGTCCAATATGTAGTCCTTAATTTAGGCATAGAAAATAAAGAAAGAAAAAAAAACATTTTTGTCAACTTAACCAAATCCCCACTACTTATTATTTCTCTCAACTCCCAGCTCATTGAATTATCAGCTCCTATATTCCAGATTCAATATCTGAACCCAACCACTTTCATGATGATGATTCCTTTATATCTTCTTGGACTTTGATTTCATGCTTTTATCCATCTAACCTTGGTTGAGATCTCTGTTTCTGGCACATACACTCTTGTACAGACCAATATAGGATTACAGGTATTGATCGACTTATGACCTGTGCAACTTACGACCATTCAACTTTAGGACCACAATCGCTAGCCACGACTGCTCTGCGTCTGGCAGCGCAAACGTTGCCCAGCTGGGCATAGGACAGTGTGGAACAGCTTCTGGCAGCACTACCATCTCCGCGTGCACCATTTCAACTGTTATCCCAGACTCGGTACAGCAATTTGTGTTTTGTATCTTGGATATTTTTCATCAAACCCCTCCCAAACTCACTAAAGACCTTTCTTTGGAGTGTGAAATGGAAGATGTTGAAGAGTTGCTAGACAAAGAATCCGGAGAACTTACAAATGAAGAGCTAATCAAACTGGAAGAAGAAAGAGTGGCGGAAAAAGAAAGAAGAGAAGCAGAGAAAGAAGAGGAGGAGCCAGAAAGAAAGTTCACCACTAAGGGATTATCAGATGGTTTATCTTTACTGAATAAACTTCTTATACATTTCAAAGCAATGGACCCAAACACTGAACGATTTGCAAGGATTGAACGGATGGTGCAGGATGTGTTTCGTCCGTATCGTGAAATTTATGAAGAAAAAAAGAAACATACAATTCAGACAAAGCTCACCATGTTTATGAAAAAACCAACTCCGGTAACCCCAACTGCTGCCTCAGATGACAACATCAACAACCCGCAGCCAAGCACCAGCAGCCAATAAAATGTTTCGTACATGTTTATATATTTTGACGTGTTTTGCTACTGGGAAAATGTTTCCTATGGTATTTTTTACACCTGTATTTTGTATTTTTGTATGCACCTGTATTTTGTAATTTTGTATGTTTTGCAAATATTAAACCAGTTGTACTGGTAATGCAGTGTTTTACTTAACCCTGACGAATGTAAAAATAAGAAACGACATGGTGTAGAGATGATACAAATGGCATAAAATGAACAAAGAAAATTATGATATATAACAATAATCAAAGAAAATTATGACAAAATATGACTTAAAGATTTTTATAACATCATTTCACAGTACTGTACATATAGCCTACTCAACTTATGACCAAATCGTGTTATGACCAGTCTGTCAGAACCAATTATGGTTGTAAGTCGAGCACCATCTGTATAGGATACTATTTATTTCTCTTAAGTTATCCAGATATCTGTAAACTGAAAAACATTGTCTCGAACCAAGTCAACCATTCAAAAATCAGCTACCACTATAGAATAATGAAAACTGTTAAGAAAATAAAAATGTAAAGCATCTAATACAGTATAGTTGAGCTGATAATGACAATCCTCATATGCAGAAAAGAAAGAAAGGAAGGTAGGAAGTGAAAAAGGGTGGGAGGGTAAAGGAGAAGGGAAAGGAGAAAGGGAAGGAAAGATGGAGGAGGGGAGAGAGGGAAGGAGGGAAAGAAGGAAAAACACAGGCTGAAAGCTACCTTTACATTTTTAGGATTTTAATTTTAACCAGTCTCTTGTATTCAAAAAGCCATTGCATATAGGTCCTCCCAACTGTTTACCTTATCATCATAGGAAATAAAAATAAATGAATTAATTGAGGCCAGAATTATTTCCAAAATGGATTTTCAGGAGTGGGATGGAGGTCCTACATGAAAGGAAAATCCCATAACATCTCGTTGCATGTTTTAGGCTTTATATGAATTTTCAGAATTTCCTAAGACACGGAATGCATTAAACTCAAGACACACAATAGGTTTCTGAATAACAAAGCCAGTCCATTTGATTCTTCATTCACTCAACATATATGTAATGAGAACCAACAATGTGCTTTCACATAAAACACCAAGAGAAGAATAAAGTGGGTAGATGAGAGGTAGAGAAATGCAGTTAATTTCCTGCATGGAGCTCAGGCCTGACTTGTTTACTGTAGCAGCGTTATCTCACACTCAATTCTAATAATCCCCTATAGTCATGTATCATCTAAATATTAACTCTGCTAATAATTATACATCATCTATCTAACATATCCAACCCAACTATAACAATATGATTTCAACCCACTCCCAGAAAAATATTCATGCTTGGTGTCCTCTTAGAACTCATAAACATGATGGCTGCCTACCTACAATTCTATTTTCACCAAATAAAAAAGATCACCATATAAAAATAATTGACTTCCTAAAGATCATTTCTTCTTCACAGGCCTCGTTGCTCTGTCTCATTTATGAAAAAATTCCTTAATTATGTTATACATCAGAGAAGATGAACTAGCGATATAACAAAATCAGCACAACTAGCTTAGAAATATACATCCCTATGTTTTAAAAGACAAAAGCTATATTTTGTTTGATCCTAAATGTTTCCTGGAGTGTATTTTTAATGAACAAAAATCCTGTTCTAGAACATGGCTGGATGTGGATCCAAATGCAGAGATTAAAATGAAAAAATTTTATTTCTGGATATTTACATTGATTTTCAGAAGAGACTTAATGCTTTGCAAAATAAGGCCTTTTATAACAGGCAATCCATTGGATAAATTTAGTAGATGCTTGAAACTCATTTCAATTAATGTCAAAGAGGCTTTTTCTCCACATGGCATACACAATATGCAATCATTTCATTCATTCTTTCATTCAAAAATACAATTAAGCTTTTTCTAAATGCCATGCATTGTGCCTGGGGCTTGGGATAAAACTAAACAAAACAGACAAGTGATTGCCTGCATAGAGCTTAAAGTGTGTGAGGGATGCTGTCTACAACGGATTTGAAATGAAAAGATTGATCATGATTTCACAGAGGAGACTAGGGAAGACTAGAACTGATATAATGTGAGTCTCCCAGGGATGTCCACATTCAAATTCCCAGAACCTGTGAATATGTTGCCTTCCATGGCAAGAGGGATTTTGCAGGTGTAATTAAGGTTAAGGGCCTTCAGATGGGATGATTATCCTGGCTAATCCGTGTGGGTCCCACTATTCACGTGAGTGCTAAAAATCAGAGAATCTTTCCAAGGCATGGTTAGAGAAAGAAATGTGAGGTTGGAAGCAGAGTCAGAGAAATATGACCTTGCTGGCTTAGAAGAAGGCAGAGGGCCAAGAGCCAAGGAATGAGGGTGACCTCTAGAAACTGGAAAAGGCAAAAATAATGGACTCTTCCCTAGAGACTCCAGAAAATAATGTGTTCCTCCAACACTCTGATTTTTAATCCAGTGAGGCCCAGGCCAGACTTTTGATTACAGAGCTGAAAGATAGAAATTTGTGTGGTTTTCTATTGCACCAAGTGTGTGGCAATTTGTTACAGCAACAATAGAAAACTAAGCAAACATATATACATATGTATCCACTCATAGAAATTTAACAGGACAGTATATATTAGGGGAAAGATACATAATCAACACTGTTAAATAGTTGTATGTTTTATCTGTTATAGACCCATCTGGTCTCATTCCTTACTAATATGACAAGACATTGAATTTACTGAATGTTGAGATTCAATTTTAAAAAATGATCAAGACTTGCTAATCTGTTTAAGGAAGTGAATTTATTTAGACTCACACGAGTCATATGGTTGTGTGGACTGAGCCTGAGTCAAATATAAGCTGCATTCATTTCTCACCACTGAACTGCTACGCTGGACTCAACAGACTTGCAAAATTTAAGCCAAGTCCTGAAGTCCCCTTCACCTAAAAGATTCACAGGTTTTGATGAATTAATTACTTTAAGTTTTTGTGCTTATCATCAAGCATTTACTCCATCAACACAGCTCAATTACAAAAGCTACTGACTGATCTTGAAACAACTGGGCCCACCAAAGGAGACACAGTATTCCTCAAAATAGGAAGATGGGGATTTAAGTACCAGAGCCATCCCAAGTCTTTGAGCAAACTCGGAGCCAGGTTTGAGTTCAGCCAGTTCCAGAAAAAATGCATTCCGTTTCATTAAAACTGATGCAACAGCTATAAAGAAGCATTATATGTGATAATTTGTGATAAACCAGGAGTGAAAGTAAACCTGGACATGAGATCTGATAATACCCTCCACGGTTTTCCAGGTTGGTTCCTGCTACTTAATTTCAATATTCATTAGCTCAATCCAATTTTACCAGTTTCAGAAAACCATAAAATCACCACTATTTTGATGTGATATGTGTTTATTACATACAGGGCTGACTTCAGGGGCCTGCTACTGCACACAGGATCCCAATTTTAGGCAGGGGTCCCAGGCTTGGATGTCGATGCTCTGCTACCACAGTCTTGAAATTTTTAACAATTTAATCTTTGAATCTGTGTAGTCCAATGTGGCAATGAACCCTGTAGTCCAATGTGGCATGCCCTAGTTCATACGCAGCCCTGCCTCCAAGTGACTTCCTGGGGATAGGTTCTCAGCCACCTGCTCTCCCATCCAGTGATTACTGTCACCCTCTATTTCTTATGGGGGCCTTGGCACATCCTGAGGTGGATCATGGTCATTTGAAAGAGCCAAAGATACCTGTGAGGGTCTGCAGTCACTTTATAAGTACTTCTATACTCTAAAAATCTGACATTAAATAGCAAATAAAAATAACCTTTTGTAGGTCATGAGAGACTGTGTAAGAAAGTTACAGCTCCTTTCCCCTGCTTTTTGAACAAGAAACTTCACATTTTCATTTGGCACTAGGCCCCCGCAAATTACACAGCCAATCCTATATCTGAGTTTGTATCTATAAAGAATGAAATAATTTTATATTTTACATAAATTGAACTTATAATTTTACAATATCTAGATAAACTAAATGTATGTATAATGTTACTATATTTTATCTATAAAGATGAGAATAATAATTATAATAGTTTATAGATCAGGAGAGAAGGCATTTCAATACAGTATTATCTTGTGTGTTTTTTTATGACTGACGAATTACCTTGAAAAATCTTTAACTAAGAATATATTGTATGCTAAAAATGGGGATATTCTAGCTTCAGGCATTACAGCAGGACATGACATTATTAAAATTTTCTTATTAAGGAAAACTACCTTACAACTTTGATTTACTGACAGGCGAGAGATTTCTGGTCAGGAACCAAAGTCATCAAACATTAAGAGTATGAAGGTACATCAAATGTATTGAAGGGTCCTCAAAATGTACCAAATAATTATAGTGCATTTCCATCATTCACACAAAGTACTTATATTGAACAATCTCAAAAATCTTAAATTCATACCTGAAAAGTCAGATGCTTTGTAACTAATAATTCTCAAAACATACCTACATGAATCTTGAATTATTCTATTTATAAAAATGCAGATGAACAAAATATTCCTATTACAACTTTCCTTTTGTTTTATCTCTATTATTTAAGAAATATTCGTAATCAATATGTAATTGACAATATATTCAATATTTTTCTCTTTGCTTATAAATGTTACCAGGACTTGAGGGGAATAATAGTTATAGACATTCCGTAGATGGAGATATATATATATTTCATATATATAATGAAACACAACGGACCTTGAAACAAGTATTTTTGCCCTAAATTTAGACATTTCCAGTATTTCTGAGTAATAGCTAAAATTCCAAACAAAAACTAGACACTGTCACATTTGTAAAAGGTTAAGAGCTTCCAAACCTGCATGGGTGCCTGTAATCCCAGCACTTTGGGAGGCCAAGGTGGGAGGATTGCTTCAGCCCAGGAGTTCGAGACAAGTCTTGGCATTATGGCAAAACTCCATCTCTACAAAAACTACAAAAATTAACCTGGCATGGTAGCACACCTGTAGCCCCAGCTACTTGAGAGTCTGACATAGACGGATCACGTGAGCCCAGGAGTTCAAGGCTGCCGTTAACTGTGATCACCCAACTACACTTGAGCCTGGGCAACAGAGCAAGACACTGTTTCCATAAAACAACAACAACAAAACATAACAACCGGCAAGGGCTCTCTACACACCTTCAAACATAGCTCGTGATCCCTGTAACGTTGCTTTCATTGAATACTCACTTCTAACTTCTAATGGCCTTTCATTATTCGCCAACTTAATCCTGAGCAATCTGCCCCTCTATCTTCTTTACATATCTTAAATTGATGTGCAACTCTAAATTCCTTTCTCCAATCCTGATTCCCTTCTTCAGCTAATACTAAGACACTTCCACAAACAAAACAATCACCTGTAAATACCCCTGTGGATCTGATTTCATCTCTAGAAACAGGCTGTTGTTCCCTGTAAATAAACAAGTAGAACTCACTCAGGAAACCAATCCATGTAAAATCACATACTCATTTGTAATTTATCCTATTTTGTACACGGAAACTATCTCATCATACATTCAAAGTACAAGGCAAGAGGGGCTAGGGATAGGAGGGCAAACCAGTCACTTACGTTGTTCATGTACTCCGAAAGCAGATCCTGAAGAGCCTGGCGAATGGCGTTGCATTCAGCGATGATCCGCTCCCGGTGGAAGTCCCTCGTGCACGAAGAGTCTGCCAGCAGAGCAGCCCCACTGATAATGGCTTCAAGCCGTTTCTCCAGGGATGGTCTTATTTCCTCCTCAGTCACTGTGAGTGGATTCAGGACAATTAAACTCTAAGGGAAGAACACATTCGTATGGTTAGAACTCCTTGGCATTCCACTTTTATGAAAAACAAATGTTATTTTGTTTTCACGCTTAGAATTCAGATACGATAAGAGAACTGTCTTTTTACTGCCTCAACTGGTTCACAAATAATGCTATGTAGTGATTATTCTGATAAATAATGAAAGTGATGCAATTATGAGAATTTGCTCTAGCCTCAGACCAACCTGGATTCAAATCTTACCATTCTCCCTCATGCAGCTGTCTTACACTTGCTGAGCCTCAACCTCTTGATCTATAAAAGCAGAGTATTAATACTGCCTATGTCGCTAGACTGTTATAAGAATGAAAGAAATGCTTAATACACTGACTGACGCACGTTAACTGTTACTTAAAATAGTAACTTTTATAGACTGTACTCTTTACACAATATTTTCATGTATCTCATCCTGACAGCACCATGAGGAAGCGGAGAGCAAGGTATTAATAACCACACTTTTCAGCTGATGATGAGTGAGGCTGAAAAGCCGTCTTGCCCAAGGTCATAGAGGAAATAAATAGTGATATTTGGATAAGTATTTAGGTCTTTCAATACCCAAGTTAATATTATTTTCATTATGTCTCACTTTATATCATAAACTCTAGTTAACTTTTACACTAACATAGCAAAGTAAATTCTGAATTTTAATTATTTAACTTAAAATGTAAAACTGCTTCTTCCTGTTAATCTATTATTACTTCCAGCTATTTCCAGCTCTTAGAACCTGACACGGTATTTTTAAGGTTTCAATTAGACATGTCTTTAGGTAATAGGAGTCAGGATAATGTGAAGGATATGCTGTTCTAAGAGTCTTTTATTAAAATACTCCAAGAGAGGAAGTCTTTCCAAGATCAGGCATAAGGTGAGGACTGAAGAAAGAGAGTATAGAATAAAAGCTCTCTGAAGAACCCTTAACATAAAATGAAATGACATAAGGATTTTCAGAGTGTGAATGTCTGAGTGTGAATCTACACATAACCCACAGTGCAGATATATCTTCATTTATATCTTCATAGTATATAATCTTATGTGTAAGATTATAGATATGTATATGTATTTTATATGGAGGTATGTATGTATGTAAATAAATAAGTATATGTGTGTATTTATATATAAAATCTTATACTTATCATTGTGTTACATTACATCCTGATAAATATTTGGCGATTGAAAGTAGACAGGAACCAATTTTAAAAGCCACAACTATAGAATCAAGCCAGGAAGAGAAAATTATCATAGAAAAAGAAATAATTTTAAAACCATTAAACAAAATACTGTGTAATATTCTCTTACTTTAAAATATGAGGGGACTTCAAAAAGTTCATGGGGAAAATGGAGTTAAAATATAAAAATAAAAACTATAATCTTTATTTCTCAACAAAGCTCCATTGTTCAAGAAATTTTTGTAAGCCATGACACCAGCCATTTAGTCCAATGCTAAAGAACTGAGGGTTATGGGAATTTATGTCTATACACTTTTTTACATTATTAAGTGAAGAAAAATAGGAGTCCTTTACAATTTTTTTTATGATTAGGAAGCAAAAAGGAGTCAGAAGGAGCCAAGTCAGGACTGTAACATAGATGCCTAATGATTTCCCACGCAAACTCTTGCAAAATTGCCCTGTTTAATAAGAGCAATGAGCAGGAGTAGTATTGTGGTGGAGAAGGACTTTCTGGTGAAGCTTTCCTGGGTATTGTTCTGCTAAAGCTTTAGTCAACTTTCTTAAAACACTCTTATAATAAGTAGCTATCATTCTTTGGCCTTCCAGACAGTTAACAGAAAAAAATGTCTTGAGAATCCCCAAACACTATTGCCATAACCTTTGCTCCTGACTGGCCCAATGTGGCTTTGACGCATTAATTCCACCTCTTGGTAGCCATTGCTTTTATTGTGCTTTGTCTTAGGGATCATACTGGTAAAGCCATGTTCCATCTCTTTTCACAATTCTTTGGAGAAATGCTTCAGGATCTTGATGTCAATTGTTTAAAAATATCTCTGTGGAAAGCTCTGATCTTATCTGGTGTTGATCAAGGAGCAATAATTCTGGGATTTACCAAGTGGAAAATTTGCTCAACTTTATTTTTTTAAGTCAGAACTGTGTAAGCCAAACCAATTGAGATGTCTGCGGTGTTGGCTATTGTTTGTGCTATTAATCGCCAGTCCTTTTCAATTAAGACATGAACAAGATTAATTTTTTTCCTCATAAATTGATGTGGATGGTCTGCCTCCTTGAGCTTCATCTTTGACATCATCTCATCCCAAAATAAAATGACTTATCTACTCATAAACAGCTGATTTCTGGCCATTGTCCCTATAAGCCTTTTACAAAGCATCGATGATTTCACCTTCTTCTACCCAATCTTCACTATAAATTTGATGTTTGTTACTGCTTCATTTTTCTCAGAATTCACATTGCTGATAGAAGTTCTTCAAACTGATGTTTTATCTTTCTTAGTGCCTCAGACTAAATCCCACTCAGACATGTTAAAACAAGTCAGTATGAGTTTATTTTGGTGGAAAAAAACGTTGAAATCATGCAGAGTTTTTTTATAAAACACATTCCTCATGAACTTTTTGAAGGTCCCTTATACAATGTAAAATGTAAACTAGAATATAGATCTGATATAAAATTGGTTAAATATCTAAAAAGCATGCAGAATTCTTCCTTTCCTAACACTTTTCTTCCTATTTTTCTATTCCTCTATTGAGTCTCTTCATTTTTGTTTTACATGGTCAAAATAAATTTTAAAAAACATGAAAGGAAATTAATTGTACAAAAAGCAAATTTAACTTTTTTTTCTTTACCCAGTACATATTATTTTTGATGAAACCCGAATTGCTACCATGGGCTTGGCCATCAGTTAAAGCTTCATTTATCTAAGTCTTCCTCCTTATTTCATTTGCCACTTTGACCACATATTTCCTTGGCTCACTCATTTAGTACAAACTTTCCACTTCAGTGTTTCATAACAAAAATTAAATCATTTAAAACCTTTTTGGAAATGTACCTCCAATGTGGCATTATTAAAAAAAGATTATGCAGGCAATAAAATTACTTGTTAATTGCTTTAATGCAATTAGAAGATGTGATAAAAACAGGGACTATGCTCCTGCATTGTGATGACAGGAAAAGTGATTACATTTCAGATCTGTTCCTTCTAAGTACTGCAAGAAAAACTGCTGTGACTTTAGGTGTTTTGGCTGTGATTGCATGTTAGCAAATAGCCTATATTGTAGAATTCGGTTGACTCCAGTTTCTGCTCCACAGGGTCATTCCTCAAACTATCTCAGTATTTGGAATTTTACACACGTGACTTTTAAGATACCCAATTCTTCAAGCTCATCTGAACTTAAACCATTGTCTATTCTGACATCTGATACCTACAGACAGTGCTCTTGATTTTGCCTAAAATGACTGTCCTACTATTCCATCCTATAAAAGTTTTCACTCACTTTGTCAAAAAATCAATAAAAAGCAAGACTTTTTTTAAGGTAAATTGAATATCCTGTGAAATGACACTGGATTCGTTTAAGACCAACTGAAATAAATTTTTATATCCTCTGATCTACCATAGCTACATTAAAACATTATTTCAGTAAATTTTCATGGCACTAATTCCATGGAAGACAAACAATAGGATGCTGTTTTTTAGGATGCCACTCCGTTGGAATAGAAAATATTTTTTTCTTTTTTAAAGTTCCATTCAGTGTACATTTACCACTTTAATACTTTGCTGACAGAACATTATTTTTTTAAATGTAAGAGTCCCAACTCCATATTCTTCTTTTAGATTGCTTTGTTTAAAAGAGTAAGTAGGCAGATCCAAGATGGCCAAATAGGTATAGCTCTGGAGTGCACTTCCCAGCAAGAACAACGCAGAGAGTGACAGATCACCACATTTCCAAACAAGTTTTCACTGCCCACAGACCAGGAAATTCCCAGACTGAAAAGCACCACAAATTTCCAGAACGGATATTTTAGCCGATGCCGCAGGTTGGCACACAGAAACTCAAACAAGTCTAGGCGGCCATTTTAAGTGGTGCCTGGAATGACTGGGACACAGAGCCACCCATTCAACTGAAAGGGTGGGGCTGAGACAGGGAGCCAGGTGATCTGGCTCAGTGGACACCACCCCCACAAAACAAGCAATCTGAAACGCTGTGGATTGAGAGTATTGTAGCAAGCACAGCTGGACCCAGAATGGTCCAGCCCCATTGGAGGAAGGGCATCTGCCACCACCAAGGCAGTCCACCAATATCCAGGCAGTTCTAACTGTACCTCTATAAACAACACCTCAAGGAAGTTCAAACAGCAGCTGGGCAGAGCCTGCAGCACCTCAGCAATGCCTCTGCTGGCAGACTGTGACTACACTAGCTCCATGCTGGGCAGGGCATCTGTGAAAAAAGGCAGCAGCATGTCAGGAACTTATAAAGAAAGACTGACATTCATAGGACAGAACACCTGGGAAAGAGGTGGTTATGAGTTCTGCTGCAGCAGACTTAAACATACATGCCCAGCAGCTCTACACAGAACAATGGAGCTCCAAGCACAGCACTTGAGCTCCTAAAAGGGAGAGACTGTCTCCTCAAGCAGCTCCCTGACCCCCATAAGCCCAAAGAGATACCTCATAAAGGAGAGCTCAGGCCAACATCTGGTGGGTACCCTTCTAGAACAAAGATAACAGAAGAAACTGGCAGCAACCCTTACTGTTCTGCAGCCCCCACAGTTGATCCCCAGGCAAGCAGGGTCTGGAGTGGACCTCCAGCAGTCCTGCAACAGAGGGGCCTGACTGTTAGAAGAAAAACTAAGAAATGGAAAGAAATAGCTTCAACATCAACAAAAAGGACATCCACTCAGAGGCCCCACCCAAAAGTCATAAACCACAAAGACCACAGGTAGATAAAACCACAAAGATGAGAGAAACCAGTGCAAAAAGGATGAAAACACCAAAAACCAGAACGACTCTCCTCCTCCAAGGGATCACAATTCCTCACCAGCTACAGAACAAAGCTGGATGGAGAATCAATCTGATGAACTGACAGAAACAGGCTTCAGAAGGTGGGTAATAACAAACTTCTCTAAGCTAAAAGAACATGTGCTAACCCAATGCAAAGAAACTAAGAACCTTGAAATAAAGGTTAGATGAAATGCTAACTAGAATAAACAGCTTTGAGAAGAATATAAATGACCTGATGGAGCTGAAAAACACAGGATGAGAAGTCCACGAAGCATACACAAGTTACAATAGCCGAATTGACCAAGCAGAAGAAAGGGTATCAGAGATTGAAGATCAACTCTATGAAATAAAATGAGACGGCAAGATTAGAGGAAAAAAGAGTGAAATGAAATGAACGAAGTCTCCAAGAAATATGGGATTATGTGAAAAGACCTAATCTACGTTTGATAGGTGTACCTGAATGTGATCGAGACAATGAATCCAAGCTGGAAAACACTCTTCAAGATATCATCAAGGTAAACTTCCCCAACCTCCAAGGTAGGCCACCATTCAAGTCCAGGAAATACAGAGAACACCACAAAGACATTCTTCAAGAAGAGCAGCTCCAAGGCAGAACTGAAGGAGATAGAGACACAAAAAGCCCTTCAAAAAATTAGTAAATCCAGGAGCTGGTTTTCGAAAAGATCAACAAAACAGCCAGACAGCTAGCCAGATTAATAAAAAAGAAAAGGGAGAAAAATCAAATAGATGCAATATAAAATGATAAAGGGGATATCACCATTGATTCCACAGAAATACAAACTACAATCATAGATTGCTACAAACAACTCTATGCACATAAACCAGTAAACCTGGAAGAAATGGATAAATTCCTGAACACTTGCACCCTCCCAAGCCTAATCAGGAATAAGTCGAAACCTTGAACAGACCAATAACAAAGGCTGAAGTTGAGGCACCAATAAATAGCCTACTAACCAAAAAAAGCCCAGGTCCAGATGAGTTCACAGTTGAATTCTACCAGACATACAAAGAGGAGCTGGTACCATTCCTTCTGAAATTATTCCAAACAATATAAAAACAGGGAATCCTTCCCAAATCATTTTATGAGACCAACATCATCCTGATACCAAAACCCGGCAGAGACTCAACCAAAAAAGAAAACTTCAGGCCAATATCCATGATGAACATAGATGCAAAAATCTTCAATAAAATACTGGTAAGCCGATTGCAACAGCACATCAAAAAGCTTATCCATCACAATCAAGTAGGATTCATACAGGGGGTGCAAGGCTATTTCAACATATGCAAGTGTACAAACATAATTCACCACATAAACAGAACCAAAGATAAAAACCACACGATTATCTCAATAGATACAGAGAAGGCCTTCAACAAAATTCAACAGCCCATTATGCTAAAAACTCTCAATAAACTATGTATTGACGGAACATATCTCAAAATAATCGATGTGCAAAAATCACAAGCATTCCTATATACCAATAACAGACTTAAAGAGAGCCAAATCAAGAATGAACTGCCATTCACAATTGCTACAAAGAGAATAAAATACCTAGGAATACAACTAAGAAAGGATGTAAAGGACCTCTTCGAAGAGAACTACAAACCACTCCCCAAGGAAATCATAGAGGACACAAACAGATGGAGAAACATTCCATGTTCATGGTTAGGAAGAATCAATATCGTGAAAATGGCCACACTGCCCAAAGTAATTTATAGACTCAGGGCTATCCCCATCAAGCTACCAATGACCTTCTTCACAGAACTGGGAAAAACCACCTTAAACTTCATATGGAACCAAAAAAGAGCCCACGCAGCCAAGACAATCCTAAACAAAAAGAACAAAGCTGGAGGCATCACGCTACCTGACTTCAAACTATACTACAAGCCTACAGTAATCAAAACAGCATGGTACTGTTACCAAAACAGAGCTGTAGACCAATGGAACAGAACAGAGGCTTTGGAGGCAACACCACACATCTACAACCATCTGATCTTTGACAAATCTGACAAAAACTAGCAACGGGGAAAGGATTCCCTGTTTAATAAATGGTGTTGGGAAAACTGGCTAGCTATGTGCAAAAAGCAGAAACTGGACCCCTTCCTGACAACTTACATTAAAATTAACTCCAGGTGGATTAAAGACTTAAACATAAGACCTACCACCATAAAATCTCTAGAAGAAAACCTAGGCACAACCATTCAGGACATAGGCATAGGCAAAGACTTAATGACTAAAACACCAAAAGCACTGGCAACAAACCAGAATAGACAAATGGGATCTAATTAAACTCCAGAGCTTCTGTATAGAAAAAGACAAACAATCATTAGAATGAACCAGCAACCAACAGAATGGGAAAAAAATTTTGTAATCTACCCATCCTTCAAAGGGCTAATATTCAGAATCTACAAAGAACTAAAACAGATATACAGGAAAAAAAAAAAAAAAAAGAACCCATCCAAAAGTGGGCAAAGGATACGAACAGACACTTTTCAAAGAAAGACATATATGAGGCCGACAAACATATGAAAAAATGCTCATCATCACTGGTCATTAGAGAAATGCAAATCAAAACCACATTGAGATACCATCTCATGCCAGTTAGAATGGCGACGATTAAAAAATCTGGAGACAACAGATGCTGGAGAGGATGTGTAAAAATAGAAACACTTTTACACTGTTGGTGGGAGTGTAAAATAGTTCAATCATTGTGGAAGATGATGTGGCACTTCCTCAAGGACCTAGAAATAGAAATACCATTTGACCTAGCAACCCCATTACTGGGTATATACCCAAAGGATTATAAATCATTCCATTACAAAGACACATGCACACGTATGTTCATTGAGGCACTGTTTACAATAGGAAAAACCTGGAACAAACCCAAATGCCCATCGATGATAGACTGGACAAGAAAAATGTGGCACATACACACCATGGAATACTATGCAGTCATAAAAAATGATGAGTTCATGTCCTTTGTAGGGACTTGGATGAATCTGGAAACCATCATTCTCAGCAAACTTACACAAGTACAGAAAATCAAACATCGCATGTTATCACTCATAGGTGAGTGTTGAACAATGAGAACACATGGACACAGGGAGGGGAGTATCACACACTGGGGTCTGTTGGAGGAGGCCAGGGGAGGGACAGCCTGGGGGTAGGGTGGTTAGGGAGGAATAACATGGGGAAAAATGCCAGATACAGGTGACAAGGGGATGGAGGCAACAAACCACATTGCCATGTATGCACCTATGCAACAATCTTGCATAATCTGTACATGTACCTCAGAACCTAAAATACAATAAAAAAAGGAGAGAGAGAGAAAAAAAAATAATAAAGTGTTAAGTATAGCTAGAAATTTAGAGCCCAGGTCTTAGATGCAGATAGTCTGGATTTTAATCCTGGCCCATAGCTATAAACAAATATATCTGTACTGATACCATCCTCTGTATATTTATCTCTTTCTGGATATCTTATAATTTCTTTGATTAATAAATTTTATTCCTTGTTTTTCTTCATATCACTTCTTTTCAAAATTAAAGACTTGAAGTAACTGGCTCAAGATTACTCAGCTGGTAAGTAGCGGAGGAAAGAATCTGTCCAAATCTATCTACTTCCAGTTCCATTCTATAACTACCCCATAATGCTGCTTTTGCTGTCTTATTTAATCATTACCAAGCACCTTGTGTTGTATTATCATCATTAATTTACACATGTGAAAACTGAGAGTGGGCAAGATCAAGTAATTTGTCTAATAATCCCCTTAAAAGAGAAGATGTAGGATGTGAATCCAATTTTATATAACTACCAAATCCATACACTTTCTACTACTCTGGGGAAAGTGAGATGAGACCATATGGCAACCTTCTTCATTCATCTAAGTCTCACTATGTATTTCCATTCATTTATTCTCCTCCTTGTCTTTAAGGAAGACATAGTCTCTCTCTCATTCATTTTCTTTCTTTCTCTTTATCTCTCTCTCTCTTTCTCTTTCCCTCTCTCTCTTATCTTCTTTTTGTTTCTTTCTTTTTTGAAAAAAAAAAATTGAGGAACGTCTCACCCTGCCACCCAGGTTGGAATGCAGTGGCACAATCATGGCTCACTACAGCCTTGACCTCCCCAGCTCAGGTGATCTTCTCAAACCAGCCTCCAGAGCAACTGGAATCACAGGTGTGTGCCACCCTACCCAGCTAGTTTTTTGTAATTTTCATAGAGATAGGCTTACATCATGTTGCCCAGGCTGGTCTCAAACTCCTTAGCTCAGGCAATCCATCTGCCTTGACCTCCCAAAGGGCTGGGATTACAGGCGTCAGCCACCATGCCCAGTCTTCTCCTTTCTTTCCAAGGCTATCGTCTCATCACAAACCCCAAGTAGTCTTTAATTATCCCTTCCTTACATTCTGAATCTCTTAAAGAGCCTACTATGGGCCAGGTACTGTGCTAGGAATTCGTACTAGAATGGTGAGCATCCCTGCCCTCCTCACAAGTCTCACATCTCAGAACTCAAAGCTACTAACCAAAAAAAATAAAAATAAGTCACAAAAATATATAACTACAATGTGGATTTCTTATATAAATAAAAATAATAGGTAGTTAAGTATAGATTGACCAGGCATAATATCTGGACAATTAAATGCAGAATCACAATGGTTAAAGGCAAAGCAGGGCCAGGCACAGTGGCTCCTGTCTGTAATCCCAGCACTTTGGGAGGCAGAGGTGGGCCAGTTGCCTGAGCCCAAGAGTTCAACATCAGCCTGGGCAACATAGTGAAACCTGTCTCTACAAAAAATATAAAAATTAGCTGGGCAAGGTGGCATGTTCCTGTATTCCCAGCTACTCAGGAGGCTGAGATGAGAGGATCATTTAAGCCTGGCAAACCAGTCATTTACAGAATTCTCAGAAAGAGATTTATATCCACAGAACATAGATTTGAAAGTTACAGGTAATCTTGTTGGAAAGGATGTAGAGGAAAGGAGAATCCTTGTACACCTGTGGTAGAAATGTAAATTGATACAGCCATTATGAAAAACAGCTGGAGGTTCCTTAAAAACTTCAAAATAGAACTATCACATGATCAGCAATCCCACTACTGCATATATATCCAAAGGAAATGAAATCAGCATGTCAAAGAGATTTCCACACTCTCATGTTCACTGTACCATTATTCACAATAGCCAAAATATGGAATCACCCTAAGTGCCTATCGATGGCCGAATGGATAAAGACAGTAGTATATATGCAATGGAATACTATTTAGCCTTTAAAAATAAGAAAATCTGCATGGTGCAATGACTCACACCTATAATCACAGCACTCTGGGAGGCTGAGGTGTGTGGATGGCTTGAGTCCAGGAGTTTAAGACCAGCATGGGCAATGTGGCAAAACCTCAAACAAAACATACAAATTTTCTGTGCGGCAAAACAAAATATACAAAAATTAGCCAGGCATGGTGTTGCATGCCTATAGTTCCAGCTACTAGGAAGGCTGAGGTGGAAGAATTACTTGAGCCCAAGAAGTCACAGCTGCAGTAAGCCATGAGTATGCTGTTACACTCCAGACTGGATGACAGAGAAAGACCCTGTCTAAAAAATAAAAAATATAAAAAAACAGAAAATTCTATCAGTTGCAACAACATGGATAAGCCTAAAAGACATTAAGTTAAGTGAAATAAGCTATGCACAGGAATACAAATACCACATGATCTCACTTACATGTAAAATCTTAAAAAAAATCTTAACTCAGACACAGAGTGGAGTGGTGATTACCAGAGTCTAGAGGGCAGGGACATGACTCAAGAGATGCTGGTCAAAAGATTCAAAACTTTAGTTTGATGGGAGGAATAAATTCAAGAAATCTATTGTATAACTTGGTAACTATAGGTAATAATAATGTACTATATACTTCTAAATTGCTGAGAGTAGATATTAAGTGTTCTCACCACAAAAAAATAAGTATGTGAGGTAGTGCATATGTTAATTAGTTTGATTTAGCCACTGCATAATGTATATGTATTTCAAAACATCATGTTGCACACCGCAAATACATGTATTTTATTCATTAATTTAATTTTTTTAATAAACTGCTAAAAAAACAATCTGGATGTGATCTTACCCGGATTTTATGTTATCAAGTCTACCTGAACAGGTATCAGCATTATAATTATAGAGCTAGAAGCAGAAAGACTAAAACAAGAAAGCAACCCAAAAGGAAGAAAGGTACTTTACACTTGAGTAGACAAAAAAAAACTGTGCCAAAGGTAGGGAAGAGATCTGTGAGGCCAGGAGAATATATACTTCATCCATCTATAGGATAAGAGTTTAGGAAAATCTGACACTATGAAAGAATAATTGAAATTTAATTAAATTGGCAGACATTAATATTTTTAAATACAGAAGTTGTATACCACCCACAGACTGGAAGTATTAGAACCAATTCAAATAGTGATGTGGGGAATGTCTTATATTGAATTATTTAAGGGAGATGTAATTTAAATGGGCATTGCAGATCATTTTTCTTTTTGGTTGTAGCCTAAAGTCTATCTTTCAAAAAAGAACTTATAACACAAGGATTATTGTAATCAATATGACTTATAATGAAAGAAAACTATGGCCTCTGGAAACAGAAATAATTGCTACATTTTGAGAAGATTGAGATCGTAACTCTATATGTATTTTAGTGAACAAGGTGGGATGAATCTATATATAACAGCTTGAAATATTAACAGAATACATTTAAAATAAAAAACAAAAGTGGCAGGATATATATATATATATATATATATATATATATATATATAACGATATCATTTATATTTTTTAAATGAGCACACAACAATGTTTTGTGTTTTCTCTGAGTGCATAAGTGTATATGAGAGCCTAGGAAAAAGGTCCAAAGGAAACATACTGATGCCATAGCAATTGCCATTCAGAGGGGAGGATGAGACAAGAACCCACACTGGGGTGATCAGGTTATAATTTTTTAATAATTAGGCTTCATTTCATATTACTTACAAAAATGCAAATTAATTCAAAATTCAAATTCTTAATTTTTAAAAAAGAATGATAATGGATCATTTATTACTTTTTTAGATTCAAGTATTAATCAACTAATTATTTTGGAATCAAATAGGCAAAACGCTTTTGTTTTTTACCAGGATGAATATCATATTGTTTTTTAAAGTAATCAATTGCAAGAATTTCAATTGTGCTATGTTGGGTTTTACTATTACAAATACATTTGGCTACTATAGGTCTTTGAGAAAATAAAGACATCAAGAGAGTGAAAAAACAAGCCACAGACTGAGAGAAAACATTTGTAAAAGGCATATATGATAAAGGACATTATCCAAAACATATGAAGGATTCTTAAAATTCAACTATAAACAAATGGCCTGATTTTTAAAAATTGGCCAATGACCTTAACAGATAATTCACTTAAAAAAAATATGGATAGGAACTTTCAAGATGGCCGCCTAAGAACAGCTCAGGACTTCAGCTCCCAGTGAAAGTGCAGAGGGTGAGTGGACGCCGCATTTCCAGACGAACTCTTATTGCCCACAGACCAGGAGATACCCAGGCAGAGGGGTCGCCAGCGTCGCAGTCCCAGCCGGTGCGGCTGTTTTGGCCCCCGCGGGGCTGATTCCGCCCGCGCGGCTGCTGTGACCACTCCCTGTTGCTGCCGTTCTCTGTAAAAAAGCCACTGGTCTGGGAGCCCTCTTAGCTGGCGAGCAGAGCCTTGAGACGGCAGAATAGCCCATTCATCTGAAATAGCGAGCCAGGCCAGGAGATTCCTAGGCAAAAAATCCGCCAGGAGCCGGCGCCGCGGTTCGAGCCGACTCCGTGAGTCGCAGCACGGGAGATCCCGGTGCCTTTTCAACAAGCGACCAGAACGCGGGGTCGTTCAACTTAAAAGAAAAGACTCTGAGTCAGGGAGCCAGGTGATCAGGCTCGGTTGGTCCCACCCCTCCACCCCCAACAACAACGAAAACAAAAACAGTAATTGGAAACCCTCTGGGTTGAGCCCTTCAAACCGAGCACAGCTGAACCGGGACTGTCCGGCTCCGTGGGGGAGGGGCTTCCGCCATTACTGAAACTCTCCACCTCTACGGAGGCAGGCTGCTGTTGCCGAGGCAACCCGCCGTTGCCGAGGCAACCTGCCACAACAGAGAGAGTCCGCCATAACAGAGGCGGGGCCACCATTGCCCAGACAGTTCTAACTACGCCCATATAAAAAGGACTACAGGGAAGAGCTCAGGGCAGCTGGGCGGAGCCCACAGCAGCTCAGCAAAGCCCCTGTGGGCAGGCAGAGGCTAGGCCTGCTGCTAGCTGGGCGGGTCCAACCTGAAAAAAAAAAATCAAAAAAGGCAGTAGTGCAACGGAAACTCATAAAGCTCCAACTCCCTGGGACAGAGACAGACAACAGGTGGATAAACCCACAAAAATGGGTAGAAACCAGCGTAAAAAGGATGAAAACTCCCGAAACCAGAACACCTCTCCTCCTAAAAGTGATCACAACTCCTCACCAGCAAGGGAACCAGACCGGATGGAGAAGGAGGGTGATGAAATGACAGAATCAGACTTCAGAAGATGGGTAGTAAGAAACTACAATGAGCTAAAAGAACATGTTCTAACCCATCGCAAAGAAAATAGGAACCTTGAAAAAAGATTGGACGAACTGCTGACGAGAATGGACAGCATAGAGAGGAGAATAAGTGAACTGATGGAGCTGAAAAACGCAACACGAGAACTTCGTGAAGCATGCACAAGCTTCAACAGCCGAATTGACCAAGCAGAAGAAAGGATATCAGAGGTCGAAGACCAACTCAATGAAATAAAAAGAGAAGGCAAGAACAGAGAAAAAAGCGCAAAAAGGAATGAACAAAATCTTCAAGAAATGTGGGACTATGTGAAAAGACCTAATCTACGTCTGATAGGTGTACCTGAATGTGATGAAGAGAATGAATCCAAGCTGGAAAATACTCTTCAGGATATTATCCAGGAAAACTTCCCCAACCTAGCAAGGCAGACCAATATTCAAATCCAGGAAATACAGAGAACACCACAGAGATATTCCTCAAGAAGAGCAACCCCAAGGCACATAATCGTCAGATTCACCAGGGTTGAAATGAAAGAGAAAATGTTAAGGGCAGCCAGAGAGAAAGGTCGGGTTACCCACAAAGGGAAGCCCATTAGACTCACAGCAGATCTCTCAGCAGAAACCCTACAAGCCAGAAGAGACTGGGGGCCAATATTCAACATCCTTAAAGAAAAGAACTTTCAACCCAGAATCTCCTATCCAGCCAAACTCAGCTTCATAAGTGAAGGAAAAATAAAATCCTTTGTGAACAAGCAAGCACTCAGAGATTTCATCACCACCAAACCTGCTCTACAAGAACTCCTGAAAGAGGCTCTACACATATAAAGGAACAACCAGTACCAGCCACTCCAAAAACACACCAAATGGTAAAAAAGCAGCAACACAATCAAGAATCTGCATCAACTAACCAACAAAACAGCCAGGTAGCATCAAAATGACAGCATCAAATTCACACATAACAATACTATCCCTAAATGTCAATGGACTAAATGCCCCAATCAAAAGACACAGACTGGCAAATTGGATAAAAAGCCAAAACCCATCAGTGTGCTGTATCCAGGAAACCCATCTTACATGCAAGGATACACAAAGGCTCAAAATAAAGGGATGGAGGAAGATCTACCAAGCAAATGGAGAGCAAAAAAAGGCAGGAGTTGCAATTCTCATCTCTGATAAAATAGACTTTAAAACAACAAAGATCAAAAGAGACAAAGAAGGACATTACATAATGGTAAAAGGATCACTGCAACAAGAAGAGCTAACGATCCTAAATATATATGCACCCAATACAGGAGCACCCAGATACATAAGGCAAGTTCTTAATGACTTACAAAGAGACTTAGACTCCCACACAATAATAGTGGGAGACTTTAACACCCCATTGTCAATATTAGACAGATCAACCAGACAGAAAATCAACAAGGATATCCAGGACCTGAACACAGACCTGGAACGAGCAAACCTAATAGACATTTACAGAACTCTCCACCCCAAATCCACAGAATATACATTCTTCTCAGCACCACATCACACCTACTCTAAAATTGACCACATAATTGGCAATAAATCACTCCTCAGCAAATGCAAAAGAACAGAAATCATAACAAACAGTCTCTCAGACCACAGTGCAATCGAGTTAGAACTCAGAATGCAGAAACTAACTCAGAACCGCACAGCTTCATGGAAACTGAACAACTTGCTCTTGAATGTTGACTGGATAAACAATGAAATGAAGGCAGAAATAAAGATGTTCTTCGAAACCAATGAGAACGAAGACACAACATACCAGAATCTCTGGGACACATTTAAAGCAGTCTCTAGAGGAAAATATATAGCAATGAGTGCCCACATGAGAAGAAAGGAGAGATCGAAAATTGACACCCTATCATCAAAATTGAAAGAGCTAGAGGAGCAAGATCAAAAAAACTCAAAACCTAGCAGAAGACAGGAAATAACTAAGATCAGAGCAGAACTGAAGGAAATAGAGACACAAAAAACTCTTCAAAAAATCAATAAATCCAGGAGCTGGTTTTTTGAAAAGATCAACAAAATAGACAGACCACTAGCCAGATTAATAAAAAAGAAAAGAGAGAATAACCAAATTGATGCAATAAAAAACGATAAAGGGGATATCACCACAGATTCCACAGAAATCCAAACCATCATCAGAGATTATTACAAACAACTCTATGCACATAAACTAGTAAACCTGGAAGAAATGGATAAATTCCTGGACACCTGCAACCTCCCAAGCCTAAACCTGGAAGAAGCCGAAACCCTGAATAGACCAATAACATGGTCTGAAGTCGAGGCAGCAATAAAGAGCCTACCACCCAAAAAAAGCCCAGGTCCAGATGGGTTCACAGCTGAATTCTACCAGACATACAAAGAGGAGCTGATACCATTCCTTCTGAAACTATTCCAGACAATCCAAAAAGAGGGAATCCTTCCCAAATCATTTTACGAGACAAACATCATCCTGATACCAAAACCCGGCAGAGACTCAACAAGAAAAGAAAATTTCAGGCCAATATCCATGATGAACATAGATGCAAAAATCTTCAATAAAATACTGGCAAACCGATTGCAACAGCATATCAAAAAGCTCATCCACCATGATCAAGTAGGATTCATCCCGGGGATGCAAGGCTGGTTCAACATACGCAAGTCCATAAACGTAATTCACCACATAAACAGAACCAAAGACAAAAACCACATGATTATCTCGATTGATGCAGAGAAGGCTTTTGACAAAATTCAACAACCCTTTATGCTAAAAACCCTCAATAAACTAGGTATTGACGGAACGTATCTCAAAACAATAAAAGCTATTTACGACAAACCAACAGCCAATATCATACTGAATGGGCAAAAACTGGAAGCATTCCCTTTGAAATCTGGCACTAGACAAGGATGCCCTCTCTCACCACTCCTATTCAATATAGTACTGGAAGTTCTAGCCAGAGCAATCAGGCAAGAAAAAGAAATAAAGGGTATCCAAATTGGAAAGGAGGAAATCAAATTGTCTCTATTTGCAGATGACATGATTGTATATCTGGAAGACCCCATCATCTCAGCCCAAAATCTCCTGAAACTGATAAACAACTTCGGCAAAGTCTCAGGATACAAAATCAACGTGCAAAAATCACAAGCATTCCTATACACCAGTAATAGACTTCAAGAGAGCCAAATCAAGAACGAACTGCCATTCACAATTGCTACAAAGAGAATAAAGTACCTAGGAATACAACTAACAAGGAACGTAAAGGACCTCTTCAAGGAGAACTACAAGCCATTGCTCAACGAAATAAGAGAGGATACAAACAGATGGAGAAACATTCCATGTTCATGGTTAGGAAGAATCAACATCGTGAAAATGGCCATACTGCCCAAAGTAATTTACAGATTCAACGCTATTCCCATCAAGCTACCAATGACCTTCTTCACAGAACTGGAAAAAAACACCTTAAACTTCATATGGAACCAAAAGAGAGCCCGCATAGCCAAGTCAATTCTAAGCAAAAAGAACAAAGCGGGAGGCATCACACTACCGGACTTCAAACTATACTACAAGGCTACAGTAATCAAAACAGCATGGTACTGGTACCAAAACAGAGATATAGACCAATGGAACAGAACAGAGGCCTCACAGGAAATACAACATACCCACAACCATCTGATCTTCGACAAACCTGACAAAAACAAGCAATGGGGAAAGGACTCCCTGTTTAATAAATGGTGTTGGGAAAACTGGCTAGCCATGTGCAGAAAGCAGAAACAGGACCCCTTCCTGACACCTTACACCAAAATTAACTCCAGATGGATTAAAGACTTAAACATCAGACCTAATACCATAAAAACCTTAGAGGAAAATCTGGGCAAAACCATTCAGGACATAGGTGTAGGCAAGGACTTCATGACCAAAACGCCAAAAGCAATGGCAACAAAAGCCAAAATAGACAAATGGGACCTAATCAAACTCCACAGCTTCTGCACGGCAAAAGAAACAGTCAGTAGAGTGAATCGGCAACCAACAGAATGGGAAAAAATTTTTGCAGTCTACCCATCTGACAAGGGGCTGATATCCAGAATTTACAAAGAACTAAAGCAGATCTACAAGAAAAAAACAAACAAGCCCATTCAAAAATGGGCAAAGGATATGAACAGATACTTTACAAAAGAAGACATACAGGAGGCCAACAAACATATGAAAAAATGCTCATCATCACTGGTCATCAGAGAAATGCAAATCAAAACCACATTGAGATACCATCTCACACCAGTTAGAAGGGCGATCATTAAAAAATCGGGAAACAACAGATGCTGGAGAGGATGTGGAGAAATAGGAACACTTTTACACTGTTGGTGGGAATGTAAATTAATTCAACCATTGTGGAAGACAGTGTGGCGATTCCTCAAGGACCTAAAAATAGAAATCCCATTTGACCCAGCAATCCCATTACTGGGTATATATCCAAAGGATTATAAATCATTCTACTACAAGGACACGTGCACACGAATGTTCATTGCAGCACTGTTTACAATAGCAAAGACCTGGAACCAACCCAAATGCCCAACGATGATAGACTGGATAGGGAAAATGTGGTACATATACACCATGGAATATTATGCAGCCATCAAAAACGATGAGTTCACGTCCTTTATAGGGACATGGATGAACCTGGAAACCATCATTCTCAGCAAACTGACACAAGAGCAGAAAATCAAACACCGTATATTCTCGCTCATAGGCGGGTGTTGAACAATGAGAACACATGGACACAGGGAGGGGAGCACTACACACTGGGGTCCGTTGGGGGGAAATGGGGGAGGGGCGGGGGGTGGGGAGGTGGGAAGAGATAGCATGGGGAGAAATGACAGGTACAGGTGAGGGGACGGAAGGCAGCAAAGCACACTGCCATGTGTGTACCTATGCAACAATCTTGCATGTTCATCACATGTACCCCAAAACCTAAAATGCAATAAAAAAAAAAAAGAAAAAAAAAAAAAAAAAAAAAAATATGGATAGAAAATAAGCTTAAGTCATCAGGAAGATGCAAAGTAAAACAGTAATGAGATGCCATTACACATCTATTAGAATGGTCAAACTCCAGAACACTGACAAGACCAAATGCTGGCAAGAATGGGGAGTAATAAAAACTCTCATTCATTGCTGACGGGAATGCAAGGTGATAAAGCCACTTTGAAAGACAGTTTGGCCATTTCTTACAAAATTAAACATACTCTCCCACTCTTACCATTTCTTTTTAATATATTCTTGGAAGTCCTAGCCAGAGCAATTAAGCAAGAAAAATAAAAGGCACACAAATTGGGAAAAAAAGAAGTAAAATTTTCTGTTTTCAGATTATATGATATTACGTATAAAAATCCCAAAAGGTACAACTAAAAAAACCTATTAGAACTAGTAAACAATTCAATAAATTTGCAGGATACAAAACCAAAGTACAAAAATCAGTTGCATTTCTATATGCTAACAACAAACTATCTGAAAAAGAAAGAAATGCAATGTATAATAGCATCAAAAAATATAAACCACTTAGAAATAAATTTAAATTTGATCTTTCAAATCTGTGGTTACATTAAAAATTACAAGGCATTAATGAAAACAATTGAAGACACAAATTAAGAAAAAAAAAAAAACCCTGATGTACATAGATCAAAATAATTCGTACTGTTAAATGTCCATATTACCCAAAGTGATCTATAGATTCAAAACAATCTCTGTCAAAATTCTAACAGTATTCTTCAAATAAGTAGAAAAAACAATTCTAACATTCGTCTAGAACTACAAAAGACCACAAACAGCCAAAGCAATCTTAAGAACAAAACTGGAGGCATCACACTTTCTGATTTTGAAGTATATTACAAAGCTATAGGAATCAAAACAGTATAATATAGTACTGATATAAAAACATATACAAACACCACTGGAATATAATTAAGAGTCCAGAAATAAACCCACACATATACAGTCAACTAATATTCTATGAAAGCACAATTGGAAAAGAATAGTCTCTTCAATAAATGGTGCTGGGAAAACTGGATATTTACATACAAAAAAAATTGGGCCTTTATCTACACCACTCACAAAATTTAACTTGAAATGATTAAAGACACAACTATAAGATCTGAAACTGTAAAATTCCTAGAAGAAAACATAGGGTAAAAGAATCTTGATATTGGTCTCAACAATGTCTTTTTAGATGACACCAAAAGCACATGCAACAAAAGCAAAAAGATTTAAGTGGGACTAGATCAAACTAAAAATCTTCCGCAAGGCAAAGGAAACAACCAACAAAATGAAAAGGCAACATAAAGAAAGAATGGGAAAAAATATTTGCAGACCATGTATTCAATAAGGGGTTAATATTCAAAATATAATAGGAACTCATACCACTCAATAACAAGATAATAATAATCATCCAATTAAAAATAAGTAAAGGCCTTGAATAGGCATTTCTGAAAATAAAATATGCAAAATGCCAATAGTGCATTAAAAGATCTTCAATAGCACTGATCATCAAGGGAAATGCAACTCAAAACCACAGGATATTGCCTCACACCAGTTAGGATGGATATTATTAAAAAGACAAGAGATAATATGTATTTGAGAGGATGTGGAAAAAAGAGAACTTTTGCACACTATTGGTGGGAATGTAAATTGATGTATCAAGCCATTATAAAAAACAGTGGGGAGATTCCTCAAAAATTAAAAATATAACTACCCTAAGATCTAGCAATCCCACTTCTGAATTTACATCTGAAGGAACTAAGGTAGTAGCTTGAAGAAACAGCCACACTCCCAAATTCATTGCATCATTATCACAATAATCAAAACATGGCAACTATCTAAGTGTCTGCAGATATAAGAATGAATTAAAAAATGGTCATATATATGTATATGTGCCCCCACTTACAACAAAATAATATTCAACCATAAGAAATGAAGGAATTCTTGCCATTTGTGGATAAAACTGGAGAGTATTTTGCTAAGTGAAATAAGCCAGACACAGAAAGACAAATACAATATGATATCACTTATATGTGAAATCAAAAAAGTTGAACTCATAAAAACAGAGTGAGGCAGCAGTTGCCAAGGATGAGAGGGTGTGGGAAATGGGAGGATATTAACCAATGGGGGCAAACTTTCAGTTATACGATAAACAAGTTCTGGGGATCTAATGTACAAAATAGGTGGTAATGAATATGTTCATTAACATGGTTGGGGTAATCATTACACAATGCATATGTATATCAAATCATCACACTGTATACCTTTACTATATATATTCTTTTGTCAAATGAATATTTAAAATTGTTTTAATTCAAATTGTAAAAACTAAACATACTTCTTAAAAAACACCTTTTAAGTTGGAGTGCCTGTGTAGGTTTGTTATATAGGTAAACTTGTGTCATGAGGGTTTGTTATAGATTATTTTGTCACCAGGTATTAAGCCTAGTACCCATTCATTATTTTCCTAATCCTCTCCCTCCTCCCATCCTCTACCCTCTATTAGGCACCAGTATCTGTTGTTCCCCTTTATGTGTTCTCATCATTTAGCTCCCACTTATAAATGAGAGCACACAGTATTTGGTTTTCTGTTCCTGCTTTAGTTTGCTTACAGGCATCCCCAAACTTTTTACACAGGGGGCCAGTTCACTGTCCCTCAGACCATTGGAGGGCTGCCATATACTGTGCTCCTCTCACTGACCACCAATGAAAGAGGTGCCCCTTCCTCAAGTGCGGCGGGGGGCAGGATAAATGGCCTCAGGGGGCCGCATGTGGTCCGAGGGCCATAGTTTGGGGACGCCTGGCTTAGAATAATGGCCTCCAGCTCTATCCATGTTCCTGCAAAGGATATAATCTTGCTCTTTTTATGGCTTCATAGAATTTCATGGTATGTATGTACAACGTTTTCTTTATCCAGACTACCACTGGTGGGCATTTAATTTGATTCCATGTCTTTGCTACTGTTAATAGTGTTGTAACAAACATATGTGTGCATGTGTCTTTATGATAGAATTATTTATATTTCTTTGAGTATGCAATCCCAGTAATGAGATTGCTAGATCGAATGGAATTTCTGTTTTAGGTATTGAGAAATCACCACATGACTTTCCACAATGGTTGAACTAATTTAGGCTCCCACCATAAGTATTCTCTTTGCTCCATAACCTCTCCAGCATCTGTTATTTTTTGACTTGGTGTGAGATGGTATCTCATTGTGGTTTTGATTTGCATTTCTCTAAGATCAGTAGTGAACTTTTAAAAAAATATGTTTGTTGGCTGCATATAAGTTTTCTTTTGAAATGTGTCTTTTCATGTTCTTTGCCCACTTTTTAATGAGGCTGTTTGAAAAACAAACTAAGCATACTTTAAAATATAATTCAACAATTGAATTTCTTGGTATTTGTCCAAAGGAGTTAAAAACATGTCCACACAAAAACCTCCATTTACATATTTATAGCAGCTTTATTCATAATTTCCAAAACTTGGAAGCAACCAAAAGGTCCTTTAGTAGGTATATGGATAAACTGTGGTACATCCAGACAGTGGAATATTACTCAGCACTTAAAAGAAATGAGATACCAAGCCAAGAAAAGACATAGAGGAAACTTAGATGCATATTAACACATGAAAGAATCCAAATATGAAAATTGTGCAAGCTATGTAATTCTAACTACAGTATATGACATACTAAAAAGGGAAAAACCATGGAGACAGTAAAAAGTCAGTGGCTGTCAGGGGTTAGCAAGGAAGGATGGAGGAACAGGCAGAAAACAGAGGATTTTTAAAGCAGTAAAAATGCTCTATATGATACTAATGGTGGATAAATTTGATCACACATTTTTCCAAGCCCACAGAATGTACGACACCAAGAGTGAACGCTAATATAAACTGCAGATTGTGGGTGATAACAATGTGTCAGTTCAGGTTCATCAGTTGGAACCAATGCACCACATTAGGGGGATACTGATAATGGGGAGGCCATGCATGTGTAGGAGCAGGGGATCATAACATGATGGGGGAAATCTCTGTACAATTCTCTCAATTTTGTTGTGAATGTAAAGATGCTCTAAAAAAATAATGTCTTAAAAAATAAGAAGAAAATTAGCATTAATTAAAGAAAAGTCTTCTAGCTTTTAATACAAAAGGGCTGGAAGCCTTTCTTTAATACTAATCTTCCCTATAAGGAACGTGTACTCCATGTAAGGTTGCTGATTTTATATCTTAGGATGGAAAGAATCAAAATGTGTCTGGAATATCTGGTGGCCAGAAGCCAAAAAACACTTAAAATTAGCAAGGATGATAGCAAAAATACAAAGGAGTCCAGTCCATTTAAAGGGGCTCCTATTATTTAGTTCCTGATAAATTGAGTATTATTTGGACATGTTGAGTCTGGGGAGCCATTAGTTCATAATGCTATTCAAAAGGTAAATTATGAAAATGTTTTTACTAATGGAATAAATACGGGTACTTATCTTTAAAAAAAAAATAAGAAGATAATAAAAAAATACAACCTAAAAGTACCAGGGCGCTTTCTTTTGGTGGAGCTTTGGAGTCAGAAAAACTGAACATGATTTTGGCCCTCTACTCACATTGGGAAAGTGATTTAAACCGCTGAAGCCTTTACTCCAACCCTTGTGGAATGAGGAAAATAAAACCTACCCCTACTATATAGGACTTTAATTAATGTGGCTTTATAACATGTTTTAATATCTAGTGGGGTAGGCCCCACCTCAGCAGTTTCCTTGCTAATGTTTTTTGCATTTAAATGCACTACCATCTACACCTGAGGAGTAACACGGCTGTGACCATGCCTTACCAGGACATGTAGAACTTATATACAATCTTAAACAAGCTGAAGCATAAAATCAATATTTTGGTTGAAAAAAGTTTTCTGTATTTTAATAACATGATAGAATAAATACTATTCATCATTCGCATACTCTATATTCTCTGATGGGATTGACCTGATTTACACTGAAAATACTAAAAATCTTACACCTATTCTCCAAAGTGAAATTGCCTATCAAAAGAGATGCAGCTATGATTATAATCAAGTGCCAGTGTTCTTCACAAAAACACATGCTATGCTTCACGTTGAGAGCAGCAGAAATAATAAGCACATAGCACAAGTAATGTATCTCAAGCAACTACATTATCAATCTTCAGAGTGAGTGATAAAAATGGAATGAAATTTTGCCTTATGATTACCAACAAAAAAGCTATTGAGAGAGCTCACAGGCTCTCTTTGGTCTAGTATATTCCTTATTTTAATACATTTCCACTTTACGTAAAGAATATAAGCTTCAGATATAAAAAAGTCTTTTCTAAGAAGGCAAAATGTGAACAACAAACTAAATTAGCAAGATGATCGATACAAATTATATAGTACTTTGGTAATTAGTGTAATTTACACATACAAATGTAAATATGTACTGAGCTATAGTAAGTCAACGTGCATATAACTTGCATTTTGTTGTGTATCAATTAGCTCAATAGAAAAATAGAAAATATTTTAGAGATACTCAATATACTAATCAAGTAAATATAATACATACATACTCCTTTAACACTCTTCTAAGTAATGAATATAGATCATTTAAATAGCCCTAATACTCTAATGATGTTTAAACCAGAACAGTGATAAAAATTTCACTCATTTGGTTTCACTCATTTCACCTAAGGTGAAATTTTACCTAACCTCTTCTCCTATGTGTATTTCTGTCAGTTAAGCAAATCAGTCTATGGACAGCACTACACATCATGAATTCTTTCAGTTTTTAATCTTTTTATAACAATATGGTAAACAGTATGGTAAAATTTCAAGGATAACAGTATGGTAAAATTTCAAGGATTCTCTTATTTTCACAACCTCTGTATAAAAGGATAGTAATATAAGCACTTCCAGGAAAATGTTGATTTTGTTGTGATACTATTATATTGAATTAATCTTACCATAATATTGTAAACTAAGGCAATATATATTAACAAAAGAGTCTTTGTGATTATCTGTTTGGAAATACATGTTTACACGTTTGTGTTTTACATAGTCTGTATTTAAAATGTGTTAAAAGTCCTAAAAATATAGACACAATGGTGATTAACTTATTAATCACCATTAATCACTTATTAATCACTGAACTTAGAGAAAATACAGATGATGTTTTTACACAGTAAGATTGTTATTAAAAATAAAGTATATGCCCCAATATTTGCAGTATATTAACTCTTCTTAATTTCTCAGTAATGTAATGTGTTTCCTACCTTCTATGTCCAGGAGGTTAACTGATTCAGAGCCTAAATGACTACAAATCTGCTAAATTTAAAGAAATGTTTGAATAGTTCCTGTCATTTCCAAGGTTTATGTCAATTGTTATTCCCGTGGAGTTCTCCCAGAAAACGATCATCAACAAAGAAGAAATGGAAAAAATAAGTAATCCCAATTGTGTTCTATTCCTGTTTGATTCTACCTTTCACTTCTGCCTATAATTGTTTCTTTAGGGAAAAATAGCAGGTCAAGTACAAGCCCTGGAATCACAGGTGAATTGTGCATAGTAGAGCATTTTAAAAAAGTAGGCAATATGGTACAGTCATATCTCAAACCTGTAAATCCCTCAAAGTCTTGTCTGCTCTAGAATTCCTTAACAAAGCTGAGTGTGAAAATGACTTCTGGGTGGTGGCAACTTCTTAATAACAGCATCCTTCAAATGTTTTTGATGCAGTCCCTGGTATCTTCCCCATATTCTCTAGAGCACTACTGTTTAAGGATTGTGGGTATTCTGAACATTTTGAAGTGACAACCAACTAAAGATGTTCTTGGCATAAAAACAGTTCTTGGCATTAAAACAGTTAAAAATCTGCTACTTTCCTGGAGTTTAATATACAGTTAAATAGAAATTAACTCAAATGTTTCTAAGTCATTTTCTAGTTAGCTAGGGCTGAAGAAAAAAAACTGCTCTAGTTATTGTGTTTAAAATTTTACTTTAGGACGTATTAGCCTGTAAGTGCCACAAAATCATCATTTTGGAGTCTACATAAAGCTATATTGTCTTGGTAAGAAACGGCAAAAAAAAACTGTATTGACTCTAAAGTACACTCTGGAGTCCAAAAGAGCATTCTATGTGGATGAAATTTTTCAGGGTCTACAATGGTCAATATAGTAGCTACTGAACACCTGAAATTTGGATAGTACAATTTTTAGTTTATTTAATTTTGATTTAATTTTAAATTGAAATAGCCACATATGAGTAGTGGCTACCACACTGAACAGCACAGCTCTTAAGGTTGATTTTCATTTTATTTTCCATATGAGATCATGTCATGATATATTGTGATAGCCTATGGTACCTAGATGGTTGGTGGTTGATTGACTGTGATTAAAAGCATTATTTCCCTAAACAAGAGGGTATCTTTGGAGAAAGCACTGGTGGAGGATAAGATTTTAAGCTGTTGCCAGTCATTAAGGCATTACTTTATCAGGTCCTTTTTCCTAATGACTAGCTGAGAATGAGTTAGAATAAAAAAGAGGCAGCTCTAGAGAATGTGAGTCACAGTGTGGAAGGACAGGAAGCAAGGCTTGTGTGGCTAAGATACAGAGATACTGAGCATCAGTGGGAAAACAGAACAGATACTCAGAAAAAGAGTGCCGGGCCAGGTGCGGTGGCTTACGCCTGTAATCCCAGCACTTTGGGAGGCCAAGGCAGGTGGATCACGAGGTCAAGAGATCGAGACCATCCTGGTCAACATGGTGAAACCCCGTCTCTACTAAAAATACAAAAAATTAGCTGGGCATGGTGGCGCGTGCCTGTAATCCCAGCTACTCAGGAGGCTGAGGCAGAGAATTGCCTGAACCCAGGAGGCAGAGGTTGCGGTGAGCCCAGATCGCACCATTGCACTCCAGCTTGGGTAACCAGTGAAACTCCGTCTCAAACAAACAAACAAAAAAAAAAAAAAAAAGAGTTCCTAGAAGAAAGATGGAAAAGATGATCAAAGGCAACATTCATCTATTTCAGAGTTTAATTCATTTTCTTCCATTTTATATCATTCTCTTCTTATTAATGAAGGATGTTGCTGGTGCTGTTCTTACCGGGTGTAGAAGCAGGACTGAAAATGTCGGTCCCTGACTTAATATCCTTTCCAAATTGAAAACACGTGTAGAAAAATCAAATGTTCATGCACTTTACACTGTTCAGATCCTTTTGCTTTGCTAGTTATGTAATGATATACTCAAAAGATGGTCAGAAAAATGTTCAATCAAGATCATTCCTTCTGGTATGCTTTGATGTTTAGAGTCTTCAAAATATTTTACCCAAGAGGCTTATTTTTTCCCCTTGGTGCTTTATCAATATGATGTACCTCTTTCATCCTATTAAAGAAAATGAACATGTGCAATATAAGGAGGAGGGGGAGATGGAGGAGGAGAAAGGAGGGAGTAAAAGTGGAGGGAGATGACAAACGATTAAGGTAAAGGGGGAAGGGACAGTGGAAAGGGGATGGAAGGAGAGTTGAGAAGGAGACTAAGAGGACGAAGGAGAAGGAATGGCGAAAAGAGATAAGAAGAGAGAAAGTGACAAAAAAAAAGTGAAGGCGAAGGAACAGTTTGCTAAAGGCTCTTGTGTTATTCACATTGGCAGTAATGAAACCAATATGCTTCTGGGTTTCATGATTCAAAAGAACATTTAAGTGATAAAGGGATAATTGTGGAGGGACCTGACAACTTAGCCAAATAAAAATCCACTTTTCATCACTACAGGAAACTTTAAATGGCTACAAGTTTTTGTATTTTTATAAAGTGCAGGTGTTCAGCCCGCCCCTTCCTGAACTTTACAGTATTCACATGGCTTTGGCAAATGGGATGCAAAACAACACTCAAAATGAAATTAATGTTGAAAGAATGTATCATCTACATAACCAGACTATTTTTCAAATAGATATTGATCTTATGCAGTGGGATGTGCTATCACAGAGCATAAACGATTTTGTTTAAATTTAACAACTCATAATGCCATCAAGGAAAATCCAGTCACTGAACACCATTCCAGACTTTTCTTATCAGGATATTATAAAACAGTAGTTAACCATTATTACTACCAAGCAAAAGTACGGTAAGAACACTTTGTCCCTTTTCTTTGCAGACAGGAAAAAGCAATTGAATATGAAGGCCAAACTCTCTGTGGAGTGCTTTATCTGGAGAGACAAGTAGGGGCACATATCACAGTAGCTAACAGGAGAGATATATTCAGTATGATGAAAACTAATACAGGAAGACTTGGGCTGAATTTTTTCTGTACCCTGGATGGGAAACGATTAAATTGAAAGAATTTTTAAATTAACTTAGTTGTGACCTTGCCTGTGATTCCATATTTGAAGACCTAGTGGGAAAAAATGTAGAAACTTCAAAATATTCTCAGGAATGCATGAATAAAAAATAGAAACTTACTATTGATAAAAAGAGAAGAGCATCCAACTTTTAATTTAAGGGGACTTTTAAAAGTTTTTTTTTTTTTAATTATTATACTTTAAGTTCTAGGGTACGTGTGCAGAACATACAGGTTTGTTACATAGTTATACACATGGCATGATGGTTTGCTGCATCCATCACCCTGTCATCTACATTAGGTATTTCTCCTAACAATATCCACCCCGTGCTATCCCTCCCCTAGCCCCACACCCCTCCAATAGGCCCCAGTGTGTGATTTTCCCCTCCCTGAGTCCATGTGTTCTCATTGCTCAGCACTTACTTATGAGTGAGAACATGTGTTTGGTTTTCTGTTCTTGTGTCAGTTTGCTGAGAATGAGGGTTTCCAGCTTTATCCATGTCCCTGCAAAGGACATGAACTCATCCTTTTCTTATGGCTGCAGAGGGCAGTTTAACACTCTCTAAAGAAGGCACAAAATTTCTATAGAGCCAAAATTCTTGGTTGATACTGCCTCTGCATCAGCCTCCAAAAATTCTCCCTCCAAACATGGGTAGTTCCAAGGAGTCTCCTTGGTAAATTGTAGCCTGCCTGAATGAGGTAAAGTGATCCCATCTCCAAATCAACCCACACAATGAAAGGCAGGAGTAGGAGTCTGCATGTAGTCAGAATTCTTTAATACCTTCCCAAGCTCAAGCCAGGACCCCCAAAGATACCGACCAATCATGTGTGTGCCAGGTAGACAATAATGCTCAGTCTGCCGCCCTTTCCTCATTAACCCCCCAAAGCCCAAAAGATCACGTATGCACTTTTCATTCAATTTTACAAAAACAATTGTAAGATGACACCATACATATTACACCTTGTTACAAATACTTTAAGCCCTATATTTAAGTTAGAAATACTAAGACTTAGAAATTCCTAAATATTAGAAAATATCAACTAAAACAGGCTATTCTCACTGCCTTCAGTTTGATATATCTCAGTATGTGTCTCCTGTTTTTCATCAAAGGGTCAACTGACCCCAACTGATGCTCTCTCTGTCTCTGGGTCACTCATCTGTTGGCTGCATCTATTTATTACATTGCTTCATGAATCACCAGAATTCCTACTCTGCATTGGGCTTCCCTCCCTGTCTGTAAGACTGACCCAACACTTACATAACTGAGATAGTAATGTGAAGAAAAAAATATTGTCAGACTCATTCTAGGCATTGAAGAAGTGAGCCACTATGCCTAGTGGAGACAGCATGGTTTCCATGTGAAACAAATAATATTAATCTACTTCCCATAAAGCAACTACCCTTTTTTAAAAAAAACTCATGGATATTGTCAGGCTCCTTAACAAATATAACCTCCAGCAGCTGCACAGCACATCCATGCATCTATAGAGTGTTTATTTGCACAGGCTGCTTTTCCATCTGCAGGACGTGACATATGCCAATTGATTGGCTTATAGTAGGCTTGGAGAGCAGTCAGAGTGTTGGCAGGCACCGTATGTCTATTCTTTGCTTTCCATTTTTTTCCTTTTGCTCTGAGGCTTTTGGGCTTTGCTCTTCTGGATCCTGCCTACTAAATTATTCATTTAGCTTCAAGTGGTCATTTGTAGCTAACGAAGCTGAGATTTTGTGAACATGTAACTTGCATTTAGTCCAAACTGATTAGATGTCAGTAATCAACCTAAATTATCAGGCTTTATTTTAATTGCAATTATATCCTCCATTTCACATGTTAAAAGTAGAGTTCTTATCCGGTGATGAGAACTAAGCAGAGTGCAAGTCAACCAGAAAGGAGCCAAAAGATTCATCCGGGACCAGCTACATAATTTGGAAGACTCATGCAATGTGGAGGTATAAGGCAACTTGTTCAAAATATATTCAGAATTTTAAGATAACAACCTCAGATAATTAAACCAAATATGAGACCCTTCTGCCTGTGAGACAAACCCATGAAGACAGCCCTGGATTTGTCAAAGAAAACATAAGATATTTTTGCTATTTCATTTAAATGTTAATCATGCTCATTATAAAAACTAACATGTTGGCGATATTTCTTCAAAGTCAATAGTATCTTCATCAAAACTTTTCTTTTTAGAATTCACAAAGACTTTTTTTTTCCTTTTCGATTGGTCTCAGAAAACAAGCTTTGAGATTCTACTCATAACATAAAGTTTAATTCAGTTTCAAAAAACAATTGCCTAATATCCTTCTTGCCTTTCCAAATCTTGTTGTAAATACTAAAGCATGAAAATAAAGCCTGTAAATGATAGCTCCATGGCTAGGTTTGGGAAACCCTAAATCTAAAACTTAGCAGTGAACACCTGACAGTAACAAAAGCCATAGGCGCTAACTCTAGGAATGGCATGGCCGCTGAACACTGTTCTCCGTTATAAAGCCATAATTGATACCTTATGAAGCAAAATATGGTGCTATACTATGATCCACACTACTAACCAAATCTTATCAAACTGTGTCTAAAAACAAGAAACTCTACAATTTACTACTCTCCTTATCTTGATAAAAGTAAAAACAGGTTCCTCTAAATTAAAGCTGGAATTTGCATGACCAAACGAATAAAAACTAATAAAAATTATGTTTTACTAATTTTTTAAATGTAAGAATTAATGATGTCATATAGGCTACTTCACTTTTCTTGATTTCACCTTACTCAGAGAACATATCTAAAATAAACAACATCCATTTTGAACGAAGTGCTTTATCCAACAGACTGGTCATGCTAGACAGAAAGTTTGCACCAGGTGGCAGAAACAAAAGAAAAGTAACTGTAAAATCACTTTACATAGTTAATGTAACTTTCCAAATATTTTTTATAATATTATTATGATGGTATCTACAGCCACATAAAAAGGTAACTATGGACATAACTGTTTCAAAAAAAAAGCTAGATAATCTTCTGAACTTGGAATAATTTTAACTAACATTCTTTAAGGAATACTTACGGACATGATTAACTGCTTAGTTTACATACTATGTATACTTGTGCTAAAATGATTTACCTCATAAAATTAACTCAAAAAAACTTATTTGAATACTCAGAAGCTCATATCTTTCTTTTTGGCAGTCTCCCTTGCTCCATTTCCTATCTTACTTTTCCCAGTTCAGTTCATCCTTGATATGGTTTGGCTGTGTCCCGACCCAAATCTCACCTTAAATTGTAATAACCCCCATATGTCAAGGGTGGGGCCGAGGGAAGATACTTGAATCATGAGGGCAGTTTCCCCTGGTAGGGAATAAGTCTCATGAGATCTAATGGTTTTATAAACGGGAGTTCCCCTAAACAAGCTCTCTGGCCTGGCACTTATGTAAGTAGTGAGTTTGCTCCTCATTTCCCTTCTGCCATTATTGGAAGCCTCCCCAGCCATATGGAACTGTGAGTCCATTAAACCTCTTTCCTTTACAAATTACCCAGTCTCTGGTATGCCGTTATTAACATGAGAACAGACTAAGACATCCTCCTACTGAAGGTGTCATGTGACCATTTTTCCAAGCATAGATCCATTGGATATCTAAGCTATCTTGGGCCACTTCCAGTCACTACAACTGTCAGTTCTTTTTTCATATCTATCCCTTTCCTTTCCATTTCAACTGCTTTACTTTGGGCTTTTATTACACTTCACCTGAAATATTATAAAAAATATTTGTTTTTTATTGCCTCCAATTAACCCTGCAAAATAATCTGTACATCATGACTGATTAATCTTCCACAATACCTGTTTGATTTTGTCTGCTCCTTGATAAAATATTCCTCACTAATAAAGTCCAAATTTCTTAGCTTGGCATTCTGTATGATTCCTCAAAATCTGGTTTCCAAGCCAGATTATCTTCTCTCCTGTTGCAGATACTGTAGTATGCTGTTAATGAGCTTGGGCTGTAAAATTCCATTTCATTACTATAGAAAAGGTGTAGTGATGTTACCTGCAAGAGTAATTGGGGGAGTTGCAAATCTTGTGACCTCTGGAATAATGGCTGGCAATACAGAAAAGGAGTAATAATAGCCCTCTCTTTAAAAGAGGAAAATATGAACTTGGAGATGTAACTTCCCTAAGAAGGAAATAGGTTTTTATTAGAAGGAAATGATAAAGCAAATCTCTCAGACCTAGTTTTCCCAGATACGTACTACGAAACGTCTTCATTGCTACTGATATAGTTTGAATGTGTTTGTCCCCATCTCAAATCTCATGTCAAAAGTTAATGACTAATGTTAGAGGAGGGGCCTGGAGGGAGGGGATTAGATCATGGAGGCAGAGTTCTCATAAACGGTTTAGCACCATCTCCCCTTGGTACTGTAGAGTGAGTTCTCATGAGATCCGGTTGTTTAAAAGTATGTAGCACTTCCTCCTTCTCTGTCTTCCTCCTCTTTCAGCCATGTAAGACCAGCCTATTTCCCCTTCACCTTCCACCATGATTGAAAGATTTCTGAGGCTCCCCAGAAGCTGTCATGCTTTCTGTACCGCCTGCAGAACTGTGAGCCAATTAAACCTGTTTTTTTTTTTAATAAATTACCTAGTCTTAGGTATTGATAGCAGTGCAAGAACAGACTAATACAGCTACTAAAAAGAAAGCTGAATTTATGAGAGCTAAACCAAAGTATGTTGATCTACTGATTAATCAAACTGACATGACAGTCCTGAAACCACCCAGTGGGTTCTTCCTGCCCACTGCACAGACAAAGCCAATTCACTAAGACCACAGCATTGCAATAAACATTTTAATACACATGAGGTCAGCTACGCCATGTGGGAGATGGAGTTATTACCAAATCAATCTCCCTGAAAATTCAGAGGCTAGGGTTTTTCAAGGATAGTTTGGTAACCCAGGAGTCAGCTCCCTGGGTGGGGCCACAGGATAGATGGGCAGGGGTGGACCATCCTCAGAAATGTAAAAACCTGAAAAGATACTTCAAAAGGCCAATCTTAGGCTCTGTAATAGTCATGTTACCTGCAGGAATAATTGGGGAATTTGCAAATCTTGTGACCTCTGGGATAATGGCTGGAAATTGCTTTTGCCTACACCTCAGCAGAATTCAGGGTCCTCATCTCTTCCTAACCCGGTGGTCTTTTATTAGCTTTACAAAGGCGGTTTAGTTTGGGGGAAGGGTTATTAACATTTAAACTATAAACTAAATGTCTCCCAAAGTTAGCGTGGCCCTGGCCCAGAAGAATTAAGGGCAGTTTGGAGGTTAAATACAAGATAGGGGTTGGTTAGATCGGATCTCTTTCATGTCATGATTTTCTCATGTTTTGTTTTTTGCAAAGATAGTTTCAGTCGCAAATAAGACCAACTTTCATGCTGTTCCGTTATTCAATTTTAATCGTGTGTTCCTGTATGAAGGTTTTCTGGTAGATAAGGGGTCTCTTACTAGTAAATAATATTATTTAGTTCTTATTTACCCACCAAAATTGTCAACTCTCATATATTTATAGGCATCAAGTTTTGTAAACCCCCTTTCAGATAACTGTGAAAAGTCATTAAACATTCTATCAAAGTCTCCCGTCCTTCAAGGCCTAGCTCAATTTCCTTTCCATAAAGCCTTCCCTGTTTGCTGCTTGCTAGATTATAAGAGGCTTGAGAACAGAGTGGAATGTGGATTCAACAAACATTTATAGAACAGGTACTATGCTAGCAATCAATTTATGCCTCAGTTATACTCACACTTGTATATACAGAACAACTTCTTGAATAAAACACCAAGAAATGGTTTAAAATACTTGTTTCTGGGGAAAAGGCAAGGGTAAATACAATTCTTTAAAAAAGCAAAATGTAATTTTTCTTAGGGAAAAAAGAAAATGACACCTTACCCGCACTCCCTTTTTCTTTCAGCATTTACTTTAGAAAACTTGTCATGGTGATTCTTTCTCTGCCCTTTAAAATGTATGTAAATCTTCTTAAAGGCTAAATAAGCTTCTTGCCAGCTTTTTAACCCAAGGATAAAAAGAATCTTGGGAGAATGTCTTTCTCAAGGATCTGGAAGCCATGCCTTTTAAATGTAATCATCAAAGAAGATAGTGTCCCTAACTCCCAATTTCTGTGGGAAGGCAGGAGCCTAACTTTGCTGGGTGCCTGGCTCCAAGTTACAAACTTGTCTTCTGTCAAAAAGATACAAACATTTCCTTTGGATAAAGGCAATTAGTGAACAGAGACAGTCATTCAAATTACCAGGTGAGTTTAGGATGAACTATGTATGCAAACGGCACTGTCAAGGACCATACATACATTTTTTTTGAGAAATGAATCTAATGGGTTGTGTCTCCTAAGCTATATAAAACAGTGAGATTTCCTTATGCCTCTGCATTTCTTTAGCTGACTGCCTGTGGTAGGTATCACATTCTGGTTTAATGCTTATCAATTATAAAATTGTTTTCCTTTGTGAAGGGTTTCCTGGGTTGGCAGAATATATTGTTTTAAATTATATTTCCCTAAAACTCACTAGAAATCATTGTACCATTTATATTTGTAAATGTGCAAATGTTTTATCTTCTCAATCAAAGGAAAGGAACCAATTAAGAAAAGAAAGAATAAGGAAAGAAATTGTAGAAGAAGAAAGGAAGGAAAGAAGAGGGAGGGAGGAAGAAAAAGAACAGGTTAATGGCAAAAACTCGAAAAGCACTTCCACTTAAGGAAGAAAAGACCTCCAAAAAAAGAAAAATTAAGAGTTTCCAACAGGACTCTAGAATCAGGCTTTATAGACCGAACATACTGTCTGTGAAGTAATTAAAGGGCAGAACAATCAAGCCAATATCCCATTTTCATTTAAAAATATATATATATTCAGCAATTGACCCAAACTAAAGTCACAAGTCAAAGGTAATACAGAAGATCTTTGTCAGGTCTCCATATGCAAGCCTGGAGCCTGAAAGTCTGAAATCCTGCTTCTCTTGGCTGATCGTCTCCCACCCCCTGCCTGCATTTGCCATTGTCCCGGATCACCCAGCAGAGCTTCCGGGGACAAGCCTCTCATCCAACTCTGCCATCTTAACTGTTCTTATGATGATGTGAATACCTCTCACCCATTCTGCCATCTTAATTGCTCTTCTGCCTCACCCCTACCCGCCATTGTAACTGAACTTGTGGTCATGTATACTCCTTGTCCCTACCCCCACCACTGTAACTGATCTTACTCTGCAACACCCCCGCTCCCCAAAAACCTACCCCAACCTATAAAGTCAGTTCCCACCTTACCCCCTTCACCTGTCCTTCCTCGTATTTGGCCCACTTGCACCCAAGCAAGAAATAAAATGGGCTTGTTGCCCACACAAAGCCGGTTTGGAAGATTTCTTTAATAAATGCATTTAATATTCGGTACCATTGGACGCAAATAACAATCTTAAGCTTTAATGTATCCTGGACCCTGCTGGCAGTCTGATAAAAACTAAAACCCTTTCTCAAAACAATTATAATGCATAAAATAACATATAATTTTAGAAGGAAATCAATTCCATTGACAGATAATTGTTTTCATTCATTATATTTTCATATGAAATAATGAGATCTAGCAGTGAATCTAATAACTCTGACAATTCAGACATAGTGATAAGCATCCATGATACACACATGTAATATGAAAATATTTGTAATTCCTAGAGGTGACAAAGTCTTAGGTATCATAAGCACTGTGGCTTCTCACTTAAATTAATAACTAAAGTGCTAAATTTCAGATAGAACTTTAAAAATAAAGAACTAATTTTTTTCTCATCCAAGTCCACAGACATCCTGAATTTTACACATGAATCTCCGTGGACTCTAGGTTAAGAACCTCTGTGGGAATTACATTAGAAATTAGGATGGGTTCTGCTACCAGAAAAGCTAGGCAAGTCCACCACAAGAGTCAAGAAGCTTCTGCTCCAGGAAGACAAACTATTTACTTACCATGTTCTAAAGACACACTTCCATCTCCATATTGTCCTCCCTCCAGTATAACAACTTGATCTAGCACTCCTAGAATCAGAACCTTACAATGACTGCAAGATTATCTGACTACTCAGTCTAACTGAAAAATATGCTGTAGCTAATAATGCTGTATGATCTAGATGAATGGTTTGCAACACTTAGTGTGCTTAAGGATCACCTGGGATGGCTTGTTTTTGAAAAAAGATTCATGACCCCATTGTCAGAGTATGCCTAAATTGGGGAACAGAAATTTTCACTTTTAACTAGCACCCAAAGTGATTCTTATACAAGTGGTTAATCACTAAACATTTGAGAAACATCAACAGAATTAGAGTCCCCAAACTCAACAAACAGAAGAACTTAAGGAAACAGTATAATTAATATTCTAAAAGAGATTTAAATGTTTATCATAGCTATAAGAACACCACAAAAAACATCACTGGTATTCTTGGAAACTTTAAATGGCACTGCAAAAATAAATATTACACAGTTGAAGACTTAAAGAGCGGAATGAAAATAGCTAACAACAAAATCAGTGACCAGAAAAGAAAGCCAAAAATTCTCCCAGAATGGAAAGGATATGCAAAGCATGAGATAAAAATTAAAAGCCACAAGATTCATCCGGACAGACCAACATTCATCTTAATAAGAGTTTTAGAAGAGAAAAAAAAATGTGTCTCTGTCTAGAAAAGGGTCTGGAAAATATACACCAGATCCTTAATTGCAGTTATCACTGGCAACAAGAATGGAATTGAGATGAAGAGAAAAGAGACATTAACTTTTTTCTTTATTTCCATAATTGTATAATCATTTTATAAGAATAAATTCATGTATTCCTTATGAACTTAATCTAGACATGAATAAAATCATTGTCAAAGATACACCAGAAAAATGCTAATAAAAAGGAAGCCAAGAATATCAATATCAATACTAGACAAATTGAGTAAGAGTAGACACTATTAAACAAGATAAACAGGAATGTTTTATAATAATAAAAGGTACGTTCTACCAGGAAGTCGTAAGAGTCAAGAAAACTTCTGAATCTAATAATACAGCTTTTCCTTCCTTCCTTCCTTCCTTTCCTTCCTCCTTCCTTCCTTCCTTCTTTCTTTCTTTCTTTTCTTTCTTTCTTTCTTTCTTTTTGAGACGGAATATCGCTCTGTCACCCAGGCTGTAATGCAGTGGTGTCATCTCAGCTCACTGCAACTTTCACCTCCTGGGTTCAAGCAATTCTCCTGCCTCAGCCTCCCAAGTAGCTGGCACTACAGCCATGTGACACCATATCCGGCCAATTTTTGTATTTATAGTAGAGACAAGGTTTCATCATGTCAGCCAGGCTGTCTTGAACTCCAGACCTCAGGTGATCTGCCCACCTTGGCCTCCCAAAGTGCTAGGATTACAGGTATGAGCCACTTTGCCTGGCCTAACATAAGTTGTTAAAGGTATGGAACAAAATACCACTAGAAACACAAGGAGAAAATGGAATTTTGCTGTAATGTCAAAGACTTCAACTCACCCCTCTCAAACAGGTGAAATAGAAAACAGGAGTAAGAATGAAGACAATATATTTATTACAATTAAGAACTTTTAGAGAAAGAGAGAATACACATTTTTTCAAATATATATAAATACAACTTTCAAAACAAAGCATGAACTAAGCAACAAAATATATCAATGTTTCCCCCCAAAATTTCCAAACATTTTCCAAATAAAACCTATATTTTCTCTACACAAAAATTCAGTAAAACTAGAAATTATTTTTAAAGGATGACAAAAACAAACATGAAACAATTTTAAAACACCAGAAACCAATTTTTAAATTTTTAAAACACACTTCTAGTAGTATAAGGCAAAAAAAAAACAAAAACAAAAACAAAAAAAAACAAAAAACAAAACAATTAAAACTAACAGCTATTTTTTTAAAAATGCAGATAAAAGTACTGCTTACTAAACATAAGGTGTTCAGAGGAAAACTGACACCGTGAATGAGTTTACAAAAGAAAAAAAAGTAAGAAAAACAGAAAAAAGAGACTAAAAATTAACTCAATAAATGCATTCAAGATACTATAAAAGATCAGCAGATGAACCTAAGAAATTAGAAAGTAGTAGTTAATAAAAATATAAGCAAAATCTAATTAAAATAATTAAATAGTAGTCTTAACTACTAAAAAGAAAAACCTTTACAAAGAAGAAAATAGAAAAAGTCAGATTTTTAAAATTCAAACTAAAAAAAAAAAAAGATATGTGTTCCTAATGTCATTCATTTATTGTCTCTTTTTTGTAAATACCTGTGGAATACAACCTGATGCTTTGATATATGTATGCACTGAGGAATGAGAACATTGTATTTATATATATTTATATATATTTGATGGACAAGTTAATTAATATGTCCATCACCTCACATACTTTCTTGTGTTACCTCTTTTATTGAGGTTTTCTTTGTAGCCTTTGATCCATTTTTGTGGACCCATTTTGGATCCATTTTTCCACAGCTATTTGAAAGGTATGTCTTCTCTCTTGAGTGCAAAGTTCTATATATCAAATCAACTTTTCATATTACATATGGGCGGCTCAATAAACAATAAACAAAAATAAAACCTGTTCTCTTTTGCGGTCCTCTATAAATTTCAACCAGTAGTCAGTGTGACTTATCCACTCCTATTACACAATTTTTCATCAGCTCTCATATTTATTTTTCCTTCATACCTTTTCTCATTTTGTAATGCTCAGTAGGATGCTCCCTGTTTAACACTAAATTAACACGAAAGCTAAACATCATCAAGGACTCAGCATCCAAGAAAGCCCAACTTGTGTCACGTGAGTGAGAATATAAAGGAAGGGTTGTACTAGCTTTTAACATTTGTTTTATGATAGTCTCATCTCCTGAATAAGTATGTAATTTTTTACAATTGGAGGCTTTTTATTTTTACTTCTTTTCTGGCTCCCATGAAGCACATGACAATGTGGAGATCAAGAACAAGTACCTAATAAATATTGATGATTAGCTGATGGTCATGAGACGCATGATACAAACACTATAAGAATTTGTTTTTAAAAATTTGCTCTGGATTCGTTTTGGGTTTTTATCAAGTTTTGGAGAGAGAGAGAGAGAGAAAAAAAAAATTACTATATCTGGCTACCAGAGTTTTCTCCAAGCTTGACATCAGGTCCATGTAATAGCAAGCCTTGAACATTATCTATAATACAATGTACATCATGGATCTCAGAGTCCCAAGAAGCCAAGAGCAAAGTCTAATAATCAGTACTATCCTTGTGTCTTATTTACAAGGCACTCAATCCTTTCTATTTTTAATCATCAAGATAAAGGAGACGTTGTCCTTCTTTTAGATAAATATTTACTAGATGCATTAAAATCTCACACCAGGTTCTGAAACGCCAATTCACTACTTTTTCAATAAATGTTTTAAGCAGTTACTCAATTATATACCTGGCACCTCACTAGGCAGTGACAATATAAATATGAATAAGGCATCATTCTTCTACTCATAGATCTCATCCAATAGGAAACACAGATGCCTGAACAAACGTATTAAACTCAAGACCTAGTTGTTTTCTAACAGTGTCCATCATTTGTTACAAGAGCTATTATTTTGAAAGAGTAATTGCTGGGAAGGCTCATGAAATAGGTGTTCAAGTTATAACTCTTCTAATTCCTGTTTGACTTTATACGAGTTATACAACCTGACAGAAGCGTAGTTTGCTCCTCTATAAAGTACACAATAACTCCTATGTGCTCTACAAGGCAATTTTATGCTAATAATAAAATGTACAGATAAACACACTAAGTAGTATAAATGTAAGATGCTAGTACCTTAAATTTGTATTAAGCCAGTACCTAGCACAAGGCCTCACACAGACATTAATTACACAGGAAATAGATTTAATAAATATTTGTTACATATAAACAGTGTACTGTTGTAGCACTTATTTGCAGATGTATCACCCTTTTTAACACACTTTATTAAATTTAATTAACTGCCTCAAAGCTAAGAGCATGTATGAGTAAAGAATAATAATAATACAACATATATCCATCTACCAACCCAGCTTCAGAAAAGCAATATGCTCAGCAGCTTTAAAGCTCCTGATGTGTCTATGTAACCTGTTTTTCCCCACTCCTACACTCCTCAATTTTGCATAAATCATTCTCTTCCTTCTCTTTATATCTTATTACATATATCTGTACCAGTACCACTAGAAATGTATTGTTTAGTTTTGCTTGTGTGAGCCTTTATATAAAAGTAAAAATGCTGTATGGATTCTTATATGGCTGGCTCTTTTAAGTTCTGTTATCATTCATATTTATGTGTATTACTATAATGTACTCATTTTCATTCATTAGTCTCATGTCTAAGTTTAAAAGGAGTGTTTTTAATTACTCAAATTTAACTATGAAGTTCAGTGTAGAATTTTACAGAACACCTTTATCAAGTTAAGAAAATTCACTTCTATTCCTAGCTTTCTAGAAGTTTGAAATAAATTGAATTTTTCAAACATTTTCTGTATCTACTGAGATTATGTAGTTTTTCTCTTTTAGCTTATTAATGAGATAATTAATGTTGAACTAACATTACATTCCTGGAATAAATTCAACTTTGTCATAACAACGTTTTTATCTAGTGCTAAACAGTTTACTCACATTGTTTAGAATTTTTGCATCTAATTTCATAAATTAGATTGGCATGTGAATTTCCCTCCTTATCTGACCAGTGTAGTGTCATTTCACATTGGCTTCACTGATTTCATATAATTAATTGGAGAGGTTTTTTTTTTTGTTTTTTTTTTTTTTTGCTATTCTCAAGACACTTTTATAATATGTAAATACATTTACATATTCCTGGAAGGGTTTGCAGTATTCTATCAAACTATCTGAGCCTGCTATTTGCTTTCAGTGAAAACTGTTAACCATTAATTCTATTTAATTATTTCATTCATATTGTCTATACTTGAATCAGTTTTGTTAATTTATATTTTCTTAATTTTTCCATTTCATCCAAATTTTCATTTTTATCAGTATAAATGTGTTCATAATAGTCTTTTAGTGTTTTAATATATAATATTTAGTATTTAGTCCTAACTCTGCAGTTATGATTCCTCTTCTGACTTTCACCTGCATGCTGTTTTTTGTCTGCTTTCAGTATTTCCTAATGAATCTCAACAGCAGTTTGTCAATTTTATTGATCTTTACAAAGAATACACTTTTGGCTTTGTTGATCTTCTCTACTCTATCTTTGTTAGTGATTTAATTAATTTCTATTCTTACCTTTACTAATTTTTTTCCTTCTGGGTTTCTTATATTGCCTGTTTCAAACTCCAAGTAGAAACTTAGCCATTAACCTTCAGCTTTCTTCTTTCCTAATATAAGCAATTATAGGTGAGAAATTTTCTTCTATGAACTCCCTTTAGCTTTATCTCTCATTTTATTATTATACATCATTATTTCTCAGTTATAATTATTTTTTACTTTCAGTTACAATTTATTCATTACTCAGGAGTTACACAGATGTGCTTTTCAAAAAAGATTCCAAATAGTAGGATAATTTCACATATTTACCTAAATACATTTCTAGGTGGCCTATATCATTCTAGTGCTTTGAAAATCATTGACTCAGTATGGAGTCCATTTTTGTTAATTTTCCTGTCTCCTTGAAAAGAATTTGTCACAAACTCCTGGTGAATTTATCCTCTTATCAGTAGATAGTAACTGTCATTAGCATTTTTACTAGTTTATAGTTATACCAGCTTTCTTCAGTTAGGATTGTATGAATATCATTTTATCCTTTGACTTTCAAACTTTCTTGATTCTTAAGTTTTAGGTGTGCTTTTCATAAACTGCAGATAGCTATATTTTGTTTTATAGTCTAAGCTGTCAGTCTTGTCTTTAGAGAGTTTAGGTTTTCTTTTTACATTTATTATGTTTATAAGAATATTTGGATTTATTTTATTTTCTACTGTATGTATATCCTTTATCTACAGTGTTTTTTCCTCCATTTTTTTTCTTCTTTTGGACAAACTGTGTTTCTTATTTTCTCACTGCATTTCTCCTTTTCCATGTTTGGAAATTACACAGTCTATGACTACACATTTTTAGTAGTTATTCTAGACATTCTAACACACTTATTAAAATTAATGCCTAATATGTCAATATTTTTATCTTTCCCCCAAAATATATAAAGACCCTAGAACATTTAACTATGATTCTATACATCTTAATTACACACTGTTTCCAGGCACATTCATTCTACATTTTTAATTATACAAAGTACACATAGTTATTAATCCTTTATAAAAAAAGTAATATGTAAGCAATAATAAACCCTTATGTTTACCATTTCCTCTGCTTATAAATTATTGCATTTTGTACCCTTATTGTATAATTTTTTCTTTTTCTTTAATAATTTCCTCAGTGAAAAGTTATAGACAATAAACTAGTCAAGTTTGGGACTGGGTAAAAATACATTTATCTTTTTTCTTGAAAAACAGCTGTATCACGTACTGAATTCAAGGTTAACAGTTATTTTCTCTCTATACTATACTATACCCAGGCTGGTGGAACGCTGGGCAGTTTCAGAATGTGAAAAGCTCTGACTTATAAACTGAAGTAACAGTAAATCCCACCTCATTCCCAAGGTTGTAACAGAAGATTCGAAACAAACATCCCTTTCTAGCCACACACAAATAACTGCAGTCTAGTGATAGGACTCTACCTATCCCTAGAAGCAGTTACTGAACATCCAGGGGTACAAATCCTTCCCATGATTCAAGGGTCTGGTCCATCAAGGAGAACATATGAGGAGAACATATGGCATCTCTGATACTTTACATTGGGAAAATTTGCTGGATATGTTCTTTTATTTAATAGTGATTTATTGAGCACCTACAAAAAAAAAAATTTTTTTTTTTTGGCTACAGCCAGAAAAATTTATTTTAAAATAGAAACATACAACACAATGATTTCACTATCTAGTAGCATTCATGTGTAAGAACTCAGCTATCATTGATAGGTAACCAGTCATCATTCACAGATAACTCTTTTTCCCTATTTTAAAAATATTCTTCTGTTCTTTGGTGTTCTTCAGTTTCATTATGATAGGTGTAGATATAGGTTTCTTTACATATACCTTACTTGGGATTTACTGGGCTTCTTAACTAAAGAGAATCGTGAATTCCATCAGTTCTAGGAAATTCTCAGTATCTGTTTTACACTTCTCTCTCTTCTGCATTTTATATTATAGTATTTTACAACTTGTCGTGACATATATCTTAACTAGTTTTCAAAAAATATTTTTTACTTCTGTTTATTTCTGTGGGAAACTCAAAGTAACCTCTTCAAATATCTTTCAGATCACCAATTTTCTAATCTAATCGCCTGTTTTGCCTAACCTTTGAATTTTTCATCATTGTGTTTTTCATTTTACATAGCTCTGCCTGGTCAATTTTGACGGTCTTTTGTTCCTTCAACATATTTATTAGGGAATAATGCATATTAAAAATACTAACTTTTTCAGTCTTAGAATTTCTGTATCTACAGTGTTTACAGATCTGATTCTATAGTCTGTTCTTTCTATGAAGTTCTTAAGATAGCTTATTTGTGTGCCTCGTGAAAACCATCTTCCTTGGATCTGTATGAGAATTTTTTGAAAGCTGTTCATAAAGTGCAGAAAGAATCTGAGTTTCCTTCTGGCAGATCTCTGGAGGTACTGCCAGGATAAGACAATTTTAAATTAGATTTTTGGATGGGGTTTTAGAGGCTACACAGATAATATGAATGCTAACCCGAAGTCCAGATAACAACTGGCCTATGGCTAGAAAATTCCAAAATGGATTCTGTTCCTTTTTCGGAGCTTCCCAGAGCCAAGGCTATGCTAATCAAGTTCTCCCAATATCTCCTGCTATTCAGGTTAGTGTTTTTTTGTTTTTTTGTTTTTTCTTTTTTTTCATTTATCCGATAAGGTGGTCAAATTTTAGATTCCTAGTTATATGCAAATGTACCTTATGTGACTTTCCAATTGGCAGGATGCAGAATTTATCTTTTGTTTTCAGTTCATAGTCTTTCAAAATTGAAGCTCCAGGTCATAATTGAAAAGCAATTCCCTCACCCTCCAGCACAATCCTGGCATTGACTTCCTAGTTTGGATTTTGTGCTTTTTGTATCAGCCTCAAATAATTTCTGTAATTCAGTTATCAGATTATTTATCTCTATAAAAATATTTTCTTCATCTCTTTTAGTTGTTACAGTTCACTATATCTCTAGAAACCAAAGCATTTTTTAAATCATATTAATGTGCTTCTAGATACCAGTAATGTCTATTTCTTCTTTAGCTTCTAAATGATAACCTGATTGACAGAGGTCCTGTTTTCTCCTTAAGTGTAAGAACATAAGGAGTATCTTCCCCAAAATTATTATCCTTAGTAAAAGACAGAGTACCTTGGGAGTAACAGGGAATCTTGACTAAGGCTGGACAGCTGCTGAGAGGAGAGAAAAAAAATTATATATATTTTTTTTCTCTCTCTCTCTCTTTCTGCTGCCTTATCACAGAAAAGATTCTGAGTAGCATATCACTTAGATGTGCTTCTGGTGGTTTCCATCAATATAAATTCATGGCCTGATTAAAAGTTAAAGTAGAGCCATATACTCCAAAATACATCCACTTTCAGTCAGAGGAAGGAGAAAAAAAATAAGGGTAAGGAAAAAATGCTCTTTAAAATGATATGCCATATTCTTATATTCATTCATTCATTAATTCATTGATATTTACCTAGCACTTACCACATCTGGGGCATTATCCTAGGTGCTGGAAATACAACAGTAAACAAAGACTACATGAATGATGATACATGAATGTCCAAAAAAAAAATAAAAGTGAATATGATAGCTCTTTGAAAATAAGAAAATACTACATACATATCATTTGTTATTCTTCTGTACCACAATTATGACAGCTGCTTTTTCCCTCCTCACAGGAGAAAATATGTCTTAACGGACTTGGAATTTTCAAAGCAATTTTTACTGGCAAAGTTTCTTGCTTCATAACATTTTCAAAATTCTCTTCATCTAAAATTTGACACTTCTCAACTCTTATTCAGTCACAAATACAGAAGAAAAACTCTATAATTCACATTGGCCTTTCCAACAAATCAATTGATTTAGCCAGTACAGTGGTCTGATCCAACTTCTATTTTCTCCACTCATAAATTTCAGGTTTCATACTCATACCCAGCCAAGGGCCAGAATGAAAAATTTAACAACAGCTACAGCATGGTTGTTGAGTAAGCACTCTGATACATTTCCACACTATAAACATTTAATGAGACTTGCTCCCAACAGAGTGTTTACAACATCAATTTACTTCATAGTATTATATTTGCAGGAGCAAAATAGAGCAAAGGTTATTTTGGGTCCTTTACCAATACAGCTTCCTGTAAATAATGAAAAGTGCAACCATTTAATTTACCAAATCATTAAAAAAGGTTAAATGCTCAATAAATTCTGCTTTATCTAGCTCAGACAGCCACAGCAGCTATTTGTAACTTGGATATAAAAAATATAGAAAACTTAGACATTTTTTTTACTAGCTTGCACATCTGTATTTTTGACTGGAACTAAATTTCAAAGGTTGTTCAGACAGTTTAGAATCCTCAATAGGATCTCAGAGAAATATCTTTTGGACCCCCTCCCAGCTCATGCAGAAGTGAGTGTGCCTTTCTTGAGAAAGAGAACACTCTATTGTCATGCTTATGCCGACTCCCATCGAAGTTACACACACACATGCGCACACACACCACACACTTACACACATACACACACACCACACACATGCTTTCTTCTCCTCTCCAACCACCGCCATGTTGTGCCTGTAACAGTCACTTTCAACTAAAGTGAGAAAAAAGAAGAGGTCTCAGATGGAGAAACAATTTGGAAATGTCTTCGATAATCCTAAAATATAGAACGCATTGTCTGAGATAAACTGGAGCTCTTATGGGAGCATTCTTTGACAGAACTGTGTTTAGCACTGTGAAAAATTTGTCATACACGTTGAGTGTTGCTAATCTAAAAATCTGAAATTCAAAATGTTCCAAAATCCAGTATTTTTTGAATGTCAATGTGATGGCACAATGGGAAAATTCAGCACCTAACTTCATGTGACAGGTCACAGTTAAAACACAGTCAAAACTTCATTTCAGGCACAAAATTATTTAAAAAGTTGTGTAATACTACCTTTGGGCTATGTGTATTGGATGTATATGAAATATAAGTAATTTCATGTTTCACATCAATCCCATTCCCAAGATAAGTCACTAGGTATACACAAATATTCCAAAATCCAAAAAATTCCAAAATCCAAACCACTTCTGGTCCCAAGCATTTCAGACAAGGGATATACAACCTGTATGATCCTATCCATCTGCCCTAGCAAATTTCAACATGCTACACTCGACACTTCCCAAATACAGACGACAGATGGTGACCGACTTGACTTAACGATGGTTCAAGTTATAATTTTTTCTAGCTTTGTCATGGAGCAAAAATGACACATATTCAGTATGTACGTATAGTGTTGCAGGCCCCTAAAGGTCATACCTGCATCCAGTGACTGAAAGAGACATACAGGCCTGGCCATTTCTGCCTGACAAGGAATACTCTGGAAGGCAATGCTCTCACCAGAGCTCCCGGTTGACTGGCCTAGGCTGTCTAGCTCTTAGGTAGACTTCTTCCATCCAGTCCTGCTCCCTCCCTCTTTCCTTCCCAAATGTAATACCTTGTTTTCCAAATTTCATTCTGTGTGTGATTCTGGAGAAGCCAGCCCACAACACTAGTCATGACTCCTTCCTCTCTCACATGTCCCACACGCATTCTGTGAAAATTTGCTTGATGCTACTTACAAAATTTAGCACTGATGTCCACTAACACCACCCTAGTCAAAACTAAACTATGAGGTGGTTCTCGTAAAGTGTACAAATGGAACCTGGGTTACTACAATAGCCTCTGGCCTGGTGTTTCAGTACCTCCCATTGCTCTCCTTCAGTCGATGTTCCTTATGCAACCATCACAGCCCTTTCAAGACACAAGTCTCAGTGGGTCACACCTTTGTTTACAACCTTATAGTGTATTCCCATGTAACTTGGAGTAAAAGCCAAAGTCCTTAAAGGCATACACAGTTCTCATTGGTTGGTTCTCTCACCCTAGCTCCTACATCACCTTGCTCTCTCTACCCCGACATCGTGGTTTTCATGTTGTCACTTAAACACTGGGAACATACCTTCAAGCCTTTGCTCTAGATCTTCATCTGCTTGATTCCCGAACTCTTTCAATGCCTTGGCAATACCTCACCTTCTCAATGTAACATATTATACAATTCAGTTCTCTACAATGTTTGTTGGTTTTATTTTTTGTCTATAAACACCAGCTAAAATGTAAAAACTTGTCAATGGCAGTGATCAGATATGTGCCAAGCATATAAAACAGTAATGCCAATGAGTATTTGAGGACCAAATAAATCTTATGCTCATAAGTTGATCTAAAACAACCTCAGCATTTCAATCTAATTAACAATTCCACTTCAGATTCATTGGTTTCCTTGGCAGAGATGTACCAGAATGAGACGTATACTAATAGAGCATTTTCCTATTAATCAATTCTTTGAAAGACTCAAGGTGATAGAGACTAATCTGGATTTTTTATTTTCTCATGCTCTAAACTCCAATATGTTGATCTTCTTCTGTTTATTATTATTATTATTATTACTACTACTACTATTGTATTGGGTCATCAAATCACACTTCATCTTTCTCCTGACTTACCTCCAGCTCATCAAGGGCACTTCCCAGGGTTGCTGTCTGAGGTTCTGGTAGGGCTGTCATATTCTGGATGCCTTGTGAAGCATTTGAAATTACATTGAGAGCATTCTGAATTTCTTCACAAACTGTGTCCTTGCTTGCTTTGAGTGAAGCAACATCAGAATGCTCCAAACAAGCTGAACAAATTGAATGCAAGAGGGGAGAGTTCTCCTTCAATGAGGCTCGAGCTCCTGCAATTTCATCCCTCTGATTTGGAGATTTTAAGTCCTGAGAAGAAAAATGCAAAGAGTGGTATTTTACAGTGGGTTATGGAAGAAATACTTAAATAAAAAGCTTTATTTTTTAGTAAGTGTAAATGAAAAGATAATAGACACCAAGAAGTCAGCTCTAAGTTATAATCAAGGGCATCTATATTTTCTACATTCCTTCAGATTCTGTTAAAAAGTCTACAGTAGAAAAGATGACACAGTTAACAAGTAAAGGTCCCAGTAGTGCAGATGTGTAAAGATCTACTACTATTGAGTCAAATCTTTTGTCAGTTAAATCCTTATAAGTAGCTAAAATACTCTGGCATTCGAATTATTAAGGGTATGATAAGAGCTTGAATTACAAGGATGCTGATTACCTCTTTCCGCAGATGTTGATAATTGCATTTAACCTTTTCATTAAAATGAAACCAATTAAGAACAATTAAATGAAACCTCCCATCATTCAGCTATTTCTCTTTCGATTTTCAGAAATACTAACAAATTAATCCTATATCATTCTTTCTTTGACATTTTTCCAACAATTATTACTAAACATTTAGCATATTCTAGCCCTTGTGCTAGACGCCAGTGTACAGATGTGAAAAATCCTACAAAGACCTTCTTCTTTCTTTCAGGGGGAAAGGACCCATAGACAAATAATAAACTATATAAACAAATATACAAGATAATTTCAGGTGACAATAAATGCTACAAAGAAAACACAGAAGTCAGTATCATAAACACCGACTTGAAAAGAGAAAGCTGCTTTAGGTTGAATGGTCAGAGAAGGTTTTCCTGCAGAGATGACAATTTGCAGTATATATAAAGAGAGTGCATTACATTGGAGGGAAGAGAGGAAAGAGAATGTCCTATCTAAGTGGCAGGTGACCAGAACTAGCTCAACATACAAGGAAAAAATCTGGCAAGGGCTTAATCAAGTGATGAGGGTTAACATCATCAGCAGTATCACATGGATATCATGTACCCCTTGACATACTGTGACAAGAAAAGTATGCCATTTCTGTGGTATCCTCTACAGAAACTCATAGCTCCAGTCTAAGCATGAAAAAAGAGACAAACAAATGAAATTCGTGAACTTCCTAAATGATGTCTGGGCAGTGTTGCTCAAGACTATTAACGTCATGAAAAACAGGAGATTGATTGACAAACTGTCACACAACAGAGAAGATTGGGCAGACATACCAAATTCAATGTGGTACTAAGGATTAGATCCTGGAATGGAAAAAGGGTTCATAAAAAAACTGGTGAAACCCAAAAACCATTATTAATAGATAATAGCAATGCAATGGTATCCATTTCTTTATAGTGGAAAATATAAGATACAGTATTAACAGTGGAGAAAACGGGAAAAAAAAAGGTAAATGGGAACGCTCTGTACCACCTTTGCAACTTTTCTGTATATCTAAAATTATTCCTAAATTAAAACTTCAGTTAGGCCAGGCTCGGTGGCTCAAGCCTGTAATCCCAGCACTTTGGGAGGCCGAGGCGGGTGGATCACGAGGTCGAGAGATCGAGACCATCCTGGTCAACATGGTGAAACCCCGTCTCTACTAAAAATACAAAAAATTAGCTGGGCATGGTGGCACGTGCCTGTAATCCCAGCTACTCAGGAGGCTGAGGCAGGACAATTGCCTGAACCCAGGAGGCGGAGGTTGCGGTGAGCCGAGATTGTGCCATTGCACTCCAGCCTGGGTAACAAGAGCGAAACTCTGTCTCAAAAAAACAAACAAACAAACAAACAAAACAAAAAAAAAAACTTCAGTTAAAAAAAAAGTTAACTCAAGGGACATTTACAATAGTTAATGTACTTCATATACAATATCTCATGTCATCTTCATAAAAACTCATGAGAGATTTCTTTATTCCCATTTTAAAACTCAGAAAACTAAGGTTTCAAAAACGAAGTTTCTTAGCCAAATGGCAGAGCTAGACGGCGGTATTTCTTGTATTGTAACCCCAATCAATATAATTTACAGGCTCTTATCCTAAAAAATATGTGATATTCTTCCCTACATAGGAAAAATTTCTTATTTGCTACACAGAATGAGGACTTGTATTTGTATAAAATTATGTAGCTTATAAAGTGCTTCTACATAGTATCTTATTGATCATCACAATTATCTGAGGGAATGAGGCTGCCATTATTAGTCCCATTTTAACTAAACAGGAGTTTTGTGTAAAGAGATAGAAACTAGTAAAAGAATTGAGATCTAAACTTAAGTCTACTGATTGCAAATGTTATGCTTTGTTCACAAGGCTCTGCTACTCTGGGAATTATATTGCCTGAGGTTAATAAATGGCTTGTGCTACTATATTTTTAGTTCCTTCCCTTCTGAAAATAAAGGTTGTCTGCTTCTTCACACAGACTCTGGAGAGATTAGCTTCATTACAAAATATAGGGAGGACAGTTAGAAGTAGCTATCAACCCACTGTTCATACTCACTAATTACCCAAGAAAAGACATTCTGTGGTTTGCTTGGCTTGCTGTGACTTCCCCTCTGTATATATGGTCTGGGTTTTAGTTTCAGCTCTGTCATTAGCCCTATGAGATGGGTAAGTCATATCCTCTTTCAGTGTCTGTCTTTCTATCTGTAAAACTGGGATAATGATACTTCTGCCAACCTTCTCACAAGATTCAGTACATAGCACATCAGAAATGGAATATAAGTGGAAAATAGAACAAAAGTTACATGGAATTGATTTATTCCTTACATTTGTCAAACGTGATGTACTGTTTTTGTACTGTGATAATCTTACTGATTTTTCTATTGCCCACAATGCTACAAACTCCACCTGCAATCATCAGTGTAACTTAGAGGATAAATCATTTAATATTTAGAAAGGATGTATAGCTCCTCAGATGAATAATAATTAAAAGTATAAATATTCAGAAAGAGCTAAAGCAAATTCTCTAATATTATTGTATAATCACAACTGAATACATAATTTCCTCTGAAGTGACCTATACATTATGCTTCTTTATTTAGAATGACAGTGTCAAAGTTTAGGTTGTTTCTGAAAGGTAAAAATCTTGAACATAGATTATAACCAAGAAGGCTAAAGTAAAAATTATTTCTTTTGCTCTGATGGTGGCAATGTGTAATCTGATGGTAAATTGTGGTAACTTTAGTGCGTGGGGACTTTGAAATGTTAAAAATACAAATGTATTTTGACTTCGGAGCCTATGCTTTGTCATCTCTGCCCAAGGCAATTACAGAATCCATAATGAGCCCAAATAGCAAATCTTTTAAGCCTGCAAAAAAAGGACTAGATCAGTGAACATAACAAAAGTAACAGTACAGCAGTGGACAGGGGAAAAGGGGCAGGTTGCAGAGTTTATGTAAGGAAAATTGACAAGGCATGACCATTTCTCCCAAAGAATATCATGCATGATAAACTTAATGTAGTAAATAGGCATACAGATGAAAGAGAAATTAGTGACTGTCACCTCCTAAACATACGTGTGGTAGTGGTGTTTGTGGTTGTTTTATTTTAACTGATGATACCGTAGGTTCAAAGGTTCATAGGTTGTTCATTTACCCTAAAATTTTACACCAGGTCAATATAGGAATTAAATAGGAAAGTTAATCAGGGATTTCTTTGGATAGAGAAGTATAAAGAAATCAGCTCCTCAAGGATTGATACTTATTTAAAATCTTTTTTTAAATGCTCCAGAAGAAAGCTCACAGGAGATTTCCAAGTTAAGAAAACATTAAATGTTTCCAGCTGACAAAGAAACACACAGATGGGATTTAAAAAGACCTTACAAGTCTGTGCAAGTGGGTAGAGAAGTAACATGTGAGTTTTAACCCTGGCAAGAGAACAAAATATATTTAGGAATATTATTTTAAAAAATAAAAATGGAGGGCTTTAAACTATCAGTTAATTAATTCAACCATTTGTTCAACCTCTACTATGTTGAGCCTCTCCTATGCTGATCCTCAACATTGTATCAAGGCAGCGTGCTAAACGTTGGAAGTGCAAAGATAAAGATCAGGACTGAAGACAAATAAACACATTTATATTAAAACCAAAATAGCGTTACTCACAGCATAGAGGACAGTTTCTCAGCCGGAAAATTTATCAGAGAAGGTGAATCTTTTTTCCAGCTTTATTGAGGTATAATTAACAAAAAATGTGTATATTCAAGGTATACAACATGATGCTTTCACATACCTATACGTATACATTGTGTAATAATTACTACACTCAAATTAATTAATGCATCCATCCACCCTGTTGCCCCTTGCCTTTGTGTGTATGAGCTGTCAGGACACGTAAGATCTACTCTCTCAGCAAATTTCAAGTAAGCAATACAGTATTATTAACTATCTTCACCATGTTGTGAGTTAGGTCCCCAGAATTATTCATCTTATAATTGAAAGTATATACCCTTTGACCAACATGTCCCCATCTTTTTCACACGCCAACCCCTGGCAACCATGGTAAAACTGCTTCTGTGAGTTTGACTTGTTTACATTCCACATATAAATACCATCATACAATACTTCTCTTTCTATATCTGGCTTATTTGACTTAGCAAAACGTCCTTCAGTTTCCTCCAAGTTGTCATAAGTGGCGAGATTTCAGAGAAGGTGAATCTTAAACAGTTAAGTAGAAGTTATCCCAATGAAGTAGGACCCACAGACCCTTCGAAGGAAGCAGACTGCTCCTGCAGGATCTGGGAGACACCCCAAATACTGTGAGTGCCCCAATTGCAGAAGTGGGAAAGGCAGAAGTGTATTCTTCTGAATACACGCTGCCACTGGAGAAACTGAAGGTCAGTTTGCGGGAGAAGTTTCCAACCTTACCTAGGGCAGTCAACTTAGAGAGCCGAGCCAAGCAAAATACAAGGGTAGAGAAAGCAGCAGAAAGTCCCCTGGAACTTGCCAGGTCCCTAATCAGGCCGTTCCTGCATGGCACCACAGGAATCCATTGAGGGCAGCCAAAGGAGTGGGGCCAGTGGGGTGGTGGCCGGGGAAGCACCACAGGGAGAAGGAAATTTCCAGCTGAACTTTGTAACCATTTAAACAAGGGGAGAAGCCTCTTGGTCAGAACTTGAGGGAGAGTGTAAATCCAGTGTGCAGACTCCACAGGCAGAAGAAGAACCAGGTACTTTTCTTTTGAAGGTGGGAGGCAGTTAACCTGGGGCAAATTCTCAAGCCCGGCTTGCCCACCATCTGGAAACAGACTCAGGGCTGTTGAGGGGCACAGTGGGAGTGAGATCAGCCTTCAGTTTGCATGGAAGCTGGGTGAGGCCTGTGATGGCCAGCTTTCCCCCAATTCCCTTACAACTGGGATGACTCAGCAGAGGCAGCCATAATACTCTTAGGTGCACAACTCCATTGACCTGGGAATCTCACCCCCATACCCCACAGTAGCTGCAGCTAGACCCACCCAAGGAGAATCTGAGCTCAGATATGCCTAGCTCTGTCCCCATCTGATGGTCCTTCTCTACCAACCCTGGTAGTTGAAGACAAAGGGCATACGATCTTGGGAGTTCTAGGGCCCCACCCACTGCCAGTTCCTCTGCATACCACCACAGCTTATGCTATCTAGAAAGCACCACCTCCCAGCAGGTGGCCAACTAACACAAAAATAGAGCATTAAATCACCAAAGCTAAGAATCCTCATGGAGTCCACTGCACACCCCTGCCACTTCCACCAGAATAGGCACTGGTATCCACAGCTGAGAGACCCGTATATGGTTCCTATCACAGGACTCTGCGTAGATAACCCATACTACCAGCCCCGACCAGGGTAGACTTGCTGGGTAGCTAGACCCAAAAGACAGATAACAATCACTGCAGGTCGGCTCACAGGAAGCCACATTCATAGGGAAAGGGTGAGAGTACTACATTAAGGGAACACCCGATGGGACAAAAGAATCTGAAAAACAGCCTTCAGCCCTAGTTCTTTCCTCTAACAGAGCCTACCCAAATGAGAAAAAAAAAAAAAAAAAAAAAAAAAAAAAACAGGAAAAAAAAAAGTCTGGTAATATGACAAAACAAGGCTCTTTAACACCCCCAAAAAGCAAACTAGTTCACCAGCAATGAAGCCAAACCGGGAAGAAATCCCTGATTTAGCTGAAAAAGAATTCAGCAGATTCATTATTAAGCTAATCTGGGAGGCACCAGAAAAAGATGAAACCTAATGCTAGAAAATCCAAAAAACAATACAAGAAGTGAAAGGAGAAATATTCAAGGAAATAGAAAGCTGAAAGAAAAAACAATCACAAATTCAGGAAACACTGGACACACTTACAGAAATGCAAAATTCTCTGGAAAGTCTCAGCAATGAAATTGAATAAGTAGAAGAAAGAAATTCAGAGCTGAAAGACAAGGCCTTTCAAATTAACCCAATCGAACAAAGACAAAGAAAAAAAGTAAGAAAATATGAACAAAGCCTCCAAGAAGTCGGATTATGTTAAAAGACCAAACCTAAGAATAATATGTGTTCCTGAGGAAGAAGAGAATCCTAAAAGCTTGGAAAACATATTTGGGGAATATTCAACTTCCCTGGCCTTGCTAGAGATCTAGACACCCAAATACAAGAAGCACAGAGAACACCTGGGAAATCCATCACAACAAGATCATTGCCTAGACACACTGTCATCAGGTTATCCAAAGTTAATGAAGGAAAGAATCTTAAGAGCTGTGAACCAGAAGCACCAGGTAACCTATAAAGAAAACCTATCAGATTAAGAGCAGATTTCTCAGCAGAAACCCTATAAGCAAGAAGCAACTAGGTCCCTATCTTCAGCCTCAAGAGACAATTATCAGCCAAGAATTTTGTATTCAGCAAAACTAAGCATCATATATGAAGGAAAGATGCAGTCTTTTTTTTTTTTTTTTTTTTTGAGACGGAGTTTCGCTCTTGTTACCCAGGCTGGAGTGCAATGGCGCGATCTCGGCTCACCGCAACCTCCGCCTCCTGGGTTCAGGCAATTCTCCTGCCTCAGCCTCCTGAGTAGCTGGGATTATAGGCACGCGCCACCATGCCCAGCTAATTTTTTTGTATTTTTAGTAGAGATGGGGTTTCACCATGTTGACCAGGATGGTCTCGATCTCTTGACCTCGTGATCCACCCACCTCGGCCTCCCAAAGTGCTGGGATTACAGGCTTGAGCCACCGCGCCGGGCCAAGATGCAGTCTTTTTAAGACAAACAAATGCTGAGAGAATTCGCCATTAGCAAGCCATCACTATAATAACTGCTAAAAGGAGCTCTGATCTTGAAACAAATCCTAGAAACACATCAAAACAGAACCTCTTTAAAGCATAAATCACACAGGACCTATAAAACAAAAATACAACTTAAAAAGCAAAAACAAACAAAAACCAAAGTACACAGGCAACAAATAGCATGATGAATGCAATGGTACCTGACATCTCAATACTAACATTGAATATAAATGGCCTAAACACTCCACATTTAGGAAGCAGCAGATGGTTGGTGAGTTCTCCACAGAACCACAGAATGCATAAGAACTCACCAACCAACTATCTGCTACGTTTAGAAGACTCACCTAACACATGAGTCACATAAACTTAAAGTAAAGGGGTGGAAAAGGCATTTCATGTAAATGGATACCAAAAGCAAGCAGGGGTAGCTATTCTTATATCAGACAAAACAAACTTTAAAGCAACAGCAGCTAAAAAAAACAAAGAGGGACATTATATAATGGTAAAAGGCCTTGTCCAACAGGAAAATATCACAATCCTAAACATATATGCACCTAAAATTGGAGCTCCCAAATTTATAAAATAATTGCTAATATACCTAAGCACTGAGACAGACAGCAACACAATAATAGTGGGGGACTTCAATACTCTACTGACAGTATAGACAAGTAAAAAAGACAGAACATCAATAAAGTAACAAGACAGAAAGTCAATAAAGGAACAATCAATGTAAACTATACCTTGGAACAAATGAACTTAAGAGATATATACAGAACATTTCATCCAAGAACCACAACATATACATTTTATTCAACAGCACATGGAAACTTCTCCAAGATGATAGGCCACAAAATGAGCCTCAATAAATTTAAGAAAATTGAAATTATATTAAGCACTCTCTCAAGCCACAGTTGAATAAAACTGGAAATCAACTCCAAAAGGAGCCTCCAAAACCATGCAAATATATGGAAATTAAATAACCTGTTCCTGAATGAGCATTGGTTCAAAAATGAAATCAAGATGAAGATGTAAAAATTCTTCAAACTGAACAATAATACTGACACAATTTATCAAAACCTCTGGGATTTGGCAAAGGTGGTGTTAAGAGAAAAGCTCACAGCCCTAAATGCCTACATCAAAAAGACTGAAAGAGCATGAACTGATGCTCAACAATCACACCTCAAGGAATTAGAGAAACAAGAACAAATCAAACTCGAACCCAGCAGAACTCAATGTAATTGAAACAAAAAATACAATGAAATGAAACAAAGAGTTGGTTATTTGAAAAGATAAATAAAATTGATTAGCAAGACTAACCAAGTAAAGAAGAGAGAAAATCCAAATAACCTCATTAAGAAACAGGAGGTATTACAACTGATACCACTGAAATACAAAGATCATTCAGGCTACCATGAATACCTTTATGCACATAACTAGAAACCTAGAAGAGATAGATAAATTCCTGGAAACATACAGCCCTCCTAGCTTAAATCAGGAAGAATTAGATACCCTGAACAGACCAATAACAAGCAATGAGATTGAAACAGTAATTAATAAATTACCAACAAAAAAAGTCCATGACTTCACAGCAGAATTCTACCAGATATTCAAAGAAGAATTGGTACCAGTCCTTTTGACACTATTCCACAAAATAGAGAAAGAAGGAACCCTTCCTAATTCATTTTATGAAGCTGGCATCACACTAATACCAAAACCAGGAAAAGATATAAACAAAAAAAGAAAATTATGCATTGATATCCTTGATGAACATAGATCCTAAAATCCTTAACAAAGTACTAGCTAACCAAATCCAACAACATATCAAAAAGATAATCCACCATGATCAAGTGGGTTTCATACCAGAGATGCAGGGATGTTTTAACATATGCAAGTCAACAAATGATACACCATATAAACAAAATTAAAAACAAAAGTCACATGATCATCTTAATAGATGCAGAAAAAGCATTTGACAAAATCCAGGATACCTTTATGATTAATACTCTTGGAAAATCGGCATACAAGGAACATACCTCAATGTAATAAAAGCCATCTATGAAAAACCCAGAGCCAACATTATACTGAATGGAGGAAAGCTGAAAGCATTCTCTGAGAACTGGAACAAAAAAAGGATGCCTACTCTCACCACACCACTGCAACATAGTACTGGAAGTCCTAGCCAGAGCAATTACACAAGAGAAAGAAAGAAAGAAAAGGCATCCAAATCAGAAAAGAGGAAGTCAAACTGTCACTATTTGCTGATACGATCATTTACCTTGAAAACCCTAAAGACTCCTCCAGAAAGCTCCTGGAACTAAAAGAATTCAGCAAAGTTGACGGATACAAGATTAATGTGCAAGTCGGTATCTCTTCTATACACCAACAGTGACAAAGTGTAGAATCAAATCAAGAACTCAACCCCTTTTACAATAGCTACAAAAATAAAATAAAATAAAATAAAATACTTACGAATATAGGTAACAAAGGAGTCAAAAGACCTCTGCAAGGAAAACTACAAAAAAACTCCTGAAAGAATACACAGATGAGGCCGGGCGCGGTGGCTCAAGCCTGTAATCCCAGCACTTTGGGAGGCGAGGTGGGTGAATCCTGAGGTCAAAAGATCGAGACCATCCTGATCAACATGGTGAAACCCTGTCTCTACTAAAAATACAAAAAATTAGCTGGGCATGGTGGCGCGTGCCTGTAATCCCAGCTACTCAGGAGGCTGAGGCAGGAGAACTGCCTGAACCCAGGAGGCGGAGGTTGCAGTGAGCCGAGATCACTCCAGCCCGGGTAACAAGAGCGAAACTCCGTTTCAAAAAAAAAAGAATACACAGATGAAACAAACAAATGGAAACACATCCTATGCTCATGGAAGGATAGAATTGATATAGTGCAAATGATCACACTGCCAAAAGAAATCTATAAATTTAATGCAATCCCTAGCAAAATACTACCATCATTCTTCACAGAATTAGAAATAACAATTCTAAAATTCATATGGAACCAAAACAGAGGCTGCATGGCCAAAGCAAGACTAAGCACAAAGAACAAATCTGGAGGCATTGCGCTACCTGATTTCAAACTGTAAGGCCATAGACATGAAAACAGCATGATACTGGCATAAAAATAGGCACACAGACCAATGGAAGAGGATAGAGAACCCAGAAATAAACCCAAATACTTAGTGCCAACTGATCTTTGACAAAGCAAACAAAAACACAAAGTGGGGAAAGGACACCCTTTTCAACAAATGGTGCTGAAATAATTGGCTAGCCACATGTAGGAGAATGAAACTGGACCCTCATCTCTCACCTTATAAAAAAAGCAATTCAAGATGAATTAAGGACTTAAATCTAAGACCTGAAACTAAAAATTCTAGAAGATAACATTGAAAGACCCCTTCTAGACATCGGCTTAGGCAAGGATTTCATGACCAAGAACCCAAAAGCAAATGCAATAAAAACAAAGATAAATAGTTGGGACTTCGTTAAACTAAAAAGCTTTTGCATGGCAAAAGGAACAGTCAGAAGAGTAAACAGACAACCCACAAAATGGAAGAAAATCTTCACAATCTGTAATCTAACAAAGACTAATATCTAGAATCTAAAATGAACTCAAACAAATCCGTAAAACATAAACAATTCCATCAAAAAGTGGCTAAGAACATGAACAGACAATTCTCAGAAGAAGATATACAAATTGCCAACAAACATATGAAAAAATACCCAGCATCACTAATGATCAGAGAAATGAAAATCAGAAACACAAGGTGATACCACTTTACTCCTGCAAGAATGGCTATAAGCAAAAAATCAAAAAACAGTAGATACTGGTGTTGATGTGGTATGTGTGGAAATCTAAACTAGTACCGCTGCTATAGAAAACAGCATGGAGATTCCTTAAAGAACTAAAGGTAGAACTACCAGTTGACCCAGCAATCCCTCTAGTATCTACCCAGAGGAAAAGAAGTCATTAGACAAAAAAGATACTTGCACACATATGTTTACAGCAGGACAATTCACAATTGTAAAATCATGAAAACAACCCAAATGCCTATCAATCAACAAGTGGATAAAGAAACTTTGTTCTCTCTCTCTCCCTCTCTCTCTCTCTCTCTCTCTCTCTCTCTCTGTGTGTGTGTGTGTGTGTGTGTGTGTGTGTGTGTATTTTTGTGGCTGAGTAGCATTCCATATATATATATATGATGGAATGCTACTCAGCCATAAAAAGGAATAAATTAACAGCATTTGCAGGGACCTAGATGAGCTTGGACACTATTATTCTAAGTGCAGTAACTCAGGAATGACAAACCAAACATCATATGTCCTCATTGATATGTAGGAGCTAAGATATGAGGATGCAAAGGCATAAGAATGATACACTGGACTTTGGGGACTTGTGGGGGGAAGTGTGGGAGGGGGTCAAGGGATAAAAGGCCCTAAATATGGTGCAGTGTATACTGCTCAGATGATAGGTGCACCAAAATCTCAAAAGTTACACTAAAGAACTTATGTAAGTAGCCAGGTAAGGTGGCTCATGTCTGTAATCACAGCACTTTGGGAGGCTGAGGTGGGTGGATCACGAGGTGAAGAGATCAAGACCATCCTGGCCAACATGGTGAAACCCCGTCTCTACTAGAAAATTCAAAAATTAGCTGGGCATGGTGGCTCATGCCTGTAGTCCCAGCTACTCAGGAGGCTGAGACAGGAGAATTTCTTGAATCCAGGAGGTGGAGGTTGCAGTGTTCTGAGATCGTGCCACTGCACTCCAGCCTAGTGACAGAGAGAGACTCCATCTTAAAAAAATAAAAATAAAAATAAATGAAAAAAAGAACTTATGTAACCAAACCCGGCATGTTCCCCAATAACTTACAGAAAAATTTAAAAATAAAAATAAATAAATTCAAACATTGCCTAAGTAAAATAGAAAGAAAAAAAATGAAGTCATCTCCACGAGCAATGCAAAACAAAACAGCATGTGGAAAGGCCTGAAACATGAAGAGGCAAGGAATGTGCAGGTCACTGCAGGTGATGTCACCAATACAGGAAACCTAAGCACGAATGGTGATGAATCCAGCAGGAAAGGTAGGCAAGAGACATTTCACATGCTCTGCTAAAGAACTCTGAAAGCAACAAGCTCAGATGTGTATTTATAAAATTGCTCTGGCAATGGGTTTTTAAGTGGATTAGAGGGAATGAAATTGCAGTCAAGGAGACCAGGCAATAATCCAGGTTTGGGCAAGAGAAAAATGAGTGCCTGAACACTATTGCTAGGCTATAGTGGGATGGATCCAGGAAATTTTTAGTAGGTATACGTGGTAGGACCTTGGTCTATCTAGATAGGAGTAGGGAAAAGAAGGTATTTGGAAGCATCTAGAGAATTGTTTCAGCAATCGTGTAAGTAGTGATGCATTCACCACAACGAGAATACAGAGAGGAGTGTGCTTGGAAGAAAAGGGTGAAGTACATTTTGTCATCTGCTAAATGTAACAAATCAGCACAAGATCCAAATGAAAATACAACACACATGAATCTAGAATTCAGAGGGGAGTCTGGGCCAGAAATAGAGATATGTCAAACAGCAGCTCACAGCTGAAAGCTAAAGCCACAGGACTGGCATCCAGGATAAATATTACAATAAGGAGAAGAATCCTGGAGTCATCATAAATTATTCCTTGAGGATATCAACCCACTAATTTTATGTGCTAGCCCAAAAGGACAAATACATAATTATATTAGCAACAAAGGTATCAGAAAACACTAAACTCTAAAAAAGTGTTTTTCAATTAAAAATATTTTTTAAATAAGCAAAAAAAAGACCATGCATACTATAGAGTTTAGAATCTAAACTACTGTGGGTAATCATGGTCATCATACCTTAAGATAACAAAAGATTTTTCTTTAAAAGCAATTTTGAACAGAATGACTTCTGTTTCTGGGAAGCTTAAAAATATGAGGTCTGTTCACCTTGAAAGGGGAAATTTATATTGGAAAACACATGATAAAAAAAAATCTAGAAATCATGAATGAACCTGATAACTTTAATGGGCTTTTTTAGTAAATCTGGAGATACTAGGTCACAGAAGTAGCTTTTTAGATTTGAGTAACATAAATTATATCTGCTCATACGTCTGTCTCCACTACTTCCTTATAATTCCCTTGAATGCAAGTACGATGGCTTACTTATTTTATATCTCAGTATCTAGTAGCATGTAGCACATATTAGGAGTTTAATACATTTTTGTTAAGGAAACAAAAAGACGAATAAAAATTAAGCCAGAGGAAGTTAATATGCTCAAAAGGGGATAGAAACTCCAGATATAATTACTCCAAGAAATAAAACATGTGAAAAATGCAATTTAATCCAGAGAGTTTGAATACAATTATGCATGGCAAGGCCACAGACAGCTGAAGACCAAAATTTAACTGTACCTATCTTCACATTAAATGTTAGTGAAGCCATTGGTACAACTATTTTACAAAACTGTTTGATAGTATTTACTGAAGCTGAGCATATGCATGCCATTACCCAGCTATTTCATTTCTGGGAGAGCAACCACACATATGGAAATATGTTCCTATGTCTATCTAAAGACACAGGCAAAAATGTTCCATAGCAGCACTGCCTGTAATAGTGCCAACCTGGACACAACCCAGAGTAATGAAAATGAACAAAACACAGCTACATGCAACAACATGAAATATGGCGTGCGCGTGCACAGACACAAACACACACACACACACACACACACACAGAGAGAGAGACATAAAAGAGTATATATTGTTGAATTCCATTTATGTGAAATTCATACTCAGGCAAAGTAATCTATCATTTTAATAATCAGAATAGTTGTTATTCTTTAGGGGGTGATTAGAGACTAGAAAGGGAGGAGGAATCATTTGGTTTCTGGTTTCTGCTTCTTGTCCTGGGTGCTAGTTACACCGATGTGTTTATTTTGGAAAAATTCATTGAACTGTTCTTTTTGCGCTGTGCATTTTTCTGAATGTATGTTATACTTTAATTTTTTAAAAGTTCACATAAAATCAAGGAAATGAAAAACAAAAAGTAAAGCCAATATCCACAATGTGAGCCTTCTTTTGGCAAAAGACACTGGTATAAACTAGCTACGGACTGGCTATGGTGTCATATTACCCATGTCATTAAGGGAAGAATGAGAAAATTAGATATTCTGTCCATCTGTAAGAATCCTGTACCCACTTTGAGGGCGAATATTTTAAAAATAAATAAATAAATAAATGTTTGACATACGAAAATAAGAAGAGAAACCTCCTGCAGCCTGGCTATCAGAAAAAGCAATCCTTAAAGATTTTCACAGCAATTGATTTCATGAACCCCTGGATAAACCTGCGTTTCTGAAAATCAAAGAGAACTTCCTTACGAAGCTACATTCCCGTCCAAATGGAATCGCTGAGCATATACTCTGTTCAACAAAGCAGAACTCCATGCAAATTACTGAGTTTCTCTTCCAGGCGTTTCAATGAGGTTTCTGAAGCTGACAAAACCACTCTGGTAAGGGAAGGAAAGAGAGCTTATAAAGAGAGGTTTTGTTTTTTGAGATGAAGATGTGCAGCAGAAAAGCCCATGTATACTTTGCTATTTGGATTCCATTATGGGTTGGCTTCTAGCTCCAGTCTTCTCTCTGCCAAGAAGCTGCCTATCAATTGCTTCACTGGTCATTGGGCAGCTTCATGTTCTATTAGGAAACAAAATCACACAAACACCTGCTAATTTAAAGTTTTTTTGCCAACCTAAATTAGGAAATGGAAACTTAGTGTTAACTGAGCTGAAGGATATAAGAGGGTGAAACAACAGTAGGTTTCAGGTAAAAGAAAGTTTTGAGAGAAAAAAATAAGGATTAAAAAAATGCAAGATTTTACAATAAAAGCATCATTAAACAGCAGAGAGAGGCCTTTACTGCTTTTCTATCCTGAGTTCCCACTTTTCATTTCACAGAAATAGGACAGATTCAATAAAAGAGAAAATAAAAGAATTCTTCAAATTCAAATAGGAAACTGAGAAATCATATAATAACAGTATTAAGATATCTCCCAAGGTGTGCATTCTTGGCCATTAATAAATACCTTGGGTAACTGAAATACACCAAGGTGAATATTAATAACTCCAAAGAAACGTCTAAGGAAAACATGATCACTTAATTCTAATACAGACTACTGTGTCAGTCAAGAAAATGTACAGGTGTGTATGGGTGGGTGTGTGTAAAGTTCAAAAATGCACTATGTCCATTTCCTACTCATCCAAAGCAAATACAATATGTATTACATTTGTCTATTGTTTGCCTAGAATTTATATCTCAAAATAAATTCTATCTGAAGCCATCTGCCATATGATCAAAAAGTAAAAGGAATAAACAGAACAACAGAAAAGTTATGAGCTATTTTAGCAAAATTCGGTGGCCGTACTTCATGCATCCTTTCCATTAGTGCATATGTTTCATCATTTAATCTATCAAGAAGAGTCAGATATCCACAGGTCAAGGTCAGGGGTGATGGCTCCCTTTGGGAGCCAGCACTTTGGGATGCCAAGGTGGGTGGATTACCTGAGGTCAGGAGTTCAAGAACAACCTGGCCAATATGGTGAAACACCATCTCTACTAAAAAATACAAAAATTAGCTGGGCATGGTGGTGCACACCTGTAATCTCAGCTACTGAGCTATTCTTATGCTCAGATACTCAGCATAAGAATCACTTGAACCTTGGAGATAGGTGTTGCAGTGAGCCAAGATCACACCACTGCCCTCCAGCCTGGGCGGCAGAATGAGCCTCTGTCTCAAAAACATCGATAGGTCAAAAACTTACCCTGTAAACATAATTAACAATTTTAAATTTATTCAAAAATCAATACATATTGTTATCTTTACAATTCCTTCCTAAATTTAAGCTTCCATGACTCACTTGTGAAAAACAGACCACTTGTTTTCTGAACATTATGGTGCATCTCAAAGAGCAAATAGCATCACTTAGATCAAACAGGATCCAACCCCAGGGATGCTGATCCAATTTCCTAGCTAATAATTCATTACATTTGTGGAGTGATGTATTCTGTTCAACATATTTCCAGCCATTCTTCCATAAGGAGTTCTATAAGGAATCAGAAAAAGTAGTATCCCTTGTCACAAGAAAAAAAAATGAACATTTGTCAAAAGGCATACACAAATTAATGAAAAGTAGTGATGGTGATGTTTTTAAGAAAGCCAACATTTACCAAGCAGCTATGATGCTTCCTATATTCAAACACTCTCTCATCCCTTTCTCATTTAATGGCCCCAGTAGGAATAGGATTCAAGACTGGCTCCTGTCTCAATACTCTTTCAATTCAACACTATTTCTATTTGTTGTCAGTAGCTCCCACCATCTGCTCCTAAAGTCTGTCAAAAAACTTTCCTTTAACTCTGCCCATCTGCGGTGACCCAACAGAGAATATATATTTCAGGCATATCTTCCTGACAAAGAATTGTCATAAGTAATACAACTAAGATTAGAAACATTTTCCTTAATTCAATTTTAGAACAAGGCTGATACAAAAGCCTCGGGTCAAAATTACAAGATTAAAAATTAAAATGTGGTCAATAAGTTCATTTAGAATGCTCAAAAATATGTCAGATATGTGGAGAAAGAATGAAACTTGTAAATATCATCTTTAATATTTCAATCTGCCTTTGATAAAGGAAACATTCTAAATAAGGCATCTTTGTAGATGAATGATTGATTTTCCCAGAGGAAAAGGTGTTTTGTTTTTTAGTTTAATTCAAATAGCTTGAAACGCCTGCTATAAGGTGTGACTTTAAAGCTAAGACTACACACTCAAATGTGTAAGCAGGAAGTATGAATAGGGCAGATGAAAGTAAATAGGGAGTGGTGAGATATTGGCACACTATACTGTATCTGCGCCAATTTAAACACATTCAAATCCAATTGGCCAAACCAAAAGAATTCCTGAATCTAATGTACTAGCATAGATGTTCGTGTGAGCCTTAATGCAGTTGCCTTGCTTTGCATTCAGGCAATACACGTACCTGACCTTGGAAGATTTCAGAAAGATGGCAAATGCATGTCCCTGGACCTAATGAGCCTACAATAAGCCAAAAGGACTGAATGAGGAGCAACTCGAAGGCAGTAAGTCTGCTTCATTTTAATGGAAATAGCATAAGCTTTGAGGTTAGAATCCCAATGCAAAAACACCCCAACAGCAGGAGATTTCAGGTGAATAATCCACCTTACTTCAGCTACAAAATGTAAATGGTAATTCCTACCTTTTAGGGTTATTAATGAAGTTAAACGATTTAATGCCAAACACTTTTCCAGCTTTTTCTTATTTGATGTCTCTCTATGCAACAACTATTAGCCATATTCCTTCTTTAAAATATTTCCCCACTCTTTTCTTAGATGACAGCAACTACTAAATTTAAACTGAGAGGTGTTTACCTCTCTTCTAAGTTCCAGGTGCATATCTCAAGTTGAGTCTCAAACATGCCCCAAGTCGAGCCCATTGTATTTCCTGCACTCCCACTCGCCTTATGTTTCTCTCCAGCATTCCATCTGGATGCCCCTAATGCTCAAACGTGAGGAATATCCTTGACTTTTCCAACCCCCACCATTAGGTAAGTTCTGTTATTATACTCATTAAATATTTCTCCAGTATATACCCTTACTCTGGTTCTCACCAGTAGCACTAGCCTAGAGGAGAAATAAGTAGTGACAAAATTAAGAAAGTGTTTGTGAACACAAGGGAGTTGAGAAACTAGAGAAATATTTAATAAGACAGAACTTTTTGACCCATCTTTTTTCTGTAACGCCATCAGAGTAAACTATTTAAAATTTAAATCTGGTCATCGCTCTTCCAATTTTCTAGTGATGGTTAATCCACAAATAATAAAACTCATATTGTTTGTTATAGACGAGCATACTTCTCTGGCTTCTCTCTTCAGTATTACTCATACTCTTTCTGTCACGGTTACCATTTTTCCAGCCAAATAGAATTACATGAGGTTCCACTGGTGCCTTTGCATAAGCTATGCCCTAATCTCCCCTGCACCCCCTAGGAAATGACTATTCATCTTTTAAGTCATCTCGGATTCTTATATTCTATCACACACAGGTTTCACTCATGTGCTCCCTTTATATGGCACTAATCTAGCACATATTTTATTTTTTTTTCTTTTCTTTTTTTTTAATTGCATTTTAGTTTTTGGGGTACATGTGAAGAACATGCAAGATTGTTGCATAGGTACACACATGACAGTATGGTTTGCTGCCTTCCTTCCCCTCACCTGTATCTGTCATTTCTCCCCATGCTATCTCTTCCCACCTCCCCACCCCCATCCCTCCCCCATTCCCCCCCAGTGGACCCCAGTGTGTAGTGCTCCCCTTCCTGTGTCCATGTGTTCTCATTGTTCAACACCCGCCTATGAGTGAGAACATGCGGTGTTTGATTTTCTGCTCTTGTGTCAGTTTGCTGAGAATGATGGTTTCCAGGTTCATCCATGTCCCTACAAAGGACACGAACTCATCGTTTTTGATGGCTGCGTAATATTCCATGGTGTTTATGTACCACATTTTCCCTATCCAGTCTATCATCAATGGGCATTTGGGTTGGTTCCAGGTCTTTGCTATTGTAAACAGTGCTGCAATGAACATTCGTGCTAGCACATATTTTAAACTATTACCCTTTGCTATAACTATTTGCTGACACATCTGTGTCTCTCACCAAATTATGAGTTTCTCCTGCCGCCAAAATGATGTCTTAATTCTTCCCTCCACTAGGCTTTGTATAGGAACTAGCTCAGAGTAACCAATGAATTAATAACACCTCTTACCACTTTAAACTAATGAGAAAATTTTGAGGGTCACTATCATAAAATAATGTGCTTTTCCATGAAATAAAAATTTCAATTATATAAAAGGAAATCACAACTGCAAAAAAACTAAGATATGCTCAGTCTAGAATGGAAATTTTTCTTTTAATTGTCACTGACTAGGCTAACTAGATTTGTTTATGAACTAGTCTTCAAAATGTTCTGGCCTAAGCCTCTTTAAAAAATAAGAAGTGACTGTTTTTATCACTTACAAGAAAGTGTGTCTTTAAGAGCCTATTGCTATGACTCTCAGGATGTTCTAAAACATACCTAATTTCTAACACATTCCCCAACAGAAACAAGACTTTAAGCAGAATGTAGATAAAGAGGTCTCACATTTGACATGCTTTTCAGAAAGTTAAATTAGTGCTCCCTATATTAACCAATAACTAGATTCATCTGGTTGAGGAAAACAGCGATAACTTAGGTTAATAATCTTGCTAAAGTTGGGGTATTCTGAAAAGTTGATTTCAACAAGTACTCATATAGTGGAATTGTGCTCAGAGCTGTGAGGAAATAGAAATACCAAGTAAAATTAAGTACCCACGTCTGCAATCCTCTATTCTTCAGAAATTGTTAGATAATGATATGCTAAAATAAAAATATTTGGCTAAAATTGGCAAAATAGATAATAATTACCATAGGAATTATAAGGAAAAGCATGAAAACCTTAAGATGCTTCAGAGAGAGAAAGATGCATATTTCTAAATGTACCAGGTAAAAGCTAGCCAGAAAAACTGGTATGAAAGTAAATTGGCTTGCTAGTAGGCATCTCAGACATTCTGTATCAAATCTGAGCTCCTAACAGTGCCCCTCAGCCCACTATTCGCATGGTATTTAACAGTTCAGTTAACAACAATTCCTCAAGTTGCCAGTGCCAAACACTTTGTCATCATCTTTAAACTTCTCTCCTCTCATACCCCACATCCAGTCTGTGAGATGATCCCACTGGTTTTACCTTCATTTATGAAAAATTTGAGCTCTTATTACCTGTACAACTTACCATGTCACTGCTTGGCTCAAACCATCCTATGAATCTCTGTGACCCCACTCCCATTACTCTCCCTGCTTACCATGGCCAGCTCCATGGACCTCTTGCTGCTTATCCAAGAAGCCAGGCACGTCCCTACCTCAGGTCTTCCCATTGCTGGCATGCTCCTCTAGATCCATGACTGGCTCACTCCCTAACTTCTTTCAAGTCTTTCCTCAAAAATAAACTTTTCAATAAGACCTCTGCTGGTCACCCTATTTAAAAGTTAAAGCAACATCTCCAACTTCGGGCCAGGTGCTGTGGCTCATACCTGTAATCCCAGTACTTTGGGAGGCTGAGGTGGGTGGATCCTGAGGTCTGGAGATCGAGACCATTCTAGCTAGTATGGTGAAACCCTGTCTCTACTAAAAATACAAAAAATTAGCTGAGTGTGGTGGCAGGTACCTGTAATCCCAGGTACTCAGGAGGCTAAGGCAGGAGAATCACTTGAACCTGGGAGGCAGAGGTTGCAGTGAGCCGAGATTGTGCCACTGGACTCCATGGTAGGTGATAGAATGACATTCCGTCTCAAAAAAAAAAAAAAATCCAAACCTCAATATGCCGTATTTCTTTTCCTTGCTTTATTTTCTCTGTACTATTTGTCACTAATCTATTCTACAGTTATTTAACATGTTTGTTTTCTCTCTTCTCTAGTGGAACGTACACTCCATGAAGATACATAAGAGGTGATAAATATTTACTTAATGAATGAATGAACAGCAACCCAAATTAAGAATTTTCAATTAATTTGACACATTTGACTGATCACATATGCAAAAAAATTACCCTATCCTATGGCAATAAAATATCAGAGAATTATCTAGTTATAACAGGGAAGACAGTAAAGGGCAGAGAAATAGTATAAAATTCCTGCTCCCTTTTCGCTCTCCTTCTAGAGGCAAATCTTAGAACATTCACCTGCATATCTTAGGATTTCGTTGTGTATTTCACCTAGGTCACCTTTCATGTTTGCCAGAATTCATATAGAAAGCTTCTGAACCCAAAACATAATGGCTGCAGTTGAAAGGTCAACTGTGTATGACTGCCAATTAGATGGCAAGTTGTATTTAAAATCCAGATTCCTAATTAATAAAGATTTTGCCTTACTCAAGAACTGTACACAGAGCATGAATCATCTATATGCAGAGTATTCACCCTTTAGTTGTTGCCAATTTAAATATTCATGTCTCTAGGAATGGCTTCAATCCACCCTGGTACATAAAATAAATTAGCATTCTTGCACTCTAGAGAGAAGTATGTGTTTAGCACCAAATGGAATCAGCAGATGACTAAATACTCTTTTTTCTCTCTCTCTCTTGTTTCTATCATAAATACAACAGATGCAAGATGCTGGAATGTAGACAACCCCAGAAGGTTAGTGTTTGCCTCTAATGTAGAAATAAACCATTCAAAAATTCATTCCATATAGCATACCAGAGTTAGCAAGAGCCCTTTGGTTCCTTTATTGCCATCAAGATAACTTTATGACTAAACATATCACAGAGGCCCCCATAGTCCAAATGAAGCATAAGCCTACCTTTGCTACTAAACATCATGGAATATCTTATAAATTTACAGCAATGATAATTCAAGCACAAATAAATGTTTGCCACATAAATGATTCAGAGTTACTACAGTTCAACAGTAAATTTAGAGCATTTCCTAAATTCATGGGTAACTTAAAGGTATGAAAAATGGATCTTTAAATGATAAGTTACTGGAATAAAACGGTTCCTATATTAAATAGGGAAAAAAATGATTTCTAGGAAGACTTAGCTCTCTTCAGTCTCACCTCTTTTATAAGCAGAATGCATAAGGAAACTGCAGGGCCTCACCAGGTGTCCAATTGTCCAGCTGTGTTCCTCAAGTTTCCCTAGCTTTTGCTATCTCAATGTGAGTGGTACTTTCATTCCCATTTTTATTCACTGTTAGCTGTGTAAGGAATGTATACTCGGAGACAGTCAATTTCAGTAAAAAAAAAAAAATACTTCAATAAATAAATCTTCAACCACAGCTAAAATTGTAATCAATAGTGAAAGACTGAGTGCCTTCCCCCATAAGATAAAAAACTAGACAAGGATGTCCCCTTTCACTAGTTTTATCCAACATTGTACTTGAAATTCTAGTCAAATAATTTAAGAAAGACAAAGAAATAAAAGGCATATGGATTGGAAAAGGAGAAATAAAACTATCTCTCTTTGCAGATGCCATAATCTTGTGTATTAGAAATCCTAAGGAGTACACTCTCCCCTCCAAAAAAAACAGTAGAGCTAATATAAGATTGGTATAGTTCACAAAAGGCAAGATCAGTATGCCAAAATCAGTTGTACCTATAGACACTTGTAGTGAAAAATCCCAAATTGAAATTAAGAAAACTATTACACTTAAAATAGCATCAAAACATAAAAAACTTAGGAAAATTTTAACAAAAGAAATACGAGTATACTGAAAACTACAAAACATCATTGAAATGAATTAGGTAAGACATAAATTTAAAGACACTCCATGTCATGGATTAGAAAATAATATTTTTATGATGATATTATTGCCCAAATTGAACTATAAATTTAATGTAATTTCTATCAAAATTCCAACTGTGTTTTCTGCAGAAGTTGACAAACAATCCTAAAATTCATATGAAAATGCAAGGGACTCGGAATAGTCAAAATGATCCTTAAAAAGGAGCAATGTTGGAGGAATTCACCTAATTCCATCATTATACATTGTATGTTTATATCTAAAAACCACCGGTACCCCATAAATATGTACAGCTATTATGCATAGATATCAATTAAAAACTACTAATTCATTAAAAAAGAAATCCCAGTTTTGAAACCTACTACAAAACTGTAAGACAGTGTGTTACAAGAATCAAGATACATAGATCAATATAATAGACATCAGAGTCCAAAATTAAATCTTTAAATTTATTGTCAATTGATTTTCAACAAGGATACCATGACAACTCAATAGAGAAAGATTAGTCTCTTCAGGCCTCACGCTGTGGCTCATTCCTGTAATTACAACACATTGGGAGGCTCACAGCAGGTGGATCACTCAAGTCCAGGAGTTTGAAACTAGCTTGGACAACATGGCAAAACCCCATCTTAAGTAAAAGTACAAAAATTAGCTGGGTGTGCCTATAGTCCTAGCTACTAGGGGATGAAGGTGGGGGCAGTGTGTGACAAGAGGATCACCTGAGCTTCAGGAGGTTGAGGCTGCAGTGAGCCATGATTGTGCCACTGTACTCCCACATAGACGAGAGCGAGGCCCTATGTCAAAAAATAGAGCAATCTTTTCAACAAATGGTGCTGACTGTTTTTTCTTGTTTTTTTTTTGTTTGTTTGTTTGTTTTGAGACAGGGTCCCACTTTGTCACCCAGACAGGAGTGCAGTAGCATAATCATGGCTGACTGTAGCCTAGACCTCTGGGACTTCAGGTGATTCTCCCACCTCACCCCTCAAATAGCTGGAACCACAGGCATGCACCACCACACCTGGCTAGTTTTGCTTTTGTTTCTGTTTTGGTAGAAAGACAGAGTTTCACTATGCTTCCTAGGATGGTCGCAAACTCCTGGGCTCAAACGATCTGCTAACCTCAGCCTCCTGAAGTGCTGGAATTACAGGCATATGCCACCACACCTGGCCAACAATTGACTACCTACATGCAAAAGAAAAAAGCTGAACTCCTACCTCACACCATACAGAAAATTGACAAAATGGATCACAGACCATTTATGCCTATGTCAACCCATTTATGCCTAGTGTTCCATTATCAGAACACTAAGCATATGGGAGTTATTTATATCCTACTATATGCCCAAGGTCATTGCCAAGGTCTGATTGCAAAAATTCAAAACATTGCAATCTCAGGCATAAATGGGTTTTAACGTAAGAGCTAAAACTATAAAATATTTAGAGGAAAACATAGGAGTAAATCTTTGTGATTTTTGGATTAGATGGTAATTTATTAGACATGACAACAAAAGCACAAACAGCAAAAGAAAAAATAGATAAATCAAACTTCCTGAAAACTAAAAAATTTTGCTCATCAAAGAGTACTATAAATAAAGTAAAAAGACAATATATAGAATAATAGAAAATTTTTGCAAATTATATATATATATGATGTGTAATATATCTGGAAGGTATAAAGAGCTATACAAACTCAATAATAAAATACTTACTCAAAAAATGGGCAAAGGATCTGCATAGACATTACTCTAAAGACAATACAGTCATCTCAGCACCCACAGGGGACTGATTTCAGGACCCTCATGGAAACCAAAATCTATGATATTCAAATTCTTATTTATTAATTTATTATTACACTTTAAGTTCTGGGGTACATGTGCAGAACATGCAGGTTTTACACATAGGTATACATAGTGATCTACCGCGTCCATCCCCCTGTCATCTCCACTAGGTATTTCTCCCAATGCTAGTTCTTAATATAAAATGGCATAGCATTTACATATAACACATCCTCTCATATGCTTTAAATCATCCCTACATTACAGTAAATCCTCACTTAACGTTTTTGACCAGTTCTTGGAAACTGCAACTTTAAGCAAAACAATGTAACAAAATCAATTTACTTTCTACAGCATATATTACTGAACTTATAAAGACCAAAACATTTCTAATATTAAACATTGAAATAAATGTGAGCCACACATACATTTAAGAAAGATTAAGATAATTATTTACCCAATTATTCTCATTAGAGGTGGCAGGTGACAAAGCCCATCCTGGCAGCTCCAAGTGCAAGGCAGGAATCAACCCTGGACAGGACACCATTCCACAGCACACAGGGCTCAGTCACACACATACCCACACTCACTCATACTAAGACAATTTAGACTCATCAATTTACCTAACATGCACATCTTTAGGATATGGGAGGAAACTGGAGACCCAGAAAATACCCACACAGACATGGGTAGAACATGCATACTTCACACAGGTAGTGGCCCCAGCTAGGTACCAACGTTGGATGAAACAACAATATTGAAGGACCTGCTGTACTTACGATGCTTAATACAATGTAAATGCTATGTAAATAGTTGTACTGTATTTGTAATATTTATTATTTCTATTGTTGCATTTTATTTTTTATTCAAATTCAGTTGACCCTTGAACAACATGGGTTTGAGCTGTACAGGTTCACTTATAAAGATTTTTTTCAACCAAACGTGTATCCAAAAGACAGTCTTTGTGGGATGTGAAACCTAAGTCTACAGAGGGCCAACTTTTCATACATGGGTTTTGCAGGGCAGATTTCAAGACTTGAGTATTTGGGTATACCTGAGGGTCCTGGAACTCATCCCTCATATATACAGAGGAATGACTGTATTTTTAAACCACAGTTGGTTGAATCTGTGAATGTGGAACCAGTGAATATGGAGAGCCATCTCTATACAGATAGATCACAAATGCATAAAAGATGTGCAACATCAGTACCCATCAGAGAAATGCAAATAAAACCACAGTGAGATACCACTTCACACCCACTAAGATGGCTGTAACAAAAAAAGTCTATAATCAATAACACTTGCTGGCAAGGATAGGGAGGAATTAAAACTTTCGCTCATTTCTAGGGTGACTGTAAAATGGTGCAGCCACTTTGAAAAACAGCCTGGCAGTTCCTCAAAATGTTAGTCATACACAGAATTACCATACAACCCAGTAATTCCTCTCTTCAGTGTGTAATCAAGAGAAATGAAAACATATGTCCACATAAAAACTTTTACATGAAATAAAACATGAATATTTATAGCAGCATTCTTCATAATAGCAAAAAGTAGAAACAACCCCAATGTCCATCAACTTATGAGCAGATAAGCAAAATAGAGTATACCCACAAAACGAAATATTGTTTGTCAGTGAAAGGGGAAACAGTACTGACATGCAACAACATGGATGAACCTTGAAAACATTATGCTAAGTCAAAGAAGCCAATCACAAACGGCCACACAGTAAGAGTTAGTTTATATGAAACGTCTAGAATAGGCAAATCTACAGAGACAAAAAGCAGATGAGTGGTTACCTGGGGGGTGGGGGCAGGGGTGACTGCTAATGGGTACAGGGATACTTTTGAAGGTAATGAAAATGTTCTAAAATTAGATTATATATTGATTGTCATACATCTCTGTAACGATACCCAAAACTATTGAATTGTATCATTTAAATGGTGAATGTTATGAATACATTCACCATTGAATGTATTATGAATACATGAATTATGCTTTAATAGAGTGGTTAGAAATGAAGACAAAGACATACACATACATATGTCATCATAAAGATGAGTGAAGGAGCAGCCTGTCCTAATCAGTAGAACTCGGACTTAAAGGATGCTAATGGCAGTTCAGAACCAGTGAGGAAGAAAAGGAAATCAGGTTCAAGGGACAGGGGTTGGAAAATGCCGACTTAAAGCATTTAAATAGGCCAGGTCATATCCGTCAACAGAAAATAATCTCAATATAAATTACAAATAGAGTCCCTTCTAGAATTTGCCATCATATAATCAGGTCCCAACAGTACAGAACTCAAGATCTGAGGAAGAGAGAGAGGGGCAGTGTTAATGTAAATACAGAGAGACAAAAATAAGAGAGACCTGGTGCCTAGCATCACGAAATCTATTTTCCACAAGACCATCACTAGTGGCCTCAGAGGTTTAGGAAGAATGAAGACCTAAGGAGGTAGTGGCTCACCCCTGTAACTCCAGCACTTTGGGAGACCAAGGTGGGTAAATCACTTGAGGTCAGGAGTGTGAGACGAGCCTGGCCAACATGGTGAAACACTGTCTCTACCAAAAAATACAAAAATTAACCAGGCATGTTGGCATGTTCCCATAGTCTCAACTACTTGGGAGGCTGATATGGGAGAATCATTTGAACCCGGGAGGTGGAGGTTACAGTAAGCAGAGATCATGCCACTGCCCTGCCAGCCTGGGCAACAGAGTGAAACTCTGTCTCAAAAAAAAAAAAAAAAAAAAAAAAGACCTAAAGACTAAGGAGGAAGGTAGTAGCTATTAATGTGGAGAATTAGAAGCTCATCTATTGTCTAGGGTTGAAGGAGGCAGTGCAATCATTCCCCCTTACCTGCAATAGATATGCTCCAAGAACCTCAGTGGATGCCTAAAACCCTGGATAATAACAAATTCTATATACACTATGTTTTTTTCCTATACATACATACCTATGATAAATTTTAACTTATAAATTAGGCACAGTAGAAATTAGCAACAATAACTCATAATAAAATAGAACAAGTATAATTAAAATTATATGAATATGTTCTCTAACTTCTTCTGTCTCAAAATACCTTATCATACTGTACTCACTCTTCTTGTAATGGTGTGAGTTTATATGATGCCCGCAGGATAACGTGAAGTGAGGTGAATGACACGGACATTGTAACATACCCTTAGGCTACTATTGACTTATATTCCTGAATCATGTGTAACCATCCCTTACTGGCAATAAATGGCTTAGCGTCCCTTTTGCAGGTGATTCCTTGCTGAAATCCTCATATAAACTGTATGCTTTCTGGTGTAACATGTTACTGTCAATCAGAACATGTTTTCTGTTTATGCCTTTCACCCATAAATTTAATGCCTTTTCCATCTAATTAATCACTTGTTATGCACTGTACCTGTAAGGTTTGCAATTTGAAGTATAATAGCCAAACTAGAATTTCTTTTTCCTTCTTCACAATTTAATGGATAGAAGATTCATTCTTTTTTTTTTTTTGTAAGTTCTAGTGATTTATTAGAAGCACATATTACATGGAAATAATTACTATTTTCTTATACATAATAGAAGAAAATTAAAAAATATGGAACGCTTCACGAATTTGCATGTCATCCTTGCGCAGGGGCCATGCTTATCTTCTCTGTATCGTTCCAATTTTAGTATATGTGCTGCCGAAGTGAGCACAGAAGATTCATTCTTACCACAGATTCTAGCAACCTCTGCATGCAATTATTTGTTTCCTAATTCAAGAAATTTCCATTTTTCACTTAAAGGTACCACTTTATGGCTTCTCTTTGGCATATCCCAACTGCCACCATCACTACCCTTGTGCTTTGGGGCCATATTAAGCAAAATGAGGATTACTTACATACAAGTGCTGCAATACCATGACAGTCAACCTGAAAACTAAGACTAATGGGCAGTGTATACAGCATAGATGTGCTAGAGGAAAAGATCATTCACATCCCAGCAGGACTGACAGAGATGACACAAAACTTCAAAATATCATGCAGAACAACATACAATTCAAAACTCATAAATTCTTTATTTCTAGATTTTTCATTTAATAATTTCAGATCACAGTTGACTGTGGGTAATTTAAACCTCAGATAAGGGAAACTACTATATTTTTAGACTACACAAATAGAAAGATACAAGGAAAATGTGGAGAGCGAAATAGGGCTACAAGGGGTTAATCTATAGTTCAAAGACTAGGATGTGAGAGATGAGTGAGATTATTTAAATGTTCTCATTCTCTCTTTCCCTCTCCTATAATTAAGTCAAGTCCTGGGAATGGCACAAGTATACAATGGAAGCCATCAAGGGATTCAGCTGTTGGGAGTAGAGAATGCAGAGTCATAGGAGGTAACAGACAATGCCAATACCATGAGAGACTGTAGCTGTTCCATACAGTTTCCTGTAATGCAGCAACACCAAAGGAAACCATAAATGAAAAATAGTGATGATTGATGATGATGATGATGATGATGATGAACCATGACTGGCAGAACAAAGCAATATACCAAGGCCAAATTCTGGGTTTTATGGGCTCAGGAGGGCCAGAAGGTAATGCCATATGAGGGCCACTCAAATAACCATAGTTCCTTTTTGACTGGCTATTCAGAATCAGGATCCACTATACAAGGAATGAACCCTGAAAAATATGTACTGAGTCTCTACTACATAAATAAATGGCAGCATTCTAGGTGCCTTCCTTCTATGATTCATGCATAGAGAGAGGGTTTATTTAAACTGCAATACAGTTTTTGTTATACATATATACATACATTATATATATATATATATATATATATATATATATATATATATATATATAAAATTGCACTTTAGGTTCTGGGGTACATGTGCAGAATATGCTGGATTGTTGCATAGGTACACACATGGCAATGTGGTTTGCTGCCTCCATCCCCATCACCTATATCTGGCGTTTCTCCACAACTCCCTACCCCCCTACAGTTTTCTTTCTTACCAACGTATTTTCAATTATATGCTCTAGATATTTACAAACTCCTCTGTTGTCCTATTCAGGATTTACCATCTTGCTACCTTTGATATGGAAAATACTAGCAGAGAAAACAAGATATTCAAAGTTGAGTTCATAAAAGAAATGCCCCAAAGAGGCCCCAGACTAAATGTAGTTCAAAATATGCAATTACTTATAAATTTATGAGACACACTAACAAATTGTAGCTAAGACCCCTAAAGAAGAAAAGAGGAAGAAGTAAGAGAGAGGGATGAATAAAAACTAACATGTATCAAGCGTCTGCTACATAGATGGTAAGGTTCAAGGTATTTTCCCTTCCCTGTGAAGTAGGAATCATTATTACCATTCTTTTTTTTTTTTTTTTTTTTTTTTTTTGAGACAGAGTTTCGCTCTTGTTACCCAGGCTGGAGTGCAATGGCACGATCTCGGCTCACCGCAACCTCCGCTTCCTGGGTTCAGGCAATTCTCCTGCCTCAGCCTCCTGAGTAGCTGGGATTACAGGCATGTGCCACCATGCCCAGCTAATTTTTTGTATTTTTAGTAGAGACGGGGTTTCACCACGTTAACCAGGATGGTCTCGATCTCTTGACCTTGTGATCCACCCGCCTCGGCCTCCCAAAGTGCTGGGAATACAGGCTTGAGCCACCGCGCCCGGCCTTTCATTATTACCATTCTTATAGACAATAACAGAAACCCAGAGAGATCCTAACTCATCCAAGGTAGTAGAATTGCTACTAGAGATGGCACTGGAACCTAGGTCTTTCTGATCTAAATCTATACTCTGAGCCCAATGTAACACTACTTCTATTAACAAATCTTTCAAGCTCACTTTTCCAATATAGTCATGAACAACATAATGACATTTTAGTCAATAGCAAACCACATATACAGTGATGGTCCTGTACAACTGTAGTGTCTTATTTTTATACCTTTTCTATGTTTAGATATGCTTAATAAATATCGTTGTGTTACAATTACCTATAGTGTTAAGTCACATGCTATACACGTTTGTAGCCTAGTAGCAACTGGCTATATCATGTAACTTAGGTGGGTAGTAGGCCATGCCGTCTATGTTTGTATAAATACACTCTAAGCTGTTTGTACAACAATGAAATCGCCTAACGACACATTTCTCACAACGTTTCTCCATTGGTAAATGATGCATGACTGTACATCAAATGAAAGGTCTAAATTCTGAAGTGTCATTCTAAAACTTTTGTGTGATTGTTCCTATGGTGTAAAACTACAGTAATTTCTAAAATCGATTGCAACTCCAAAATTCTCTAATTATATCTTAATCAAATAATATTCAGAAGGAAAATTACACAACGTAAGATTCCAACAATCCTGAGACCTGTGTTTCTCCTATGTATTACATAAGCACAGAGGCGAATTGGCTCTGTGTATGGTGCTTACTATGGGTCAAGATTGCTATGCCAGCTTTATATATATTAAATACTTCAATTCTTCTAATAACCCTATGATGCAAATTATTATCTTCATTTTATAAAGCAACTAATGTGCAAACATATTAACTGTCCAAGTTAAAAGACTGGTAAGCAGTGCAGGTGAGATTTAAACCAAAGTATTTTAGCTCCAGCGCCCTCTGTGTAACTACTAGGCTGTTAGACTTTCCAATAAGAACTGAAAATCTTCTACTAGAGGTTCACTGTCTTTAGTTTTGTATACATGTTCTCATTTGATCTCATTATATTATGCTTATTACACAGATTAATAATCTAAGAAAATAATGGCTTATTTAATGTCATTCAGCTATCAATCAGCAGAAAATACGCTTCTAATTCTTGCAATACACCATGAGATTTTTTCTTAGTGAATTCTTACCACTGGAAACAAGCACCACCAAAGAAATAATCACTTAAATATAATAGATACAGAGTACGTATAATAGATAAGTGAGGCAAAGAGAACTACAGCAAGAAAATGGATTTCTCTCCTTTAAAATTCTTAGACCCTTAAATTGTATGTTTCTTTCTCTGTCACTAAACTATACTAGATTATACTAAGACCTTAAGCTTAGAGATTTAAGTCAATTAATTAAAACATTAAGAAAACATTATTTGCCACACCCTTCTTGTGCCTTCCTCTCTTTCTTTAATTTGGCATAAATACATGTTTTTCTGACTGCATTGACTGTTCACCGAACTAGGAAGCTTGCTCTTGATGCTAGTGAAGCAATGTCTTATTATTTTGATTGTATATCAAGATTATGCTTAAGTCTGAACTGTTTACTTAATTATTTCATTGCCTTACCAAATGCCTTCTTTTCATCTGCCTTGATGTCTAAAAATACTAGGACATCAAATTTATTTTCCTTATTAAAATAACAATAAATATAGACTATAAAAACCACATCACTTCAGCACTTCGTTTGCATAAGATGATGGGACACATGAATTTGATCATTACTAGATGGTTTATCTGAATGATTACCCAATAAGGATGACTGCTTTTTTCCCTAAAATCTCTATCCTACGTTTGATTAAATAACATAAGATGAGATGATCTAGCAATTTTCTTAGAGTGAATTATCTGGTAATTTAACATTGCTTTGAAAAGTCTCTGAGCGATGTTAGACATTTAATTTCTTTCCCACCAGGAAGGAGAAACAGAACACAATATAAAATATTCAACCTAAGCTTTAATTAAGACAATTTAAGATCAAAAAGGGAGGTAGCACAGTGATACTGGGAGGAAAACTGCAGGAACGTCAGTATCATGCACATTAAAAATACCCAGTGGTACTTTTTTTTGGTGAAACTTTTAGAACAAAATCAATTTAAATAGTTAAGAAAAAGTTTAGTCAAATAAAATTAAGATTACAAAATGCAAACCCTGTTTATCAATGTCTTCCTTTAAATTAAAAAAAAATGCATCTTTGCTAAGATTGCATGCTTATAGAAACACTTGCTTACTCATAATTCAAACACCTCACCAGTTTCCAGCAATAAACATGTTTATAATTTTAGAATTCTGATAGCAGATAATTATTTTATAACTATAAAACAATACCAAACAATAGTTATCTAAAGAGTTTCTTGTGTCATCACGTGCTGTTTACACAGCTGGGCATTTAAGACCAACGTGTGAGACATAATTGCATGGCTATAATTCTGAGCCTGTTGTTTTAAGAATAAGCAGGCTCTTGCGGAGTTAAAGACAGGGTTTGTGGTTTTCTAACTCAAAATATAATCTGGAGAATAAAGTATCTAAAGACTCCTAGAGTGCAATGCTAAAAGCACAAATTCCAGTTTAAACTAGGAAAGGCAAAAGCTAATGTTTTCATTGACACATTAATTTTCTCACATTATACCTGAGCAGTGTTCTTGTTTCTAATTACATTCCTACATGAATGCCTTATTACATATAATGTGGGAAATATTACAGTGTGGTATCTTGTGTTTCTTGGCTTGTGCTTCTTTTATATTTTTAACTTTAATGTTCTACTTAGTGAGATTTTGTATATAATAATTATGCTCTGGTACACTGACTCCACTCCACAAAACCCAAGTACAAAGTCCTCTTAAACAGTAGGTGGATAGTGTTTCGTACATGGTTTTTTGGTCTTGTTTTACCTTGCTTCATTTTTATTTGGCTTTTTTCAGACAAGTTGGGTAATAAAAACTGAATTTTTTCTTTAAAAACAATAATGAACAAATAATATTACAGAGAATATAAAATAGAATAAAGAATTGGGGTCTTACGCAAATTTCTGTGAATATATCTGAAAGCTTTTCTGAAAAACATGAAATGTTCAGTTATGATTTCCAGAATCTGAAAAGTAATAGTTGTTTAGACTCTCCTTACATCACAAAGTTTAACAAAATTGACTCCTTGCCCAAGAGTTCACGAAATCATTCATACCCCAAACATTTACTAAGGGTCTACCATGTGTCAGACAATCTGCCAGTCACCTGGGCTTCAAATTAACAAGGATAAGCCCTTTCCTTCTTCCTTCCACAGATGCAATCCCTCTTCAAAAATCTGAATTTCCTTGCTCATTTCAACAATGATTATTCTTTTTACTTATTTATTTTTTTGAGATGGAGTCTCGTTCTGTCACCCAGGCTGGCATGCAGTGGCACAATCTCAGCTCACTGCAACCTCCATCTCCCAGGTCAAGCAAATCTCCTGCCTCAGCCTCCTGAGTAGATGGTGCACGCCACCACACCGAGATAATTTTCATAATTTTAGTAGAGACAGGGTTTCACCATATTGGTCAAGAAGGTCTCAAACTCCTAATGTCAGATGATTCACCCCCGTCAGCCTCCCAAAGTGCTGGGATTACAGGTGTGAATTAACACGCCCAGCCACAATGATGATTCTTAAAAGTACTTGTCATAATACCCAAATTTTCTTCAAGTGACAATTCATAGTTTTCCAAAGGCAAATACCTAGAGAACTTTCATGGCATTTCATTTAGACCACAACTTTTAAAATTTTGTTTTACCGTAGTAAGACACAACACAAGATCTATCTTTTAAGTGATTTGTTTTTAACCTCAAGTGGTATCTACTTTATTATATCCCTTTCCACGAAAACTGAAGATCTGGAGGTTGAAACAAACTTAAAAATTAGTTGCTTTCTCAGTGTAAAAACATTCATTGCATCAACAGGTAATTTAAATATGCTATTTTTCAAGCCAAATATTGTTTCGGGATTCAAGGTGTTCAAATATTCCCTCAAGAATATATTTGTCCTTCGTATTATTGGGACATTGCTTCTAGTATTCCCACTGATACCAAAGTTCTCAGATTCTCAAGTCCTTTATATAAAATAGCATAGTATTTGTATCAAGCCTACATACCTCCTCTCATATCCTTTAAATCATCTCTAGATTTCACATAATACCTAATATAATGTAAGTACTATATAAATAATTATTGTATTATATTTTTCTTTATATTATTTTATTGTTGTGTTCTTTTTCCTACATATCATCAACCCACAGTTGGTTGAATCTGCAGATGGGCAACCAGTGGATTCGGAGGGCCAACTATATTCTCCGATAGTTGCTTTTGAATGCTCATTTTTTAGCTTTTAGCTACTTACTGCTACTATAATGCAAGTTCCCATTCTGCAGACCCTAAACCCATTCTGCAGAGTGAAACCCAAGATTCTCAGTCTTTTAGTGTATCTCTTAGTCTTTCCATATTTTTATAGATTGGAGACATATCTTTACAACAATTTTTTATCAGCCTTAAAGCTCTGAACATACATCTAAAACCTCAAATCTCAGCACTGACCCCAAAGTTATACAATGCAAAAACAATCCAAAGGGCGGGGGGGGGGGGGGAACATTTAGCATTAAAAGATCTGAACACAATCTTGGCTCACCTACTTTCCAGTAAGTTAACAAGACCTGAGCTAATCATTCACGCCGGAAGCTTGGATCACTTTACAGAGTGAATAATTCTTACCACAAGGAGGGTTTGGAAAGATAATAGTAAGATAATCGGCATGTGAGAGGACTTACGCTGTAAAATGTATGTCCCTGAGGTTGCTGCCTGCTGCCGACTTCGTGACTATTTTTACGCCATTTTATGTTCCCACTTCCTTGCTTCCAACTCCCGTGACCCTCTGTGTTTTTGCCTAATTGGCAAAGATATTCTCAGTTTCTCACCTGGAGGATACCAGGTGAGCTTGATCTCTGATTCTGCCTCTTTCCTATTATTAGTGAAATAGAGTAGCTTCACAAGTAGCACGGGCAGTTTCCTATCAAGTGTAACTGGGAGAGTGTTGGAAGCACCCCTTGCCCAAACACACCGCCTCCACTGTTCTGCCTAGGGCATGTAGTTCCATCTTCAAAATACAATTACCATACAACATATATTATATGTTAATATACTCCATTAACTTGGATTAAAGCATAATTTCTTCAACAGTCCTTTACTAGATGCCAGTACCCTAAAGAAGAAACTAACCAAGAAACATGTTTTTGCTCTGCTTATTTTATATACATTAGCACTGTGCTAAGTAACAAGTGATCCCAATAACGGCATCATTTCCTAATTAAGAGCCATAATCTGGAGGGAGTGGGACCACAGAGGTTAGGTGTTCCTCATTCAGCATGATAATCGAGAAGGAAAGAGTAAGCAAGCACCTAGGTTCTGAGGAATACAAACTCACAGTTAGAAGATGCTATACCCAGAAGAGGACACAAAGTAGCCGCAGTGCAGAATGGGAGTGCTGTGTATGAAAAGGACTCAAAACACCATGATAGTTGCTATTCCTCTATAATTATCCTTCCCTTTGCAAGTAATCCTAATGAAGAAATTTGGCAACAAACATAAAATAGTTTCTCCACAACATAATGTTAGGACTCCCTTAAACACAGAAAAACAAAATGCAGTAGCTGTTATTTAAGTGCCCAGGAAGTCTCCTCACTCCAAAATCTCTCTCACATTCAAAACTAGAAATTCATTCTTCTATAGATCCAAAGCATTATACAAGAAGCATCCTACCAATGATGCCATCCTTGAAACTCAAGCATTGCAGGTATCAATAACATTTATTCATAACATGCTGTGTGATTTTCATTGTTAAATCCATTTCTTTGACAAAAGAAACTGAGGTTACCAAGTGCTCTGATAGAAAGGCTCAGTGGTCATTCAGGTGATCAGCCTATGTCATTTTAGGTATTGGTTTTTAATAAGCAGAGGGTTTCCTGTACTCCAAGATTTTCTTAGGGATAACCCTGACAACTCCATTTATTTATTTATGAATACAAACACAGTTTACGCTGGGAAACAGATGAGTTAAAAGAATCAGACTACCAAATGAACACCAAAGGTTTCCTAAATCTTCCCAAACCCACTTAAAGGCCAAGCTTTAAAATCAAGAGGGACGCAAATGCTAGGCACACCACCTGCAACTTAACCGCGTTCGAGGAGTTAAAAGGTCTTAAAATTAACCATGAAACTTGAAAAGCACATGAATGGTCTTCAAAAACAACATTCGGGAAACTGTATGTCAGAAATACCAACACTGTGGGTGCCAAGAGTGAGGCATTTTGCGATGACTAACAAATTAAGGCATCTTAATGTGAAAACTGATTATACAATGCATAATCAAGTAAAGAGGAAACAGAGGTATGCTTTCTCATTAATTCTGGCTTAGAACCACATTGCATAACATCACCAGATTTATGAATATAGAGCATCTTTAAAAATCCATGGCTGTTCCCTGAATCAAATCCTTTTTAGAGCTCAAAGAGGCTGTCATTTCAAATACTGACATTTATTCAAAATATTTTTATTGTCTCTATTTAGTATGAAATCTCAAAACAATAGTAGTCAGGATGGTCAGCAATGGGTAATTGGTCCAGAGAAACAATTCAGAAAAGATAAATCTGAGAAAAATGTCTCATTTTCAGTGATGCTGCCTCTAATTCATGTTGGGGATTTTTTTCATTTATGTATGTAGCTAGGGTTCTACTCTACAAATAAGTTGTGTATGTTTTTAAAAATCAACCAATAGCTCATGCAAATGTAGCACGATATGTTGAGAACTGTTCTATGTATATTAGCTCATTTAAATATACTACTGTATACTTTAATAATGCATTGTATAATATTGTACAACAATTTACATATAAGTTTCTCAATCTCTAATATTTCAATGATCTCATAATTTTTAGACTAAAAATAAATGGGAAAGAGAAAGAAGAAAAAAGGCAATAATTATTATACAAGCCACAAGTTTTCACATATAATAGGATGAATACTATACTGGCATCCAAGTAATTTAGTTCCCACAATAAATAAGATACCTCATTCAACCTATTATGTGCCATATCACAAAAATCATTTTATATGCAGAATCAAAAGGGGTGATTTTCTTGACTTTTCTGTGACTATTTTCAAAAGTCATGAGGCAGAACATCCATGCAAGAAGAAGATAAACTGGCTCTGCAGCTGACCCCTGGAGGTAGAAACGCAGACTCTTGAAAGGGAGGAAAGCTTATTACCAGTGACCATGAGATTCCCCAGCTTATATTAGTCAGAAATAGGACTTCAGGATGGAATATTAAATTATAAGGTTATTTTACAAAGGCAGTCTAGAATGTGAGAGGTCTAGGATCTGTGGATGTCAGAGAAGTCTGTACTTTCACAAATCATAAAAACCAAAACTGCTTTAAACAGTTTTTTAGAAAACAAACAACTCATACTCCCTCTGTGATTTCACAAAGGGCTGTCTGTGGATCTTTTCGGGGAAAGGAGGGGAGAAGAACACCCCTACCAGAGACAAAAAGAGGAAGAAATTAAACAACAATATAAAGCCCAAATTGATTAAAAACTTGTCAGGAAAAAAATTATTTCACAAAAGCAAAGAGATAATGTTAAAAATGAGAATGCAAACTAACACCAAGGGGAAGTGAAAAATAGCACCGCTAATCAGCAAAGGCAAGAGTCCCAGTAAATTACAGCTCATTCTGAAATGACAGACTTCAGGATGTTTTCAATCAGTCTTCGATGAGAAAATATTTAAAAAGCAAGAACTGTGTAAGTTTAAGTAATTAACATCTTACATGTACATAGGAACTACTTAGTAGGGAGAAGCGGATAAAACTTGATACCATTTTAACATAGCACTTGGAGAAAACTAAGTCTTTATAGGTTAGCAGGGCCAGATGGCAAGAAACCCAGGGTAATATAACAAGCAGTGGCTAGAGTATTTATTCAAACTAGTCAATCATCACCGCAAGACCCTGGTACCCTTCTTTTACAAATGAGTTCTTGTTTCGGCCATCTACTTCATTATCCTCAGAAGCCCAAAACAACACTCCAGTTTATAACCTGATGGAATTGCAGTGATTTCAGACCTAGTACTACGGTGATGCTGTAAAATAAAAAGATCCCAGCATCATAAACATCACTTTCAACAACTTTCCTGTATGTTTCGCACTGTTCTGAGAGATATAAGTCAGAGGTGGAGAAAAGGTTACTAATGCATTGATTTGTGGCATGAAGAATTGTGCAGAATCTTTTCCTTTGATATGATAGTCCAAGGGGTATATTAACAAGGGCAAATGGTTGCTATCATTTGTTACAAGCACCTATTCATTATAAAAAAGGAAAAACACCTCATCCTTCAAGAAAGGATTTAAAGTGATACCAGAAGACCTCGCTCTTCCACTCTCCTGCCACCCTGCTTCATCTTGGTAAATATGTTGTTCATAACCCTTCCTTCTATGCCAGGGAAAGGATATGCAAACTAAAAAAGAAGTACCAGATGTGAAATTCTATAAAATGCCAACTGATTCACACCCTACACTTTGAGGATTTACACACACTTCCACTTCTGGCAGGTCCAAGGGTAATGAGAATTCTGCTGTTGTTAGTGAAGAACTAGCAAATCAGAGCCGAAAAGGACTCCCAGGGAAGGAGAACTTCAACTCCAATAAACGAAGCAATGCTGATGAGATAAAATTTACATTTAAGTCACAAAGCTACTGGGACTCAATTGTAATAAAAAAAAGTGTCAGACAATAAAGCAGTTTGATAACGTCAGCTTTTTTACTGCTGTGTGTGTATCTGTAAGAAAGTTCCTTTTTTTAAAAAAAGTAGGCCGGGCGCGGTGGCTCAAGCTTGTAATCCCAGCACTTTGGGAGGCCGAGGTGGGTGGATCACAAGGTCAAGAGATCGAGACCATCCTGGTCAACATGGTGAAACCCCGTCTCTACTATAAATACAAAAAATTAGCTGGGCATGGTGGCACGTGCCTGTAGTCCCAGCTACTCAGGAGGCTGAGGCAGGAGAATTGCCTGAACCCAGGAGGCGGAGGTTGCGGTGAGCCGAGATCGCGCCATTGCACTCCAGCCTGGGTAACAAGAGTGAAACTCTGTCTCAAAAAAAAAAAAAAAAAAGTAACATTTAAACTAGAATTGAAGTTATATTACTTCATAATATTTTATATTAAGGACATATCAAAAATTAATAATATGGTATAGTTTATTAAGGACATATGATGGGTTAGGGACTGACATGTTTTATCTCATTTAGTAAACTTGATCCAGATGGACCCATTTTTAAGAAGAAAAAGCTTAGAAAGGGTGAGTAAATGGTCCAAAGCCCTGGCGGTAGGAAACAGCAGAAGTGGGATTCGAACTAAAGTCTGCCAAACTCCTAAGTCCTTGTCGTCTGTGTCTCAGTTTCCCTTTGCAAAACTCACTAATAAATGTTTTCTGAAGTTATAATAATAACTATTAAGGGCTTACTATGTTCCAGGTATTTTATCTCACTATATCTCTGAACAGCTATATGAGGTACTATTTCACCTGTTTATAGTTAGGAAACTAAGACAAAGAAGTTAAGTAACTTGCCCAGTTAGATAGTAGGATAAACATGCTTCAAAACCAAATCACTGCCTCCAAAGCCTCAGCACATTTCCAAAATTCGTAAGAGCTACAACATTGGAACAGACATTAAATGCCTGCTCTTCGGAGAAGTCCTCCATTTTGCAAATTTTAGATTCCCGCCTGTCTAGCTTCATCTTTTATGTATTTGTTTTTTCCTATCTTCTTCTTACGATAGATACCATAACTTCCTAGATTCATGAAATTTTAGAGATAGAGGTTCGCCCTCTAATAAACTGACCTCCTGAGGACTGAAAGCAACTTAATAACAAAGTACGATTTATATCTCAAATTGCTCATCAGTCAGATAATCTTTCCACTGCATGATGCCGTAATTCAGCATTTCCAAAATAAGTAAACATGAAGGCATCAAAAAAAAAAGACTACGAAAAATCCAATTCAAGTGTTTTGAAGGTGAGAATTAGATGTAATGACTTTGTATCAAGGACAAAGTCCTTTTTGAAATCAGCCACTACTCTAAGAGGATTTTCTCATACTATAAAAACTTCAAACTATGCAACCTAGCTTTGAAAGTTCTCTTAAGTTGTGTTCCCAACCTAGCAACGCCTGTACACCCATCTGGTCTACTTGTCATACCTAGTAAAAGTCCTTGTCTGTTCTATTTCTGGAACTGTGACAAATTTGTCCACATTTCCATCTTTTAAAATAATCAGACTCAACTACTCATCTTTATAGTTTCTATCACAAAGTCCTAGCTATGATCTGTTGAAAGCTCATATTCTATTACTTTGAAATTCTATCAACAGATTTATGATAACTTACTCATACATGTTTTTATATCTTCTCTTTCCCCAAGACTTCCCTAAAATAGTAAAAGAGGACTAGACATATACAAAGAAATAAAAAGTTTAACTGAATGAGCTTTTCAGCATATTTGCGAGGAGCATGCTAACAAAAGATGGATAACTTACTTAGCAGGGAGGGGAAGCTATAACTTTAAAAGGGGAATAAACATAAGAAAAGAGCTGATTCACTTCACAGAACCCTTAAGGAGGTTCCAGATTTAAAGTCTGTTTCTATAGGGTACAAAATGCCCACACACACCACTCTCCTACTCCCTGCACTAGACACCAGCACCAAGAGAATACCACATTTTTCATGGGATAAATTTAACTAGAGTAGCTCAACACTCAGAGACATCAGGTACTGTGGAGAGCAAGGAAAAAAAGTAAATTAACTGAATGTCCATGTAATGAGTTATGAGATGCCTTCTGCCCAACCTCTATCTCTTCATGTGCAAAAAACTGGAAACCAGGTGTCTTCCAAACAGATGAGGAATCAAAGATTACTTCCTTGGAAAAATTGCACTGCCCCAGAGAAAAATATCTTTATTCTCAGGCTTGAGGTTCTCCAGTCTCTGGTAGGTCCTAACACCCTCAAGATTCCAAAACGAAACAGGTCAATTGACAAGGCCTAGAAACCCCAAATCAGACTTTTAATGCTTCATTCAAACATAAACTGACACCCAAGAAACACCAAACATTTCATGAAAAATTTCAATAAAAAGAGAGATCAAAATAAATAGAGAAAAACAAATTAAAACTGGAAGAAACTGGTATATGCTAGAACAAAAAAGAAGTCATCAAAAAATTTTAATAAGAATCCTCAGAAAGGTAAATGATTCATATTACAATCTTAAAATAAGGACAGGATGCTATAGAAAATGAAAAAGCAAAAGACAAGAAAGAACACTAAACAATTCTACTTACATTTCATCTTATGCATGCAGTAAACTGTATTTTTGTTCAAAAATATATTCCACCCCTCTCCAGGGGAGGATATCCTACACTGCCCTATCCATGGCTGGCTATTTGCTATTGATTTCCTTTGGCCACTGAAATGTGTTTGAATGTGATGTTTCACAGAAACCTTAGAGCAAGCATGTGGTTGGCATTTTTCTCCCTCTGATACCAGATTGGCAATATTCTAGATAGCAGTTGCTCCAGCATTTTGAATCCTCAAAGGAAGATGATGTGGGCAGACCTGTAGCTGTCCCACAGTGAGAAACCACCATTATTTAAAGAAAAAAAAAAAAAGAATTAAACTTTGCAGGGATGGGTAACTAGGAAAAGAGTTGCTTGTCAAAGGGTACAAAGTTTCAGCTAAACAGGAAGAATACACTTTAAGATTTATTTCACAGCAGGGTGACTACAGTCAAAAACAATATATTGCATAGTTCAAAATAACTAAGAGGGTAAACTTCTAATGTACTACCACAAAACAAAGTTGAGTAGTGCAGTAATAGATATGTTAATTAACTTGACTTAATCATTTCACACTGTATACATGTATCAATATATCAAATTTATGCTATAAATGTAATACACTTATGATTTATCAATTAAAAGTCTTAACTTTAAAAGACTTAAACTTTTGTTGTTGAAAGCTTTTGAAACTCTAAGCATGTTTTTTACTTCAGATAATCTGCTCTATCCCGACAATTACAATAGGTTTGATCACACTGACAGGGCACATGGAAGTCAAATTAGTAGGGCACATGGAAGACTAAGAAATTAAAACACAATTATTAACTGTGAATAAAACAAAAAGATATATAAAAACAAACTGTAACCATTTTACACTATGTGATTCAGAGTAAAAAATATTTACATAGTAATAATAACATAATCACTTCATACTGACTGAAATAAAAAATATAAAATAACTCTATCGAAAGGACAAGAAGTTCTGTGTGTTTGTGTGTATATGTAGAAGTGATACGAAAATGAAATCCTAATCTTCAGAGGAAATCAGTAAAGAGCTAACCTTGAAACATCAAGAAAAACAGTATACTGAGTGATATTTAGAAATATGAATAAGATTTAAAATAGTTGCCTCTGAGGCATGAGAACTGGAAGACAGGCTGGGATATGGGATAGCTATTTTTTATTATAGCATTATTTGATTTATTATATATACTATTTTGGTAAAAGTGAAAATTAAATGAAAATAGCAGTTTACTCTTATCTTTTACAAATACTGAGTTAAATATCAGAAGAAAGAGCCAAGAGTTTAAAAATAGTTGTCTCTGGAAAATAATTGGGAAGTAAAAAGGGTTTAAGCAAGGGACTGCTACTTTTCATTTTAAGCTTCTCAGCATTATTTGAATTTTTAAACTTTGTCCACAATAATTTGATAAAACTTAAAAAACTAAAATTTTCTATGAGAAAATGAGTAATCTAAAATAAATGAAATCTGTGAATAAGTGGAATTTGATTTTGGTATAGTGAGTCCAATCATCAGAAAACAAACTCATATGAGGAATAAAGCAAAGTGCTCAATACTGTTTGGTATCCTGGTAAAAGCAATCATTTAACAGTGGTCAAGCATGGTGGCTCATGCTTATAATGTCAGTATTTTGGGAGGCCAAGGCAGGAGGACTGATTGAGGCCAGGAGTTTGATATCAGCCTGGGTAATATAAAAAGACTCCCACCTCTAAAAAATAAAAACTTTAAAAAATAAAATAAAAATCAGCCATATGTGGCAGCACATCCTGTAGCCCCAGCTACTTGGCCACTAAGGCAGAAGAATTGCTTGAGCCCAGGAGTTCAAGGCTGCAAGGAGCTATGATCACACCACTTCACTGGGCAACAGAGGGAGACCCGGCCTCTAAACAAACAAACAGAAAGCTGTGGGTCCCTCTATGGCCTTTTTGTCTTTCAAAATCAGAATTTTTTTTTTTTTTAGACGGAGTTTCGCTCTTGTTACCCAGGCTGGAGTGCAATGGCGCGATCTCGGCTCACCGCAACCTCCGCCTCCTGGGTTCAGGCAATTCTCCTGCCTCAGCCTCCTGAGTAGCTGGGATTATAGGCACGCGCCACCATGCCCAGCTAATTTTTTGTATTTTTAGTAGAGATGGGGTTTCACTATGTTGACCAGGTTGGTCTCGATCTCTCGACCTTGTGATCTACCCGCCTCGGCCTCCCAAAGTGCTGGAATTACAGGCTTGAGCCACTGCGCCCGGAATATCAGAATTTTTAATAAGGTCACATTGGGTGCTTTAAGAACCTCAATTATTATAAAGCATAAATTACTTGTAGAGAGAGATCCAAGATGGCCGATTATTCGCAGCTCAGGATGGTAGCTCCCAGTGAAAGCACAGAGAATGAGAGGACACCACACTTTCAGATGAATTTTTGTTGCTCACGGACCAGTAGATTCCCAGTGGAGGAGCCCCACGGGTCGCCAGTGCAACTCTTGTGGCCGGCACAGCGGTTTTACCAGTGCCCTGGTGCAGTGGTTTTACCAGCGCCCCAGTGCAGCGGTTCTTGGTGCAGAGTAAACGAGACTGGGCCCCCTTTTGGTCAACGTTTGGAGCTCCCGGAAGGCAGAGTTGCCTATTCAGCTGATTGAAAAAGGGACTCAAGAGAGAAGCCATACCAGAGATTCCCAGACAGAAAAGCACCAAGAATCTTAATGCCGCTGTTGTAGCCGGTGCAGTGGTTGCTCAGATTTTGGTGCTGGGAATCAACAAGTTGGAGGTCCACTCAGAGACCTAATTTGAAAGTCAGTAACTACAAAGATGACAGGTGGATAAATTTACAATGTCGGGAAGAAACCAGTGTAAAAAGGCTGAGAATACTCAAAATCAGAACGCCTCTCCCTCTACAGGGGATCACAGTTCCTCATCAACAAGGGAACAAGACCCGATGGAGAATGAGTACGTTCTAATAACAGAATTAGGCTTCAGAAGGTAGATAATAAGAAACTTCTGTGAGTTAAAAGAAAATGTTCTAGTCCAATGTAAAGAAACTCAGAACCTTGAAAAAAGGTTTGACAAAATCCTAATGAGAATAAACAATTTAGCGAGGAATAAAAGCGAATTAATGGAACTGAAGAATATAATACGAGAACTCTGCGAAGTATCACAAGTTTTAACACTCGAATTGATCAAGCAGAAGAAAGGATATCAGAGGTCGAAGACCAACTTAATGAAATGAAACGAGAAGACAAGATTAGAGAAGAAAAAGAAAAAAAGGAATGAGCAAAGTCTCCAGGAAATATGGGACTATGTGAAAAGACCTAATTTACGTTTAATAGGTATACCTGAATGTCATGAAGAGAATGAATCCAAGCTGGAAAATATTCTTCAGGATATTATTCAGGAAAACTTTCCTAACCTAGTAAGGCAGGACAATACTCAACTCCAGGTAATACAGAGAACACCACAAAGATATTCCTCAAGAAGAGCAACCCCAAGACACATAATCATTAGATTCACCAGGGTTGAAATAAAGGAGAAAATTCTAAGGGCAGCTAGAGCAAAAGGTCAGGTTACCCATAAAGGGAAGCCTATCAGACTCACAGCAGATCTCTTAGCAGAAACCCTGCAAACTAGAAGAGAGTGGGGATCAATATTCCATATCCTCAAAGAAAAGAATTTTCAACCCAGAATCTCATATCCAGCCAAACTAAGCTTCATAAATGAAGGAAAAATAAAATTTTTCACAAACAAGCAAGCACTCAGAGATTTCATCACCACCAGGCCTGCTCTACAAGAGCTTCTGAAAGAAGCACTACACACAGAAAGGAACAACCAGTATCAGTCATCCCAAAAACTTACCAAAAGGTAAAGAGTATTTTCATAATGAAGAATCTATATCAACTAATGGGCAAAATACCCAGCTAGTATTAAATGACAATATTAAACTCACAAGTATCAATATTAATCCTAAATTTAAATGGATTAAATGCCCCAATCGAAGACACAGACACGCAAATTGAATAAAAAGTCAAAACCCATCGGCATGCTGTGTCCAGATCCATCTCATAAGCAAGGACACACAAAGACTCAAAACAAAAGGTTGGAGGAAGACTCACCAATCAAATAGAGAGAGAGAAAAAAAAAACAGGAGTTGTAACTTTCATCTCTGACAAAATAGACTTTCATAGTAACAAAGAAGGACATTACATAATGGTAAACGGATCAATGTAACAACAGGAGTCAATGACCATAAATATATATGCACCCAATATAGGAGCACCCAGACACGTAAGACAAGTTCTTAATGACTTATAAAGAGACTTGGACTCCCGCACAATAATAGCGGGAGACTTTGACACCATATTTTTAATATTTGACGGATCAACGAGATAGAAAATTAACAGGGACATCTATGATATGAACTCAGAACTGAAATAAGTAAACTCAGTGAATATTTATAGAATTCTTCACCCCAGGTCCACAGAACGTACATTTTTTTCAGTATCACATTACACCTATTTTGAAAGTGACCACATAAATGGAAGTAAATCACTCTTCAGCATTTGCACAGCATTTCACAGATTTAAACGAAATATTGGTTGGCTGTTTGTTTGTTATTTTCTTCCCTTATTCCTTCCTGTCTCTGCTGTTAAGTACAATTATCAGCATAAAAGAGGTTTTTAATACCTATTTTTAGATTGCATTCCAGCCTGGGCAGTAGAGCAAGACTCCTATTCTCTCTCCCCCTTTCTCTTTCTCTTTCTTTCTTAAAAAAAAAAGAAAAGAAAAGAAATTACTTGTAATAAGCAGTACTAAGACTCCACAATGCACATCTCAGAAGCATTCTCAACAACCATTAAACATTTTGAATTCAATCTTCGGTGAAACTAGTATTTTATTAACTACAAATTCCAGTTAAATACAACAAATATTAATTAAATAGCTATTTTATATGCAAATGACATTGCCCGAGGCTTTGTTAGGGAAAAAAGTTAAAATATCTAAATCTTTAATTGAGTTTATAATCTTGCAAGGAATATAAGATATGCAGTCATAACTACTAAGAAATAAAAAATCATGTCCACAAGAGATGAATAAAGGAAAATATCATTCAGAGAACGATGGTTGTTGGAAACAGGATTTGAACATCTGAATCTCAACAGATAATTATCTGGGAGTCAAACAGTATCATAAAGCATGAGAGAAGGACAGTGTGGCACATGTGAGTGCAGAAAATCATTCATTTTGGCTGGAACATAAGGTGGATTCAGGGGAGTAGTAAAAAATAAATAAAGTAAATAGTCTGAGAGAAGATCATGGGGCTCCTTGAGAGTCAAGTTAACCTTTTTATAATTCATATAACAGAAAGGTTGGAGTCATTAAAGATTTTTTATGAACAAGTGGCTTGTCTAAATTTAGTATTTTAAAAACTAGTCCAAACATGTATATGAGAAGGATTAAAAGGGAAGGTATGAAAGCTGTGTTTTGTTTTATATTAATAGGTAACAATGAGCAAATCGTATTCTCTGAATAAATATCTAGACATACATTTTGAGGATTATTATAATTATCAAGCACTGTGTTCATTTCAAATGTGCATCAATATTTTGTGAACACCATGAAGGTGTTTTATAGATGTCATAAGCAAGCAACATGTGCACTGAGCTCTGAAAACTCTATGTTTATAATATTAATCAAACTAACTCCTGTTCATCTAAAGGAGGAATAGATGTCTTTAAGAACAAATGAAAAACTAGGGTAAATGTGAAAAATTCCCTTACTTATTTTCAAACAAGTGCTCCTCCCAAAAAAATTGCAAATAATTAAGTTTCTTTAATGGTGAACATATCTGATTAGTAGACATATGGCAGGAGCAGCAAATGAGCAGATCAAGTTGAAGTCCTAGTTACCAACATTACCAATCTGTTAACGTTGACAGGATGACTCATTTTGACTGTTCCTTTTATATCAATAAATGAGTGGATTTCAACTACTCTAAATAGGAAAGCTAAAAGCAGTGTTGCTAAAAGTGCATATCAAACTAATAATTTTCTGATGCTGTTTTGGTATATCCTACAAATATTTGTAGGACAACAACTCAAAAGAGAAAAAATATCTTATGCCTTTGAGGTCTGTACTGAATGCTAATGCATTTGTATATGATGGATTTAATACAGAACTGAGAATAAATGACTTTCAGCAGCTGCACTCTAGACCTATAAATCGCTCTGAGTACTACAAAATCCATACAGAGGAAGAACAGCTGGATAATTTACACCGCAGGTATTTGTCCAAAAAAAAAAAAAAAAAGCTGAAAATACAGAACCTTATTTGTTCCTTTTTCAGAATACACACTTCTACAAAAATTAAACATTATCTTTCTAGAGCATCTATTAGGATAGGCACATCTATGCACATCTTGACTTGCTGCTCTTTTAAAATAAAGAATCATAATTCCTCTTATTTTAAGGAGCACCTTTTAAAAGGATAAAGGCAACAAAGAATACAACTTTTCCTTATAACCAAACACAAGCACAAAGAAAAGTCTGTTAATGTTTATTTTGTGTTCCAATTGCTATGCTCTGGTAAAATCCTACAAAAGGAAACACATTAACCAGATGACTTGCAGAGCACAGTGATACCAAAAATAGTACTTAAGTTAATACACTAATTGCAAAGTTGCAGAGATTAAGTTCATCATTCTAGTTCTTGGATAAACTTTTGGAGAGGGAGTATTTAAAGTTTAATATAAGGGCTGTCTTAAACATCTTAAAGAATAACAGAAGCAGTAAAAATGTGCTCCATATATGTGAACTCCAGAAATAGAAAGCTGTAGTTACTAAAGGAATATTAGCTCTTCTGTAGGCAACCAAATTATCCTCTTGCAACTTCCATTAAAGTCAATACAAGAGAGTGTCTAAGGGCTAATTTTGCTCACAAATCTACCATTGTTTGAGTTTTTATATGTAACACTAATTCACAAAGAAACCATACGACCTTGATAATAGCAACAAAGAAAAATTCTTAAGTCCTCACAAGGTAATTACTGTCATCTGTATGTAGAAATTAGACAATACGTCAATATTTGAACCTATTTTCAAATGATCCTATCCCAGGTTCAGAAATCTAAACATTCCTAAAACAATGATTAACAACAACCAATTGGTGTTATTCTCCAAATCATGCAATCTAGTGGACTGTAATTCTAATATTATAAAAATGCTATGATGGCAATACCCACGAGCAACAGAACAGACAGCTTTATCTGGCTGCCAATTTCACATCCACTGAAAACAAAAGAAATACGTGAGGTTATTCGTAATTGACACCTGTCAATTTTTCTTCTCATACACTACTGATATGGTTGGGCTTTGTGACCCCACCCAAATCTAATTTTGAATTGTAATCCCCATAATCCTCATGTGTCTAGGGAGAGACAAGGTAGAGTAATCCAATCATGGGGTTGGTTTCCCCAAGCTGTTGTGATAGTGAGTTCTCATGAGATCTAATGGTTTTATAAGGGGCTCTTCCCCCTTGTCGCAGCACTCATTCTATCCTGCCACCCTGTGAAAAAGTTGCCTGGTTCTCTTTTGTGTTCCACCATGATTGTACGTTTCCTGAGGTGCCCCCAGCAATGTGGGACTGTGAATCAATTAAACCTCTTTCCTTTATAAATTACCCAGTCTCAGGTATTTCTTCATAGCAATATGAGAATGGACTAATACAACTACAGTCTTCTAATCACTTTATTTTAAAATCAGATAGCTTGGAGCCCAAAGAAGGCCTCAATCTCCGTCAACTGTCCTTAATCTGAACTCAGTTTTAGCACACTCACAGCCGCATAGGATATGAACTCATTTAGCAAAATGCCAGGGAAACAATCATAAGCATCCAATAGTAGAAGTAAGCAAAGACTGACAAAGAATCCAAGCCCTAAAGTCACCAAAAGGTTGAACAGTTTAAAAAGAAGTAAGCAAAGACTGACAAAGAATCCAAGCCTTAAAGAGACCAAAAGGTTGAACTAGACACACTCGTTTACGTGAAGTTGATGTCATGCAGGTAACTGTAGGACTTAAGCTGTATTTCTTTCAAGTTATGCTGCTTACTAGCTCACAGTCTAAACCACCAACCAGATGGCTAATTGCACAGCAGACATTCTTACATTGCCTTAAACTATGAATAGAGGGCTATTACTAAATATACAAAAAAAAAAGAAAGAAAAGTAACGTTGCTTATGGCCCACTAAACTATATACATTTATATGATTCTTTTCCCTATACCTCTGTCACAACTTTGGATCTTTTCTAGAGTCTCTCTTAGGAGTTCATCCACTGAACTGAGCTAAGTTTAAATGCACTACTTAACTATTCTCTAATTCTGAAGGTGCCCTAATTTCTCAAGTGAAAATACCCTGTGGTTCCAAACTCAACTCAACTTATTTCAAGACTAGTAGAACCCAATTTTTTAAAATGTCCATTAAGGCTGGACACAGTTGCTCATGCCTGTAATCCAAGCATTTTGGGAGCCTGAGATCAGTGGATCACTTGAGTCCAGGAGTTCAAGACCAGCTTGGGCAATATAGCAAAACCTTGTTTCTACAAAAAAAAAATACAAAATGTATCTGGGAGTGGTGCTCCATGCCTGTAGTCCTCGTTACTTGGGAAGCTGAGATGGGAGGATCGCTTGAACCCAATAGTTGGAGACCATAGTCAGCTATAATTGCACTGCTGCACTCTAGCCTGAGCAACAGAGTGAGACCCTGCCTCAAAAAATAATAATAAATAAATAAAATGCCCATTAAATAAGTATCTTAGGCAAAATTAATACTTTATTAATTCATAGTTGTGGAAACCAAGCCATTTTAGCAGTAGAGAATACTGCTAGTATTGTAAGTAATGTTCAAAGAACAGGGAAGAAAATTTTAGTTCTCATAGTTTATAATGCACTAAAGCATCTTGATAATTACTTGTTAAAGTTCCTGGCCTCAAATAATCTTATAATTTGGAGAATATTTTCTGATTGGTCTATTATTACTCCATGTAGGTGTGTAACTATCCTCTGTATAGAGGTATTTTCATAAACCTTTATATCCCACAACACAATACTGCTACTTGATAAATAATTCTCTAACTCATCACTCATCAAAATCTACCATTTCCACTTATTATCGTTAATCATCCTAGCTCACGTGGGTCCCTCTCTCATGTAAAGTCCCATACTACTTATTACTTGTAGCATAATATAGTAGTTACAATCACACAGTTTTGATCCGAGCCATTCTGCATCAGAGTTCCATCATTTGTTACTCAGGAGACTGTGGAGAAGTCACTTAACCAGCATAAGTTATATTCCTCATATCTAAAATGGAAATAATTATATCTATTTCCCAAGGTTTTTATGAGAAATAAATAAAACCATATATGAAAGTGCTTACAATTCAATAGAAAGCAGGAAAAGATAAAAATAAATTTTAAAAAATACAACTCCATAAGACAATCCAATTTAAAAATGGGTAAACTATTTTAACAGACACTTACAAAGACAGACATATAAATGGTTATTAATCACATGAAAAGATACTTAAAATTATAGTCATTAGGGGAATGCAAATTAAACCACCATTAGATGCCAATACACATCTGCCAAAAGCTAAAATTCCAGCAACCAGAACTCTTATACATTAGCCAAAGAGTAAAATGATAAAACTGCTTCAGAAAATAGTCAGTTTCTTATAAAATTGAAAATATATTTATCCTATGACCAAATAATTTCATTCTTATTTATTTAAGAGAAATAAATATTTCTGTATCCACAGAAAGACTTGTGTATGGATGTAAATAGCACTTTTTTTTATGATAACCAAAACTTAGAAACACCCAGGTGTCAATAAATAGTGAAATATATAAACAAATTCTGGTATGCTACTACTCTCCTATAAAAAGAAACAAACTACTGGTATATATAATGACATAGATGAATATAAAATATGTCACACCATGTGAAAGAAGCCTTACACAAAACAGAATATACTGTGTGATTCAATTATCATAAAGTAATAAGAACAGGCAAAACTAATGAATGGTGGAAAAACTGAGAATACTGGTTATCTAGTGTGGGAGGCACTCCTGGCTCGGAAGAGGGATAAAGGAACTTGAAACTCTCTGAGATTATGGGTTACATGGATGTGTGTATTCATCAAAACTCAGAATATCTACACTTAGAATTTAGGCATTTAAACAAACGTTTTGCCATAAATTTACTATAAAACAAAAATAAAGGAAAATAACTATAAATTAAAATGAGAAAACATATCTATTGATACACATAGAGTAAAATAATTAAACTGAACAAAGAGATTCTCAGAACTTTTCTTAATTCAGCTTTATGCCATTACAAGAGAAAACTATAAAATATAACAGAAAGATTCAAATAAAAGAAATGGAAAAAAAGTTACAAAGCAGATATTAAATAAAAGAATGTTCAGTAAGTTAAGAATAAAGAAAATATTATTTTTTTATCAGACCAAAAGATGTTTAGGCCAAAAAGGGTTACTAATATATAAGGGCCAACAGATAAAGACAATAGGAATATTTACCAGTAAGTAATTAGAATCCTTGATTTCCATGACCTCAATAGCATAATCACAAATATGTGAAACAATAACTGACTGAATAATGAAGACATGTTGGCAAATTTACAATCACAATGAGAGATTATATCAAATCTTTTTGATACTTTAAAATTAAGGAGATAGCCTGGTGCAGTGGCTCATGCCTATAATCATAGCCCTTTCGGAGACTGAGACCAGCAGATTGCTTGAACCTAGGAGTTCAAGACCAGCCTGGGCAATAAGGCAAAACTCCATCTCTACAAAAAAAAACAAAAAAATTAGTCAAGCATGGTGTGTGTGCCTGTATTCCCAGCTACTCCGAGGCTGAGATAAGAGGATTCCTTGAGCCCAGGAGGTCAAAGTTGCAGTGAGGCGTGATCAAGTCATGGCACTCCAGGCTGAGGAACAGAGCTAGACTCTGCCTCAAGAAAATAAAAATTTTAAAAATTTTGAAAAATAAATAAGAAGACAAAATATCAGTAAGAATATATCAGATTTGAACACAATTTTTTAAAATTTAATTAACAAATATAGAATTACTATATATATGCAATTATAGAATATATATTCTGATTAAAGCATTTATAGGACATTTACACTACTGACCACCTGCTAAGCCAGAAAGCAGAGCCAGTCTCAATATGGAGAATCAATATTATACACCCACATTTTCTAACCACAATGATAATACATTAGAAATCAGTAAACTGGGGCCGGGCGCGGTGGCTCAAGCCTGTAATCCCAGCACTTTGGGAGGCCGAGGCGGGTGGATCACGAGGTCAAGAGATCGAGACCATCCTGGTCAACATGGTGAAACCCCGTCTCTACTAAAAATACAAAAAATTAGCTGGGCATGGTGGCGCGTGCCTGTAATCCCAGCTACTCAGGAGGCTGAGGCAGGAGAATTGCCTGAACCCAGGAGGCGGAGGTTGTGGTGAGCCGAGATCGCGCCATTGCACTCCAGCCTGGGTAACAAGAGCGAAACTCTGTCTCAAAAAAAAAAAAAGAAAAAAGAAAAAAGAAATCAGTAAACTGTTCCAAAGAAATAATAGTAGCAACACATGTGGTCCTTGCTAAGTGTTGGGCACTGTTCTGAGTATTTTAAATACATTATTACTTTCAATCCTTGTAACAACTATATAAGGTAGGTACTGCGATTATCATCCCTGTTCCATAGATAAGCAAAATGAGGCAGAAAGAGAAGAAATAAGGTGCTAAATAACCACACATGTGCACACCTAAGTGCTGGAGCTCAGCTGTGGTCCTTGGCAGCCTGGTTTTGGAGGTCGAACTCTTAGCCAAAGTAACATTAGGATCAAAGAAAACATCTTTATGTAAATTAGATAATAGGTAAGAAACATAGATCAAACTACAACAGCTACATATTACCTGGAGGAAAATAAAGAGCCTTAAACATACGTGTTAGAAATTACTTTTAAAGGCCGGGAGCGGTGGCTCAAGCCTGTAATCCCAGCACTTTGGGAGGCCGAGGTGGGTGGATCACGAGGTCAAGAGATCGAGACCATCCTGGTCAACATGGTGAAACCCCATCTCTACTAAAAATACAAAAAATTAGCTGGGCATGGTGGCGCATGCCTGTAATCCCAGCTACTCAGGAGGCTGAGGCAGGAGAATTGCCTGAACCCAGGAGGCGGAGGTTGCGGTGAGCCGAGATCGCGCCATTGCACTCCAGCCTGGGTAACAAGAGCGAAACTCCGTCTCAAAAAAAAAAAAAAAAGAAATTACTTTTAAAAAATGACTGACAATAAATGTGCTAAGCATGTTAAAAACTCAAGAAATTGAAAAAAGAATAACAGTAAACCCTAAAAGAAGGAAGGAAATGATAAGGATTAAATCAGAAATTAATGAAATGGAAAAAATAAAGACTAATACATTAAAAAGGGCACTTCTAAATTCAAAAAAGCAGAACCAAACTAGAATTTTCCCATTGGTGTTTACAATGTTTGGGAGGCATGTATCACATTTTAAACTGTCCTAAGAACTATCTTATTTAATTCACACGTATTCCTGAGCTTTCTCCTTTTCAGGTTAAATCCACACAATTTCTTCAGCCATCTTTACTGATCCTGCTTTCTAGCCCTTCACTAATTTCCATTTATTGTCTTCTGATTTTTTTCTACTTCTTCATAGTCTTCTTATGGATCTGAACACGAGCTCAGAACTTTAATAAGAATCCAACTGGCACTGAGCATACTTGGAAAATCACTTCTGGGTTTTACATTATAAAAATTTAGAACGATTGTATAAAATGAATTGTAACATGTTTCAGGAAACTTTAAAAATGTTCAGATAATACTAATGGGGCTTCATAAGAATATCACCAAAATACAGACTCACCAAGACTGGCCTTTCATTGTCACTAACTGCAAATTAAATCTGCAAACATCATCCTCAAGATTTTACAATTAATTTTAACAGATTATGGAACAATTTAGAACAGCCTATCCATCATAACAAATTTCTGAAACAACATTACTGTCTGATTGGAGAGTATAAAGATTACTGTGTTTCCTTGTTTACTTTTCAAACCAGGGATCAAAAATTGAAGTATAGTCACCAGTCAGAAGTTGTTGCAGTAGCCTTCAAATAAGTTTAATTACTTACTGATACCTTTCTAGAAATTCTATGCAAAGGAAGAAATCGATACTGAAATAAGTATTTATGGACAAAGATTCTCAGTGCAGTATTGTTGGTAATATTAAAATCCAGAAACAAACTAAATATCCAAAAATAGAGCCGTTGCTAAATAAATTAGAGTATATCCCCACAAAATAATATTATGCATCCATTGTATTTGTATTTTTTAAGTTAATTCTATGTGGTAATGTATGATATACGAAATACAAACAGAAAGTAAACTCTTTAAAATTAAATATGGTTGGTACATTTACAGATGAAATGATATTATGATTGGCATTTGCTTCAAAATAATATGTGAGGGGAATGAAGTGGGTGTGACAGATGAAACAAGATGGATTGTGAACTGATAATTACTGACGTTGGGTGATAGGGACACAAAGGTTCATGACAGTATTTTTTCTACTTTGATAATGTCAGAAATATTCTATAATAAAAGTTTAAGAAATCTATATGTACATTATGGTTCTAATTATAAATCTATAAATATACATATATACAATATTATAATATAACTAGTATTGTATAACATATGTTCAACTTGAAGAAAATACTACCAAAATATTGAGGTTGGCCGAGAGTCATGGGTCATTCCTTATTCATTAATACTTTCTTTCTTTATACTTTAAGTTCTGGGGTACATGTGCAGATCGTGTAGGTTTGTTACATAGGTATACACATGTCATGGTGGTGGTTTGCTGCATCCATCACCCTGTCAACTACATTAGGTATTTCTCCTAATGGCATCCCTCCCCAATACCCCTACCCCCTGCTGTTCCTCCCCTAGCCCCCCACCCCACAGGCCCCAGTGTGTGATGTTCCCCTCCCTGTGTCCATGTGTTCTCACTGTTCAACTCCCACTTATGAGTGAGATCATGCAGGGTTTGGTTTTCTGATCTTGTGTCAGTTTACTGAGAATTATGGTTTCCAGTTTCATCCATGTCCCTGCAAAGAACATGAATTCATCCTTTTTTATGGCTGCATAGTATTCCACGGTGTATATGTGCCACATTTTCTTTATCCAGTCTATCATTGATGGGCATTTGGGTTAGTTCCAAGTCTTTGCTATTGTGAACACTGCCACAATAAACATATGTGTGCACGTGTCTTTATGACAGAATGATTTATAATGTTTGGGTATATATCCAGTAATGGGATTGCTGGGTCAAATGGTATTTCTATATCTAGACCCTTGAGGAATTGCCACACTGTCTTCCACAATGGTTGAATGAATTAATCTACACTCTTACTAACAGGGTGAAAGCACTCCTATTTCTCCACATGCTCTCCAACATCTGTTGTCTCCTGATTTTTGTAATGATCGCCATTCTAACTGGTGTGAGGTAGCATCTCAATGTGGTTTTGATTTGCATTTCTGTAATGACCAGTGATGATGAGCTTTCTTTAAAGCTCTTTATTTCTTTATTTTCTAATAAATGGTTTTTTCAACACCATTTATTAAATAGGGAATCCTTTCCCCATTGATTGCTTTTGTCAGGTTTGCCAAAGATCAAATGGTTGTAGTTGTGTGGTGTTCTTTCTGAGGACTCTGTCCTGTTCCATTGGTCTATATCTCTGTTTTGGTATCAGCACCTTGCTGTTTTGATTACAATAGCCTTGTAATATAATTTGAAGTCAGGTAACGTGATTCCTCCAGCTTGGTGTTTTTTTGTATTTGTTTTCGTTTTTTTTTTCCTTAGGATTGTCTTGGCTATGCAAGTTCTTTTTTGGTTCCATATGAAGTTTAAGGTGTTTTTTTTCCAGTTCTGTGAGGAAAGTCATTGGTGGCTTGATGGGGAGAGTGTTGAATCTATAAATCACTTAGGGTAGTATGGCCATTTTCATGATATTAACTCTTCCTAACCCCAAGCACAGAATGTTTTTCCATCTGCTTGTGTTCTCTCTTATTTCCTTGAGCAGTGGTTTGTAGTTCTCCTTGAAGAGGTCCTTCACATCCCTTGTTAGTTATATTCCAAGGAATTTTATTCTCTTTGTAGCAATTGTGAATGGGAGTTTACTCATGATTTGACTCTCTGTTTGTCTATTATTGGTGTATAGGAATGCTTGAGATTTTTGAACATTATCCTGAATCAAACTTCTAAGTCTTCCAAGTATACATATATACACCGTGGAATACTATGCAGCCATAAAAAAGGATGAGTTCATGTTCTTTGCATGGACATGGATGTCCCTGCAAACTTCTAAGTCTTTCTAAGTCTTCTAAGGCATCCCAGGTCTTCCAAGATACTACTTTAAAGTGTTTACCATTTTTCTAATTCATGCTTTCAAGTAGCACTTCATATGCTTAAGAAGAATATACTGATCATCACTCCACTTTATTGTGTCAAATTATCTTGAACTCTTAAACACATAATCCTACACAAGATGACTATTTCTACCATGGCAATCCATGTGGTTTTTTGTTCAATGCCCACTGCCCTCTGAGGCAACTGGCTTTCAGTACACCAGAATGGTCCTTTATTGGCTGAGCACATTGATGGGTGGTTGTATGCAGTTTGAAGAAAAATAGGAGATAATTAAGTAAAATAGAGAGAAAAGAAACCTAAAGTTGGATAAAGATAACCTAGAGGAAAGGTAGTCAGGAGTTGGAGCAGATGAATGCTTCTTAGTCCTGAGAAGACTAAAGTGTAAAGAATCGCCTTGGCAGCATGGTAGTGTCAGAGGCCTTCAAACCAGAGCAACTTCATCTTAAACAGGGGCTGGGTAAAATAAGGCTGAGACCTACTGGGCTGCATTTCTAGGAGGTTAGGCATTCTTAGTCACAGGATGAGAGAGGAGGTCAGCACAAGATACAGATCACAAAGACTTTGCTGCTAAAACAGTTTGGGTTAAAGAAGCCAGCCAAAACCTACCAAAACCAAGATGACATCAAAAGTGATCTCTGGTTGTCCTCACTGTTCGTTATATGCTAATAATAATTCATTAGCATGCTAAAAGGCATTCCTACCACTGTCATGACAGTCTGCAAATGCCATAGCAATGTCAGGAAGTTGCACTGTCTAGTTTAAAAAGAGGAGGAACTCTCAGTTCTGGAAATTGCCCACCCCTTTCCCAGAAAACTTATGAATAATCCACCTCTTGATTAGCGTATAATCAAGAAATAACTTAAGCGTTATCAATCAGCAGCCCAAGCTGCTGCCCTGCCTATGGAGTGCCATTCTTTAATCCTTTACTTTCCTATTAAACTTGCTTTCATTGTTCTTTATGGAATTACCCTGAATTCTTTCTTGCACGAGGTCCAAGGGTCGTCTATTAGGGTCTGGATTGGGACCCCTTTCCAGTAACAATAGGACAAAGATGATTTCTGGAGAACATACAGGCCTAACAAAGATTTTTAAAGTAGTTTGTTATGGAATGTCCAAGGTAAAAGCTCTCCTTTGTGGATGAAAATAGTCAAACTCTGTAAAATATCTTAAGAGATTTATTCTGAGCCAAATATGAGTGAACATGGCCCGTGACACAGCCCTCAGGAGGTCCTGAGAACATGTGCCCAAGGTGGTCAGGGTACAGCTTGGTTTTATATATTTTTAAGGAGGCATGAGACATCGATCAAATACATTTAAGAAATAAATAGGTTTCGTTAAGAAAGGCGGGGGGGGGTGGGAGCGTAGGTTCCAGATTATAGGTAAATTTAAACATTTTATGGTTGAAAATTAGTTGAGTTTATCTGAAGACCAAGGATCAATGGAAAGGAATGTTCAGGTTAAGATACAGGTTTGTGGAGACTAAGTTTTATTGTGCAGAGGAATCTCTCAGATAGCAGGCTTCAGAGAGAAAGCAGGTTGTAAAATGTTTCTTATCAGACGTAAAAGGGTGCCAGGCTTTTAGCTGACTATCTCCTGGATCTAGAAAGAAAGGAAGGAAAACAAAGGGGCAAGTGGATTATCTTTAGAATGTGGATTTTCCCACAAGAGACCTTGCAGGGCAATTTCAAAATATGGCCAGGAAATAATATTTTGGAGTAAAACATTTTGACTTTTTCCTTTGTTATGCCAGAGTCAGATTGGAAAGTAAGTCACAATATACAAGGTTCAATAAAACCCATCTGATGAGAATTTATGGTTTGCAGGGCACGACTCCCCAGACCCCTTAGAAAGGAATTTGGGCAAGATAAAAAAAAATCACAGCTTAGTCTTCACCTTCAAAATTTCGACATTACTTACTGATGTTTTAGGCGTGAGTACATTTCTTCTGGAGAATGCAAAGGTGGTGTTGAGTCCTGAGTTGTTTGATTATGGAAAAATAATAAGAAAAGCTGACATACGGGATCCATACTAAATAAGTGACATTTATTGCACCCCAAATACATTGAGTCAGTCATAAAACCCAGAGTCTAAGCAACACCAAGCCTTTGGGAAAGACTAATGATATACAACCATTAACCCATCGTTAGTCTATTTGTATACATACATAACAATAACGTTTAAACCTGGAGAGAGCCATAAAAATCATTTAATTGTAAACCAAAATGTATCTGATACAGGTCTCAATCAATTTGGAATTTTATTTTGTCAGGGGTAAGGACACCTTATTAAGAAATAAACAGAATCGGCCGGGCGCGGTGGCTCAAGCCTGTAATCCCAGCACTTTGGGAGGCCGAGGCGGGTGGATCACGAGGTCAAGAGATCAAGACCATCCTGGTCAACATGGTGAAACCCCTGTCTCTACTAAAAATACAAAAAAATTAGCTGGGCATGGTGGCACGTGCCTGTAATCCCAGCTACTCAGGAGGCTGAGGCAGGAGAACTGCTTGAACCCAGGAGGCGGAGGTTGCAGTGAGCCGAGATCGCGCCATTGCACTCCAGCCTGGGTGACAAAAGCGAAACTCTGTCTCAAAAAAAAAAAGAAACAAACAGAATCACAGAAACAGTCTGTATCTTTCTCCACAGATGAACTTGAGGGCCTCTGTATGTTAAAGGAGAAAGTGGGTTGGAGGGGAAGGAGGGAGGGTAATGAAATACACACTGCAAGAGGAAAGAAGCAGGTAGGGTAATAGTCATTTAGGTATTTGTCTTGTGCTCAGTAAATTGGCACTTTGCATAAGATAAGGTGAACACTATGTAGCTACCTAGAGATATTTAACCTTTTACCTGCAGCTATCTGCTGAGGAATAGAAGGGAAGGCTGCTGACTCAGTTTTCAGCTTAACTTTTTCATTTTGGCATAGTGAATTGGGGTCCCAAGTTTTTATTCCCGTTTCATAAAATCTAACCTCCGAAAGCCACCCAGTTAGTTCCAGTCACAGCCAGATAGAAAATCAAGGCTTTTGACTCAATGCTCTTTCAACTACTCCAAACTGATAAGGTATACTGAGGGAGATGGAGGAGGAAAAAAAAAAAAAAAAAAAAAAGAAAATGAAAGAAAAAGGACAGGGAAAATTTCATTCATTGATAATAACAGATGACATCTATCATTATTTCATAAAAGTTACCAAAAATCATATGTATTACACAATTATATAAAAATATATTAAACAATAGGCCCTATTCTAGAAATTGTAGGGGTTCAGAGAACAATATCCCAAAGTATGGTGCTTTGGCATGCTGAGTACTTTTGAATTAAAGGATATTAAAAGGCCTCATAAGCAGCCTCAGAACCAAGACTTTCTGGTCTCCTGCTTCTCACTCCCAAGCACAAGGTGGAACCCTCTCTCTCAAATTCCTTTATCTGAGCTTTTCCAAAAGGCACACAATTATCTTTAATCCCCTCCCTGAAACTTAATTATCTATAGCAAAAAAAAAAAAAAAAAAAAAAAAAACAACTAAGGAATATAACCAAAACTGGATGGACTTGGTGAGAAAATAGTGTCTGTCTCTAGGGCTCATTCAAATTCCAATGAGAACCACTTTACAAGCTAATTTCTGTCTCCTGGTGATGCAGGATTTTCTGCTCCTTAGTTCAACTAAAATCCAGGTTCTTATCTCATGACTAGGAAAAATTAGGCACACGGATACATTGAAAGGTGAGGAGAGCAGAGTTTACTGGCCAAAAAGAAAGCTCTCAGCTAAGAGGTGAGGGGGTCTTGCCAACAGGTTCCCACTTCACAGACTGAATACCAGGTCACCCCACACAAGCTGAAGAGGCTCAGCTCCTGCCCCTGCATAAGGCGTGAATTCCTGGTAACTCCACCCCATTCTCCCAGTGTGCATATGGGCTCCCAGTCCATCGCAGGCAAGCCCAGGCAAGACTCCTTGCAAGTTCCCTTATCTCCCTCCAGCATCTTTCACTGGGATCATTCAATGTCCCTAAAAGTCATTTACAATTCCTCAAAATTGCCTCTATTTCCTCCATTTACCTTTCCTGATGAAGAGGGTATATAAGCTTCAACTGTCTGTCTACTTCTTTGAGTCTCATTTCTGTGAGATTCTCATGTCCATGTATGTGCACAATAATAAATTTTTAGGCCTTTTTTCCTGTTAATCCGTCTATTGCCGGTTTATTTTGGCAAAATATGTCGATCATCAAATCTTCAGAGGGAAAGTAGACTCCACTGCAAAACATACCAATCCTACACATTTTCACCTTTCACATTTTCATCATTATCCTTCGTCCCACCATTCTGTCTTATTTTTTCTCCCATTACTGATTTTAGGTCATGATCTTTATACTTGTGAAAAAAATAATGGGAGTCCAGTCAAATATTTTTCACCTCAAAATGATTCAATCAAATAGCAAGATTTAATTAAATAAGACCAACAGCAGCAATGAAGAATTGTTTAGCATTTTCAAAGTTATTTTCTAACAAAAACGTTCACTTAAGCATACTCTGGCCAATAGTTTATTTATTGCCTGATCTATGTAATCCACTACATTTCATCACTTTGGTTCAGTTACAAGTCCTTTTGTTTTCATTCTGCAGCACCTTCACTAAATGTAAAATATCTAAGCACCCTGAGGGCTCTTTATTTACACTTCTGAGTGACTAGAGAAATCTGTTTGTTTGCAAAGCTTAAAAGGAGCCCAATAAGTCAGGAAAAAAATGCATAGCACTGCTTCTATACTCAGACTAATTTTTTCCTGATATGTATCATGGTTTGCAATTTGCAGATTTTTAAATATTTATAATTCAATAGGGACTCATTTTTAACAAGGTTTATTTGTAATTAAAAAATTAATTTTATAAGATACTTGAATTTCATAGATTGTCACTGTACTTCATGTAATATAGCATGAAAAAATGTCTAATGCGACAATCACTCATACTATATTATTAATCATGAATAACTGATATGCAATCAATTCACTTTATTTCTGAATATAAATATCCCACCAGCCAAATGGACCAAATTCAATTTATCATACTTTTTAGAGGACACTTTCAATGTAACAAGAATGATAATGATTTCTAAGAAAGAAATCCTTGGATTATGCTTTCATAAGATGCATTCATTCATTCACTGATCCATCGAATAAATATTGACTACTCTCTGCATAAAAAACCATATGACAATGCACAGAGTTGCCAATCATTGGGGACAACAGAAAAATACTAAGTTTCATTTTAATGATATTACCAGTACGTCTTATCACACAAATAATGATTTCACATTATCATTTAAAATAAATTAACGAGAAAATAAGACTATCATAAGAAATATTATCTTTTAACTTAGACTTTCTATTAGAAATAATTCTGCTCTATTCCTTAAGCAACTTGGTCCAAAATTTATTTACAATTTTGTAACTATATATTGAATCTCTACTATATGTCAGGCACTGCTAGTCTTGAACATTCAAAAATGTTCCTAAGCCTAGCTGTGGAGAGATATACAAAGGCACTAATATAAATAGTACAATGTCATGATGAATGTCTTCCTGCGTGTATACTGCCATGGGAACACAAATTTGAGTAGGATGCAGAGAATGCAATTCATAGGAAAAGGCTTCTCAAGAGAAGTAATATTTAATCCAGGCATAAATATGAAAAGGAAAAGGAAAAGGAAGAGCACCTTCGTATCTAAAAAGCAATTGCTTAACCCAGAGAAACATAAGTCTACTTTTATGCTTTCTTTCCTCACACTTTATGTTTTGCTCTTACATTATGAGATATAAATTACATCTTTAAGCATTATAAACCAATAAATACAGTTTTACAATTTATGAAATTGTCTCAGGAGGATGGGGCTTTGGGGCACCTCCAAATCCATTCTTCTCTTTTCAGTGGCTGCTCAGCTGTGGGTTTCACAGCTACCATGGTTGTATGACGACTGACTTTCAAGGTTGGTGCTCAGAAAACAATGCCTCAAAATGAAGGCCTTAGCAGTAGCTCAGAAGCAAACATTTTTCTTTGACCTTCTTCTGCCCTCCTGTCCCTTAGTCTCATTCTCCCTCAAGGCTAGCCATGGAAACTAGAATCTCTCTTCCCCAAGGTGTATCAGAGAAAGCAGGACCCCTTTTCCCACAAGCCAGCCATAGAAACCTAAAAATGGTCTACATAAAAACTGGCCATAAAGAAATTATCGAATATATTTTGTTTGACTGTAGATCAAAAGACCCTCATTCCAGAGGGGCCCCTGTCCCATACTCAGAAGAAGGGACTGCTACACAGACAGAACAAGAATTGACATAGACAGGCCTTGCTGGGTTTCCCCACTGAGTCTTTTAACACTAGATCATATTGTTATAGTAGGTAGTCAGACATAAGCAGGATAGGAGAGGGTCCCCTGCTTCTTCACCAGGAATGTCAGACAACCATGAGTTGATGGTCAGGTGGTTGTTACACTGTCTTGCTAAAATAATAATTGGTCGCAGCCAGTGCTAGGAAAAAGCAGTCTCCCAATACACAGAAAACACCTGAAACTGGTAATCAGCAGCTTCCCAGTAAAATCTCAGGAGTTGGGCAAGTGGGCTAAAGCATGCACACTAAGAGGCAAAATGGCAGATGACCTTCCTCTAGGAACACTTAACTGGTAAGGAAAAAATGCCTCAAGTGACCACGTGTACAAATTCAACAAACACAGTGTAGACGCTCCAAAGTCCTAGCAGGTTACTGTGCATCTGGATAGTCCACCCCAAGAAAGAATCAGGATAGAAGAGAAGCAGAGATGCTGACCCCAGAAGCATGCTAATGAAACATATAAAATCCCAAGTTAAAGGTCAAATCACGTATTTGATTTCTCAAGTCACCCACTTGGCCCTCTTTTAAATGTACTTTACTTCCTTTCATTTCTGCTCTAAAACTTTTCAATGAACTTTCACTCCTCCTCCAAAACTTGCCTGGGTCTCTCACTCTGCCTTATGCACCTCAGTCAAATTATTTCTTCTGAGGAGGCAAGAATGGAAGATGGCTGTGGATCCATTTGGATTCACCACCACTAATATCCTTTTGAACAATCATATTTCTTTAGGTCTGTCCATACTTTATTGAATCTAAGCGTAACAGTGCATAATGTCCCCCTGTATCTTTGAGTCTTCATTCTGAAGGCCACTATGTATACACATTGAATAAATGTGTGTGCCTTTTCTCCCATTAATCAATCTGCCTCATGTTAGTGATTTTTCAGCAAATCTTCAGAGGGCCAGAGTGGGGAAAGTGGGGATACTCTCCCTTTGCCCCTAAACAAGGCTATTGTGATCCTAGAGAAAGGAAAATGAAAATAGGGTAAATTAAAATACCACAAAATCATTGTTCTTATAGCAATTCTGCCATTTTTCTTGTTGCAAGCCTTTAGTTAATTTCCAGAATTCTGAAAAAGTTATTTTGACCATTTTTGCCAGTGTCCTCATTGTTTTTAAGGAGTGATTTTTTTCTGATGTCCCCACTCTACCATTTCAAAAGTGCCCCCCTGGAGCTATGTTTTTGAATTACATTTAGCAGTGAATCAATTTAATGGAGAACAAAGAAGCATCTTTAAAGTAATTGACTTTTCAATGAAGTCAAAAGAATTCATGCAGCCAAATTAGTATTATTTTGTTCAAAATCAACATCTTAGAAAGAAATAATTCCATGGTAGTTCACATACTGAAACATATTTTGAATATTTTTATTTGTACTTATCAGCAAGTAAGTAAAAAAAAAATTAATGTTTTAATAATGGCAAATCACCACCCTTTGGGAGAAATTTAATTGAACAAAGTCTAATTAAAAAGGTATTTGATCAGGCTGAACATTTTTTATCTAAGCCAAGTGATGGCTATAAAGTAGTCAGAGTAATATTTGTACTTGGATCATAACCTAACTACAAAAACCTCATTCTAAAAAATAACTTTCCTCAAAATGTTATAACCAATGGAGATAACATTGGAATAAGCTTATAGCATTCCCAGTGGACATATTTGGCTTAACAAATTCTACAGTGAGTATTAAAAATATTGAGAAAAGAAAACTAGCTCAGAGAAGTCTAAGGTATGTGAGGAATACAAAATTTATCAAGCCTGGAGAGACATGATTATAAGACTTCAGTCACACCCACACCGGCTGTGGTACCTATGCCCAGGGGTAATTATTTAAAAGCATTTTTGTTCCTGACTAGCCACCTCACCTACTATCTTCATGTTCCTGAAATTTGTGATACAAAGAAAAACACATAGACAATCAACAGTTTATGTTATCTTAATGTAGATTATTGGTAACAACTGAGGAACTGCCTCTTCTTTTTTTCCTTAAAAGCCCACTTCTAGCTGTTGCTAATCAGAGTATATATTCAGAGCAAATTAAATTTATAGTTCTTTGTGACCATCCTCAAGCGCTGGGCTCAAATACTCTATACTTAATTGTAAAGCAAAAATAAAATTCCCAATCAACTGCATGGGCCCCTCTTGGCCAACAGGACTGCACAGAAACCTAAAATTCTGAATTCTAAGCCCTGACAGGAAGGAGAATGGAAGTCAAACATGACTCATATCCCCTTCCTTTTGGGGTTTAGGCATAACTGACCAGCGTTAAACATTAAAATAGAGATTATAAGACTGACACAACAGACTCTGTGGCAATAAGATGCCAATTCCAACCTGACTCTGGTATCGCATCACATGTTAAAGAGCAGACCCTCAAGAAAATATAAATATTTGACTCCAAAATATACTTCGTTGACAGATTTTTAAATAGCTCTACAGGGGTGTTTTTTTGTGGAGGGGAATTTGCATCTGTAGAGAATCCCCATTAATGTAACCAGGGCTTTCCTTTCCAGGTCTTTCCCAGATATGAGAGATTAACTGACATCTTTTAAGTTCTGAAAAGAGATGTTAACCATCCATTCTCTCTAAAAGCTGCTCCCTATGAGAATTCATCTACATAACAATAATCTGGGCCTCCATAACCTCCCACCGTATCTTTTTTTTTTTTTTTTTTGAGTCAGAGTTTCACTCTGTCACTAGGCTGGAGGACAGCAACTCACCGCAACCTCTGCCTCCCAGGTTCAAGTGATTCTCCTGCCTTAGCCTACCAAGTAGCTGGGATTAAGGCGCCTGCCACCACGCCCAGCTGTTTTTTCTATTTTTAGTAGAGAAGGCATTTTACCACTTGGCCGAGATGGTCTCCATCTTCTGACTTCATGATCCGCTCACCTCGGCCACTGTGCCTGGTCAACCCCCTGTATCTTAACTCAACCATTTCTTTTTCCTTACCTCAGGTCTTTAGACAAAGCTTAACTCTTCCAACAAATTGCCAATCAGAAAGTCTTTGAAACCACCAATGGCCTATAAGCCTCCACTTCAAGATGTCCTGCCTTTTTGGGCTAAACCAATGTATATCTTACATGTATTGATTTATGTCTCTCCCTGCAACTACTATCTCCCTAAAATGTGTAAAACCAAACTATAACCTTATCACTTTGGGTGTACTTTTTCAAGATCTCTTGAGACTATTCCCCAAGCCATGGTCCCTCATATTGGTTCTGGGTAAACCTCTTTAAATATTTTACAAAGCTTTTATACAGAATTTTTCAATGTTTTTCCATTAACATAATAATATTTTCTAAATCTCATTATTTAAGGTTGACAATATCAATTTCATGACTTTACTGTCAGATCTTATATATGTTAAGGCCTTTTATAGACTACTTTTATTCAAATTTGTCAAGCAAGCTAAAAAAAATAGCTAAATACCTATAGATGTCTTTTAGATTCTCTTATTCCATTTCATTTACACTCTTATTATGCTAAATCAAGATGTTATTGATTCAAACTACCATATTATTTCTAGCATGCACACCATCTGATGCAATTTGGCTGTGTCCCCACCCAAATCTCATCGTGCATTTCCATGTGTTATGGGAGGGGCCTGGTGGGAGATAACTGAATCATGGGGGCAGGTCTTTCCTGCGCTGTTCTCATGATAGTGAATAAGTCTCACAAGATCTGATGTTTTTGAAAAATGGGAGTCTCCCTGCACAAGCTCTCTCTTTACCTGCTGTCATCCATGTAAGACATGCTCCTCCTTGCCTTTCACTGTGATTGTCAGGCTTCCCCAGCCGTCTGGAGCTGTAAGTCCAATTAAATCTCTTTCCTTTGTAAATTGACCAGTCTTGAGTATGTCTTTATCAGCAGTGTGAAAATGAACTACTGCACCATCTAATCTACAAACCTCTAAAGAAAAAATTGTACCAGATGTTAGAAAAATTTTTTAAATTATCTATATCATGACATCTCCTCTGAAAGATGTTATAAGCTAGTTGGTGAGCTAAGAAGTAATTTTATTTTCATAAAATATTATACAACTACCAAAATATAATAAATATAACAAATGAGAGAGCATAGAGATCAAAATGGTCTAGAATTTTTAGAAAAGAATTAACATAGGAAATAAGGGTTAAAAGGGCTTTGAAGAATAATTAAAATTTAAAGTTTCATTTCATCATTCTTCCAACTTTTTACACAGTAAGAATTTAATAACGAATTTGCTGAATAAATGTCTACTATATAATTTTGGATGGGTGGTAAGGAGAGAAGACAGCACGGATGGAAAAACAGAATGATGAAAGGCATAGAGATAGAAATAAGCATGACATTTCAAGGGAAAAGCAAAGACTCTAAGCTTTATTGAATCAGATGTCAGATGCTACATGTCACTGTCTAAAAATTATGGGATTGATGAGGCTCAGGACATGCTACCCCAAAATACGACAGTGGGAGACCAGGATATACCACCCCAAATATGCCTTTTTGACATAACGATTTTTTAAAGCTAGTTATTTTGGGAAACATCAGACACAAATGCTCTGAAAAGTACCCTTTTGTAAGAGAAATTTATATAAAGGAAAACTCCATTTGTAAGAGTGCCTCTCTCTGCATTAGTAAGAGACAGATGACTAAATCACTAGAGACTCTTAATCAATGGAGAAGACACAGAGTTAAATCTGCATAGCAAACCTAAACCTTGTTTTACTGTGTTTTTCTTGCCCATCTCATCTTAACTGGGCCTTTCCCACACCCTTCTTTCTTTGTTGTATGTAAGCCTGCCATGTCAACATGAAAACATGTGTGTAAGCCTACAGTTAAAGCTCCTTCTTTGAGACTTACTCCAAATAGATATTTACTCAGTTATCTCCCATATATACAGGAAGTATACATGTTATTAAACTTCTGTTTGTTGTTCTCATGTTAATGTCTTTTGTTACAGGGAGTCCCAACTAATAATTAATGAAAGGTAGAGGAGAAAATTGTTGTTCCTCCTTTATAGCACTGCAAAGCTAGCTACTGGCCTGTAGAAATCATCTGTAAGCATCACATATTTAAGGAAATTGAGGACTAGAGAACTGCTCAAAGTCACTTAGCTAGCAGAGATGTTACGAAAAATCAGTGGGCATCTAAGAAGTGCCTACAATAGATCAGGCACTGAGCTAGACACTACCCTTCACAAAATAAAACTGTAAGTTGGGCCACTGACATTCAGTCTACTGCTCTTTGCACAACTTCACACTGCATAAATGAATAAATTCTCAAATAGGCATCAAAAATGGAATATCCAGAGGAGGCAGTCTAAAGAATTATAATAAATTTTTTTAAGTAACACTTGTTTTGTAAAGAGAAAAGTACATAGAAAGGAAAAGAGAAAAACCATTTGATATAAAATATAACAATATGTTTGCACTAACTCAATTATTTAAAATTAATCTTGTGTTACGTAGGATTATGTCTTTATACAAGTAACGTTTGTTTTTTACAAAGGTTCTTGCAGGCAGGAAATGTGTTTGATTTCTATGTATACTTTTCACCATAACGGCAATATAATGTGTATATTGCTTTGTGTATAGATTTCACCATAACAGCAATATAATGCAGGACTCCATGCAAAGTAAGAAAAAACACCAGGCAATCCATTTTAGTTTCTTTTACACTGACACAGCTTGTTAAGAAGAGCAGTTATATTTTTTATAAATAGGGAGAAGATTTTAGTGCCTCTTTTGGAATAGCAGGTAGTATTCCAGCTGTTTTGGGCTGCTTTGGGCTCTAGGCATTTTAAAATTAATGGGCTGGGCCAAACAAAGGGCATATTTTCATTCTAAGTTAAATGTGCATGCTGGTTTCTAGCAGATACAATATGTTTGTGCAAGTCTGGCACACATTTATTCTTCCAGATAGTAAATGAAGACATTTGCCTTCTAGAGACTCAGCCCTCAAGTCGATTAAAAGAAACCAGCAAATAACACTCAGTTACTCTCACCGTCACATAGAACAAGCTGATTTCTCATGAGAGCCGTATTCAATCTATGACTAAATAATGCCATTTTAAATGCCCATTTGTGGGAAGTAAAACACTACAAAATGAACATACACTTTAGAGCCAGAGAGCCCTTAGTTCAAATCCCAGTTCAGTCATTTACTAGTTGTAGAATCTGTTAATTTCTCTGGACTTTCAGTTTTCTTATCTGTAAAATGGAGACAATATTACTTACTTCATAGGGTTAATGTGAGGATTACATTATATAGCTCATGTAAAGCTCTCAGCAAAATAACTGGCACATAGTTGACACTATGAATGGTGCCTTTTATCTGCCCCTCTGTAATTACTTACTTAAAGTTGCCTGTTATTTAAGCATCTTTCCATTCTTACCAAACTTAAAATTGGTATCAAAAAACTCACCTAATTTTTCTTCTGTTGTATTAAGTAGCAAAAGAAAAGCATTCAAGAAATAGGAAGACCTTCATGATACAAGTTTTCATGTCTGTAAAATTAACTCTGCATTAACTCCTGACTTAAAATTCTGTAATATACTACAAAAGTTTAAAAGAACAGAATATTAATCTAGAGTTTACATAAAAATACTAGCTGTCTCAACTTAAGGCATTTCACAAGCCTGAGAATAATTTCTGGTTTGACTTTGCACCTCTACTGAAAGAAACCTTTCCCTAGCTCCAAACCTGGACAGATTCTTGAGCATGATTCCTTGGCACTTCCTCTGAAGTCTCACCAGAAACAAGAGCTTCTGCTGAGCTACGCTATGATGCCTAGAACGTGAAAAAACATCCTTGGGCCGGGCGTGGTGACTCACACCTGTAATCCCAGCACTTTCAGAGGCCAAGACGGGCGGATCATGAGGTCAGAAGTTTGAGACCAGCTGGCCAATATGATGAAACCCCATCTCTGCTAAAAATACCAAAATTAGCCAGCCATGGTGCACGCAACTGTAGTCCCAGCCACTCAGGAGGCTGAGTCAGAAGAATCGCTTGAACCCAGGAGGCAGATGTTGCAGTGACCCAAGATTGCACCACTGCACTCCAGCCTGAGGGATAAAGTGAGACTCCATCTCAAAAGGAAAAAAAGAGAAAACATCCTTATAGATGTCTTTGTGATGTCCAAACCCATTCCAGACTAGTCAATGGTTTTGCCATCACTTTTATGCAAATATTTTCTAAATATCTTTGCATATAGTATGATGTATTACAAAGATAATCTCCTGGAAGTATTGTGTATGGCCCCCATAAAAGGTACTCCTTATGCACATATTACTCACATTGACTACATATAAATGACTTGAATTTATAGAAGGATTTTTCATCTTACAGCCATTCATACCCAGCTCACAGCCCAAGCCAATGTGCATCCTCCAAATGTAATCAGATGATGTGACCAGCCTTGAAACACTCATCAGACATGTTTTCTAACATATATTCTTGGTCCAATCTAAACTTGGATATTTGGAAACAGACTATTCAGAACACCAGCATTTGATACTGTGTTCAAAGATTGCAGAAAAACATGTAGTTATAATCACTCTAGTACTCTCCCTGATTATATAATTAGGGGTGTAGTTTTAGTCTTAAAAGAGCACCAAATAGGCTTTGAATCATTAAAAGGAACAACTTTTACTGAGAGTAGAAGAGCATCTTTGCCATCAAAATATGAGCTTTTGCAGTCAATGTTAATTTAGCCCATTCTGTAATTGACACTGTTCATAAAAGACATTTAAAATGATTTCATATATTGCTAATAGGCACAGCTTCAACACTATTAAGTAAACCATCAATGTGAAGATCAGAGGTTTATAATCACTGGAATTGATTAGTCCAATCCTCAAAACAAATAGCTTACTATTCTGTGAATTTTTTTTCCCTGGTACAAATGGAAGCAGTATTGTAAAATGTCTGTGAAACCCAACAGGAATACAGATTTGTCCTGTAGCCCACAGTTTTGTAAAAGTTGCTTTAATCATTAAGTTAAGCTTGATGAAAAATCTTTCTATTGCATGTCTTTGAGTCCCCACAACTGAAGCACAGATGATGTCTTTGCATGAGCTTCTATAGGCTTACTTCAAAATTAAAGAAAATCTTAGCATACAAATTCTAACAAGTAGCCTAGCACCACTTTTCATTATTTACCAATGCAACCAATTTAAACAGAACTTATTCAGTTTACAAGATGGATAACTTATCAACTGCTAATCAGAATGTAAATAATGAATTTGTACTGCGTATTATCTGTGCTTTTTTGTTTGTTTGTTTTTTCCCTTCAAATAAGATTGCAATCTTAACAGAAGATGTGGAACAAACCAACTTTCAGCAATATAGTTCTTTCTTTAACAATAACAACTAAAACTACAGTGAAGTTCCATTGCAAGAAACTGCCAAAAATCAAAAGACCCAAGCACCAATACTGACCCACATTGTACTTTGGCACCCGTAATAAGATTACCTCCTTGTGACCTGCTTAAATTCTGGACCCAAAGAAAGCTTTCAGAAAGTTTTTCCAAAATCCTCTGTCACCCGTAAAGCTTCATTCGGGTACTAAATGATAGGTAAATTTAGTAACATAGTACTAGCTACTCGAAAGGCAGGGCCTGGAGGATTGCATGAGCCCAGGAGTTCAAGGTTATACTGAGCTAGGATTGCACCACTGCACTCCACCCTGGTAACAGATGAGACGCTGTCTCTAAATAAATAAATAACAGATCAATGATCTACAAATTTTTGAAAAAGCGCTCTTTAGGAAAAATTCAGCATTTACACATAATATGTATATTTATATATTATATACAAGTTCTAACCTCAGCCTTTATATTAAATAATTAAGCCTTTATATTAAATAATTACTAAACTTTGTTTTTTACTTAGATAAAAAGTGAGTATCAATAGAAGTTCTAATATTTTTCAGATGTTCCACTAGATCATTGTACATGCCTTCTAGGTACTCCACTTTGGAAAATACTGCACTATATGAATCAGGATTGTTAGCTATGGAAGAGGCCAAAAACCATTTAAAAGTCTTAGATATAAAACGAGAAGAGAGAGGGCAGAAAGAAAGCACCAGTCACAAATAACATAAGTTTTAAAGTACATTGAGCATTGTTATATGCCAAAACTTCACATAAATAATCTTAGTAAATCCTCAAAAAAAGCATGAAAAGAGGTATCATTTTTGCTCTTGTACAGATGAGGGAACTAGGATCAGGGTAATTACGTCCAAGGTCTAAGTGGCAAAACCCATGATTGTTAGAGGCCAGGAAAAAGTAAAAGGAAAGCAATTAATCAAATATTTGCCCCTCTCATATTCCAAAATTCTAAAGATCTCTCACCAAAAAGAAGGTGAATCTAGAAACTCATTTATTATCTTGTTATTGTATCCCTTATCTAATCATCTAAAACATGTTCAGTATGTTTATTCAAGGTCTGGAGACAAACAGCAAAACATACTAAATTATTATTAGTGCTTGAGAAACTAATCAATTATCTTATGATTGTCTGTCATTTCTTAAGCAGGTAGCATGTATCCAACAAAGGATGGATGGATAGACGGATGGATGGATGGACAGATGGATGGATGGATGGATGGATTTATTTATTTATTTATTTCAAAGACAGGTGTCTCAGTCTGTCTCCCAAGATGGAGTGGAGTGGCTCACTGAAACCTCAAACTCCTAGGTTCAAAGGATTCTCCCACCTCAGCCTCCCAACTACCTAGGACTACAGGCACATGCCACCATGCCAGGCTAATCGAGAAAAAAAAAATGTAGAGACAGAGTTGTGTCTGTGTTGCCCAAGTTGGTCTCAAATTCCTGGCCTCAAGTAATTCTCCTGCCTCAGCCTCCCAAAGGACTGGGATTACAGGTGTGAGTCACCATGCCTCACCAAAGTCTTTAGACTCTCTATTAGCAGTCTTTAGAACTGTGATATCCTTCATACGGTATATAAATGCTAGTCCCTCTAGTGAATCCCTGCTTACAGTGTTAAGAGATGCAGTAATATCTGCTTTTTCTGATTTTATTTTGGTTTACTGGAGACCTATACAACTTGTGTGGCATGTAGCACCACAAATCCTAATCTCTTCTGTAAAGCTGATTTAAGCAAATTAACCGCAAACATTCGTGAGCAGATATGCTTATTTGCATCACTCTCCTGTATTATAGCCTAAAAGTTATTCATGTCTTGAAGGTGTGGAACTACTGTGACTTTAATCAACATAGCCTGAGACAATTGAGAATTTAATAAGATATGCAAAATCATAAAAATAATGGCTAATATTTATATAATTCTATGTACCAGGATGTGTTCTAAGCATTTTATATGTATTTTATCACTTTGAGTCTTCACAAACACCTCATAAAGTAAATGCTATATGTGTCCCCATTTCCAACCAGGAAAACTAAGGCAACAAGTGGTAAGACATGTGACCAAGGTTACATCACCAGTGGGAGAGCCATTGACCCAAAGATATCTGATTGCAGAGCCTCCTCTATGAACTATTACAGACGTAAAGTAAGACAGTTCAAAATACAGCAAATTGTTAACAAATATGTAGAGCAAATGGCTAACAATATCAATTAAGTACCCTGATACACCTCCAAGACTAGTTGTGCAAACCCTCACAGTGGTACGTCCTGAAATATTCTACCTCATATATGTCTCAGAGATTAGAAGAAGATTCTGCTAATCCATTTTCAGTCACATACTAATTGATATGTGTGTGATGTTGAGTTTGCTTTCTTATTCACCTTTCCTTCTGTAATGTAATAGATGATGTTACAGATTATCAAAAAACAAAAGGTTGAAAAGGATGGACTCTGATGCACAAGGATTCACATCACTCTCCGGCTGTTTTTGGCTAAATAATAAATTGATCTCTCCAAGTCTCAGTTTCCCCTTCCATAAATGGAGATATTGACACCTCCTTCATGAAATATCTGTAAGGAGAAAATGAAATAACATATGTAAAAGAAAATAATACATGTATAATGCTTGGGATGTGGTGAGCTCCCACACTATGCTAGTTATGGTAAATAAAAATAACCCCACTAATACTGGGACAGCTGGGGTTAACAGTGTGATCTATGGTACAAGGACAGAGAAGAGATAGCTGACCTACTGAGTGTTAAAATTGTAAGCTTGGTGTGAAAAATGAATGATCTAGCCTGTGCCACTAGTTTTCTATATGTCTCCACAGCACTTGCTCACCCACCTGTTTACAAAGCATTTGTCCTCTATCTAGCATTTCTCATTGTTATCTCTAACAAGTGATTTCAGTTCATCTTTTCTCATTTCCTGTGACCTGTTCAGAAGCTCATGTACATCTACCATTGTGAGCACCTAAATAGTTTGTTATCTCCTCACACAATACTTCATAGACTAAGCAGCTGATTCACTGGGGTTCATTTTACTATGCAACCATCTACTATGAATATCTAAAGACTATTAAAAGGCCACACCCCCACTCACACACAAAAAGAAAACTTTGCATATTACTATAACCTCTTCACATGGTTTACTAATGTTAACACAGCTTTCCACGCAAAATAAAAGTTGTAGGTACCAAGGGAAAACTCCTTCAGCCTCAAAAGGTTCATGGAAAAATCAATTCACAAAAGGCAGATAAATTACAGAAAAGGCATACAAATGTATTTAATGTGTACATGAGAGCCTTCAGAATGAAAACTCAAAGATGCAGGGGGAATTGTCCATTTTTATGCTTCACTTAACCAAGTATGAACAGCCATATATAAATAAGATTGGACAAAAAGTTTACTACCTAATGCTAATAGATTGAGTGGGGAAGGTCTGTCTGTCTAGATTCTTCTTGGCCTCTCTAAGCATGTATTTCTCTCTTCTGGGTGGGTGTAGGGCAGGACTCTCTCTTTGATGGGGGTGGTCTTAAAACCTACAGTGAAACAATGTCAGTCAGATAATTTATTTATAGCCAGTTTTTACACAGCAGTGCAGAGAGAAAGTTAGAGTAATATTTTTAGGTGTTATAGCTGGATTTGGAAAAAAGAAGTTCTATTTTCTACGGCCTGCCTTGGGGAAGAGGGGTTCTCATTTCTAGGGCTGGATGTCGGCGAATGGGACTGTGAGGAGGGCAGGAGAAGGTCAGAGAAAAGCTTTTGCTTCTGAGACCTTCATTTTGAGGTATTTTTTTTTCTGAGTCCCAAGAAAGTGAAATGGGAATCCAGAAATTTCATGTAAATTTCATGTAAAACAGTAAGCGGAATGATTGTAATATACTGCATTTACTTCTCAAATTTAAATGTCAAATGACACCACATCATTTTACTTTTTCAGATTCCATAATCAGTTACCCTCCCATGTTTATAACTATAAACTCCTACTTGGTTCTTTTCTTTGACCTGCTACAACAAAACCATACTCTAAGGGATGGAACAATTTAATCAACATTTGTAACAAACAAAACTTTGAAAGCTTTAGTTTTACTTAACAGAGTAAGCGGTTAATAAAAAGCCATAAAGCTGTTAATACATTTCAGATTCAAGTAAAAATAGTAATGGCTTTCAAAAAGCAACACTGTTGATTGGCAATATTAAATAGGAACAAATCATTGTAGTTCGGTCTGTGTTTAACGCAGAAAGTCCTGTGTTCACCAAGTATCACAATTAATGTTTTCCAGTAACTCTAATGGACTCACTGGGGTTTGGAACTTTGGTAACTATCAGCATGTGAAACCCTTTCCTCTTTATCCAATACTAAATAAGTGAACCATTCTAGTTTAGGATATTGAGTCATATAAATTCCTAAAGAGAATTAGTAAATTAAGAATAGTCAGTAAAACATAACCATCAGCAATTCTCTAAATGGAAAGGAGTTATAAATACTACCTATTTCCTTGTTCATATCAGGTTACATAAAGGAATTATTCCTGAAAATAAATTCACTAAGCTTGATCAACTAGACTTTATTTTTTATAAGTAGATTAGATTTTTTCAGCATAACATTTTGAGGAAAAGTTCCTCTTAGAAGGCAGTTGAAGGAGCCCTGTTAAAGTATATAAAGTATATAAAGCTTACAGATAAAAATCAGTTTAAATTGTAGCTATCCATGAATGTCAATTTCTATTACAGGTCAGAATTTAATTAATTTTGTCTCATTTAATAAATATTCTCATATTGTATACAATTCCTGACTAGATACTATCTCAGAATTCTACGTAGTTCAAAGTACTAGGGATTATTTATGACTGGAACATGTTATCAATGTATATATTAAATTTTCTTCTCCTTCTAAATTACACATTTTAAATGCTCTAGGTTCAATCAGCCCTGAGCATGGTAAACAAACTGCGATCACCAAAAGAATCTCCACAGGCTTATCTAACACCAGTCAAAGTTATAGATTCTATTTGGAAGGCTTTATCATCCCACAAAGAAGATGAAGTCTTATTCATTGCCCCAACACCTCCCTTTTCCAGTGTTAGCAGAGTGTTTGGGACTCAGTGGGCACTCAACAACTGTTTGCTGAAAAAAAATAAATCAATGAGCATTTAGAGACCCAAATATATATGAGGAAACCTAATATTCAAGTAAATATATCAATAGAGACAAGATATAGGTGGGGAAAAAGCCGTGTTGGTACAATTTCAGGGTAATTACATATATACAATCATCCAAGAATTTCAAACTTAAAATGTATTCAACTACACCAAGTTAACCTTCTCATAATATGTTCCCTTCTGCTCCCCAAATTCCTGTTAATTGGATTTTCTTTTAAAAATCACGCAATCAATTTGGGTAACATTTTTACGAATAAAGTGTTTTGATTTTTAAGAAGAAGAATAATGACCACAAAGCTTTGTATATTGTCAAATCAAATAAGCAAATTTATCATGCACCAGAAATTTGCACCAAGGAAAGATCTAAAAAACGTGATTCCAAAGTTCTCCTGCTGTGACAGGAGTTAAGAAGATTTAAGACCCTAACAGTTAAATCAATCTCAGAGATCTTTTCTATTGGGGAGAAGTACTGATTTGATTTATAAAACTTTAATATCAAATTAAAACAGCTGTTAATATACTTTACCAACAATTTTTTTTTGCTATACCTGGTAGGAAAATAAGCAAATGGGGTCATTTGCTTGGACCAGGGTGTTGTGATTATTTACAGCCCTAATTTTTGTTCAGTAATTGGTAGGTGCAGTTCTAATTCTTGCTAATGACCACGATATATTGCTCAAGCAAATTAGAGGAATAGAATGTTCCATTACTTCAGCAGTATTGCTAAAAAGTGATGCAATAAAAAATAGTATTCTTTGAATGAAATGCCTGCAACAACATCATAATTCACCCCAAAGACGTTAATACTAAAAACACACTCTCCCCCTATGAAATGAACTTCTGTAGAATGGAATTTCTGTATTTATTTGATATTGGCTTCTATCACTAATTATCCCTTCTTTAATGTAATTTTGGGGTATAATACAGTAATTGGTTCATGATTACCAATTAAATGCCTACTATCTGTGAAAATACATATTTAAAGTTGTTCTCTTGAAATAAAAACGAAAAAGAGAGTGAAAGAAAATTTTTTCTCAAAGGTCTCAGTAAGGAAGTAGAACTTTTAAAAAGTTAACTCACAATAGCAACTAAGGAAATACAGTCACGGGCATGGTAAGATGTACAGGTACTTTCTAAGTTGCTTCCTTTGAGTCACATGGGAATACAAATTGAATCATATGGGATGGTAGGTCAAAGAACATTTTTACTCCAGGAATTTTACAAGGATAATAGCTGAGACCTGCTTATAGATAGGTCACAATGCAACTATTAAGAGTAAACAAAGTCTTCCATTCCTATAGTCGCAGATTCCATCCCAAGTTCTAGTATACCCAGCCACTCACGGCTGAAGCCACAAATGAAATCAATAAAATCAGGCAGTTCAGCCAGCACCTGGAGTTGCTTTTCAATGCCTAAAGGTGTCAATGTGGGTTTTAATTAGCGAGAGTAAGAAGAATAATAGTTGAATAAATTAACTTTTTCAGCTTAAATTAGGAGACATACACCTGTGATGCAAATATTTTATTCTGTTAAATCATGCTTATTATACTGTTTATCATAGTCATCCGAGATGCTGATACAAAATGCTATGCAACAGGCTTTGAAAACTGTAATGTACCATACACATTCAGGGCCACCACCTACAGATGCTCAGCATGCGCCGTTCATGACAGCGCCACCTCTAAGGGAGGGTCCATAGTACACATTGTGATACCATGAATTTTTCAGGGAGATTAAAGTTAAATGTCTCCATCTAAAAAGAATTTTTGACAAAGGTGAAGTGTGAGTAAGCAATGACCCTTAAGATATCATTTTAATCCAAAATTTATATTATCTCAGCAAAGAGGTTTCTGGAGAAAGCAAACACAGTTGAAATTACATTTTTTTCTTTTCTCTCTAACATATTATTAGATGCTCATTTAAAGTAAACACCACAATTGCAGTACAGCATCACAGCCTCATAGAACATTAGCTTCCAGCTAGCTCTACGGATAAGCATTTAAGAGGTCAGATCATCATTCTACAAAGCCAGCTGTTTCTGAATGATATACATACAGTAAGCCCATAAATTCTGTGGGCTTGAAATAACTGATGTCTTAAAAAGGTCTGTTAAGGCTTGGCACAGTGGCTCACGCCTGTAATCCCAGCACTTTGCTATGCCAAGGTGAGTGGATCATGAGGTCGAGATCGAGACCATCCTGGCCAACAAGGTGAAAACCCATTTCTACTAAAAATATAAAAATTAGCTAGGTGTGGTGGCATGTGCCTGTAGTCCCAGCTACTTGGGAAGCTGAGGCAGGAGAATCGCTTAAACCCTGGAGGCCAAGGTTGTGGTGAGCCGAGATCGTGCCACTGCCCTCCAATCTGGTGACAGAGTGAGACACTGTCTCAGAAAAAAAAAAAAAAAAAAGCTCTGTTAATTGGTGGTGATTTTATGGGTATACCATGGAGATGGATAAAATATTTTATAAGTCAAAAAAATGGTAGCGATTTTAGAATTGTAAAAAAAGGCAAATCAGCTGAGTGTTACTTATGGTAAGCCTGTAAAGATATACTGTTGCCCCTGTCATGTAAATGCAAACTAATTCTGATTTTTCCATACCAATGTTAATGGAAAATAAAACCACTTCTAAAAGGTTGTGCTACTTACTTAGTTCCCAAAAATGTTGCACAACGGGAACAGTATGTGCAAATAGCGTTCCAACCTGCTTAAGTCTGCAAAAATATACTCTCATACTCCATGACCCATATATGTTTTGCATCACCCAAACAGTCAAATTAAACATAGATGCCGTAGGAACAGTCGCTCTTCATATGCTGTACCTTTGATGGTGGTACTAATCTCTGAAATTCCCTCAGGAATGTGGTGTTACTTTTGGCTTTCTACCTCGGCTAGGTGAAAAATGTCATTCCAGAGGCTTCTGCTTGGTCCTTTTTATTAAATAGCCTTCTTTCCATGGAATAAGAAACCAATGTGTTGATTCCACTAGTTACTAATTATATATATATTCTCATTGTATATTCTGAGACTAGAAACTGCTATTAGATTTAGAATATGATCAAGATTTCCATAAATCTCTACTCTTGACTTTTAAATACTATGGTGGCAATTAGAATCTCTGGGGAACAGTATAAGTTTAAAGCCAGAATCTAATAACTCAGAAGGTCTGAGTATTTCCTTTCTCCGGTGTAAAGTCATCCTGGTAGAAGGCTGTAGGATTCTTTACATTGAGATTTCCCTTTTCCACTGGCTTTCAGGGTCATCCCCATACAGGGTTTTAGTGCAGCACCTATCCAATTACAGCTGGTCTCAGCATACCATAAAGATTCATCCATAAATCAAGACCACACATTTTCCTCCTCTATTGTCACAGAAATCATATCATAGAAATATGTTTAAAGATGGCTTGGAAAAAACGCAAAATATACACCCATTGCTACATTGCAATAGGTACACATTTACCTGATCTTTTCCTCAACTGAAAGAACCTAGTATATAAATTGGCATACATCTAAAAACACTAAGGTAAATTGTTTTCACCCACAAGACTTGCCACAGGCAGATTTTTCTGCCTATACTTTTAAGACGGGACATTGGAAGGCTGCACGTGTATTTCCTTCTTAGAACTACATCATCAGTTAGCTATTGCTTAGATTAATGGTTCTCAAAGTGTGATTCCTAGGCCAGCAGCATAGCTTTACCTAGGAATTTGTTAGAAACAAAAATTTTTAGACTCCACTTCAGATCTATTGAATTAGAAATTCTGGAGGTGGGGCCCAGCAACCTGGGTTTTAGCAAGCCGTCCACGTGAGTCTGACACACAGTCAAGCTAGAAAAATACTCCCCCCTACCCCCTGCCACAAAAAAATACAGAAAAGAAAATCACTCCCATAGATCCTCACAAGTCAAAACCCCATCCCTGTGGCTTGTTGTAATTTCAAACACCTGGTTTGTAACGATAAAGGGCCACCATCTGGTCTCCACCAATCTTAAAATGTTATAGATCCTACTGGATCAGAAAACTCAGTTCCAAGATAGCATAAACTACAGTCATCTCCTTCCTACAGCGGACAGCAACCACAGAGCTATTTAACAATGCTGTTATTCCCCTCACCAATGCATATTATAATGCTTTCATCAAAAGAGCATCATCTGACCTTCCTAGGGAGTATGGTTAGGAGTTGGCTGATCCATTCCAGCATTCTCATTTCCCTAAGCCTTTGAATTCCTTCCTCTAGAGTAGGTCAGGTAATCTCAAACATTTCTACCTTATTGACTATAGGTCATCATTGAGTTCAGGCTTCAGTTAATATCTTCATAGACTATAATGCCTCTCTCAGGTGCTCAGACCAACATATTAAACCCCAAATTCCAGGTGAGTACACCAATATCAACAATTTAGCCTGATGGATATTAGCATTCACTCCCCGTGTATGCCAATACAGATTGGTGAGGTCTTCACCTTCTTGACCTCTTTCAGTGTATAAACTATTTCTCCTGGACCAGGCCTTGTATCTCCCCATCTGGCTTATGTTGAGTCAGTAAGAGGTGTCAAAGGTTGGTCCTGAGATTAATCAGCATCTGCCTATAAGACAGGTAAAATACTTTTTAAATGTACATTTATTTTTTATTTATCTTTTAAAATAAATTTTATTGATAAATTTAAGATATACAACATGATGTTATGGTATGTTTTGTAGCAAAAGTGAAATACTTTTATACGCTGAGTAGCCAAATCCCTTAGCAAGCCAGGAGGAGTTAGGTTTAGGGCCAGAGGCTCCTCAGCCATACCTGCTCTGAAACTGGAAGAGATGGGAAGCTCAAGTCGGCAGTGGATAGCTTCTGTCCTTAATTGTGTGATCATAGTTTTTAATTATTCCTTTTTCCTGTTTAACTTCCTGAGAGTCATAAGAAGCCAGGGACTCCACAATCTTTAAAATCATTTAAAAACACAATGAGACATCTCACCTTATACCTGTTAGAATGGTTATTCTCAAAAAGATGGAAGATAAAGGAGAGAATGTGGAGAAAAGTCAACCCTTGTGGGAAGGTAAATTAGTACAGCCATTATAGAAAACAGTACAGAGATTCCTCAAAAAGCTAAAAACAGAGCTATCATGTGATCTGGCAATCCCACTATTGGGTACATAGTCACAGGAAATGAAATCAGTATGTCAAAGAAATATCTGCACTCCCATGTTCATTGCAGCATTATTCACAATAGCCAAGATAGAGAATCAAGAATCAACCTAAGCGTCCATCAACAGATGAATGAAGAAAAAGGGGTATATATACACAAGGAATGCGATTTTGCTTTTAAAAATAAGAAAATCGTTTCATTTGCAACAATATGGGTGAAGCTGAAGGACATTATGTTAACTGAAATAAGCCAGGGCACGGAAAAACAAATACCAAATGATCTCATTTATATGTGGAATCTAAAAAAGTTGAACTCATGGAAGTAGAGAGTACAATGTTAGTTACCAGGGGCTAGAGGAATGGGGGACTGGGGAGATGTTGGTTAAAAAATTCAAAATTTCAGTTCAATAGGAAGAGTAAGTTCAGGAGATCTATTGTACAGTATAGAGACTACAATTAATAAGAATGTATTGTATTATGAAAATTAATAAAATAGATTTTAAGTGTTCTCACTACACAAATGAAAAGTATGTAAGGTAATGCATGTATCAATTCGCTTGAGCCATTCTGCAATATATACATAATTTAAAATATAATGTTGTATACAATAAATATGAACAATTTTGTGTCAATTAAAAATATTCAAATAAATTATTATCACTGACATACAATTAAGAACCACAGCCGCTTGACCTCCAATAATTTACACTTCACCCCATGTTACCACCAGTGATAATCTGAGGAATTATAATGCCACCTCATGCCATAAACTGCCTATGTCCCATTTTTCTCCACTGTACACTTTGAATACATGGCAAAACTAATTCCAGAATTATATTTTTGGTTCTGGTGACTAGGATCATTCTTGGCAAAGTGGGAGAGAGTACTAGGCAGGGTACCAGCATTAAACAGACAGTATAACCAAATTAGAATAATTGAAAAAGGATTGAATAAAAAGACAATTTAATAAAGCTATATAGCAAGGGACAAGGAAACCAGAGGCTCTTCAAATGTGGTCTCTGAAAAAAGCAGCATCAACACCACCTGGGAACCTGTTAGAAATGCAAATCTGGGACCTCACCCCAGACCTATTAAATTAGAAATCCGGAGAGTGAGGCCTAACAATCTGTATTGTAACAAAATCGTCCAGGTGATTCTAACGTGCACCAAAGTTTTGAGAATTACTAACCTAAAGTATAATGCAGTGACCAAGTTCTAATAGCTATGAAGCTGCTACCAATTCTAAGTTCAAAGAGACAAGAGAACAGATTCATATTTGAAACCCAGAAAATGTCATAGAGATAGAACCACCTTGAGAGAATCAGTGACCTCTGGTCAAGAGACCCAGCCTACCCTAGGAAACCCCATGACAAGGGGATAATATAATAAATAACCCAACCTCATTTTCTGCCTTCCCTCAGTTGTCAGCCTGGACTCCTAAGTGGCCAAACTCTACCAGATTCTGAAAGGCGAGGAAACCTGATAATTTTGAACATCACAGCCTTCCAGGACAGTAAGCAGGTTGAAGAAGAAAGGTGCGTTCGAAGGAGCAGGTAGAGGAGATCCAGCATGCAGGCCTAATCTGCTTTTGTGAACACACCCAAGTTTTGATAAAACTCCAAAACATTTATTTGAGGAAGCTAGATATTTATTTTGTAATTTCCATGGCAAGAATGGTTTCTCAGGAATGTTCATGTACTATTTAACCTAATAACTAGATTCCAAGAAGAAAGTTCTTTTATGGTTAGTGACCAACCCCTTGTCTTGTTCCCTGTAACACAGTACCTGGTATATTGTAGATATTAAATAAATGTCAGGGATTATTACTATTATTCATTTTATAATCACCTCCTTTCCCCTATGTAGATATTTAAGTCTCTCCTTGTTTCAATGCTGCATCTACTAATCTAGGATCTAACCTGTCACTGAATTCTCCTAGGATTTCTGCTCATAACAGAACCCTTCCCTCTTCTGAATGCCATAATCTAAGCACCATTCACCTACAAGCTACAGCCTACTGACTTAATTTCTTTCTCCTTTATAAACTATATTTCTTTATCTGCATTTAATCCTGTGTACCATTTGGGGCTCACTCTTGCCTTTAGTTGGACAAACTGCTCTAGCCTCCTCCTTGTTCTAATACACTACCCTTTAACTTTTGCATTGCCTTGATGTTTGAGATGTAAACATATATAATGTGTAATTGGGCAAAATTAAGGATCTGCATCCCCATCATTGACTTTTAGACAGCACCAATTTACTGTGCCCTTATCTCGAACTATTTCTATTACACAATGCACCTATTCAGAATTTGTCTAAATGTGAAGTCTCAGCCATCCCTCCATAGGCACTTCACTACACAGGACAAGTACATATACAGTAATAAGAAACCTTGTTTATAATTATAGACTGCTTTACCACACACATTCCCATCAATGTTTCATCTTTCACAACACTGATAAACTGAATTAGAAAGGACTCTGGACAGTCAACAGATAATTGTTTTAAACTGAGCTTTGTTAGAAAATAAAAGTAAGACTGAAATAAATATTATCTGATTATTATAAATGTTTCCCTCAAATACATCCTGCAAATTCACCTCTTGTCTTTCTCTGAAATGAAAGAAATGTATTTACAATTTTTTTGTTAATTATCTGCCAAATAAAATAAAAGGTGTGTCTTTTGAGGTGTTGGAAGGATCGGCTAACCAATCTCCCCAGTCATTATTTGCTACCCGCTATGTGCCTGACATTGTGCTAGCTGCTAGTGACTCAAAGGAAAAAGGAAAGTTGCCCTCTGCTTTCCAAAGGAAAACAAAAAATAAGCAGGTAGTTACAGTAATTAGTATTTCATAAAGGTACAAAGCAGGTTGACTTTTTGGAGGAGATATTCCAGAACTATGACCTAAGAGTACAGTGAGTCAGGCAAAATGAGTGAGGATAAGGGAAGAGGAGGAGGTTCAAAGAAGAAGCTATGTATAAAAAGGTATAAAGGCATCAGAAAATGTGAAGTATTAAAGTAAAGCGTGAAAAGTGAAGAGAAAAAGTCTAGATAGATATGTAGGTGAGAAATAAAAAAGAGTCTTGTACCCTATGCTAAGAACTATGCTAAAATCCACTGAGAATCATTGAAGAATTTTTAATCAGAGAGTTGAAGAATACTACTTTCCTTTTTAAAAGGTCAATGTGAGTTGAAAAAAAAAATAAAATAAGGTTAGATTGAAGAAGCAAGACTAGAAGTCGGGAGATAAGTTAGGGTAGCATTACAGTTAAAAAAAAAAAAAAAAGAAAGAAAGAAAGAAAGAAAGAAACGGTGAACCTGCTCTAAAGTGGTAGATATGAAATGGAGGGAAGTAGATTAATTTGAGAGATTAGAGAGGTAGACGCCACAGGACCTGATGATTGTCTGCTTGAGTAGCTAGAACAGATATCAGTGTATGCTGACACAGGACCGAGCTCAGAAAGAAAACTAAGCAAAGGCGGCCAAAACAGAATGATCAGAAAACACAAGAGAAACTGTATTATGGCATTTCACACCCCAAACAAGGATTTATGGAGAGACTGGTCTATGGTATAAGTTGAGTAAATGAGGTCTGAAAACAAATCAGTGTGCTTGACAAGTAGGAAGGCGGTGAAATTTGCCGGAGGAGTAAAATAGGAGGTGAAGAAAGGGATAAAGCAAGGGCAACTTTGTCTTTTAAAAAGCTTAACAGCTAGGGATAGAAAGAAGTGATAACAAAAAAGAAATGTATAGAGCCCAGGGAAAGTGGTGGCTTTTATTTTTTTAGATGGGAGGAACTGGAACTTTCATCAGAACAACCTAATAAAAGATTTTATTTATTATTTTATTTATTATTTTCCTAATAAAGTTTGGGAAAAATATGATTGTTTTCTCCTCATATTAGACATTGGGGTGTATTGAATAAGAGACACTAATGGTACAAAATGTCTTTTAAATATGTTGGAATAAACCCCCAAGAGCATGACCAATATTCCCACAAAGTTATGCAAGTTGCAAGATAGGTAATTGAAGAAGAGCTCTTTACTAAACCAAAGAAAAATCACAGGTATATGCTGCCTGACATCTTTAAATGGTGACACATGGCTAAAGAAGACATCAAGGGACCTTAATTAATAAAACCAGGACCATAAACCCGAGGAACAAGAGTTGGAAAGAAGTTTTACAGAGGAAGTTTTAAAAATGGCAACAAGTGGCCATAAAAAGGGAAAGATCAGCATGCCAGTGCTGATGATATTTTACAAGCTAATAGCTTCTCAAGGCTTTTTCTCCAACAGTCTCCCACAATCCCAGACCATCATACTGCATTGGACCATTTTCTTGATAGCTTTGGCTCTAAACCTCTCTAGAGCCCTCTGCTGGTGGAATTTTAAAAAACATACAAGGATTAAGGATTTTACTTGACTTCTAGATTCCCATCCATCCGAGACAAAACTCTTCTCATATCTGGCTTTCCTGGGACGAGTATTTCAGAGGAAACACTGTTTCCACTTTAATGTAAATGTTCATGGGAAGTGAAAGTAAACATTTTGCACACAGAGAGAACCTATCAAAGACTCAGAGGAGGAGAAAAAAAGGAAGAAAGATACAAAAAAATGTAAAAATCAAGAAGAGAAAGTTATGTGGGTGACTGCAGGTTCTGGAGACAATCTACCTGACTTCAAACTCTGGCATTATGCTTTAATGAAGCATAGCTGCCAAAAGGTTGCTTAGTACTTGTAGACTTCATTTTCCTCATCAGGAAAATATGGAAAAATAGACCTTTATGATGGTGATTAAATGATTAATAAATGCAAAAACATGCAAATAGTTTGTATTGCTACATTTTCAGTTCTCTCTTCAGTATCTTTCTCATAGAAAAGTAAAGGAAATCAACTCATCAACTAGCAGAAAGCAGTATCTAATAATTGATCAAATTATACTGGCAGTAATGCTAATTGATTAAAAGTCATAGCATATCTTCATATACTGAATTCCAACAGATGGCATAAAAAGCTTTTGCAGTCCTGAATCTCTGCCTTCTAGCATCATCCTACTGGTTAACTGCTTGTTTGGTTGGTTGGTTGGTTGTTTTTACCTCAGCAACTGAATATCACGTTCATATAAACCATAGAACTAGTATCAGAGACCCACTCAGTGCTTGTCTAGTCTAATTTCATGAAGGAAAACATCATGCTTATTTTGAAGAACATCTTGAAAAGCTACAGTTGTTAAAATCAAGATATGTCAGTATCAGATACTGAGTCCTGCTTTGTCTACCACCTCCTTCTAAGAGTGAGTGTACAACCTATAGCCCCCAAACCTCAGATTATTCCCTAAGCATCTCAAAGTGGCCATTAGGCTGCATAGTACATTACTTCCCACGTACATTAAACTCTGTTCAATGGCTGGAAATGGTAATTGGCTAGGCAAATCAGATTTCACTCTGGACCTATAAAAACATACAGATGAAATTAACCAGTAGAATTAGGAATTAATACACTAAAAGAAAGAGTCCTATTAATTGTAGAGTGCTAGAGTCAAGATTCATGAAACTGCCACTGAGAGGAATGACATTATCTGGTCCCCATTCCCAGAAGATCCTGTGAGATTCTGCTACTCTACCCTACATGTGTTCTCATAAAACTCCAATCATTCATGTTCTCCATGATATGAAATTGCCAAACTAGCACTTTCTAACATTTAATTATCATTCTTTCCTCTTTTGGCCTACATACTTGCTGGATCATCCTTTCAACACCCAAGAGACTAAATTATGGAATTATATTGATACGGTTTGGCTGTGTCCCCACCCAAATCTCATCTTGAGTTGTTGCTCCCATAATACCCATGTCATGGAAGAGAACCTGTGGGAGGTAATTGAATCATGAGAGTGAGTTTTTCCCTTGCTGTTCTCGTGACAGTAAATAAATCTAATGAGATCTGATAGTTTTATAAAGAGCAGTTCCCCTGCTCATGATCTCTTGCCTGCCACCAGGTAAAACATGTCTTTGCTCTTCCTTCACCATCTGCCATGATTGTAAGGCCTCCCCAGCCATGTGGAACTGTGAGTCCATTAAATCTCTCTTTATAAATTACCCTATCTTGGGTACTTCGTCATAGTAGTATGAAAATAGACTAATACATACATCTTTGAGGTATTTTTTTCTAGCCTAAATGTTAAGTGGTATATACATAATGAGTATTGAAAGACTTCATTAATTAAACATTCCAGTTAAGAGGACTGAGCATAATGTTCAAAGGAAAGAAAGAATTCTAGGATTCAATCAAACTGTTTAAGTACTAAAGTTCACTTAGAGACCCAATTAATCCAATTCCCCCATTTGAAAGTGAGGACATTGGGAGCCAGGAATTAAGTCACTAGGAACTGAGAGACCTATCAAAAATGACACAGCTATTTAAAGGCAGAGGCAAAACCAGAATCCGAGATACAAATTTATACCTCAAAACTTTTTTTTTCCTATTACATTAGTGAATTTTAATTATCAAAAAGTTTACTTCTTCTCTTGGTCTGAAGTGACTCTGTAACCTCTTAACCTTAATTCCAACAGCTTTGAAAGGTGCTCATATGATTGTGACTACAGAAAGAATGTTACTTCATTTTGTGAAAAACTCTGAAGATAAATAGCACCATTATAATTATGACTCATCTCTAAAAGTTTAACATTTCAACCTTTGCTTCTTATTCTTTTTATGCAACATGATTAATGCACTCTATTTTTTGTGGCTGTCACAAGAGCCACAAAATCTCTCACTTCCTTGATTGTGACTCAGTTTGGAAAAAAAAAAAATGCACACACTTTTTCTTGAGTGCTTGCTTACATAAATTTACCAAGTAAAAATGTTACACTACTCACTCACCATCAACAAATGAAATACTATGTCATCTTACAGCATCTTCTGGATGAATGTCTGTGGCAAGTCTAAAGAGCTTCATAAACCTTTCCTACATTTCACTCTGTAGGAAAACATATGGGAGGTGGAAGTATGATTGTAAGATAAAAGAGAATTTAGGAGAAAAAAATGGTATGAACATGGATGAGAAGCCTGGGAGACAACAGAAGAGGCACAAAGAGAGAAATGAAGGGAGCTAATAAGAATACGTGTGTGTCAGGGAGGGGAACATCACACACCGGGGCCTGGGGTGTGGGGGGCTAGAGGAGGAATAGCAAGGGGTGGAGGGATTTGGGAGGGATAGCATTAGGAGAAATACCTAATGTAGATGACGGGGCGATAGATACAGCAAATCACCACCACGGCACATGTATATCTATATAACAAACCGGTAAAATCTGCACATGTAACCCAAAGCTTAAAGTATAATAAAATAAATAAATAAATAATAAGAAAAAAAGAATAAGTGTGTGTGTACAGGTATGTGTGTTGATGTGCATGTGTGTGTGAAGCTGGTCACAGAAATACAGTCAGAAAGAAGTCATTATTATGCTGCTTTGACTGATCTGTTGCAGAACGGGAACTGTGTTGAAAACAGAGTGAAACAGGGCCAACTTGCCATTGATAAGTATACTATTATTATAATAAGTAGTTCTATATTAATCCCTGACTTTCTCAGAAATTTAAAATAGAATAAACAAATGAAATGCTAACCTTATTAATCACACCATTGCTAGCCAAAGGGAGCAGCATTTTACTCCTGAGGGTATTCTGAAAATGTCAGTACAGCACTGTTCTGTACCAAGAACTGTTAGCCTGCAGAGGTATTCTTCCTTTAAAAAAATTGCCACCAAAAGTAGATATTAAAGGAGAAACTAAATAGATATTTCTGTTTACCCAAATGGGCTCCAGAAGAACTTGTGAGATGTCTCAGGCAGAATAAAGCTATAGTTTACTCAGAATAAATGAATAACCAAGAGTGTTATTTCTCACACAGTTCAGAATGATAAAAGGGTTAAATGAGTAGGTGGAGATAGGGAATGGAAATCTTAGAGTCTCATACCTTGGAAGATATTTAAGTAGGAAAGCATATTGCAAAGTTCGTAAGATTGTTCTCCTAGTCTATTTTACCACTATAAACCCTCTATTTAAATATCTAGCTCTATGCATCTTTCGACATCTAAACCCAATTAAATGCCAACTGAAATAGCCTTAAATTACTACCCCCAAGTAGTTCCCTCCTAATTCCAAAAATAAAACAAGGAAAGTAAACGGCACTAAAACTGGCTGTGATGTATACACACACACACACACACACACACACACAAAACTTCTTTTTAAAACTAAAGTTTTCTGAGATAGTAAATTTGTAGGAGGAAAAAATCAACAAAGACTCATTTATTCCCCAAATGTGCTCACGTTTTTAAATGTTTTAATATTATCATATTAGTCAGTTCTCATGCTGCTATAAGGACATACCTGAGACTGGGCAATTTATAAAGGAAAAAGGTTTAACTGACTCAGTTTCACATGGCTGGGGAGGCCTCATGAAACTTACAATCATGGTGGAAGGCAAAGCAAACACATCCTTCTTCACATGGTGGCAGGAGAGAGAAGTGAAAGCAAAGCAGGGGAAAGCCCCCTTATAAAACCATCAATCTTGTGAGAAGTCACCGACTAGCACGAGAACAGCATGAGAGTAAATGTCCCCATGATTCAACAGCTCCCACCAAGTCCCTCCCACCACACATGGGGATTATGGGAACTACATTTCAACATGAGACTTGGGTGGGGACACAGGGGACATAGCCAAATCATATCAATCACTTTATTCTTACTCCTAGTTATTACAAATGAGTATATTTTATAATAAAGATAATTTGTGAAAATGAACTTCACTGTCATCTTTTGTTTTACTTTATCCCAGTTTCATACACAATATACAGGTGCCATAGAGAAGGTAACTAATATAAAGGAATTTTAAAAATAGCAATTTATGAGGTTTCTTCCATACCTTCTAAGTCTTAAAAGAAGTGATGCTACTGAAATTTGGAGGCAAAAAGATTTTTACTCTGGAAGAAACTGAAGCCTTCTAGGCAATCACCTGTGGCCAAAGTCTACAGTAGACGTACAAAGTAGAAAATGAATTAGTTATGGTATTTGAAGAGGAAGACTGAAACAAGAGGAGTGAGGGATATTACAAAAATAAGCAAAAAAGTGAGACAGATAAAGGAAGAATGAGAGCAGCTTCCAAGCCCTATAAAGGATCATGGAAGGAGGGGGTTGGGAATCAAACAGATAACTTTGAACAAGAAAAATGGTATTAAAACCAAATACCTGAAAAACTAATGGATAGTGACAAAAACCAGATCTGTGGTGGCCTGCGGCTAGGGATTGAGAAGGGAGCTTGCCTGTAAAAAGGTAGAGGGAAATTTCTAGAGTGATAGAAATCTTATATTTCAATTATGGTGGTGGTTACATGAATGACTACATTTCTCAAAACACATTTAACCATTAAAATGGGTGCATTTTATTGCATGCAAATAAAGTTTATAACTCAATAAAGTTGGTTTTAAAAATTAAATGTTTAGTAAAGCACATTCACAGACATATATCTAAATGTATAGAAGAAAGAGAAAACCAGAAAGCTGCTAAAAAGAGACTTGCACAAATAAACAAACCAAGGAAAGCATAAAACTATCCCATAATCTTTAGGAACAATGTGTTCTAGAAGTAAATTTTATTGAATATTGAAGCTTATCTTTTAAAAACCTCCCATATTTCCAATTCATTTCCCCTAGTATCCCAACCCCAATATTCTACCACATAGGATCACTAAATCCATCAATTATATCAACTTTTCAGTCACAAACACACAAACACACACACACACACACGCGCGCGCAAACACACCACATCACCTCACTATAATCAGACCATACCCCTATCAAATGCCCTCTATTAATTTGCATTTTACGAGCTGATTTTTTAAAGTGTTAAATCTACAAGGCTTATGAAAAAAATTTAAATTACTTTTCTTTTTCTTTGAGACAGAGTCCTGCTCTGTCATCCAGGCTAGAGTGCAGTGGCATGATCTCAGCTCACTGCAGCCTCCACCTCCCAGGCTCAAGCAAATCTGCCTCAGCCTCCTAAGTAGCTAGGGTTACAGGCATGTGCCACTATGCCAAGCAAATTTTTGTATTTTTAGTACACACGAGGTTTTACCATGTCGGCCAGGCTGGTCTTGAACTCTTGACCTTGTGATCAGCTCACCTTGGCCTCCCAAAGTGCTGAGATTAAAGGCTTGAGTCATCGCACCCAGCCTTAAATTACATTTAAGAGAAGTCTGGCTTTAAATGTTTCTTGGCTTTCATTGGAGGCCCCATTCAGAAACAAGAAACAGAGAAGTGACAGTAAAGCTGAGTGATCACCAGATTGAGAAAATTCTAGACAGAGGGAGGAAAATAAGGCAACAACAACAAAAAAATAGTTCAATGCATCAAGGAAATCATAAATAGTCAATCTGGCTAGAAATAATAAAGGAAGAAGAGGAGACTGGACATGCACATATCAAATACCAGCCTTAGAAGTCTGAGGATGATGGCCATTGATTCTGTGACAATAAAATCTGTTTTGTTCATGAGTATGTCCCTGGACCCTAACAAACAATTTTCTAGGATATAATGGGTGCTCAATAAATATTTGACAAACAGATGGACAGATGGGTGGATATATGAATAAATAAATGACTGGCCTGAATCATGGAGGATTTTGTTTGTTAAGGTAAAAAGTCTAGACTTTGATCTAAAACCCAGCTTTTACTAACCATGATCACAGACAAGAATTTATGAAGTATATCACAAGTAATTTGTTAGTAATTAAAGTTAAAGTACTATAATTTGTGAATAATTTATTTGCTTTATTTTTAAACTTAAATTACAGTCTGTTCAGGATTACCCCTATACTATTAACCTCATGTTAATTCCAATGTACTTTATTGAGTGGGAAAGTAAGGAATTTTAGCTAATTCACCAATAAATGCACATCTATTATAAGCTATTATTGTCAGTAAATTACCACTGCCAAACTATCAATAACCATGTCCATTACAAATTATTGAAGTCTGTACTTCCTAAAAATAAACTTTAAGGTTTTCTCAAAGTTGGACAAACTCACTGAAGTATATAAGTCATGTGAAATCACCAGTCATGTGACTCTAATGAAGACAACAGAGAGTCATTGAATAATTTTAAGAATAGGATTGATATTATGTAATTTGTGCTAGAGAAAAATCACTTTTGTGGCCACGCCAATTAGTAGAGTATATGAGACCTGAGGCTGGAGACTGTCACAAAAATATAGGTAAGAGGTGGAGAAAATCTGAACCAAGATAGTAGCAACATATATGTAGAAAACAAAAAGACAACAGAAGTAAACAAACGATCAAGACTTATTTAAAAAACAAGACTCATTTAAAAGTCTTGATTTTATTGTTTGTTTGCAATAAAAACAAACAATCAAATCACTACCTTGGGCAAAATGGCTTCATTTAAATAACAAAGTCAAACAGCAGATAACAGAAAGGGGTCATACTAGGTAGGAAAGATAAGAAGCTCCATATTAGACATGTCGACTTGGATACAAGGATGTCAAACTGAGAAAAAGAGGTCTGGAATAGAAGTACTGATTAAGGATTTCTGAAACAGCGGTAGAAAATTCTAGAGAGAATACAGAGTTAGCAAAAGAGAATGTCACACAGAACCTGGTATACCACTTTTAAGATAAACAATAAGTATCTGGATTTCTACTGAACCCTGAAAAGAAGGTACACATAATTTGAATCATAGACCATGAGCTCTTCCAAGTAGAGTTCCTCTTAGTGTAATATCATGCATAATATAGGCATTTAATAACTAAAATGAATAATTAGAAACATAAAACTAAAAAGAAAGAAATCATTTATACTACAGCTAGGAAATCAGTTTAAAGACTGTCTGCAGTCAGTTTCATATAACTATCTATAAAACTGTGTCAATAAAGATTCTGAGGTCAAGTATTGGATTCAAAGGAAAGACTCCCACAACTCTCAAGTAACATGAGAGCCATGGGCTCAGGACATGAGGAGGAATCATTCATGTGTCACGTATTGCCACGATTGATATTTTATGTTTATTACATAGTTTATTTTTCAGTATATAATTTTAACTATGAAAATAATACAAGTAAATTACAATACAAACAATACAGAGATAAATACAGAAAACATAAACAATCTTCCTCAACCTGCTCTGAAGTCTTATTCCCTGGAGGCAACAAATATTCAACAAGAGGAAAATGTTTCGCATTTATGCCCTCACTCCTTTCTCCTGCTCATTCATATATACAAATATAAAGAGGTTTTTTTATTGTTTGTTCATAAAATTATTATCAAAGGAAGATATTAGAACATAGGAAGCACTATGGCATATGCAAAAAAATGGCTAATGTCCAAATTTATTTATTAGAGTTGATGATCATTTATTATTCTTTTAAGAATATTTTCTATAATTATATCTAAGATTATATCGTTTCTCTAATAAGTTTTATCAGTGGTTTGCCTGCTACACTGATTTTATCAGGGACTCAAATGACTTCCACGTGGCCCATTCCAATGTTCACGTTTCAGTGTTCTTGGTAGCATTTGACACCTACGGTCACTTTCTCCTTGAGATTTCAAGTATGTGTTCTTACCAGCTTAATGGAGTTCCTTCTCAGTTTCCATTGCTATTCCTCCTCATTCATCTGACATCTAACTGCTGGAGTACACATGTAGTGTTCAGTCCTCAAACCTTGTCTTTTCTCCATCTATGCTACGCTCATCCAATTCAGTGTCATATTGCCATCTTTATTCTGTCTACTTCAAATATGTATCTTCAGCCCAACCTCTCTACCTCTCAACATCTTAATTTTATTGTCTAACAGGCATTTTAAGTTCATACCAAAAGTAAACTCCCCATCTTTTCCTTACCCCAAAATATTACCATTGATCATTAAATTGGGTGAGTTGGTTATTCAACAAATTGGTTGACAGCTTAGCAGAAATTTACCTCCATCCCTCCCATTAATCCATCCATTGAAGAAGTGACCACAATAATACCTAAAGTATCTCAGTAAGGGGGAGGGGGAACTACAAATTTTATATTCAGCAAAGTTGTCCTTATAAATGAAACTGATAGGCCATCTCAAATATATTAACAACTTAGTAAACAAAACACTTACAAGTGCTTCCTTAATAAATTCCTGGGCCACAAAATCTAACCATTCAAACAAACAAACTCAGTAATATAAAAATAATAGTAATAGGGCTGGGGTTGAGCACAAAATCTGTTTTGAAATGGAACAAAGAATAAGTAATTAAATAACTTTAAGAACTATAGTTACAGAACAAACAAAAAATATAATAAATCATGTATAAAGAATAATATATCAAAAATCAGAGGAGAGGGAGGGGATCTATTAAAAAGTATGTTTGTTATTTTTTCATCTTTTATAGCAAATCACTAATAATTGTGCTGCTCTCTACAAATATGTTAACTTTGTGTTCTAAAAGACTCTACATAACTTTCAAACATGCTTTGTTCCTGTGACTATCACTACAACATTAGAATAGAAAACAATTGAAATTGACTCCTAATAATGAAGTCTTATTTGAAAGGAAAAGATATGTTAATTGCAACCTCTTAGACTGAGTTTATTCTTTTTGAATAATGATAATGGGATTTTTCAATGGGCTATGTCACTTAACGGTAATGAAATACTTATCTGAGTGAAATCAACAGCTTCTCCACTTTTATTTCAATCTCTTTTTCTTATGACAAATTCAAGTAAAAGTAAATTAATACTTGGTATTTAAAATGCCATGTATACTGTGATCCCATTTTCCTAAAATTACATCTAGCTATATTTTGCTCAATATAGACACACTGAGAAATGTCTGGAAAGATGTTCAAATGCTGAGAATGGTTATTTCTGGAAAGTGGAATTTGGAGTGATTTTCTGCCTTCTTATTTTTCTGAGTTGTTTAAATTTTATGATAATCACATGTCATTTTTATAACAAAAGCTATTAAATTTTTTGTCAAGGGCTTTAGTACAAAAAGAAATATTCTAATAGTTAAATCTAGTAACTCCTACCACCGCCACCATCAACAAAAGCAAGGCCTTTTGCAGTTCAAAATACATGAAAGGGATCAAAGCTCAGAGGGAAAGACCTCAACATCTTGCTTTTATGGGTATCATATTGATCTGATCTCTTCAACAGTAATAGATAATTTTGGTTTTATGTCATCTAGCCTATGACACAGCCATTCATTGCATTATTGGTTGAGATAATATAGCATAAAATATTAAACAGCAACCTCTCTAAAGATGGCAATATGGAAATACTGCTTAATGGACAGAATTTTTTTTTTATCTGTAAAATAACATTTGCCATGTTTTACCTCCTCACATTCATGGGAGGTGATTAATATTTTTCCCCCTTGAAAATAAAAAGTATTTTTAAATGCCTTTACTTCCAAATCCACATAATAATGAAGTAGCTCTGAACTTAACCTTTCAAATGTATTCTAAAGAGTTCCTTTTACTTTTTATTTTGGTTTTCAAAACAATAACAAAAAGGCAATATTAAATTGCTTTCCACAACTGTCACCCAAATTGTACCTTTAGTACACACTGATCTATTAGTATCCAACATTTCATTTCTTTATGCTTAAAAGCAGTAAATGTTTCAAAAAACTGTCAATCTTCTTTTCAGCCTAATTTTCTTTTGAAAGAAAAAATTAGATAGTAATTATCTGTTGATTTCATAAGCAGCTCGTATCATTGGCGTGGGTTCAAAGTCAAACATACTACTTTCTGGAGATGTATTCAGTAGGTATGCTTTGGTCATGTTTCACCCTTTCCAAGTAGACCTTCTTGGTGTGAGTGTAACAGAGCTGCCGGTGAGAGAAGTTAGCTTTAATGTCAGCTTTATTTTATTTTTATAGCCCATGTGAAAAACTGCAGTTGAGTCCTTTAAAATCAGGAGACAGCTTAATAAACTTTTTCTTTACTTAAACATAGTCATAATGAGGCAAAACAGGAGGGCTTAACAGGCAATGAAAACAATTTTTTTTTTTTTTACATAAGAAGGTATAGATGTGAGATGTGAAGACCATTTACATGAATTATCAGACATTCTAATATATAGGAGAAAAATACTTTTTAGGTATTTACTACTTGTTTTACTTCCCACTTACTCAGGATTAGGCACCTGAGTCCCTTTCTATTCTAAACCAAAAGAAATCATTGAAAACATTCTGCCTGAACTACCCTGAAGCAGTGTGGCATGCATTTATTATCAATTATATTAACTTTAATAAAATGCAGTGGAATAAGTCACTAGGATTCTCCTAATCTTGATGGAAAGATTAAAACATTTACATCATACACTTTATCCCCCATTCTCCCTTTGAAGATCATGTGACCTTAAGCAAGATACCTGTCATTACTTAGGGCTTCATTTTCCACCTGTAAAATGATGGAAGTTACCCTAGATCTAGAGTTAGTGGATGTTGGGAGCTCACAGAAAGAAAAGAAATGAAAACTAGCCAGGCACGGTGGCTCAAGCCTGTAATCCCAGCACTTTGGGAGGCCGAGGCAGGTGGATCACGAGGTCGAGAGATCGAGACCATCCTGGTCAACATGGTGAAACCCTGTCTCTACTAAAAATACAAAAAACTAGCTGGGCGAGGTGGCACGTGCCTGTAATCCCAGCTACTCAGGAGGCTGAGGCAGGAGAATTGCCTGAGCCCAGGAGGCGGAAGTTGCGGTGAGCCGAGATCGTGCCATTGCACTCCAGCCTGGGTAACAAGAGCGAAACTCTGTCTCATTTAAAAGAAAAAAAAAAGAAATGAAAACTAATGGATCTTTCCCCAGAAAAATGCACATATGCATAAACCAAAAAACTAAGTGTTCTACAAGGTCGCATACGGTATGGCCAGCAGTCTTTTTCCCCAACCCTAAGTCTCCACTTCCTTCTCCATGTTCACTCTGCTCCGGCTACACTGGCCTCCTTGCTCTTTCTCAAACAGGACGAGCAGGCTGTCACCTTAGGGTAATTGCAGTAACTGTTATCTTCACCTGGAATATTCTTTTTACCTCCAAGTCTTTGCTCAGATGTTACCTTCCCAGTGAAGCTTACTCTGATCACCTTATTTAAAGTTGCAGACCACATCCCTTTCCAGCTTTACTAGTCTTTGCTCCTGGCTGTACAATTATTTTCCCCAATGCACTTGTCATAATCCAGCTGTGAATAAAAGAGTCAGCACAGCAGACCAAACTGCTACTCTTCAAAAGGAAGGTAAAAGGTTGGTACTTGGCTGGCATCCAGGAACTCAGATTTCAGGAGGGTTTCTACATGCCTAGAACTGCTAAGAGTAGCTCCCTATACTTAAGGGTTTGTGCAAACAATATAGTTTATGCTGAACATCTGCTTTCCTTTGGCTAGTTTACAAATTTGGTATGTGCTAGGCAGAGCGAGAGTGCTGCCTGACCAGCCCCCAATAAAAACCCTGAGCAACTGAGTCTCCAATAAACTGTACTGGTAGACGATATTTCATATGTGTTGTCACGACTCATTTCTGGGGAATTAAGGATATCCTGTGTGACTTCTCTAGAAGACGACTCTGGAAGGGTGTATATAGTCTTTCCCAGACTTCGCCCCTTTTGCCTTTTCTCTTTGTGGATCTTGCCCAGTATCTTTTCACTGTGATAAATCTTAGCTATGAGTAAAACCATATGTGAATCCTGTGAGTCCTCCAGCAAGTCATTAGAACCAGGGGTAATCACTGGTAACCCCAACCCAGTAGCACACTATAAAATTTACTCATGAATTATGCCTAGCATATGAAAGGTACTTGATAAATATTTATCAAATAAATAAATACACCCAAAATTTTGCAATCAATGTAAGAAAGTTAATGGAGCTCCCTTAAAAAAGTACTAGTCATTGATACCGGTAAGGACTCCTTTCCCAGTTGCTTTCCTTATAATTTGAAGATTCAAAATTCTAAGCAATGGCCAGGCACAGTGGCTCACACCTGTAATCTCAACACTTTGGGAAGCCAAGGCGGGCAGATCACTTGAGGTCAGGAGTTCAAGACCAGCCTGGCCAACATGGTGAAACCCTGTCTCTACTGAAAACACAAAAATTAGCCAGGCATGGTGGCAGGTGCCTGTAATCTGAGCTACTTGGGAGGCTGAGGCAGGAGAATTGCTTGAACCTGGGAGGCAAAGGTTGTAGTGAACTGAGATCATGCCATTGCACTCCAGCCTGGGTGACAAGAGCAAGACTGTGTCTCAAAAAGAAGAATTTTAAGCAAGCAGATCTGTCTACGAACTAGTTTCTCGTCCTGAAAATACCACATTTAGAGAGAAGTAGAAGAAACTGTGTATGTTTTAGCTGGGTAAACTTGGCAGATTTCCTCAGAATTAAGTGTGATGGCATGTTGTAAACTTGGTAAAAACCCTGGCTACACGAGTCCTTGATGGAAATAGAAGGTTTCCATTTTTCTTGGATACCAAAGCTTCAAAATTAGATTTGGGAAAGCCTCTTAGAGCCAGACTTTTGAAGCTCAGTAATCTTCTGAGCCAAGTTAATCTAGAGGGAGTCTCACAGCCTCCTTTAAAAATTAAAAACATGGAAAGTTAAAGAAATTTTAAAGAGGAAATTGGAAAAAGCCAACTCTGAGAACAGAGCCAATCTTTGAATATGTGCAGAACATATGAGGGAGGGGAGAGAAAGAAAGATTATTAATGTTAACTAAACAGTATAGGAATCAAAAAACAATGTGCAAAGCACTCTCATGTCAGCAATACTACAATAGCAATAACCATCAGCTTGGGTGCCAGCCTACATTTTAAAATATTTAATCTTTTCTGGTAGCAAGAAATATTGGGCAATATATTTACTTTGGCAAGAAAGTTGCCCACTCATAGACATAATGCTCACAGAACTAAATTTCATGCTGGGTACTCAAAGGGAGCATATGAGTAGATTCTATTGTGGGGACATAGTAGGAGTTCAATAAATACTAGTGAAATTAATAAGCATGCCTGGTAGGTATTCAATAAATGTTAGTGAAATGAATAAATGTGTGTAAGACACTGGGCTACACACTGATTATAGCCTCACTGCAAATCATACAGGTCTTAATTACTCTCTATAGTAAGTCTAGGCATATTATGGAATTTGGGGGAGATTACAAAAGCAGACCCTTAGTCAGTGAATTAAAAAAGGATAATTCAGATTGGAAGGACACATTTCTGGTGTTTTTAATTAACAAATCCTAAAGTAATTACTTTAGCTATTAAAATAGATTCTAAGTCTTTATTCAATTTTTGCAACTGTTATCACTAAGTTACTGAGCAAGATCTTCTTCTCTAAACCATCCTCCCTCCTCCTCAACCCCACACCCCTTTTGGTTCTGTTGAAACCTGTAGTAGTCTTGATTTCTTTGCAGAAAAACTTTTTTTGTGACCCAACATTAACTGCACTTAACATATAATCCTATCATGATATTGTTAAGAACTTTAAAACCTAAAAGGCAGCCAATTTCAAAGAGAGAATGTAAGTATTAATCATTCAATCACCAGTTCCCATATTTATCGTTGCAAAGTGCAATCAAGAACTAACTTTTAAGTTAGTCTCAAAGCACCTAAGAGAAGATAGATTAAAGAAATACTAAAGATGTGGAAAGAAACCTTCTAACTTCTTTACACACTGAATTCTACATATCTCTAGAAGGAGCCTCTGGAATTCCCATGTTATCAATTCTTTGATGGAAGCATTAATGTGATTCTAATCTTCATTCCTACTTATGACTTAAACAGCCCGTATCTTCAATCAGGACTCTGCATGATTAAGTGTCATCCTCAACCAATGGGATGGATCAAGAGCAACAGGCAGATCCGTGGCACCCAGAGGGAGAGAAATCCACATCAGATCTCAACACAGACCATAATCTTTTCACCATACCATGTGGATTTTTTTTACTATATTCATGAGACTAGTTTTGGAACCCTCTTCTTATCTTATCCTAAGCTTTCTTCCTAGACGATCTCAAATGTTGTCATAACTTTAAATATCATCTGAAAACTCCAAATTTTAAACCTTGAGTACACACCTCTCCTCTGAAATTCAAACTCACATATACAACTTGTTTTCTATTCTTGGGTGTCTCACAGACATTGCAATCTTGTATAACTGTTGGTTTGCTTGATTCACCCTGCAAAACACCTTGGATCTGCTTTTCTTTAACTTCTTCCATCCTTGTAAGTAGCTCCTCTATCTACTCGTTTGCTCAGGTGGAATATTTGTGTCATATTACATTTATTTTTTACCTCCCTCTACATACACCTCACATCAGATCCATCAGCCAGGCCTAGTGTGTGTGCCACACAGATCACAAACCTGTCCAACCTCTTCCTATACAATGACAAGGTTCTAGTCAAGATACTGCTGTTTTTGACTTGGGTTTCAGCATGGGGAGAAAAGTCCATGCTTATAGTTGAAAATAACAGATCCTTCATAAAATTATAACATTAGAAATTTAAAACAGGTTTTTAAGAATAGGTCTCAAACAAGTGTTCAATGGAACACACTCGTATTTCTTTTTTTTTTTATTATTTAACTTTTATTTTAAGTTCATGTATCTTTATAATAGAATGAATTATGTTCTTTTGAGTATATACCTAGTAATAGGATTGCTGGATCAGATGGCATTTCTGTCTTTAGATCTTTGAGAAATCACCACACCATCTTCCACAATGGTTGAAATAATTTATCCTGCAAATAGGGTATAAGTGTTCCTTTCTCTCCACAACCTTACCAACAACTATTATATATGGACTTCTTAACAGTAGCCATTCTGACTAGTGTGAGATAATATCTCATTGTGGTTTTTATTTGCATTTCTTTAATGATCACTGATTTTAAGCTTTTTTTCATATGATTCTTGACCACATATATGGTCAAGAATCATATGAAATGTCTTATTTTGAGAACTGTCTGTTTATGACATTTGCCCACTTTTTAATGGGGTTGTTTTTTCTTGTAAATTTGTTTAAGTTGCTTATAAATGTTGGATGTTAGACCTCTGACAGATTCATAATACTCTCTTGTTATTTGTATTTCTGTGGGGTCAGTGGTAGCATCTCCTTATTGTTTCTGATTGTGATTGTTTGAATCTTCTCTCTCTTCTTTTCTTCTTTATTAGTCTAGCTAGTCGTCTATTTTATTAATTTTTTCAAAAAAAAAGAATTATTCCTAGATTCAATGATCTTTTAAATAGGGTTTTTTTGTTTTGTTTGTTTTTTGTTTTTTGTTTTGTCTCAATCTCCTACAGTTCAGCTCTGATTTTGGTTATTTCTTGTCTTCTGCTACCCATGGGAGGTATGTGCTCTTGGTTCTCTAGTTCTTTTAGTTGTGGTGTTAGGTTGTTAATTTAACATCTTTCTAACTTTCTAAATTTATAGCATTTTGTGCAATAAATTTCCCTTTTAACACTGCCTTAGCTGTGTCTTAAAAATTCTGGTATGTTATATCTTTGTTCTCATTGGTTTCATAGAACTTCTTGGTTTCTACCTTAATTTCACTATTTACTCAAAAGTCATTTGGGAGAAGATTATTCAATATTCATGTAATTGCATGGCTTTAAGTAAATGTATTAGTCTTGATTTCTCATTTTATTGCACTATGGTCCAAGACATTGTATGCTATGATTTCAGTTCTATTACATTTTGTGGAGAAGTGTTTTACTTCTGATTATGTGATCAATTTTAGATTGTGTGCCATTGGGCCATAAGAAGAATGTATAATCTGTTGTTTTGGGGTGGAGAGTTCTATAGATATTTAGCAGGTATGCTTCATGAAGTTCTTGTGCTGTGTTACGCAGCTCCATCATGTTGTTTATGCTCTTCTCCATGCTGGTTATTCTCATTAGCATTTCATCTAACCTTTATTAAAGGTTCTTAGTTTCTCTGCATTGGGTTAGAACATGTTCCTTTAGCTCAAAGAAGTTTGTTATTGCCCACCTTCTGAAACCTCCTTCTGTCAATTCATCACACTCATTCTCCATCCCATTTTGTTCCCTTGCTGGTGAGGGGTTGTGATCCGTGGGAGGAGAAGAGGCATTATGACATTTGGTAATTTCAGTTGTTTTGTGCAGATTTCTTCCCATCTTCCTGGATTAATCTACCTTTGGTCTTTGAAGTTAGTGACTTTTGGATGAGGTAAGTTTTAATAGCCGAATCAATCAGCTAAGAAAGGATATCAGAGACTGAAGATCAACTCAATGAAATAAAGTGAGAAGGCAAGATTAGAGAAAAAAGAGTGAAAAGAAACGAACAACACCTCCAACAAATATAGAATTATGTGAAAAGATCTAAATTATGTTTAATCAGTGTACCTGAAAGTGATGGGGAGAATGAAACCAAGCTGAAAAACAGTCTTCAGGATACTATACAGAAGAACTTTCCCAAACTAGCAAGGCAGGCCAACATTCAAATACAGAAAATACAGAGAACACCACAAAGATATTTCTCAAGAAGAGCAACCCCAAGGCACATAATTGTCAGATTCACCAGGGTTGAAATGAAGGGAAAAAATGTTAAAGGCTGCCATAGACGAAGGTCAGGTTACCCACAAAGGGAAGCCAATCAGACTCACAGAGGATATCTAAGCAGAAACCCTACAAGCTAGAAGGCAATGGGGACCAATATTCAACATCATTAAAGAAAAGGATTTTCAACCCAGAATTTCATATCCAGCCAAACTAAGTTTCATAAGCAAAGGAGAAATAAAATCCTTTACAGACAAGCAACTGCTGACAGATTTCGTCACCACCGAGCCTGCCCCACAAGAGCTCCTGAAGGAAGTACTAAACATGGAAAGGAACAACCAGTACCAGCCACTCCAAAAACACAAAACTGTAAAGACCATTGACACAACTGCATCAACTAATGGGTAAAACAACCAGCTAGCATCAAAATGGCAGGATCAAATTCACACAAAACAATATCAAACACATAACTGCATCAACTAATGGGTAAAACAACCAGCTAGCATCAAAATGGCAGGATCAAATTCACACACAACAATATCAAACTTAAATGTAAATGGGCTAATGCTCCAAACAAAAGACATAGACCAGCAAATTGGATAAAAAGTCAATACCCATCAGTGTGCTATATTTAGGAATCCATCTCATGTGCAAAGACACACATAGGCTCAAAATAAAGAAATGGAGGAACATTTACCAAGCAAATGAAAAGCAAAAGAAAGAAAGAAAGAAAGAAAGAAAGAAAGAAAGAAAGAAAGAAAGATAGAAAGAAAGAAAGAAAAGCAGGGCTGCAATCCAAGTCTCTGATAAAACAGACTTTAAACCAACAAAGATCAAAAGAACAAAGAAGGGCATTATGTAAGGGTAAAGGGATTAATGCAACAACAATAGCTAACTATCCTAAATATATATGCATCCAACACAAGCGCACCCAGATACATAAAGCAAGTTCTTAATGACCTACAAAGAGACTTAGACTCCCACAAAATAATAGTGCAAGACTTTAGCACCCCACTATCAATACTAGACAGATCAATGAGAGAGAAAATTAATAAGAATATCCAGGACTTGAACTCAGATCTGGACCAAGTGGATCTAATAAACATCCACAGAACTCTCTACCCCAAAATCACAGAATGTACATTTTTCTCCACACCACATTGCACTTATTCTAAAATTGACCACATAATTGGAAATAAAACACTCCTCAGCAAATGCAAAAGAATGGAAATCATTAACAGCCAGTCTCTCAGACCACAATGCACTCAAATTAGAACTCAAAATTAAGAAACACACTCAAAATGCACAAGCACATGGAAACTAAACAACCTGTTCCTGAATGACTACTGGATAAATAATGAAATGAAGGCAGAAATAAAGATGTTCTTCAAAACCAATGAGAATGAAGACAACCTACCAGAATCTCCGGAACACATTTAAAGCAGTATCTAGAGGGAAATTTATAGCAATAAATGCTCACCAGAGAAGCAATGAAAGATATAAAATCAACACACTAATGTCACGATTAAAAGAACTAGAGGAGCAAGATCAAACAAATTCAAAAGCTAGCAGAAGGCAAGAAATAACTAACATCAGAGCAGAAATGAAGAAGATAGAGATACAAAAAGCCCTTCAAAAAATCAATAAATCCTGGAGCTGGTTTCTTTAAAAGATCAACAAAATAGATAGACCACTAGCCAGACTAATAAAGAAGAAAAGAGAGAAGATTCAAATAGATGCAATAAAAAATGATAAAAGGGATATTATCACCAATCCCACAGAAATACAAACTACCATCATAGATTACTGTAAACACCTATATGCAAATCAATCTCTAAATTGAGAAGAAACTGATAAATTTTTGGACACTAACACCCTCCCAAGACTAAATCAGGAAGGAGTTGAATTCCTGAATAGACCAATAAGAGTCTGAAGTTGAGGCAGCAATTAATAGCCTACCAAGCAAAAAAAGTCCAGGTCCAGATGGGTTCACAGCCGAATTCTACTAGACATACAAAGAGCTGGTACCATTCCTTCTGAAACTATTCCAAACAGTACAAAAAGAGGGAATCCTCTCTAACTCTTTTTATGAGACCAACATCATCCTGACACCAAAACCTGGGGAAACTAAAAAAGAAAATTTCAGGCCAGTATCCATGAGGAACATTGATGCAAAAATCTTCATTAAAATACTGGCAAACAGAATCCAACAGCATATCAAAAAGCTTATCCAGCACAATCAAGTCAGCTTCATTCCAGGGATGCAAGGCTGGTTCAACAGTCACAAATCTATAAACATAAATCATCACATAAACAAAACCAAAGACAACCACATGATTATCTTAATTGATGCAGAGGTCTTCAACAAAATTCAACAGCCCTTTATGCTAAAAACTCTCAATAAACTAGGTATCAATGGATCATATCTCAAAATAATAAGAGGTATTTATGACAAACCCACAGCCATTATCATACTGAATGGGCAAAAACTGGAAGCATTCCCTTGGAAAGCTAGCACAAGATAAGGATGCCTTCTCTCACCACTCCTATTCAGCATAGTATTGGAAGTTCTGGCTAGGGTCATCAGGCAAGAGAACGAAATAAAGGTATTCAAATAGGAAGAGAGGACGTCAAACTGTCCCTGTTTGCAGATGACATGATTGTATACTTATAAAACCCCATCATCTCAGCCCAAAATCTCCTTAAGCTGATAAGCAACTTCAGCAAAGTCTCAGGTACAAAATCAATGTGCAGAAATCACAAGCATTCCTATACACCAATAATAGACGGAGAGCCAAATCATGAGTGTACTCCCATTCACAATTGCTACAAAGAGAATAAAATATCTAGGAATACAACCAACAAAGGACGTGAAGGACCTCCTCAAGGAGAACTACAAACCATTGCCCAAGGAGATAAGACAGGAAACAAACAGATGGAAAAACATTCCATGGTCATGGTTAGGAAGAATAAATATTCTGAAAATGACCATACTGCCCAAAGTAATTTATAGATTCAATGCTATCCCCATCAAGCCACCAATGACTTTCTTCACAGAACTGGAAAAAAAAACACCTTGAACTACATATGGAACCAAAAAAGAGCCTACATAGCCATGACAATCCTAAGGAAAACAAAACACAAAAAAACAAAGCTGGAGGCATCACACTACCTGACTTCAAACTATACTGCAAGACTACTGTAATCAAAACAGCATGGTACTAGTACCAAAACAGAAACATAGAGCAATGGAACAGAACAGAGGCCTCAGAAAGAATGTCACACAACTACAACCATCTGATCTTTGACAAACCTGACAAAAACAAGCAATGGGGAAAGGATTCCCTATTTAATAAATGGTGTTAAACTGGCTAGCCATATGCAGAAAGTTGAAACTGGACCCCTTCCTTAAACCTTATACAAAAATTAACTCTAGATGGATTAAAGATTTAAACATGAGGCCTAACACCATAAAAACTCTAGAAGAAAACCTAGGCAATACCATTAAGGACATAGTCATGGACAAGGACTTCATGACTAAAACACCAAAAGCAAAGCCAAAATAGACGAATGGAATCTAATTAAACTTAAGAGCTTCTGCACAGCAAAAGAAACTATCAACAGAGTGAACCAGCAACCTACAGAACAGGAAAAAGTTTTTGCCATCTACCCATCTGACAAGGGCTAAAATCCAGAATCTACAAATAACTTAAACAAATTTACAAGAAAAAAACAAACAACTCCATTAAAAAGTGGGCAAACGATGTGAACAGATGCTTATCAAAAGAAGACATTTATACAGCCAACAAACATACGGAAAAAGAATCATTATCACTGGTCATTAGAGAAATTCAAATCAAAACCACATTGAGATATCACATCATGCCAATTAGCATGGTGACCGTTAAAAAAAATCAGGAGACAACAGATGCTGGAGATGATGTGGAGAAATAGGAACACTTTTACGCTATTGGTGGGAGTTTAATTCCAACATTGTGGAAGACAGTGTGGTGATTCCTCAAGGATCTAGAAATAGAAATACCATTTGACCCAGCAATCCCATCACTAGGTATATACCCAAAGGATTATAAATCATGCTGTTATAAAGATGCATGCACATGTATGTTCATTGTGGCACTGTTCATAATAGCAAAGACTTGGAAACAACCCAAATGCCCTTCAATGATAGAGTGGATAAAGAAAATGTGGCACATATACACTGTGGAATACTATGCAGCCATAAAAAAGGATGAGTTCATGTCATTTGCAGGGACATGGATAAAACTGGAAACCATCATTCTCAGCAAACTGGCACGAGAACAGAAAACCAAACACCACATGTTCTCCCTCATAAGTGGGTGTTGAACAATCAGAACACATGGACACAGGGAGGGGAACTTATCATACACCAGGGCTTGGGGGTAGGTGCGAGGGAAGTAATTGCAGGGGGTGGGGGATTAGGAGAGGGATAACATTAGGTGAAATACCTAATGTAGATGATGGGGCAATGGATGCAGCAAACCACCACCATGGCACATGTATACCTATGTAACAAACCTCCATGATCTGCACATGTACCCCAGAACTTAAAGTATAATATATTAATTTATTTTTAAAAAGATATTTAGCAGGCATATTTGATCCAGAGCTGAGTTCAGTCTTGAATATCTTTGTTAATTGTGTGTCCTGATGATCTACCTAATATTGTTAGTGGGGAGTTAAAGTCACCCCCTATTATAGTGGGGGAGTCTAAGGTTCTTTGAAGGTCTTTAAGAACTTGCTTTATGAATCTGGGTGCTCCTGGTTTGGGCACATATGTAGTTAGGATCTTCTTGTTGACTTGAACCCTTTACCATAGTGTAATGCCCTTTTTGCCTTTCTTGATCTTTGCTGGCTTAATGTCTGTTTTGTCAGATACTAAGGTTGCAACCCCTGCTTCTATCTGTTTTTCATTTGCTTGGTTTATCTTTCTCTATCCCTTTATTTGGGATCTATGTTTCTCTCTACACGTGAGATGGGTCTCTTGAAGACAGCATACCAATGAGTTTTGGTTCCTTATCTAACTTGCCACTTTGTGCCTTTTAATTGGGGCATTTATGCCATTTACATTCAAGGTTAGTACTTACATGTGTGGATTTGATCCTGTCACCATGAAGTTAGCAGGTTATTTTGCAGACTTGTTTATGTGGTTGCTTTATGGTGTCATTTGCCTGTGTACTTCAGTGTGTTTTTGTAGTGGCTGGTAACAGTCTTTCTATATTTGGTGCTTCCTTTAGAACTTCTTGTAAAGTAGTTCTGTTGGTAACAAATTCCCACAGCATTTGCTCATCTTAAAAGCAGCTTATTTCTCCTTCATACATGAAACTTAGTTTGGCCAGATATTTTTTCTGGGTTGAAATGTATTTTCTTTAAGAACGTTGAATATTGGCTGGGTGCGGTGATTCACACATGTAATCCCAGCACTTTCAGAAGCTGAGTCAGCTGGATCACAAGGTCAGGAGATCGAGACCATCCTGGCTAACATGGTGAAACCCTGTCTCTACTAAAATACAAAAAACAAGCCAGGCATGGTGGCACATGCCTGTAATCCCAGCTACTCAGGAAGTTGAGGCTGGGGAATCGCTTGAACCAAGGAGGCAGAGGTTACAGTGAGTCAAGATTGTGCCACTGTACTCCAGCCTGGCAACAGAGCAAGACTCCATCTCAAAACAACAATAACAACAAAAAAAGAATGTTAAACATTGGTACCCAATTGCCTCTGGCTCATATGGTTTCTGCTGAGAGGTCCACTGTTAGTCTAATGGGCTTCCCTTTGTAGGTGACCTGACCTTTCTCTCTAGCTGCCTTTAACACTTTTTCTTTCATTTTGACCTTGGAGAATCTAATGATTATATGCATTAAGAATGATCTTCTTGTGAAGTATCTTAGGGGTTCTCTGCATTTACTGAGTTTGAATGTTGGCCTCTTTAGCTAGGTTGGAGAAGTTCTTCTGGATGATATCCTGAAATATATGTTCAAGTTGGTTCCATTTTCCACATCTCTTTCAGGGACACCAATGAGTCATAGATTTGTTCTCTTTACATAATCCCATACTTCTTGGAGGTTCTGTTTGTTACTTTTCATTCTTTTTTCGCTATTCTTGTCTGACTATCTTATTTCAGAAAACCAGTTTTCAAGCTCTGAGATTCTTTCCTCTACTTGGTCTATTTTGCTATTAATACTTGTGATTACATTATGAAATTCCTGTAATTTGTTTTTTTAGTTCTATCAGGTCAGTTAGATTCTTTTCTAAGCTCGATATTTTGACCATCAGCTCCTGCATCATTTTATCATGATTTTTAGCTTCCTTGGATTGGGTTTCAATGTACTCCTGTAGCTCAATGACCTTTATTGCTATCCAAATCCTGAATTCCATTTCTGTCATTTCAACCATCTCAGCCCAGTTCAGAACCCTTGCTAGAGAGGTAATGTGGTCATCTGGAGCAAAGAAGGCACTCTGGTCTTTTGGGTTATCAGGGTTTTTGTCCTGACTCCTTCTCATCTTTGTGGACTTACCTTCCTTCAGTCTTTAAAGCTGCTGACCTTTGGATGGTTTTTGTTTTTTTCTTTTATCCTATTTGACCTTGAAGTTTTGATTGTGGTATAAAATGCAGATTCAGCTAACCGCCTTCATTTCTGGAAAATTTTAGGAGGCCAATACTTAGCTCCCAACTCCTTGACTGCATGCTGTAACTCTAGGGAGATTATACTGAGCCCCAAGTTTGTTCACTGGCTCCTTAAGGTTAGGATTCCACTTCACTGGGGGCAGGGGAGGGGGGAGTATGCTGAGGTGCTCCCAGACCACTGGTCACTACACTCCAATGGGTGGTGTCAGCCAAAGTGTTTCAGACTGCAATGATTGTGGGATCTATTCTTGCTCACAAGTGCCAGTAGCAGCAGTAGCAGCAGCTGTGGCAGAGTGGGTAGCAGGTAGCAGGGCGCCTGCCTCCCTGCAAGTGTTTACCACAGTGGCAAAGGCAATGCAGCTGGGGGTTAGTAGGGAACCCCCGCTGGTGACCGTGTGTGTGGTCACCCTTAAGGTGGTGTGCTGGCTCCGGGGTAAAGCACTGGTGGGTGCAGGTCTGGGTGCATAGGTCTCTGAGCCCTGCAAGAATGAGTGATTGCTCAGGGCGTGGGAGAATCCACTGTTCTCTATAGAGTGTTAGCACAAGGGCAGAGCACTGGCCAGGAAAGGGCTGCCTGACTCTGTGCCCTCCAAGATTCTGTCTGCAACAGAGGTCAGTGTGGGGAGGAAGGGCAGACTGTACTCCCATGTTGCTGGTGGTTAAGGAAAGCAAAACCTACTTCTGCAGACACATGTCAGCAAAGCAATGTGGGGTGTTGTCGTAGGCCTAGGGGAAGCTGTGGTATGGTAAGAGAGCATGTGGGTTGGTACGTGGCTATAGGATCCATCCTGCTGGAGCTCTCCACCAGTCAAACACAATTTGCCAGTACAGAAGCTATGTTGTAGGACCCCACAGCACTCGAGGGTGCCCTGCAAGCAGTTGTACCCAGGCTGGGGCTCTGGGAGAGGACAGCAAACCAAGGAAGGGGTTCTCAGGTCAGACTGACCTTGTCTGATGGGCGAGACCACCCTGCAGAGTTCAGGACTGACAGTTCCCCTAGTCCTACAGCAAATCCTCTGAGCTCCACATCAGCTGGCTGCTGCCCCTACCCCTTCTCTAATCAGTTCTCAATGCCAGCTTGAGTGTCCATAGTGGTCGAGGGGTCTCCCCCTGCCAGGGACCCAGAGGCCTATGCCAAGAGCAGGTTGCTCCTTGCCAGTGCAGCTCACCTGTTCCCCCAGAGCACTGGGGGCCAGGAATGAGTGTGGATGTGCTGTAGCCCCATGTAGGTTTCCCAGCTTTCTCACCCTTCAGCACCTAGCTTCTATGTCTTCCCTCTGTCCATTCTCAGTGCCTTTCCCTCTGAAGATCTGTTAGGAGTGTGCCAGTTATCTGGGTCCCTCCATGAGAGCTGTTCTACCTGCCTGCGTCTAGTTGGCCATTTTGTCCCCCTACAAATTCTTTTTCGATTTTGATGATTAATAAAATATTATAGGATGTACTTGGTTTTGAAACTTTTCAATATAAACATACATACACACATGTACATTTCATTGTACCATAAATGTAGCATAACGTTAAATATCAGAATTCTGATTTCTAACATCCAGATAAATCCATAGGTGATTTTTCCAGTAATCACTCTTTCTAATTGATTCATCTATTGTTCCCACCCCATTGACCTAATGTTTAATATAAAATGGCAAGTGTGCTGGATGCAATGGCTCATGCCTATGATCCTGGCACTTTGGGAGGCCAGGGTGGGTGGACTACTTGAGCTCAGGAGTTTAAGACCAGCCTGGACAACATGGCAAAACCCATCTCTACTAAACATACAAAAATTAGCTGGGTGTGGTGGCGTGTGCCTGTAGTCTCAGTTACTCGAGAGTCTGAGGCAGGAGAATCACTTGAACCAGGAGGCAGAGGTTGTAGTGAGCCAAGATCATGCCACTGCACTCCAGCCTAGTGACAGTGTGAGACTCCATCTCAAAAAAAAAAAAAAAAAAAAAAAATAGCTAGTCATGGTGATGCAGTCCTGTAGTCCCAGCTACTTGGGGTGCTAAGATAGGAGGATTGCTTGAACCCAGGAGGTTGAGGCTGCAAGTGAGCTGAGACGGTGCCAGTACACTCTAGCCTGGGGGACAAAGTGAGACCCTGTCTTAAAAATGAAATAAAATAAAAGTGAAATCATAGTAAACAGTAACATACTTAAAGTACATTTGGTTGCTAACTGTATGTGCCAAAGGAGTTTTACCTTGATACTTGTAAGTTGTGTTCTAATATTTAGATCTTCCCCCTTACTTTAAAGAAAAGGGAAAACATTCAGGCTCTGTTGCCCAATTATTTTACATTTACAATATGATTTTGAATATTGAATATACATATATATATATATATATATATATATATATAGTCACTGCTCTTATAAAGTAACTCAAATAGGTGATTCTAAATATTAAAATGGGAAGAGATAAAAAACTCAAATCAACAAATATTTATGGTGGGGCTACTATGCACAAATAGTGAAGCTACTTAAAATCCACATTGTTAGGTAGGTATGGAATGAGCAATTAGCTGCAAGTTAAAGACACTCAAAATCATAGTGCTTCAAACAAGACAAAACTTTGCTTTCACCAAAAAAAAAAAAAAAAATCCTGGAGGTAAAAGTGCTCCTGAGCTGACGTGGTAGTTCTGCTTTATAAAATACCTAGGAACCCAGGCTTCTTCAAACTTCTAACTCTACCACCTTAACTATGGCCTTATCGTCATAGTCCAAGATGGCAGCTAGAGTTCCAACTATGACGTCCACATTCCAGGCAGCAGGATAGAGCCAAAGCGTGCAGGTAGACTAACTTTTATGAAAGTTTGCAAAAGTTTCCCAATAAAAATTTCACTTATATGTCATTAATCTTAATTGCATCTCAAAGTGTAATTACAGCTGCAAAGGAAACTGGAAGGTATCTGTTTCTATTGGTCATTAATTCAGCAGGATTCTGTTTCTAGAAGACAAAGACAAATCATATTGGAGGCAACATCTCACTGCCACATCACTCTCCTGTATGTTTCCTGCAAATTTCTGAATGTTCTGTGTCTATTTTGCTCAGCCATGCTATAGAAGGCAACATGAAGCCGCTCTTAAAAATTTCTATATTTAAACTGCCTGAATTTGAATTCAGTCTCCAATGTGTCCTCATCTGTGAAATGGAGATAACAGTAAGACCTATTCCCAGTAGTTATAAAGATTCATCTCTTCATACATATAAAAGCTATTGGCACAGTGTCTGACACACTGAAAGATAAGCTCAATATAGATTACTATCATTATATCAACTTAGACAAGAGGAAATGGAAGTCACCTAACTACAGGCTTAATAGCTTCCTACACAGGATCATGGGAGGCAGTCAGAAGAACAGAGAATTACCACCACAGTTTTCCCGATAAGTCCTGTTGCCACCCCAGTATCGTCCATAAAGAAAATGAAGAGGAACTGACTATACAAGTGTCATTTTCTCCAAAAAACACTTCTTATTAATACTACATTAACAAAGTTAAGCAGAAAATCTAAACACACAGATCATTCCTCAAACCTTCCTCAGACAATGCCTGGGACAAATTGGTATTTCACCCTGCCGAAGAGAAGTGAAATACGAATAAAGGAAAAGCAATTATGACAAGTGTCCTTGTTAAAGCCATCCAGCACCAAAGCTAAGATATGAATTCAAAATCCCTCCCCCCAATCCTGTGTGGACAAAACGGTGGAATTCATACTTGCTAAAACCACCTTTGCTTATAAATATTATGAAAATAGTTTAAACCACGAATCAAGCAATAAAAATCAGGTTAAGGGGGAAATTCTCTGGCTATTTTTTTTCCCCCACACACGTTCAAAATTGCTTTTAAGTCTTTACTGACAAAAGTGACTTTTTTTTTTAAATAAACTGGGAATAGAGAAACTGCCAGATTACTGTGTTGGAGTACTGTGGGATATCACCACCCCTCTTACATATTTCCCAGTCTCTTTTTTTTTTTTTTTTTTTTTTTTTTTTGAGACGGAGTTTCGCTCTTGTTACCCAGTCTGGAGTGCAATGGCACAATCTCGGCTCACCGCAACCTCCGCCTCCTGGGTTCAGGCAATTCTCCTGCCTCAGCCTCCTGAGTAGCTGGGATTACAGGCACGCGCCACCATGCCCAGCTAATTTTTTGTATTTTTAGTAGAGACGGGGTTTCACCATGTTGATCAGGATGGTCTCGATCTTTTGACCTCGTGATCCACCCGCCTCGGCCTCCCAAAGTGCTGGGATTACAAGCTTGAGCCACCGTGCCCGGCCATTTCCCAGTCTTCTAATGTTAAATTTAGGCTCCTGTTGGCAAACTGTTTTTCTTCTTTTATGGCACAAAATGATTATCTTACTTCAACTGCCAAAGTCCAAGCTTCAGAAATGCAGGATAAAGAAAAGTGAATCAACTGCTGTGTTTCCATTTTCCAACATCGCTTGCAGGCAGCAGGAAGTCACCAGCATAAAGCCACAGGGAAATATCACGAAGACAAAACAATTCATTTAAGGCTGTTTAGAAGCATGTTAATTTTATTTTTGCTCCCAAATGTTGTCTAGTCATAGTATTGTGAGAATCAACAAAGGGTTTTCCTCCAATAGGGTTAAGGGGTTGGAGTGAGGGAGGGACAGAATGGACTAGCTAAGAATTGGAACAGTGACCTAGAAGGCAGTTCCATCACTCAGTTATTCAAACGATGTGGCCATCTGAACATCTTTCCCTTCCTTGGTAGCAGAGTGAGATGAATATATATATGTGTTAACATTCTTGAGATAAGATATAGTATCTTTTCTAGCCAAACATAACTTCTCCAAAGCCAACTTCTTCCACATGCTTTAGAGTAAGAAGGATAATATTTTTAGAGATGCTGAGAACTTCTAGGCTTTATTACTAAAAGTGAATTCATGCAGTGAAGAGGAACCCTAGTTTCAAACATAATGTCATCCCAGTGAATTTCATCTTTACTCCTGAATCTGAGGCAATGGGCTACTTGTTCCCTCATTAAACACAAAGAAAAATAATTACTTAACAACAGTATAAATAGCCATTCTCAACAAAAGCAACTGGGATTCCACAAACATTACTCTATCATGACTGAATGAATGAAGTGTGAGATGAAGAGTTTAGAAAGAATGAAAAACCTAGTTACTTATAGAAATCTGAGTGATTAAGTCTAGAAAAATAAAAGGAAGTAAAATGCATGTTCGTCTAATGAGATGTAGACAAAATTTTTTAAATTGGCTCAAAGTGTTTGGCTGAAGTATCTTGAATAATAAAAGATTAAATTTCCTAGAAAATCTTTGTTCCAAAGTAAAATGATTTTCTAATTCATACTTATGATACTTTATAAAATTAAACAAAAGGGAATTTTCCTATTCCTTTAGTGTTGAAAAATGGTCACTGGGCTTCAGCAGGCCTGAGTTTGGGAACCTAAATGGCAAACCTAAAAATTCACTTAAAGAAGGTGAATTAAGAAACTTTGTTCCTCATAACAGAGCTCCAGTGCTTGAGGACTAAAGCATAAAACTACTTTCTGTGAACTGCAGAGATAGATTTCTGTAAGATGTCTGACTCCTACATTAGGAACTATTGATCCACATTTTTAAATAAGAAGATGGTTCATGGATACAGAACCCATTTTTTGAGAAATGATGACCTAAAAAACACCTGTTCTGTTGATGCAGAATGAAATCAGGTAAACTTCCCTCAGCTTCCTCAAGATCTGTCCAAGCTTAGTTTATCCTGTTAGGCTGTATCTATCTCTTTTTCTTTACACATTTTTTAAAAGCAATTCTGCCTAATTTCAGATCCTGTGATTTGGAGTAGATTGTTTTGTCTCAAAGAGAAGGTTTTTCTCCTACAGCTCTTACTCTGGAACTTTTTTTTGAAAGCTTGCAAATATTTAGTAAGCATTATGCTCACCTCTGAAAGCTTTTCCCTACCTGTAATTTAATGTAGGTCTAAGCTATAGCACGTGAATGCCTCTGTATTCTTCACGCGACTCTTTTTGTTTGTTTGTTTTATTGCATTTTAGGTTTTGGGGTACATGTGAAGAACATGCAAGATTGTTGCATAGGTACACACATGGCAGTGTGGTTTGCTGCCTATGAGACTCTTTATGTCAAATCTCTACACACTGGATTACATGAAGGTCCCCTATGATTCATACAGTCAATATATAAATCAACAAAAATGTAGAGAGGAAGGAGGAGGCTTCAGTTTTAGATAGTAAAAATCAGAAAAAAAATAGTCTAAATACTTTATTAAAGCGTACCGCTTTAATAAAGTGTAAGCATGGCCGCTTTCAAACACAAAAATACTTAGTATGTTAATGTCCTTTGTTCTTTAAGTATTCAAGGAATTAAAGAATGAGGAAACAATCAGTCATGTATTTCCTTCACTGTGCTAGGTCATCATAAGCTTCTGATGACCAAATAGAACTAAAACTAAAATGGCTGATGTTCTTAAAAACCTCCCAGTTGACCCAGATAATAAGCTAGGATCAAAAATAAAAACAGGCCAATGCAGCTTTTTTCTCTAAGAAATTCTGTTGTTGCTCTTATTAGATTTACAGTTACACTGGGATGTTAAGATTTCTTTCTGTATTTTTAAGGTAATTGCAGTTTGATACACCTAATATTTATCATCAATAGCTCATAAAATCTGTGAGCTGGTTTTACGCTGGGTGGGATTTAAATGCCCTTCAAGGAACTGTACTTTTTTGTCCCCATTTAAAAGGACTGTAGACAGGTCAGATAATAATAGCAATAACTCAGAGACCTGAAGATTAGAAAATTGAATAAGGCTGATTCTAAAAGGGCATGGAAATTTCATGCCCATGCTATTTCGTTTGCTCACTGAGTAGATGACAGAGTAAAAAGAACATCAAAACTAAAATCTGGGACTATCACCTCTAATTTGTGCTATGACAGTATCCTTTAAGGTCCTTGGCCTCTTTGGGCCTCAGTTGCCTCGTGTGAAAAATGAGAGGTCAACTAGATTATACATAGCACTTTCCTTTCATCTCTCACATCAATTACAATCAACTGGTAATGGTTGGCTGAAGCACTGTGTTCAGAAAGATTATGAGGCTGATTCTGGACAAAAGTAGAGTGTCATGGGTGATTTGCTAAGTCTTCCATAAGCACAATGAGGGAAGCACTGCACATCTGCAATACATTTTCCTTATGTGACCTAAAGGACCACTAGGGTTTCTTTTAGTTACAGTCCGTAAAGGACTTTTTACAATAAAATACCATAAGGTCCTTTATACGAAATGTTTGGTCTTGTTCCTTCCTCCAGCCACCCAAGCTGCTGAAAGGAAAGAATGCCAAGGCAGAGAGGGTACCTCCAGTCCCTGCTAACATAAAGCAGAAGGCCAAGGGTGAATCCCCTGTTTGAGAAAAGGCCTAAGAATTTTGGCACTGGATGGGACATCTATCTCAAAAGGGACTTATTTTGTCAAATGGCCCCACTACATCTCGTTGTATCAAAAAAGAGCTATCCTCTATGAATGGCTGAAAGTGCCTTCTGCAATTAACCAGTTCACCTAGGCTTTGGAGGCCAAACAGCTACTCAAATGCTGAAACTGACCCACAAGTACAGAGCAGAGACTAAGCAAGAGAAGAGGAAAGCTGCTGGCAAAGATGATGTCCTCACTAAGATACCACCTGTCATTTGAGCAAGGGTTAACATTGCCACCACCTTGGTAGAAAAAACGAAGGCTTAGATGTTAGTGACTGCACATGATGTGGGTCCCATTAAGCTGATTGCTACAGACCTGCCCTGTATCCCAAGATGGGAGTTCCTTACTGCATTATCAAGAGAAGGCAAGCCTAAAAGACATCCAGTCCACAGGAATACTTGCACCACTGTTGCCTTCACACGTTAACTCAGAAGACAAAGGAGCTCTGGCTAAGCTGGTGGAAGCTATCAGGACTAACCACAAGGACAGATATAATGAGATCAGTCGGAACTGAGGAGACAATATCCTGGGTCCAAAATCTGTGGCTTGTATTGCCAAGCTGGAAAAGGCAAAGGCTAGAGAACTTGCCACTCAACTGGGTTAAATGTACGTTGTTGAGGTTTCTGTACACGAAAACAATCAAAATTCTCCTTTAAAAAACAGCTTGGTTGTATAGATTATCTACAATGTGACTCCTCTACTGAAAATTACTTACCTTCATGACATTGTTTCCTCAGTACACACACACACACACACACACACACACATTGATGAAGGAAAAAAAAAACCTACTTCCAGCCAGGGCCACTGTCTGTGTGGGGTTTGCACATTCTCCCCATCTGTGTGAGTTTTCTCATGGGACACAAGTTTCCTCCCATATCCCAAAGATGTGCACATTAGATAAATTCATGTATCTACAACGTCCAAGTTGGAGTGAGTGTGGGAGTGTGTGTATGAGTGAGGCTGCAATGGAATGGAGTCCTGTCAAGGGCTGGTTCCTGCCTTGTCCCCAACCTGCCAGGATAGGCACCAGCCACCCACAACCCTGAATGGGAATAAGCAGTTTAGAAAATGAATGAATTTAAGTTATTGTAAAATAAAAACGTGCGAAATGTTAAACATACAAATGCACTACACCAAACAATGGCATCCAAAAGTGCTCAGCAAGCCTGTCACATTTATTTTTTTGTTTTTGAACTCTGTGGTAATAGGAGGTGCTCATTATAATCCTTACTTTGCAAACATTTATTCCTTGATTAAATCCACCGCCACTACAACCACCATCACTCACTGATTCACCAAAACTTGGGTAAATAATTATCTTACTTGTTTTTATTAATCTTTCTTGAATGTATGTATAGCTCACATTTATTTCAATGTTTAATATTTAAAGTGTTTTGAGTCCTTACTTAGAAGTTTGATGATATTTCTGTAAAAAGAAATATGCCGTAGGAACTTACCGCTTTTCTATGTAAATTAGCCTATGGTAAAGTTGGTTTTATGTTTTTGCTTAAAATCACAGTTTCCAAGCACCTATCGATAACGTTAAGTAAGCACTTACTGTGTGTGCGCGTATAACCTTGTTTTACTGTGCCTCGCTTTATAGCACTTCACAGATAGCGTGTCTTGCACAAACTGAAGGTTTGTGGCAACTCGGTATCAAGCGTTTTTTTTTCCAACACCATGTGCTCACTTTCTGTCTCTGTCACATTTTGGTAATTCCCACAATATTTCAAACTTTTTCATTATTATTATATCTGTTACAGTGATCTATGTTACCATCATAATTGTTGTGGGGCACCATGTACAGCATTCATAAAAGAGAGTGAACTTAATTACTCAACGTTTTATGTGTTCTTGCTGCTCCAATGACCAGCTGTCCCCACCTTTCCCATCTCTCCCTCCCCTAGGGCTTTTCTATTCCCTGAGATACAATGTTGAAATTAGGCCAATTAATAATCATATACAATGACTGTAAGTGTTCAAAAGGAAACATTTCCTTACGCCAAAGCCTAACCCAGAGCAAGACTTAGCTCTCTTCTATTCTATGAAGGCTCAGAGAAGTGAGAAAGCTTCAGAAGAAAAGTCTGAAGCTCACAGAGGTTGCTTCATGAGATTTAAGAAAAGAAGTTTCCTTCATCAAATAAAAGTGCAATATGAAGCAGCAAGGGCTGAGGGAGAAGCTGCAGCATCTTATCCAGATTAGCTCAGGTAATTGATGAAAGTGGCTAGACTAAAACATAAATTTTCAGTGTAGACAAAACAGCCTTGGAGTGGAAGAAGATTCCATCTAGCACTTTCAGAGCTAAATAGGAAAAGTCAATCCCCGGTTTCAAAGCTTCAAAGGACGAGTGGACGCTCTTGTTGGGGCCAATGCAGCTGATGACTCTTAAAGTCATCAACTTAATTGAAGCCAATGTTCATTAACCATTCTGAAAATCCTAAGGCCTTTAAGAACTGTGCTAAATCTACTCTGCCGGGAGATCTAATAAAGCCTAGATGACAGCGAATTTGTGTATGACATGGTGCAGTGAATATTTTAAGCTCACTGTGGAGACCTACTGTGTAGAAGAAAAAAAGATTATTTCAAAGTATTATGGTTATTTGACAATGCACCTGGTCACCCAAGAGCTCTGATAGAAATATACAAGGCAATAAATGGATTTTTCACACTTGCTAACACAACATCCGTTCTGTAGCACATGGATCAAGGAGTAAGTTCAACTTTCAAGTCTTATTATTTAAGAAATACATTTCATAGGCTATACCTGTCATAGATAGTGATTCCTATGATGGACCTGAGCAGAGTAAATTAAAAACCTTCCAGAAAGAATTCATCATTCTAGATGCTATTAAGAGCATGGGAGGAGATCAAAATATCAGCATTAATGGAGTTTGGAAGAAGTTGATTGCAACCTGCATGAAAAACTTTGAGGGCTTCAAGCATTCAATGGAGGAAGTAGCAGTAAATGTGGGAGAAATAACAAGAGAACTGGAATTAGAATTGGAGCCTGAAGAGAGGACTAATTGTTGCAATCTCACGATAAAACTTGAATGGAGGAGGAGGAGTGGCTTCTACCAGGTGAGCAAAGAAAGTAGTTTCTTGAGATGGAATCTACTCCTGGTGAAGATGCAGTGAAGACTGTTTAAAGGACAGCAAGGGATTTAGACTATTACATAAACGTAGTTGATAAAGGAGTGGCTGGGATTGAAAGGATCGATGATAATTTTCAAAGAAGTTCTATTATGGGTAAAATGCTATCAAACAGCATCATATTCTATAGAAAAATTTTACATTAAATGAAGAACAAACATCATTAATGGGGCAAACTTCATTGTGGTCTTATTTTAAGAAACTGCCAGCCAGGTAAAGTGGCTCATGCCTGTAATCTCAGCACTTCAGGAGGCTGAGGGGGGCGGATCACAAAGTCCAGAGTTTGAGACCAGCCTGGTCAATATGGTGAAAACCTGTCTCTATTAAAAACACAAAAATTAGCCAGGCATGGTGATGAGCACCTGCAGTCCCAGCTACTTGGGAGGCTGAGGCAGAAGAAGTGCTCTACCCTGTGAGGTGGAGGTTGCAGTGAGCCAAAATTGCGCTACTGTACTCCAGCCTGAGTGACAGAGCAAGACTTTGTCTCAAAAAAAAAAAAAAAAAAGGAAAAAAAGAAAGAAATTGCCACAGCCACCCAACATTCAGCAACTACCATCATGATCAATCAATAGCCATCAACACTGAGGTAAGATCCTTCACTAGCAAAAAGATCATGATCCACTGAAGGCTCAAAGGATCATTAGCATTTAGCAATCAAGTATTTTTAAATTAAGATCTACACAATGTTTTTAGATATAATGCAATTACACACTTAATACACTACAGTATAGTATAAACATAACTTTTATAAGCACAGGGAAACCAAAAAATTTGAGTGACACCTTATCGTGATATTTGCTTTATTGCAGTGATCTGAAACAAAACACACAATATCTCCAAAATATGTCTGTATATATAAAGAGAGGGAGACCTGTGAATATTACTTGAAATTTATTAATTAATTTGTTTTATCTTCAGGAGTGAGACTATGTTAGGCTATTATTCTTGCACTGCTATAAAGAAATACCTGAGGCTGGGTAATTTACAAAGAACCCAGGTTTAATTGGCTTATCATTCTCCAGGATGTACAGGAAGGATGGTGCTGGCATTTGCTCCTTGTGAGGGCTTCAGGGAGCTTACAGTCATGGCAGGAGGAAAAAGTGCTGGCTTTTCACATGGTGACAGCATAAGCACGGTGTAGGGGAGATGCCATATGCCATGAGATCTTTTAAACAATCAGATCTCATATGAACTCAGAGCAAGAACTCACTTATCACTAAGAGGAGGACACTAAGCCATTCATGAGGAACCTGCCCCCATGATCCAAACACCTCCCACCAGACCACAGCTCCAACACTGGAATTACATTTCAACATGAAATTTGGAAGGCTTAAACATCCACACCATATCAGAGACCAGTTCTTCTCTTTATTATACAAATGCCAACAAAGCCCAGGAAAGAAAATCACCAAATAACAGAAAAAAAAATTATAGCTAATAGCAATCACTGATAAAGAATCATAAATGAGACTCAGAACATCATAAAATAGTTGTGTAAATGACAGGAAAGTCAAAACAACCTTCTTCCAGTAAACGTCTCATGAAGCAATTGTGTATAAGCAAACTGCAGTAGCTTGCCTACAATAGATAACAACATCATTCACTTACGATGGCTGAGGTAAGATATTTCTGTCAATCTTGCTGTAGCCACCAAAAAGCACAAAAAGTATAACAGTCTTTTCAATGTCAACATTTCTTTGATAATATCTGTAAACATTTATTTCCATGTAACAAGTAATCTATTCTTCAACCAATTAATACAGCACCAGATAAGAGTCACATAGCTTGAAGTTTGGTCCCCTCTTTCATGGAATCATTGTGGTCTTCATAACCTCAGCTGTTTCAATAAATTAGGAAAGTTGACCAATATATCTCTTCTAGCTCACAAGAAAATAAAATAAAGTCTTGTAGAATGGAAAAGTGGTTAGCTGTGTTACAAAAATCCTTGGAGAGACTCTAGACCAGTTATTGTTTGTCACCTTTACGTGGCCATGGTAGGCTTCTTGCAATCACTCATTCTTCAGGGTAAATTCTAACCCTGAACAAAGAAAGCCAAATGATGTCCTCATTAAGACTATACTTTTGATTGCCTTATTTTTTCCAAAGTGGACATAAATCCTAGCTTAACTGTCACATAATCACATCAAGTTTGTAAATTGAAAATTTTGGGCAAAGCTAACAATTTATCCAATATAACATGGTGATTCAATAAAGAAATTAAACGTCACAATTCCCAAATCTTCTTCCAACTAACTAATGGCAAAACTGAGACACAATTGGGATATACACTCTATGTCCTATATATTATAGGCAAACTCAAATAAAAGCCTACATTGTTTAGTTGTTGGTGTTAGAGTGACAATCAGAAATGTTAATGCTTATTCAACTTCAGTATTCCATAAAATATCTCAGTTTCATGTCAAATGAATTATACCTACAATACTTTTTACTACTCAGTACTAGAAAAATATAAAATGAAAAGAATTAAATACAAGATATTTCTGATATATTGTGTTAATAGGTAATGATCATGTTCCTAATTTACAAAGTCCATGAAAAAATGCTTTTATGTTGAAATAGCTGTTATTAAAAGTGAGTGCTCTTACAGTGAAAATAGATCAATTGTGATATATCTCTAAGCAATTATTATTGTTCTAGCCATCATTTTGTGAAAATGTGTTTTGTTTTGATTGATTTAGAGAAGTGTAATAAATAAGAACTGTTCAGTTGGAATATAATGTTTATTCCTTATGCAAATATATGACCAAAAATATTTTCTCACTTCAGCCTAGGAAGCAACATGTGTATTATTTATCTCCAAATAAATGTGTGAATAGATGTTGCTTTCAATTTTTCTTCTTTATCCCAAAATATTTAAATGCCTAATAAAATAATAAATATATTATTCATTAATATATTAATTGCCTTGCTTATACTTTCAGTATCCAACTACAGTCATTTCAAATATAAGATATAGAAAAGAATGCTTGGAATGTGTGCTATAGCTTTATACAAATATAATACCTAACAAGGGCAGGAGGAGGGAGGAGGGATTTGTAAGTTTGATTATTGCATTTTTAAAAGTCAAATTTCATTTAAAATTATGTTTAAATCATGTTACCAGAATATTCCAAAATACAAGTCAAAGATAAGAAAAATAACGTTAAAATCTTCTCACATTTAGGAAGGAAAAATGAAGTAAAAAAAAAAAATCTTGTGAAATTTATCTGGTCTTCCCTGAAGCTCTCTGGTATCTCCATAGACATGGTTTGAATGCAGGAAACTGCCCATGCAGTGTCCACGCTAAGATAGCCTTTAGCACACTCAGCATACTAATATATCAGGTTCAAAAAATGATTTCACAATTGCTTTGCTTAAGACTAACAGGCAAAAATTATCCCTGAATTTTCTGCTCTGCTGTGTTTTTGTAGGACCAAATCCCAGGTTAAGGTTGGCCTCTGAGAGGCATAATCTGCCCCAGGAAAGCCAATTAAGAAGCCTTCCTTTTAACTGTGGCACAACCGTTCAGATTCACCTGCTACTGCTGTTTACCCAGAACATCGATTGGAATGAAGTGTGTCAAGTTGTTAAGTAATTTTACATAAGATGTGGTCTAAAATAAGTAGCTTTTTATGAAGAATGAAATGTTCTAATGAATATAACACTTTGAAAAGGCAGAAAAACATCTAGTGGATATTGTCATGTTTGATATTCCTTTTTTGGTGTGAATGGAAACTTAATACTGCATTTTTTTCAACTTTTACTACATATTAAAGATATGGAGTGAGTAGATGGGTAGACAGAGTAAACAGGGATGGCAAGACAAAGAAGTGTTAAGTCCTCAAGGATTTTACAATCTAGTTATTGAGATAAGACTTACAGGTTTTTATTCTTTCAATTTTAAGTTTTGTGGATAAATAGTAGGTGTAAGTATTTATGGGATACATGAGGCAGTTTGATACAGGCATGGAAAGCATAATAATCCCATCATGGAGAATGGGATATCCATCTCTTCAAGCATTTATCCTTTGTGTTACAATCAATCAAATTACACTCTTTCAGTTATTTCAGAATGTACAATTAAATTATTATTGACTATAGTCACTCTGTTGTGCTGTCAAATAGTAGATATTATTCATTCTTTCTTTCTTTCTTTTTTTGTACCCATTAACCACTCTCATCTCCACCCAACCTCCCTGCAACTCCCTTCCCAGCCTCTGGTAACCATTGTTATACTCAATTGTTTTGATTTTTAGATCCCACAGATAAGTGATAACATGCAATGTTTGTCTTTCTGTGCCTTGCTTATTTCACTTAACATAATGATCTCCAGTTCCATTCATGTGGTTGCAAATGAGAGGATCCTATTCTTTTTTATGGGTGAATAGTACTTCATAGTGTATATGTACCACATTTTCTTTATCCATTCATCTATTGATGGACACAGGTTGCTTCCAATTTTTGGCTATTGTGAACAGTATCTCAACAAACATATAGGAGTCCAGATATCTCTTCAATATGTTGATTTCCTTTCTTTGGGGTATATACCCAGCAGTAGGATTGATCAATCATATGGTAGCTTTATTTTTAATTTTTGAGGAACCTCAAAACTGTTCTCCATAATGGTTGTACTAATTTGCAATCCTGCCAAAAGTGTACAATGACTCCCTGTTCTCCATTTCTTCATCAGCATTTGTTATTGCCTATCTTTTGGGTATAAGCCATTTTAACTAGGGTGAAATGATATATCATTATAGTCTTGCTTTGAATTTTTCTGATGATCAATGATATTTAGCACCTTTCATCTGCCTTTTTGCCATTTGTATGTTCCCTTTTGAAAAATATCTATTCAAATATTGTGCCCGTTTTTGATGAGATTATTAGATTTTTTTTCCTACAGAGTTATTTGAGCTTCTTACATGTTCTGGATGGTTATTAATTCCCTGTCGACAAGTAGTTTGCAGATATTTTCTCCCATTCTGTGGTTGTCTCTGCACTTTGCTGGTTGTATCTTTAGCTCAGTGAATGATTTGCAACTTGATGTGATCCCATTTGTCTTGTTTTGTTTTGATTGCCTGTGCTTGTGGTGTTACTCAAGAAATCTTTGCCCACTCCCATGTCCTGGAGAGTTTCTCCAGTGTTTTCTTGCAGCAGTTTCATTGTTTGAGATCTTAAACTTAAATCTTCAATCCATTTTTATTTGATTTTTGTATATGGCAGAGATAGGAGTCTAGTTTCATTCTTCCGTATAAGTATAGCCAGTTTTCCCAGCCGCATTAATTGAAGAGATTGTCTTTTTCCGCCAATGTACATTCTTGGCATCGTTGTTGAAAGTGAGTTCACTGTAGGTGTGTGAATTTGCTCAGGGTTCTTTATTTTGTTCCATTGGCCTATGTGTTTGTTTTTATGCCAGTACCATGCTGTATTGGTTACTATAGCTCTGTAGTAAATTTAAAGTTAGGTAATATAATTTCTCCAGTTTTGTTCTTTTTGTGTACAATGGCTTTGGCTGTCTGGGTCTTTTGTGGTTCCACATAGCTTTTTTTTCTTTTTTCTTTTGAGACTGAGTCTCTCTCTATCATCCAGGATAGAGTGCAGTGGTACAATCTTGGCTCACTACAACCTCTGCCTCCCAGGCTCAAGCAATTCTCATGCCTCAGCCTCCTGAGTAGCTGAGATTACAGGTGCACCACCACATCCAGCTAAATTTTTGTATTTTTGGTAGAGATTGGGTTTCCCCATGTTGGCCAGGCTGGTCTCAAACTCCTGACCTCAAGTGATTCTGCGTACCTTGGTGTCCCAAAGTGCTGGGATTACAGGTGTGAACCACTGCACCCACCCCATATAAATTTTAGGATAGTTTTTTTTTCTATTTCTGTGAAGAATGTCACTGGTGTTTTGATAGAGATTGCACTGAATCTATAGATTACTTTAGGTTGTATGAACATTTTAACAATATTGATTTTTCCAATCTATGAACATGGAATACCTTTCCATTTTCTGGTGTCCTCTTCAATTTCTTTCATTAGTATTTTATAGTTTTCATTATAAAGATCTTTCACTTCTTTGGTTAATTTCTAGGTATTTAATTTTATTTGTAGCTACTGTAAATGGGATTACATTTTGTTTTTCAGATTGTTCACTGTTGGCATATAGAAATGCTACTGATTTTTGTATGTTGATTCTGTATCCTGCAAGGTCACTGAATTTGTTTATCAGTTCTACTAGTTTTTTGGTAGAATATTTAGGTTTTTCCAAATATAAGATGATACAATAAGCAGACAAGGATGATTTCACTTCTTCCTTTCCAACTGGATGCCCTTTATTTTTCCTCTTGTCTGATTGCTCTAGCTAGGACTTCCAGTATTATGTTGAATAACAGTGGTGAAAGTGGGCATCCTTGTTATGTTCCAGATCTTAGTGGAGAGGCTTTCAGTTTTTTCTCCATGCCATGTGACAGCTCCCCAGCAAGTATTATACTAGCTGTATTATGTGTCTTTCTGTGTACTTAACTATTATCAGTGAGTTTTGTACCTTCAGGTGATTATTTATTGCTCATCCATATGCTTTTCTTTCTGATGAAGTACTCTCTTTTCCATTTCTTGCAGGACAGATTTGCTGTTGGTGAAATCCCTCAGCTTTTGTTTGCCTGGGAATGTATAGTATAACACCAGCTGGAAATCTGTCATATACAGCTTTTATTATGTTGAGGTATGTTCCTTCTATATCCAGTTTTTCGAGGGTTTTTATCATGAAACGATATTGAATTTTATGAAATGCTTTTTCAGCATCAATTTCAATTAAAATGACCATATGATTTTTGTCCTTCATTATGTTGATATATTACATTGATTGTTTCGTGTATGTTGAACGATCCTTGCATTGCAGGGATAAATCTCACTTGTTCATGATGAATCATCTTTTTAATTAGTTGTTGAATTTGGTTTGCTACTATTTTGTTGAGGATTTTTGCATCAGTTAGATTCATCAGCGATATTGGCCTGTAGTTTTCTTTCTCTCTCTCTCTCTCTCTCTCTCTCTCTCTCTCTCTCTCTCTCTCTCTCTCTTTTGTGATGTGTCTTTGTATAGTTTTTGGTATCAGGGTAATACTGGCCTCAAAGAGTGAGCTTGGAATTGTTCCCTCCTCCTCTATTTTTTGAAATATGTTTAGTAGAACTGGTATTAGTTCTTCTTTAAATGTTTGCTAGGATTCAGCAGTGAAGCCATTGGTTCCTGTGCTATTTTTTACTAGGAGACTTTTTATTATAGTTTCAATCTTGTTATTTGATATTGGTCTCTTCAGGTTTTTTATTTCTTCATTGTTCAATCTTCATAGGTTGTAAGTGTCTAGGAATTTTTCCATTTATTCTAGATTGTTCCACTTTACTAGCATATAGCTGCTCATAGGAGCCGCTAATGACCCTTTGAATTTCTGTGGTGTAATGTTCCCTTTTTCATATATGATTTTATTTATTCAGATCTTCTCTCCTTTTTCTTAGTCTGGCTAAAGGGGTTTCAATTATGTTTAACTTTTTAAAACATAAACTTTTTGTTTCATTGATCTTTTGTATTGTTTTCATTTCCATTTCATTTATTTCTGCTCTAATCTTTATTATATATTTTCTTCTACTAATGTAGGGGTTTTTTTCTCACTTTTCCAGTTCTTTAAGATTCCTCATTTGGTTATTTATTTGAATGTTTTTTTCTTTTTTGATATAGATATTTATAGATAAAAACTTCTCTCCTGTACTGAGTTGACTGTCTTCCACAGGTTTTGGTATGTTGTGTTTCCACTATCATTTGTTTCAAAACATTTCTAAATTTCTTATGGAGAGAGAAACTTCTAGTTATAAGTGAGTTTCTGCAGACCTTCCTAATCTCGTGGTGATAGATGAGAGTTCATTAATAGAAATAACCCAGATTTCTTCCCTCTACTATCTTATGTCTGGTCTCCTTCCTGAAGAATTTCTGTGAAGCCTTAAAGAGTGTCAAGATCATTCCCTCATGGGCTTATATTTAGAAACCCCTTTCCCACTGATATCAATGCCACATCACTGTCCCTCCTGCTGGTACCCTCAGATTGAGATAGCAGATGTGGTACTCAAAGAGCTGCTTGCCTCCAAGTAACCACAAAGGGATTGTATTTCCTGGAGTCTTCCCTGAGTCAAAATCACTCTGATGAGTTAAAAGTAGTAGAATTTTTTTTATTTTTGGAGGAAGTTATTTTATCTAGTTCTTGATGTGCTTATAATAAGTAATCCTAGAATTTTTTTTTTTCTTTTTTTGAGACAGGGTGTCGCTCTGTCTCCCAGGCTGGAGATCCTAGCTCACTGCAACCTCTGCTTCCCCAGCCTAAGCGATTCTCTAGCCTCAGCCTCCTGAGTAGCTGGGATGATAGGCGTGAGCCATCAATGCCCAGCTAATTTAGGTTTTGTTTGGTTTTGTTTTTTGTAGAGATAGGGTTTCACTATGTTGCCCAGGCTGGTCTGAAACTCCTGAGCTCAAAGCCATCCACCCACCTCAGTCTCCCAAAGTACTGGGATTATAGGCATGAGACAATGTGCCCAGCCAGTAATCCCAGAATTTTCACAAAAGCTCCTATCATTGCATAATAAAACAGTATTCTCTTGCCATTATTTAAGGTCATTTTTTCTCACTTGCTGGTAAAAACATTGCTAAATCATTGACACATATTTGTTGAACACCCACTCTGTGCCATGTACTACTATGTTAAGTGCTGGATATATGCTGATGAATGAAACAGACTGTATCCTTGTAGAATTTGAGTCTGCTGAACTCAGAAGTAAATTCTGTGAAAGTTAGGATGGATAATCAAGTTGAGTACTCTTAGTTTTAATATTTAACATGTTGCTCTTATCAATTTTTTTAATAAATGTTAGTGTACAAAGGTAATATGGGTTTTGAGGTATATCCAGAAGAACCTGGTTTTTTTAGTCAGAAGAATCCACATAGACTATTGATTAAAAAGAATTTATATGATGCCTCAGCTAGAAAGTAATATTTAGTGTTTTCCCAAAGAAAAACCCACAAAAACAAAATGCAATGGAAGAGAAGCCTCTTCTACATTCTATGGTATTTGTTTTTTCAAACACCAACACTACACTCATGAAAAGAACTTCAGCACTACCTGTACTCTGCTTCGCCAAACCACAAATGTCAATGTAAAAAACAAGCAGCATGCCAAAGGTCAACTGATCTTCAACAGGGGTGCCAAAAACACACAATGGGGAAAGGATAGTGTCTTCAACAAATGGTGTGAAAACTCATATCCACACACAAAAGAATAAAATTGAACCCTTACACCATACACAAAATTTAACTCAAAGTAGATTAAAGACAAACGTAAGACCTGAAGCTATAAAACTCCTAGAAGAAAACATAGGGGAAAATCTTCACGACCCTGGTCTCAGCAATGATTTCATGAATATCTCACCAAAAGTACAAGCAAGAAAAGCAAAAATAAACAAGTGAGCCCACATCAAAGGAGAAAGCTTCTGCACACCAAAGGAAACAATTGACAGAATGAAAAGGCAATCTACAGGATAAAAGAAAATGTTTACAAATCATATATATTAGTCCATTCTGCATTGCCACCTGAGACTGGATAATTTATAAAGAAAATAGACTTATTTTGGCTCACAGTTCTACAGGCTGTACAAAAAGTGTGTCACCAGCATGCGCTTTCAGTGAAGGCCTCGAGAAGCTTCCAAGCATGGTGGAAGGGAAAAGAGGAGCCTCCATTTCATGTGATGAAAGAGAGAAGAAGAGACAGAGAGAGGAGGTACCAGGCACTTTTAAATAACCAGATCTCATGTAAATTTGCAGAATGAGAACTCACTTGTTACTGCAAGGACAGCACCAAGATGTTCATGAGCGATCTATCCCCATGACCCAAACACCTCCCACTAGGCCCACCTCCAACATTTGAGGTCATATTTCAATGTGAAATTTAGAGGGGATGAAACATCCAAACTATATCACCATATATCTGATAAGAGGGTAATTTCTAAAATATATGAGAAACTCCCACAACTCAACAGCAAAAAGACAAATATCACAATTTTTTAATGGGGCAAAAACTTGAACACACTATATGACAGACTATGTCACAGTATTCATGTGAAAATATACTCAACATCACTAATCATCAATGAAATACAAATCACAGGGAGCTATCATCTTACTCCTGTTAGAATGGCTATTATCAAACAGATGAAAGATAAGTGTCGTCAAGGATATGGAGAAACTGGAACCCTTGCACACTGTCAATGGAAATGCAAAATGGTAGGGCTGCTATGGAAAACAACATGAAGGTTCTTTTAAAAATTAAAAATAGGGTTGGAAGCGGTGGCTCATGCCTGTAATCCCAACACTTTGGGAGGCCAAGGCAGGTGAATAACGAGGTCAGTAGATCAAGACCATCCTGGCTAACACAGTGAAAGCCCATCTCCAATAAAAATACAAAAAAGCCAGTGTGGTGGCACATGCCTGTAGTTCCAGCTATTTGGGAGACTAAGGCCAGAGAATCATTTGAAACTGGGAGGCAGAGGTTGTAGTGACCCGAGATTGCACCACTGCACTCCAGCCTGGGCAATAGAGACTACATCTCAAAAAAAAAAAAAATTAAAAATAGAATTACCATATGATTCATCAATCCTATTATGGGTATTTATCTAAAAGAATTGAGATCAATTAGCAATTAGCACTCCCAGTTTCATTGCAGCACTATCTACAGTAGCTACAATGTGGAAACGATCTAAATATCCATCAACGAATGAATAAAGAAAATATTCTTCAGCCTTTAAAAAGAAGGCAATTCTGCAATATATGACAATAGAGATGAACCTTGATAAAACTGTGCTAGGTGAAAAAAGCCAGTCACCGAAGGACAAATACTGTATGATTCTACCTCTATGAAGTATTGAAAATAGTCAAATTCATAGATTTAAAGAATGGAATGGTGATTGCCAGGGACTCAAGGGAGAGGAAAAAGGAAAGTTGATAATCAAGGGGAATAAAGTTTCAATTAATCAACATAAATAAGTTATAGAGATCTGCTAGACAACATTGTACGTATAGTTATCAGTACTATATTGCACACTTAAAAGTTCAAGATAGTAGATCTCATGCTAAATGTTTTACAACAATAAAATAACATAAAAAATAAAATTACAAAGAAGCACGCTGTAATGGCCATTCCAGGTTATCACCCAGTAGGCTTTACCACTTGCTTTCCTCTAGCCTCAGCCTAGAGCTCTCAGCAAAGCAACTCCTTACAACCTACACAGTTGTTCACTACCCATGCCCAGACATGGATTAATCACACTTAAATAGGAACCCCCTACCCAGGAGGATTAAGGTAAGGTATCAGGGTACTCAGGATATCAGCTTAATTATGTCATTAGATTTGTGATGATGAACAGTAGCAGACAAGGCTAGTCCTATAAGATGTCTGTTGCAGATGGTAATTTAATACCAATTTTTAGCACGTATTGAGCCCTGACAATGTGTGCAAAATGTTTTACATAGGTCTTATCACGACCTATTTGAAAATGACAAACTGAGGTTTAGCTGTATTCATCTGTCAAGGTCACTCAGCTAGTATGTGGCAGAGCTGAAGATAATGCCATGCCTACTGGATGTCAAAGACTCTGCCCTTAACTACTGGACCATACCATGGTTGTGAGAGAATCACTAAAGGGTCATGAACAAATGATGGCATGAAGAAAGCACCACTATAGAAAAACTGGATTGCTGGGGACAATGTACAGGAAAGAAAGATAGTTGGAGGAGGGGGGACTTGTTGCTTTCATTTAATGTTAATCAGTAAAAGTTCAGTTCTAATCCACAATAATATGTATACTTACTCACTGTGTTTCTTTGATAAATAAACTAAAGCAGTAGCTTGGAATACTAGCACTGAAGTTAAAGTTTTAAGATTATAGCCATTATAGCCATAAACATCTGTGTAAATGATGACCAAATGGTTAGTAATAGATGTATGTGTATATATGTGTATATATATATACTTTATGTAATAAAAGATCCGTCACCAACAACAAAGAAAATTACCCAAAGATGACTGAGAAACATCTTTTTACCACTATCTACCTAATAGAATAACTAAATAAATAAAACAATACCAGATTCTGGTGAGGATGTAAAGCAACTGGAACTCTCATAGGTTGCTGATGAGAATGGAAAATGGTATAGCCCTGTGAAAAACTGTTTACCAGTTTCTTATAAAGTCAAACATATGCTTAGCATACTAGCAATCCTACTGCTAGGTATACACCCAAGTGAAAACCTATATTCATTAAAAAAAAATCTGTATGTGAATACATATATGTGTACATATATATATATATATATATATATATATATATATTCACTTTATTCGTAATTACCAAAAACTGTAAATAACCTACATTTCCCTCAAACAGACACGTGTTTTTAAAAATGGTGATACATCCATACTGTGAAACACTGCTCAGCAATAAAGACAAACAAACTATTGATACATACAAGAAAGGGATGAATCTCAAATGCTTTATGCTGAGTGAAAGCAGTCAGACTCAAAAGGCTAGATATTGTATGATTAGGCAACACACATCTGTGGGTGTTAGGTCTTAAAGGTATGGGAAATATTTGACTTCAAAGGGAGAAGTTAAGAGAATATTCGAGGAGGTGTATTGAAATTGTTCTTTATCTTAATTGTGATGATGGTTACGTAACTCTACCTATTTTCCAAAACTCATAGAAATACAAACTGAAAAGTCAATTTTACTGTATATGAATTAAAACTACACCTTCAAATAAAGAATCTCTTCTATAACCAAGCATACAGCAAAAGTTACACATTTTCTAAATATTATAAACCACTGAAACATCATTTCACAAAGTACCATCTTCAAATAAGATAATGTAATTCAGTATGTAAACCAAAAACCAAGCTATAATTTTTCAAAAATTATGTACAAGGCATAAAAACATGCTTATTAAAACCATAAGTAGTTGGCCAGAATGTTGTTTACCACCTCTGAATAGCTATAACATGTTTATAGATTTTTATACCTTTCATGAATAAAATGGAATAAATAAATGCAAAGTTATTTTTCTGAGAGAAGCTGTCAAACTCCTTTCTGGCCAAAAGGGAATTTGTGACTTCCTGTTATGTTAAATTTGGTACTGAAGCCTGGATGAACTACCTCAAATGGGCTATTTACTATGATAAATACTGTTTCCTAACAAGAGGAAGAGTGGTGGCCTGGGAAGATTACTGCTGGGATTTTAATGCACTCTCTGAAACACTCTGACACACTCTGTTAGAGAGAATAATTTAATAGCAAGCAGAAGTCAGGCTTAACATTCCATTTCCTGCAAATGAGCATCGAAAAACAAATGCAATTTAATTCACTAAACATGTATTAAGCATTTAATAAATGTCAAGCACTGTGCTAGGCACTAGGTAAACAAGTTGAAAATAACACAATATTTTCCTTTAAAGAATGCACAGATTAGCAAGGGATAGAGACATATAATAAACAAATATACTTCCCTACAATAATCTAAGTGTGATGATAGAAGTGTGATCAGGTTCAGGGACAACCAGAGGAAAAAGTGATTGAGTTCTAACAAAAAGCATATAAACCAGATCCTAGGACCTCCTAAATCTGCCTTCAGATGATGAAAATGCTAACAGGGACAAACAGAAGGCTGCTTGGTTTGAAGAGGCCATTCCTTTTATATTTACCACCACCATCTTCCATAGCAGTTTTGAGAACACTGAGCAAGGCATACCCGTGCTGATGTATTTATTCCTTGACTTGAAATAATCCTCCAGGTGATGAAATTCCCACAGGAAAAAAGAATAATAATATAAAGTGTCCCTTTCCAGAAAGTGGAAAAGTTCCAAGCAGTATCTTCCTTACTGAAACCTAAGATCCCTTTATGCAAAAAGAAAAACAAGGTCTCATGCCTCGAACTAAGTCACTGTGACTAACTACACTACCCAAAATGATGATAATAAGGTATGAATGTTCCATTTTTCCTGTATGTTAGCAGTGATCATTGCTAACACATAATTCCAATTCACCGTTACTATGAAATGTAACTACTGTCCAATACTCTCAAAATGGATTAAACAAGTAAAAGTAAGCATTCTGAAATAATAAAACTCGTACTATCTCCTGTGTCTTCAATCCCTTCCCTGAAACTTCTATCCCTAACAGAGAAGAAACCAGTAGCACTATTTCCTCTCTCCTTTCTAACTATCCTTTCCATTCTATCCTTCACGGAAAGTAGCACACCTTTTTTCCTTCAATCTTTTTATTCTATCCACCACTGATATTAATTCCAGGTATGTACACAATGGCCCAACTAGCAGAAAATAAATCATTAGAAAATGTTAAAAGCAAAACAGTGGGCAGGAAAGCATGTGTCACATCTTTGAGGGGCAGCACTATGTTTTCGAAATGGGAAAGGTTTTATAGCTAGAAGATCTGGGTTCAGGGCCTGCTTCTGCCACTTACTAGCTCTGTAGCTTTAGACAACATATTCACCTGTCTGGATGTCAAGTGTTCACATCTGCAAAACGGAGATGAAAGGAACTGCGGCTTTGCATGACTGTTTTTGAGATTAGGTGCCATGCAGGACTGATTGCCAATCCTGCTGCATGCTAAAACTCGGGGGCACCACTCTGAGATTCTGCTTTCATTGGTCTTCTGTGGGGCATGGACTACAAAAAGAGAGGAGCAGCAGCACATCCCCATGGTACTCAACTGTCCAGCAGGGCAACAACCACTGGGTTCTAGTAACTGCAAGAACGCCCTAAACTCTAATTCAGTGCAGCATTTAGCAATTTATTATTGTGTTTAAAAGTACCACTGAACATATCCTGTTATGCAAATTACACAGTCTTAAAGATTGCTAGTAATTCAACGGTTAAATTTGGTATTTACTTAGAATGCCTCCCTTGACAAGCAAATCATCATTTTTAACAACTGATCATGGTTATAAGGAGCAGATAAAACAAGATATATACATTAAATGATTAAAATCAATTCTTAAGTGCCAAAAATGAAAGGAGCGTGATGATGGGATAAGCTTTACACTGCTTGAGGTCAGGTACCATGATTTTTTAAAATAGTTCTAGTATCAAGAACAGTGCATAGAACTCAATAAATATTTCTTAAGTAAGTAGATGAGTGTGTGAGTGAATGAATGAATGTGATAACTTCCACAGAAATTTACCAAGAGAGTCATCACTGAAGATTGGAGAGTAGAGGAAGGTATTTTTATTGGAAAAATAAGTCTCAGCCACTGCCCACCAGTGAAGCCACAATCCCTATAATGAAGAGAGCTGAACTTCAGGTTTGAATGGTAAATTGCCGTTCTTGCACTTTCCGTTAAACTTTTCAAACAGTAGCTCACTCTGCCACCATTCCTGGCCCCAATTCCGACTCTCCTCCAAACTTCTAACATTAATAACTGGCACAAGGCTAGCTTTCTAAAACGAACATTTCTCATTACTAGGAACATTACAAAAGTCTTGCTTTATGAGCATTGTATACCTGCTTTAAGAGCTAGTCAATGCACAGTATAAAACAAAGAAGAGAAAGGACATGATCTACCCAGCTGGGTTGGCAAAGAGGTCTGGGAGATAAACTGACCAACTGCCTACATAGCATTGTACATTCTCCAAAATAACCCTACAACATTGCTGCAGATCTCAGATTAAGAAAAATGTATTGCTGAGTTTATTATTTTTAAAATCCTTTTTCTGAGCACCTAGCAACTAAAGTGATAAGTACCTTCAACTTGCAAGGATAAATGCTACAAATATCTAGGCTGAATTACCCATTTGTATGTATGTTTGTAACCTGAATTATTCATTTACATTTTTTATTTTTTAAAGAGGAGAATAAACAAAACTAGAAAGAGAGGAGATACTAAAAAATCTCATTGCTATAGATGTAAAGGTTTTTAAGGTGGTAGGAAGCCAAAAGGCCCCTTCAGCAATAAACAATAGCTTTATTCTACAGTCTAATTAATATTCACCAACTATGTTACTTATGAAACAAACATACATCTAGGGAATGCAATTGCATACAAGCAAAAGTATGCATATTAATGAGGAAAAATCTTACAAAATTAGACTTGGAAAAGTATGTGCAGCAAAAAAGTTATGGTTTTTCTTTAAAACTGTATTTGAATATTGACAACAAGGGGTAGGTCCCATTTAATTGCTGGTTTTATAATAAAGCAAATATTTTTAATTTGAGTGATAATATGAGCTTTCCCTGAAATCTTTGCTAATAACTACCTAGAGTATCTATTTCTTCTTTGCAAAGGAATGAAGGGCTGCCTACACCTGTGTATGAGTGATAATGTAAGACCATGAAAATTCTAGACCCATAAACCTCCCATGAAAAAAAAATTTAATCCCTGCCAAATTAACACCTTGCTATTGTCCAAATGATATCTTAAGACAAATATTCATTTATTTATTCCTGTTTTCTTATTAAAAATAACACCACTTTGTCAATGGTTGTCAAAGTAGAGTATGCCACCGTGATGTGAGAAGAAAATATCAAAACTTCTATTTGTACTTATTTTTATCAAAAACAGAAAGAAATTAAACTTTACTGATATCTTAAAAAGATATTACACTGGCCCCTTCCCTGTCCCTGTATCAACTGTAACAAGACAGGTAGATTTCATTAGATACATAGAGGGAAGTAGGAATTGGTGAAACACTCACTCATTTCCTAGCTTTCATTAGGTTGCAAAGTACATAGTATGTATAGACATGAGTAGTAGATTTACTGAATATATTACCTGGTTTTATTTAAACTAACCCTACAAAACAAAACAAAAAGAAAAAAATTCTTGCAAAGAAACATGGAATTGATGATTACACAAATAATTGATGGTTGATAATAATTGATGATTATACAAATAACATAAGCACATAAAAAAGATGTAGCTGTCACTTCTGCTCCTATGGTGAGTTCTTCATCATTCCTGAGTAAATCAGCGTGACAAGAAGTCAAGCAAAAAAAAAAAAACCCTTTTCACAATATTAAAATATGAGCACTCATTCACCATCATTAAAAGTCAAGGTAACTTTATGTATATAGAATGCCTTGAGATACTAGGTAATGACAATACAAAGCTATTGTCATTTTCAAAGCTTTTTAAAATGTTGCTTATTTCACCTTTATTTGTTTCTTAGCTATATACATTGTGCTGTGTACACTCTGTATTACGTCAGTAGTATATGTATATAACTCATAGTGAAGAGAGAATCCCAGACCTTATTATCCAAGTCACACTGCTCTTCTCCCAGCCTCCATATCATCATCTATAGAAGTTAGACAGCATCAAAGTTCTATGTGTGCCCCCACAACACTCATAGGAGTGTTACACTTTAAAGACCATCAAGAAAAATTCCATCAAGCTCTTTATCACCACAGGAAACCCAAAGTTCCTGGGTTTTCTCTCATTACTAGGTGTCTGGTCTAAGAATCCTTAATTTCACCCTGTCTTCCCAAGTTCAGAACCTATTACACTATGTCCTCTGGAGATCATAAAATCCCTCATCTTCTGTCTCCTCCTGAATACTGCCACAACCTTATGCTCTAAATAAAAGCCAATTATTCCCCAAGAACTCTCTTCCCCTGTAGCTCCTCAAATGATGGCTATTTTCTTTCCCATATTCCAACTATCACTGTCCTACTTCCTCATCATTGTAGAAAATGATGTCCCTTCTACCTCCCTCCAAAAATCCAGCATTGCAACTCACGGCATCAAACTAGACAACTTTTACCACTACTGGTTGTAGTTAACATCAGTCTCTATAATTACTACAAGATTTTAATTATGATTTTATCATTTGCCCCTGTCAATTCCATATAACTGAATCTCTAGTACCCTCAATCCTCAGATCCTTAAATCTTAAACTTCAATAAGCTTGTCCTCGGCTACTTCATGGTGATCTGAACTTCTTTTTATTATCAATAACAGCAGCTCCTCCATGACCTCAACTCTAAGCAACCAGTTCCAAAATATTACTTCCCATTTTTCCAGCTCACTCCCTCTCATTTTTTGTTAACAATCCTTAATCAAGTTTTTACTGTATTTTACCTCCTTGTGTTCTAGTTACATTGCCTCCTTACTTAGCTTAGATTCCATGGTCCATCATTACAATCGGCTCCCTGGTGGCCCTGACTTCCCTTGTTTTGTTGACCTGGTAAAACTTATACTCTGACTAAATACAGCTTTCCACACACTTGAACCCAAATACCTAAACATGGGCTGAGAAGATTATACACCATCCTTACATGGTTTCATTTTAAATTCGTAACAATAATCTTCAATGGGGCTTCAGTTCTTCCCAGTGATCTTTTGTGCATTTCTGCAGTCAATTCATTCTCCTATATAACTGTTTAACATCTCTTTTCTCAAACCTCCAACATTTTCTCTACCATCCTCACTATAATAGATGAAACATATTCACAGATATACACAACCGTATCTAGCAACCTAGCACTCATACACCCACTAGTATGGATAAACCATCCAAGCTCTTATCTAAGCAAACTTCTTCACATGTACCCTACCTTTTAACTCTCCTCATTGAGACACATTACTCTCTTCCTCTTCTCTTTCATTGTAACAACACTATTTTTTTCTCCCATATGGACCATTTAATTTACATCAAACAGGATGTTATATTTCCCAGAAGATATGAATATATGATATATCTGGAAAACCCAAGAGAATCAACTGAAAAAAATACTATAAACAATATGAGAATTTAGTACAATATCATGATACATATTAATTCAGAGAAAGCACAAAGCTTCATATATTTGATAAAATAAAACATACCATTCACAATAGCAGAAAAGACATTAGGACAAATCTATTAAAAAACATATATTATGATCTATAAAAAGAAAACCTAACAATACAACTGAAAATACAAAAGACGACTTCAGAAAATGAAATTACATCAGCTAGAAAAACACATCATAAATATGTCAATTCTTATTAAGATGATTTATAAATACAAAACCATCACAATAAAAAGACAACCGTTGGTTTGGAGGACTTGTTGATGTTATTCTTTTATTTTTGAATGAAGTAGCTGACCCCAAAGTTCTTACACATAGTAAGCATGCAAGAATAGCAAGGAAAGCTATTACAAAAAACAATATAGGAGTGAGGGTATGAATACCACCATACATTAAATGAGAAAAAAAAAGCCAAAACAATGCTAAAAAATTAATTTTAAAAATTCAAGAACTTGAACTATATGACTTCAGAATTCAACATAAAGCCTCAGTAATCACAACTTGTTTTTGGATTGAATCTAGACATATAAATAAATGGAACAAAATACAGAATCCAGAAACAAACCTGCATATGTATGAACTATTAATTTTCAACAAAAGTGCAAAACAATTTGATGAGAAAAGGATAATGTTTTCAATAAGCAGTTCTGGAAGAATGACTGACCATATGCAAAAAAAAAATACCTCAACACTTACCTCACCAAAGACAAAATTAATTCAAAATGGATCGCAGACCTATTAAATTTTAGAGCTAATACTTTAGCTCCTAGTAGAAAACATAGGAGAAAATCTTAGTGATGTTGGGTCTGGCAAAGATTTTTTAAGTAGGGCACAAAACTATAAAAGAAAAACGAACTGGACTTCATCAACACTACAACATTTTGCTTCTGAAAATACACTATTACGAAAATGAAAAGGGGTTCTTGGACCAGATGGCCAACTAGACACAGCCAGGAAACAGCTGTCTCACCAAGGAAAAAATAAAATATGGAGTAAACCATCACACTTTGCACAGATCTTTTAAGAGAAAACACTGAAAGTTGAGAAAAAGCACCACAGACACTCAGTTTGAAGAAGGAGGAAGCTGGGAAGCCTACAGAGAGTCCATGAGTGCCAGGACCAGCTCCTAGTTCTGCACAGGTCCTAAAGAAGGGGTGAGTTAAGGAATTCTGGGAACCTCTGGAGGCCCAGCTATAAGGATTCTGGAATCCTAGCTATAAGAAATCCCATGACCTCCAAAGATGTTTGAACTGGCAGGGAAAACTGCCCTGCCAAGGGATCCTCTGCATTTGACCTATTGCATCAACAGAACACCCATAGATATACCCCACAACTTGTTCTGGCTCTGCCAGGCACAGAGGACCAGTGGGTCCTCAGAGAGTTGCAAGTCTCCTGGTGATCTAACCTTTAGCTCAGGCTTCCCCCAAAAGAGAATGTGGTGCAGCCTATTAGGGACCCCCCTGGGACTAAGGAAATGCAGGCACTGGAACAGTGATTAGAGGGGGCTCCCCCAAGGTGCTAGAATAGATTTGGTGAGGGAGTCATCACTTGCACCCACCCCCTTATTTTCTCCTCCCCAGAACACTGCTGTTAACAGAATGAAATATAAGAGACATGCATGGCTGAGTAAGATCCTATCTGCCAGCCCTTACTCTTAAGCACCATCCACTAGAACGCAGCCTAGATCACCAAAACATAAATAAATTCCATTAGTATGTATCACCTGTGAAACCCAGGGCAACAAAACCAGCCACAACTAAGGAATGCATAAAGAGCCTTGGCCTTCTGAAAGCACTTAGATAGAAGACCAATTAACTATACACATTCAAACCCTCAAGTAAAAAAAATACAAAAACAAAAAAGTCCATTCAAATGACATCAACTTCAAAAAAAGAAGAAGAAGTAAAGAAACATCAGCAGCCCTCTCAGGTGAGAAGAAATCAGTACAATGACTCTCGTAATTCAAAAGTCAGAGTGTTTCCTTACATCCAAAAGATCACACTACCTCCCCATCCTAACTAGATTAAAATGTGCAAATGACAGACATATAATTCAGAATCTGGATAGTAAAGAAGCTCAATGAGATTCCAGAAAAAGTTGAAACCCAATCCAAGGAAGCCAGTAAAATGATCTAAGAGATGAAAGATGACATAGCCACTTTAAGAAAGAACCAAACTAAATTTCTAGAATCGAAAATTTTACTACAGAAATTTCAAAATACAGTTGGAAGCTTTAATTACAGACTAGACCAAACTGAGGAAAGAATTTCTAAGCTTAGTCAGATAAAAATAAAGAAAAAATTTTAATAAACAAAGCCTTAAAGAAATATGGGATTATGTAGAGACCAAACCTATGATTCATTGGCCTTCTTGAGAGAAAAGAGAGTAAGAAACTTGGAAACATATTTGAGTACCTAGTCCAGGAAAATTTCCCAAGTCTCACTAGAAAGGTCAACATGCAAACTCAAGAAACCTGAAGGACCTCAGTGAAACACTAAACAAGATCATTCTGAAGACACATTGTAATCAGACTTTCCTAGGTCAATGAAGAAGGAAAAATCAAAAAGGTAGGTAGAAAAAAGGGTCAGATTACTTCAAAAGCAACCCCAGCAGACTACCAGCAGACTTCTCAGTAGGTTTCTACTTTTCGAGCAAAAAAAGATTGGGAGCCTATTTTCAGCATCTCTAAAAAAAATGAAATTCCAATCAAGAATTTCAAATCCTGCCAAACTAAGCTTCACAAGGAGAAATAAAATATTTTCTGGATAAGCAAACACTAAGGGAATTTTTTACCAGTAGCCCAGCTATAAATAAGACCTTTAAGGGAGTCCTAAACATGGGAAAAAAAAAAAAAAAAAAAAAAAACCTGCTACCATAAAAATATATTTAAGTACAGTGCCCACAGACCTTATAAAGAAACAACACAATTGAGAATACAGAGCAACAAGCTAATAACATGACAGGATGAAAGCATCACATATCAATATTGATCTTGAGTATAAATGATATAGATGCCCCACCTAAAACGTTTAGAGAGCAAGTAGAATTAAAACAAAAACAAAAACAAAACAGGACCCAACTGTTTTATCTCTTCAAGAGACCAACCGTCTCTCCAAGAGAACAGCCATAGATTCAAAGTAAAGGGATGGAGAAGCATCTTTGTATTAGTCTGTTCTCACATTGCTATAAAGAAATACTGAGACTAGGTAATTTATAAATAAAAGGGATTTAATTGGCTTACAGTTCTACAGGCTACACAGGAAGCATAGCAGCCTCTGCTTCTGGGGAAGTCTCAGGGAGCTTCCAATCATGGCGGAAGGCAAATGGGGAGCAGGCGTCTTAAATGGCAGGAGCGAGAGCAGGGAGAGGGAGGTGCTATACACTTTTAAACAATCGGATCTCATGAGAATGCACTCACTATTGCAAAGGCAGTACCAAAAGAACGATACTAAACTATTCATAAGAAATACGCTCCCATGATCCAGTCACTACTCACCAGGCCCCACCCCCAACATTAGGGGTTATAATTCAACATGAGATTTGGAAAGAAACACATATCCAAACTATATCAGTCTGTCACACAAATGGAAGAGCAGTGACTGATATTCTTTTATAAGATAAAACAGACTTTAAACCATCTACAGTTTTAAAAAGGAACAAAGAAGGGTATTACATAATGATAAAGATATAGATTCAACAAGAACACTTAACTATCTAAAATATCCATGCACCCAACATCAGAGCACCCAGATTCATTGCACAACTACCCATAAACCTAAAAAAGACTTAGATAGTCACATAATAATAAAGGAGGGCCACTGACAGCATTAGACAGATCATTGAGGCAGAACTCTTAACAAAGAAATTCTGGACTTAAATTTGACACTTGACTAACTGGATCTAATAAATATCTACAGAATTCTCCACTCATCAACCACAGAATATACATTCATCTCATCTGCAAACAGAACATACTGCAAGATTGATCACATGCTCAGCCATAAAGCAAGTCTCAACTTTAAAAAATGAAATCATGCCAACCATACATACCCTTGGACCACAATGCAATAAAAACAAATCAATACCAATTAAAAATCTCAAAACCACACAATTACATTAAAATTAGACAACTTGTTCCTGGATTACTTTTGGAGCATTAGTGGTATAGTGTTGAGCATAGCTGCCTTCCTGGATGACTTTTAGGTAACAACAAAATCAAGGCAAAAAAAATAGAAAATTATTTGAATTTAATAAAAACAGAGATACAACATACCAAAATCTCTGGGATATAGCCAAAGCAGTATTAAGAGGAACATTTAGAATGCAATATGCCTACATTAAAAAGTTAGAAAGATCTAAAATTAACAATCTTAACACTGTACCTACAGGAACTAGAAAAAATAAGAACTAACTCAAAGCTAATAGAAAAATATAAACAACTAAAATCAGAGCAAAATTGAATGAAATTGAAAAGTGGAAAATCCACAAAAAGCATCAGCAAAACCAAAAGTTGGTCTTTGAAACAATAAACAAGATCCATACACTGCTAGTTAGATTAACAAAGAAAAAAGAAAGAAGATCCAACAAGCACAATAAAAAATGACAAAGGTGACATTATAAACAATCTCACAGAAATACAAAAGATCCTCAGAAACTATTATGAACACTCTCTGTACACACAAACTAGAAAATCTAGAGGAAGTGGATACATTCCTGGAAACACACAACTTTCCAAGATTGAAACAGAAAGAAATTAAAACTCTGTCCTGACCAATAACAAGTTCCAAAATTGAATCAGTAATAAAAATTCTACCAACCAATAAAAGCCCGGAACCAGATGGATTTACAGCTGAAATCTACTAGGGATACAAAAAAAAGAGCTGCTACCAATCCTACTAAAACTATTTGAAAAAACAGGAGGAGAAACTTCTCCCTAACTCATTGTAAAAAGCCAGCATCAAAATCATAACATCAAAACCTGGCAAAGACATGATGAAAAAAGAAAACTATAGACCAACATCCCTAATGAACATGGATGCAAAAATCCCCAACAAAATACTAGCAAACTGAATTCAGTAGCACATTAAAAAGTTATTTCACCATGATCAAGTAAGCTTCATTCCTGGAATGCAAGAGTGGTTTGATATATGCAAATCAATAAATGTGATTTACCATATAAACAGAATTAAAAACAAAACCATATATCATCTTAATGGATGTAGAAAAAGAGTTTGACAAAATCCAACATCACTTCATGTTAAAAAACCTAATGAGTATATCTCAAAATAAGAATAACCATCTATGACAAACTAACAGCTGAGATTATACTGAAAGAACAAAGGCTTAAAAACTGGAACAAGTAAAAGATGCCCACTCTCACCATCCATTTTCAACACAGTACTGGAAGTTCTAGCTAGAGAATTCAGGCAAGAAAAAGAAATAAAAGACATCCAAATAGAAAAAGAAATCAAACTATGTCTCTTCAGAGATGACATGGTTCTATACCTAGAAAACTCTAAAGTCTCAGCCAAAAGGTTTCTAGAACAGATAAACTTCAGCAAAGTTTCAGAATACAAAAGCAATGTATTAAAATCAATAGCATTTCTATACACCAATAACACTCGAACTGACATCCAAATCAAGAACACAATCCTACTTATTAATACAATAGCCACACACAAAAATAAAAGACCTAGGAATACATCTAACCAAGGAGGTAGAAGATCTCTACAAGGAGATCTACAAAACACTGTTCAAAGAAATCAGAGACAACACAAAAAAATAAAAAATATATTCCCTGCTCATGAATAGAAAGAACCAATATTATTAAAACAGTCATACTGCCCAAAGCAATCTACACATTCCATGCTATTCCTATCAAACTACCATCGTTTTTCACAGAATCAGAAAAAAATTTTCTGAAAGTCACATAAAACCAAAAAAGAGCCCAAATAGCTGAAGCAATCCTAAGCAAAAAGAACAACTCCAGAGGCATCACACTACCCAACTTCAAACTATACTACAAGACTACAGTAACTAAGACAACATGGTACCAGTATAAAAATAGGCACATAGTCACCTGAGGTCAAGAGTTCAAGACCAGACTGGCCAACATGGTAAAAGCCCATCTCTATTAAAAATACAAAAATTAGCTGGGCATGGTGACACATGGCTCTAATTCCAGCTACTCGGGAGGCTAAGGTGGGAGAATCACTTAAACCAGGGAGGTGGAAGTTGCAGCGAGCCAAGATTGCACCACTGCACTCCAGCCTGGTGGACAAGAGCAAAACTCTGTCTCAAAAAAAAAAAAAAAAAAAAAAAATAGACACGTAGATTAACGGGACAGAATAGAGAACAGAAATAAAGCTACACACCTACAACACCTGATCTTTGACAAAGTCAACAAAAACATGCAATGGGGAAAGCACTCTCTGTTTAATAAATGATGCTGAGACAAGTGGCTATCCATATGCAGAAGGATAAAGCTGGAGCCCTGCCTCTATCATTACAGTTTTTAAACTGTGAGAAATAAATTTGTTGTTTCTGTTAAAAACTTTTAACGAGAAAAAAAAAAGATGGCTTAAAGACTTAAATGTTGGTGGGCACAGTGGCTCACGTCTGTAATCCCAGCACTTTGGGAGGCCAAGGCAGGTGGATCAAAAGGTCAGGAGATCAAGACCATCCTGGCTAACATGGTGAAACCCAGTCTCTACTAAAAATACCAAAAATTAGCCAGGTGTGGTGGCGGGTACCTGTCATCTCAGCTACTCAGGAGGCTGAGGCAGGAGAATCACTTGAGCCCAGGAGGTGGAGACTGCGGTGAGCCAAGATTGCACCACTGCAGTCCAGTCTGGGTGACAGAGCACTTCGACTCAAAAAAAATAAAAAAGACTTAAATGCAAAACCTAAAACTAATAAAAATTCTATAAGAAAAGCTAGAAAATACCTTTTTAGACAACAGCCTTGGAAAAGAATTTGCGACTAAGTCCTGCAATTGCAACAAAATAAAAAAGGGACCCTAATCAAACTAAAGTGCTTCTGCAAAGCAAAAAAAAAAAAAACTATCAACAGAATAAAAAGACAACCTACAGAGTGGGTGGTAATATTCACAAATAGGCATTCAACAAAGGTCTAATATCCAGACTCTATATGGAACTTAAATTCAACAAGCAAAAAAACAAATAATCCCATTAAAAAGTGGACAAAGGACATAAACAGACACTTCTCAAAAGAAGGCATACAAGTAGCCACCAAACATACAAAAAAATGTTCAACATCATTAATCAAAACCATGAGATACCATCTCGCATAAGTCAGAATGGCTAATAAAAAGTCAAAAAAAAAAAAACAACAGATGTTGGTGAAGGCTACAGAGAAAAGTAAATGCTTATGCACTGCTTGTGGGGATGCAAATTAGTTTATCCACTGTGAAAAGCAGTTTGGAGATTTCTCAAAGTACTAAATTACCATTAGACCAGCAATCCCAATACTAGGGATATACTCAAAGGACAATGAATCATTCTACCAAAAAGACACACTCAGATGTTCATCACAGCACTATTCACAATAGCAAAGACATAGATTCAACCTAGGTGCCCATCAAAAGTGAACTGGATAAAGGAAATGTGGTATATATACACAATGGAATCGAGCATACCCATAAAAAAGAACAAAGTCACGTTGTTTGCAGCAACATGACTGCAGCTGGAGGCCAATATCCTAAGTGAACTAATGCAGAAACAGCAAACCAAATACTGCATGTTCTCACTTATAAGTGGGTGCTAAACACTGAATACACACGGGCATAAAAATAATGACAACAAGAGTGTAGAAAAAGGGAGAAGGGCAAGGGTTGAAACACTAATTATTGGGTACTATGCTCACTATGTGGGTAATAGGTTTCATTGTATCCCAAACCTCAGCGTTACACAATATATCCTTGTAACAAACCTGCACATATACCTCTTGAATCTAAAATAGAAGTTGGTGGAAAAAGAGCTTACAGAGCTCCAAAAAAATGAATGAAAAAGTACACCACAAACTGGGAGACAATATTTGGCCAACAATGTCCCACAAAAGATTTATACCTGGAATATTTAAAGAAGTTTTACAATTTGATAGAAGGACAAACAAAAGATTGAACTGAACAGGAATTTCATCAAAGAAGATTTACACATGAGTAATAAGCACATAAGAAGATGTTTCACATCATTAGTTATTAAGGAAATAGAAATCAAAACCAAATTGAGATATTGCTACATACTTACTAGAATGGCTGAAATTTAAAAAGCTAGCCATAAAAAGACTATTGGCAAGGATGGGGACCACTGAAACTCTCATTCACAGATAGTGGGAATGTAAAATGGCACAACTACTCTGGAAAAAAGTTTGGTGATTTTTTGAAAAGGTAAACATCCATCTACCATGTGATCAGTCACTGCACTCCTAGATATTTGCTTAAGTTAAACTAAAGTGTCTATCTACACAAAGACTTATATATGAATAGTCATGACAGTTATACTCATAATAGCCTAAAACTGGAAACAACACAAGTATCTATCAGCAGGTAAATGGATAAACGAATAATGGTATCCATAGAATGGAATACTATTACACAATATTTAAAGCTATTGATAAATGCAACAATGTAGATGAATCTCAAAATAATTATGCGGAATGAAAAAAAGCTACAAAAAAAGCACATGTTATATGATTCCATGTCTATAAAATTCTAGAAATGCAAATTAATCTACAGGGACATAAAGCAGATCGGTAGTTACCTGTGGAAGGGAGGAAAAGAGACACAGGAGGGAAAAAAGGGAAAGATTGCAAAGCAGCACGAGAAAAATTTAGGGAGAGACTGATACATTTACTATCTTGACTATGGTTAATGGTTTCACCAGCAATAGATTTCAAAACTCATCAAATCGTACACTTAAAATGCATGCACTCTACCTTGGAGGCTGAGACAGGGGGATCTTATGAGCCTAAGAGTTAGAAGGTACCCTGGGCAACACAGCAAAACCCTGTCACCAAAATATGTATGTATAATGCATTTTATTATACATATATTAAAGCTCAATAAATCTATTTTTAAAGCCTTGGTAATTAAAACACTGATGCTGTAAAATAAATAGAAAGAAATAAAAATCCAAAAATAGATCCAAATACATAAAAGAATGTATTCTGTGAAAAAAGTGACATCTCAAACAAGTTAGGAGACTTGCTAACCAAGACTTGCTGTTGGAAAATTTGGATAAAAATCCAGAAAAAATTAAATAAGACTGAATCCATAACTCACACTGTATCATTATATTCCAGATGCATATATTCTAAATAGATCAAAGACTTGCTTTTAGAAAGTGCAACCATGTGAGAATTCCTTTTTAACCTTGGGCCTGGGGACTAACTATGACTGAGTCAATTAAAAAAAAAAAAAAAAAAAAGGTATAAATCTGACAACAGTGAAAATCTTCTCCATGGCAAAAATATACCATAAGAAAATTCAAAAGACAACAATCTGGAAAAAGAATAATTACAAGAAATATTACAAAGAGTTCATCTACTCAATATTTTGAAAGCTCCTAAAGAAGTCCAATAACTCAAAAGAAAATGGGTAAAGAATGTGAACAGATATGCATATGTACAAAGATGCTTAACTTTTCTAATAAAAATGCAAATTAAAATCACATGAGGTAATATCTTTTGCCTATCAGGTTAGAAAAACAACCAAAGTTAAAGACACTGTTGGGTAAGCTTCAGGATGTAGGTATTCTCATACAGTGTGAGAATGTAAATCAGTAGCACCATTTTGGAGGACACTTTGGCAATATCTGTACAAATTACAAATGCATATGCCCTTTAACCCCAAAGTTTCACTTCTGAGAATTTATCCTACAAACAACACTTGAATGCCTGTGAAGTCATATATATACATGTGTAGGTATGTGTACATATATATAAATGCATGCATATATATGTATGTGTGTGTGTATATAACTATTACATATTCTGTGTAATGGTAAAAGATTGAAAATAATTAAAATGTCCATTAGTAAAGGACTGGGAAAACAAATTTTGGTACATTTATATAATTGAATATTATAAATCTGTTTTTAAAAAAATAAGGCAGATCTCTATATACTGATGTGGAAAGATATCCACTTGTTAAGTGAAAAAGGTCTCTCATAATGTTAAGTGAAAATGCAAGCTACAGAGGAGTTGAAACAGTTGTTACTCTTCCGTAAAATGATGGAAGTAATAAGAATCTATATTTATGTTTTCTTATATATATAAAGAATCTCTGGAAAGATACATAAGAAACACGTAACTGATTACCCTGATGGATGGGTGGGGTTGTACAAATGAGGGCAGAGAAGTCAAGGGAAACTTCACTGCATATTTCATATATAATTTTTCTGATCTGTTTATATATCTGTCTGTCCCCAGAAAATTACACGCTATCCCCCATGGGGTCAGTCATTTACTTGTAATGTTTAATATAATGTTTATGTTTATCTCCGGTGCCTCAAATGGTTCCTAGAAAATGGTAGAACTTTTGTAAAACTTATCTTTGTTGATATAAGTGCACATTTGAAAAAATTTGAGACCATTGTACTACATTATGTCTAGATTTCCTTACAGCTCTAGAGTAGGTTTCAGCAAATTTTTTCTATAAAGAGCCAGATACTAAATATTTTAAGGTTTGTTGGCCATATGGTCTCTGTCACAGTTATTCAACTCTGCTTTTATGGCACAAAAGCAGCTACAGACAGTAAGTAAACAAGTGGGTGTGACTGTGTTCTAATAAAATATTATTTATAACAACAGGTGGCCAGCCAGATTTGGTCCAAGGGCTGTACTTTGCCCAACTTTGTTGTAGAATTTTGTTTCTCTGATTATCCATCAGTTGAACCTGTAACGGTATGTAAGATTTTCATCTTTCAAAATGAAAATTTGAATGAATGAATGAATGAATGTTAACCAACTTTTCCATAAGGAAGAGTTATTCATATACTTCCTCAACTTGTTTTTTGAGATAGAGTCTGCTCTGTTGCCCAGGCTGGAGTGCAGTGGCGTTCCTATTCATTATCCTGCCCAAATTATCAAAATTATTTTAAATTTATTGCTAATTATAAATATTAAAATTATTTTAGTGTATGCTTGGTCCTCCCATGATTGTGAGAAAAGCACAGACACATCAGAAGATCTAGTTTCCAATCCTAACTCTACCACTAACTAGCTGTGTGACAAGGTTTTAGAGGTAAAACAAGGAGTTGACTAGATAATGCCTACTGTTCCTATACTAACATTCAGCAACATCTGGAGACATTTTTCCATATCACAATGAATAGAGGCCGGGGGTGCTCTTAAAAACCTGCAATGTGCCGGCAGAGTGGCTCATGCCTGTAATCTCAGCACTTTGGGAGGCGGAGGTGGGTGGATCATCTGAGGTCAGGAGTTTGAGACCAGCCTGGCCAACATGGCAAAAGCCCATCTCTACTAAAAATATAAAAAAATTAGCCTCACTGGGCATGATGGCATGAACCTGTAATCCCAGCTACTCGGGAGGCTGAAACAGGAGAATCGCTTGAACCTGGGAGCCGGAGGTTGCAGTGAGCCAAGAATACGCCATTGCACTCCAGCCTGGGAAACAGAGGGAGACTTCGTTTCCAAAAAAACAAAGAAAACAAAACAAAACAAAAACCTGCAATACAGAGGACATCTCCCACAATAATTATTCAATACAATGTCAGCAGTGCCAAGGTTGAGAAACCTGGTCCTAATGAAAAGGATACTTCTCTACTTCATTGAAGGGTCAATGACTATTATAAATTGATTAAAAATGCTTCCGGCTAACAAAACCTGAAATAAATAGTAGTTTTATTATTCTGAAAACAAATTCATAATGGTGGCTGCCAACAACAGAAAAGCTTCAAGAACTCAGAGCCTAAACCCCAAAGAGATAATATTAGAAGGTGGGACCTTTTTGGAAGGTGCAGTCCTTGTGAATAGAATCAGGCCATAGGAAACTCATTGACCTTCTACCATGAGAGATGAGAGCAAGAAGGCACTGTCTATGAGAAAGTGGGCCCTCACCAGCTGCCAAATATACCAGTGCCTTGATTTTAAACTTCCCAGACTCCAGACTGGGAAAAATAAACTTCCGTTGTTTACAAGCTACCCAGTTTGTGGCATTTTGTTACAGCTGATCAAATGGACTAAGACGGAGAGAAAGCAGTACCACTAGCCATATCTATGTCTTTTATCAGGAAAGCAAAATCTTATACCTTAGTGAACAGAACTACCTTCAAGGGAGGTCGGGAAAGTCACTTAGCCCTCACTGCAAGAGAGGCTAGGCTAGTAAGCACTTAGCTTTCTTAGTCTTTATGATGGAGTCTAGCAAAAGAGGAGGGTAACGGAAATTGGTCTCAGGTTAATCAGTTAATGGGGTCTACCTGACAGTCATTATCCTCTCCCATGAATTGAGATGAATACTAAACAATAAAAAAGTCCTCATCAAACAGTTGCTTTCTGGGATTTCTTCCTTGGTAGAGATGAAAGGATAGGTGCATAAGGACTAAAAATCTAATTCATACAAACTCACAGACACTCAGTAGCCAATGTAATTTTAAAAAGTGGTGCTTTCTTCTTTAATTGACCCACTGTTCACACATTCTGCTTTATGTTATGCCATGGTTAGATATTAAGTTAGGATGGAAACCAAAGAAAATACTAAGCCAAGCATCCCTCTTTTATAGCAGAGTGAGAGAAACTAAAAAGCTATCGACCAGAGACTAACATCGTGAAAAATCTTGGAAACCCTCTTAAGGGAACTCTTGGAAAAATAGTTCAATCACAGAGAACAATCTCAATTGCTGGCAGGAAAAGCCATTCCTGACTAACCTGCCAGGGTACTTCATAGATATTACAGCCTTGATAAGGGAAATTCAATATACGTCAAATCTCAAAGATAGATGTTAGCGCCCATAGGTATGATGCCTTTTGAATCTGCGCAGAGCCACCCAAGCAAGTGGTATAAATTAAAGACTCTTTGACTTGCATTTAAAATGAAAAAGGCATGTTTGCATTCCAGTGCACAGATAAAAGAGCCGTCTTCCTCTAGGGAAGCCCATATTCTAACCAATCTAACATACTTTAGTTTGGATTTCTGTTTGGTACAGTAACAATGTGGACCCTGCTAAACTTTATGTAAGCCCCAGTATACATAATATATTCATATTTTCACATTAATCGAATAAGAAAACCTTTTGTACTAGAAAGTAGAACGTATAAGCAGCAGCATTAGGGAGAAAAAGAAGATATCTATCAAGGAGACAGTGAGAAGTCAGCAAGAGGAAAATTTGTCAGACTACATCAAGAGTAGGAACTAGTTGAAATCTCCTAGGTCTTTTCAGTTTAGCATTTCCTTCGCTAGAGGGAAATTCTATTAAGTATTTTTCTATTATAAACTTTAATTTCTCATTCTAATACTTTCCAAATAAAATTTCTTTTAGACTGACATTCAACAACTAATTTAAAGTACAGGGTCTGGAAATCTGGGGATAAATTGTTTTAAAATTTTTGCAGGTTGCTGAATTCTGAGATGTTTTTGTTCTAACTATTCTTTCTCTATTAAAGGAGCTTATTTTTCAAATTTTTCATTGACACATAATAATTATGTGTATTTATTGGGCACATAGTGCTGTTTCAATGCATATAATATATAGTGATCAGATCAGGGTAATTAGCATTTCTATCATCTAAAACATTGGTCATTTCTTTGTGTTGAGAACATTCAGTATCTTCCTTCTAGGAGTTTGAAACTACCTAAAATACTGTGGTTAATTATAGTCATCCTACACTGCTATAGAACATCAGAACTTATTCCTCCTATCTCCCTGGAACTTTTTTTTTTTTTTTTTTTTTTTGAGGAGACAGTCTTGCTGTGTCACCCAAGCTGGAGTAGTAGTATAACCATAGCTCACTGTAGCCTGGGCTCAAACAATCCCCACATTTCAGCCACCCAAGTAGTTGGGACTACAGGCACATGCTACAAAACCAGGCTTCTAGCTTTATTTGTGTACCCTTGAACAAATCTCTATCACCTTCTTCTCCTTACTCTTCTCAGACCCTAGTGTTCTATGGTCTACTTTTTACTTTTATAAGATCAACTTTCTTTAAGCTTCCACTTATGACTGAGAATATGCAGTTTTTGACTGTCTGTTCCTGACTTATTTCACTTGACAATATCCAACCATGTTGCTGTGAATGACAGGATTTCGTTCTTTTTTATGGCTGAATAGTATTAATGGAATATATACACAGTGGTGTACATATATCACATTTTTTATTTAATAGATCATTTTATGCCCTCTAGAATTTCTTTAGTTGCTATCATAATAAGTAACATATAAGGCCAATTCCACTGAAGCATTTTGGACTTTGGCTAGGTAACTGAACAATTACGGGATACATGTCAAATAATAGGCACTTGATACATTTCTGTTGCCATTTGTCATTTTCAGTTGTCATTTATCTACATTGACAAATGCAGAGCTTCTTCACTGTATTTATGTACCTAACTGCATCAACTATTTTTAAAGTATCTAAAAATTTATGTATAGGATTCTAAATACAAGATTTGACCTTTTGTGAAAAATACTACATATGTCTAAGCTTACAATATAATATTACATTATTATAAAGTTGTCATGAGCATGATTCTGTTCTTTTATTTTTTAATACTCATCCAAAGATCACATTGTATAGTGGAAAAAACATAGAAGTAGGAGTCAGGATGCCCATTTCAGCTCTAGTCCTCAGCTTAGACAAGTCCCTTAAAATCCTTAAGCCTCAGATTCATCTTCTGCAAAATGAAGGTGATATAACTTCCTTGCCTAGTTCACAGGGCAACTGTGATCATTATATGCTATGATCCTTATGAAAGTGTTTAAAATTGAAAGGCATCATACAAAGATATTAATATGACTAAATATAAACAAGAATATGGCATGTAACCTTTGGTGGGGAAATAGACTAAAAATATATTTAGAAAGTATCACATGAACATGAACATCATCACACTGCTTTTCCCAAAGAAAAGCAAACAAGTTCATACTTTAAAGGCTCTTGGTGATTTTTTAAATAGGATCATTATGTGACAGGTCTACACTTAACACAAGCCATCTGAACTAGAATTAAAAACTCAAGACTTTAGAGTACAATGAGGTGAAAATCCAGAACCATGAGTAGAGCACAGAAATTAGTCTGGAGAGGAAACAGAACGCTTACAGTAGGAGCATTATGCCTATTATCAGACTAACCTAATTTCTATGTAAGGCAATGTTCTTATGTATTTTGCTGAAAATGAAATAAAAGAAATCTGAGAGGTCTTAGGAACTAATTTTTGAAAGATTATATTTTCATTCAAAATGGATCAGATAAAGTTCTAAAGTCTAAGAAAATCTAAGGTACAATGTGAGCAATATGAATTTTTCCATTCCACTTAGAAATTCTGAAAAGAGAGAACATACTATAACCAATGAAACGGGAATGAAAAGTCAAGTAAAACCTTTTCATGAAGGATTATTCAATAAATAAAAGATTATTCCTAGAGATTTAATCTTCCAAGAGGCAGAGCTGCCAAGATGGCTCCTTTCATGGGATGTGTATAAAAGTTAATTTGACAAATATGCACTGAGTTAGTACCTAAAACATCACAGGTAATAGGAAGGAAAGAGTATGTGGCATGACCTGTACTGATGAAATACTAACGGATCAATATATTTTACAACCAAGAGAAAGTTTGAAATACTCAACTGTCTAAATGAATGGTACATATGATATAGCCACAGATGCTTCCACATTTGCTAATGAGTACTAAGGGCAAATAGGGAAAACAAAGACCGTAGGAATACATAAGAAGTGTTTCATGAAGAAGTGGAGACTAGAGACTGGTCTTAGAGAACTGATATGATTTGAGTAAGGGAGAAAGCAACTATGATAAATGGAGCAAATTCCTCCTTTGCAATCCTGGAAGGAAATCTTTTAGAAGTTACTTTTGTCTTCATCTTTTCTTGTTCACTTTGTAACTTTTTTGTGACTAAAATAGGCTAGCAGAGGGCACTAAGAGAAATATAATACCAAGAATTAGAATCCTAAAGCCTCAAGGGCTTCAGGTACTATATAACAAATCTATTGCCCTAAATTCAAGCTCCATTACCACAGTTCTGATGACCGTCTCTCTGCTGATTGAGTATCTCCTTGAATTAAGAGCTCACCATTTTATGAAGCAATTCCCTTTCCTGTTTTGGAATAGTCTACAGATAGGAACTGAAGGTGTCAAAAGTATTTTAAGTACACAGATCATCAGTATTTCAATTTGCTGCCCATAAAAACACTGAAAAGTCAAGGGGAAACATCTCCATAATAAAATTAAAGACTTTCATGCAATTTTTAGGTTTCAAAATGAAACAATGTGTAAGGAGACTAAAACCCAGATTTTCCTAAGGCCACAAAGCAATTGAGTGGTAAAAACATGCTCTATAAATTCAATCTTCCTAACATCTTTCCAGTATGTGTTACTGTCTCACATATTCTAATCCAAAAGACTCTATTTTGTGTTCCATATCAAGAGCTACATGCTCTGCTTCACAGCCTTCTGAAAATAGAAAAGGAGTTTAATAATCTCTTCATATGTGCTCCCCTTCCTTCATACATTGTAATTATTTCCAATGAAGCAAAGTCAAAAGCTACTTTATATAGTTCTAAAAATTGAAAGAGGTTAATTGGAAGATTTGACACAAAGCTTGAGCTAAATATACCACGCTCTCCTCACACCACCACCCTCCCTGGCCCTCTTTCATATAAAAAAATAGTACATTTCAATTTCAGAGAAGTTCATGTTATCTGTGTACTCTCTGCCCACGGAAATTACATACACAAAATACAGATTCCATCTGTAGGGTCTACAGAGTCTCCATTTCTGTATAGGCACTTTCAAAGGAGGAACTCAAGCATGAAGTGTTTTCTAGAATTGAAAACGCTCACTCAGAAATAGCATCTCCAGCTCTTTCTGACCGGTGAAGTCCTATCAATCATCGCCCTGCTGCCTTTGTTTTCTGGTTTATTTTTTCCAGTCTGGTGTGATCAACTGAAACACTATGATTATCCAGCTGTGAGTGTATTCATTTTACCTATATGTACATTCGAAGTTCTTTGGAATTGGAAGTATTCTAAAATAATACTTAAAATTATTATATTAGTTTACTTAAACCATGTTCAACAAAAAATATACAATCAAAAAGCTTTTTTTCCACAGAAGCTGTTTGACTAATAGTTTATGAGAATTCAATGTTAGTTTTTTTTCATTCTAGCTTTTTAATTATTTTGAACTAAATATAGTTAAGAAACGGAAGTTTCTGTCAGCTATCCAAGTCTCTCAAGTTTTCCACGATGTTTTGTCTACTGAATTCTTGACATTTCTTCTAAGAACAGTGCAATAATTTCCATATGCAAAGAATCCCTACCAGTACAGAACCCGAAGCACTAAGCCCTGCTAAGTCACAGAATTCACATGGCACACTAAACAAAAATTTTAACGAAACTGTATTCATTTTTATCGATTTATAATTTATCCTATCAATTTTCAAAAAACTTTAAAACGATTTAGGGTAAATAGATAAAATAAGCAGAATTAAAATGAAAATCAACTAAAAATCAACTAACATAGGTTCATGTGATAGAAATTATATTAGAAAAATGTTGTTTGTAGAAACTACTAAAATTAAGGTTTCATTAATTATGATTTTCTTGACAACATGGTTCTCATCATCTGCTAAAAGTGGACCCACTTGCTTTTTACTATATATACATTTATACATTCCTGTATATATGTCTCCCTGTGTTAGTCCATTTGCACTGTTATAAAGGAAATAACCTAAGGCTGGGTAATTTATAAAGAAAAGAGATTTATTTGACTCATGGTTTATTTGGCTCATTCTGCAGGGCTTCTGGTGAGGCCCAGGAAGCTTTTAGCCACGGCAGAAGGGAAAGAGGAGCCAGCATATCACATAATGAAAGCGGGAACAAGAGAGAGGGGGGGTTCCAGGCTCTCTTAGTCAGATTTCACGTGAACTCATACAATAAGAACTCATTTATTACCACAAAGACAGTATCAAGCCATTCATGAGTGATCAGTCCCCATGACCCAAACACCTACCACTAGGCCCACTTCCAACACTGGAGGTCACATTTCAAAGTGAGATTTTGAAGGGACAAAATGTCTAAATTATATCACTCCATAAGGAGTTGGCGCAGTGTTTGTCAAAGGCATGACTTAATGTAAGTCTTGAAATCATATTCATTACTTAGTTTTAATGTTACATATTATACATATTCTATGATCTCAATAAATTCTCTCATTAAAAATTAGGACAATTAATTTTTAATGTAATAGGTGATTTGTTTAAAATAAGTTTCTAAACTGAAAGTATAATGTTCTCATTCATCTGTTTGTTCATTTATTCAATAGGAAGATGAAAAGGCTAGTATACTGAGGAACTACCCCACAGCAAGCAATGTGAACAAGGCATTACATGCATTATGCTATTTAATCTTCACAATAGTCTTGGGAAGAAAGTATTGTCATACCCATTTTACAGCTGAGGAAACTAAAGCTCAGAAAGATTAGAATATACCATTAAGTAGTAGAGTTGGGACTTGAACTCATTTGCCTAGTTGCATATTAAGATTCTGACCACTACATAATGTACTCTCACAGCAAGTACTAACTCACCATTTACGTGGTACCAAAGACCAACTTAAAATGTAATATAGACTCAAAATCACAACTAGAATGTGGTCCTTGATTTTTAAGGTGTTTATACTCCACTTTACCTCACTAACCTAACTAAAGCTATGCTAGGCATATCTTGGAGTTCAATGATTAGTTAACAAAAGTTTTAAATATAGAATGAGTCTGTGGATATATATTGAGTTTCCACTATATGGCAGCAAAACATTGTATATGATGAATAAGGGGAAAATAACCCACTTCTAACATTGAACAGTGAGGTTTATTAGAATCTGTGATGTGGGTAATATAGAGGTAAAAATGATCTATAGTTGCTTTTTAACTTTTTCCTTGAGATTACTGAAGAAACTATGTTCCACCTAATATCAAACTAGCTTTCTTGATTTATTTTCTGAGCCAGGATGAATGCTCCTACACTAAGGACCACTAACAGATTCTTTACCATTTATACCATCACAGAATTAAGATAAATCTACACTCACATGAGAAACATTGCTGTTTTGCTCATCATTATTTATATATGTATATATCACCTTATTCCAGAAAGAATATAAAGTGTTTTATAAGGATATATAAAATACAAATTAGCATAAATTTAAAGTTGGTTAAAAAAATAATAAAAGTAAAGACAAAGTAGGCTCACTATACATCACTGTGGAGGCCAAAAATTTGCTCCTTTCTTTCTAGCAACCTACTTGAAATAAGAAAACTTATCACTTACAGCACTTACAATTCCAAAGGGATTTTCCTCATTGCTTAAGGGATATATGATACCTTTGGAATTAAGATGTTTTAATTTCTCCAAAGTCTCCTTTAAAAATATATGTGACCTAATAAACAATTATTTTCATGCTTCATCCACTAAATATATGCATTATCTTCAAAGACTAGTTTTTATTGTCCCAGGAATAAAAGAAAAGATACCGAGTTATATGTTTGCATTCTTCTAGATTCCCACTACTTACACACACCCCACCCACTGAAATAACAGATTCTTGTTTGTTTGATAAATTCCCAGGTCTTCCTCCATTGTGCAGGCTCAAAGTACCCGAAGAGCAGAAAACTGAAACAGGTCCCTACGGCTGGGCGGAACTATTTAATAAAACTCTGAGCCAGTGAAGAAAGGGGAGAAATATAGGAAGCTCATATAACTCAGGTTAGAGAAAAAACTTTCTGGGAGCTTAGAAATTGAGCATGGAATGGGAGAGAGAAATTAGGCAGCTGCTGCATATAGGAGATTATAAAAATGAGAGAATGAGGAAAAAATATTTAACAAAGCTTTACTATTATGCAATTATTCCCCTTTGCCTGTTTGATAAGAAAACGTGGTAAAGATTTTAACTTCCTTTCAATTATTTTAGATGCTACTCTGTGGCTTCTTTCAATGTGAATGCTAGCCAAAAAAAGGGCCATGAGATGGTTTGCATTATGCAGCTTATATTCTAATGACCTCTGTATAGAATAATGGCATCCCAGGGCCTCCTATGGTTCCAGCCATCTGCACACTGTATCACGATGGATGAAGAGGGACTTCTCCTTCTGTGCAGAATTCACTTATGCAAGAATGGGACTTTAATTTTTTCAAACCTCAAAAGTTTTCTTTCAGAACCTAGAAAAAACATAAGGAAACTTGAACCAAAAAGAACACTTCTACCAAATATAATTTTTGAGGGGCCCCTAATCTCTGTTGAGACCCAAAATCTTTCAGTGATCATACATTCGGCAAAGTAATGATTTCCAGCATTCTTCACAAACTCTAACAGAATAAAGTTTGCACCATTCTTACCTTTGATTGTAAAAATATCTATATGTGTACAGTTAAAAACACTAGTTTAAAGGCAGAAGGAAGCATAGATAGGAGAATCACCCAACTCTTCACCCTTTTTTATTCCTCTTCCCCATCTCATGCTCCTAAACCAAGGCTGCATGTGAAACTTGAGCATTTTGAGCTCGAAGCAACAGTGCCACCAGAGCAAGATAGACTGTGTCCAAGAACTACATTCCTACAGAGGGTTTGGCAGCCAGTGTGGTCCCACAATGCCTGGTGGGGCTATAACCCAAAGGATCTCAAAAACACCTGGGGAGTGTTGGAGAACAGTGGAAGTTTCACAGTCGTGCAAGTGGAAGCTACCAGCCTGTGCATAGGAGCTTTAATATCAATGTGACCTCCTGGGTGCATGCAGTGCAGTAAGGGGACATTTAAATAATATACAAACTGGAAATGTCATAGCCTTACCTACTCATGTCTCTACATTGTTTTGGGCATTTAAAGATGATGTGCATGGGGGCTTTATATCAATGTGACCTCCTGGGTGCATGCAGTGCAATAAGGGGACTGCTTAAATAATATAGGAAATGGAAATACCGTCACCTTATCTGCTTATGTCTCTACATCGTTTTGGGCATCTAAAGATGAAATGCATAAAAAGGCACTCAGAAACTATAAGTATAATATAAGTATATAGCAATATTCTAACTTCCAAATAAAATTAACTTATAAGTTGGGTATAGGGTTAGCCGAGATTCTGAATTCTTTACGTTGCCATGCACCATGGGGAATATGCTTCTAAAAATATGCAATAACTTATTTGGACAGTCTGACGAAAGCATAAGGAGTTCTTACTTTTTATAATTATGCATTGAATTTTATCTCATTTATTTACATGCAGTCCGGTTTTCAACTACTTGGAATTCTTCTGAGCAGACATCACAGGTCTCAGGCTCCTCACTCCCTCCAGTGTCCATCTCTTTCTGCCTCTCTAACATACCACATACCACCCTTCCTACCCTCTCTTCAGATGGTAAAATGGGCCATTCTCATGTTCTTTACTTAAGATCTTACTTCAACACTTGTTTGAACTCAGTCAAAAGCCTTCAATAAACAACAGAAGAAAAAAAGACTGTGACTAAAGATCTCAGGGGGAAGTGAACAAAAGGGAAACAGAGCACTGAGGAAGATCATCTTAAAGGAAAAAGATAGAAAAAAATCTTAGACTTTAATCCCAATCGCCTTGGTATATATTTTGAGAATTGTACCATGAAATGAAAAATGAGGGGTTTCATTTACTTATGACTGAAATACTGAGAATAATAAAGGTAGGAAATAGTGTCTGTCACTTAATGATTACAAGACGGATATTAATTACCTTAAGAAACCTGGACATGCACATTACATGAGTTCTGCATAATGTTAATAACAAAGCAAATCACAAGTTCCTTTTTGGTTAATTCAAGTCAGATCAAAGGCATATACAGTTCTCACAAAAGTTAAATATTTGTTCAGCCCTCATTCCAAAACCTCCATCCTACCTTCCTGTCCTTCTTTAAATCATCTAAAGTTCTGATCTGTAATAAGAAGCCCATTAGTTAAATCAGCATGGGAAGTAGGGCAGTGCTGTAAAACAGCAGCTGACATCAGTATTGTAAAATGCAGAAAATCTTTCATAAAATGAAAGATAGGCCAGACAGCTGTAAGAGGCATGCTTGCTTTGAAATACCTCTTAAGAATGTTAGCACTATACCATACCTGCCACAGAATTACCTTTTTACAAAGAAACAGTAATTTTCCAAAATCTTAAAACATTCCTGCATAATACTTGGCTAAGGTCATTCTGATCCAGTATGACCCAGCCAGATATTGCATTATAATACCTGTATTCGAATGACAATTCTGACCTCCAGGACATTAGTAATTCCTGGCAGTAGTAAATTCTGACATACGAATCTGATTACTAATTCAAACAAAACTACAGGGAGGGAGCATCAAGTATCCATAAAAAATTGTTTATAGCAACTGTAGTTATTCAAGTTATTTTTACAGAAAGCCTCTCCCCTGGGCCAATGTATTTGTGGCATTTTTTTTATTACTGCACAGCTCAAAGTGACTTTCATGCTCAGTAGGCACATCATAGGCAAAGAATGATAAACTGAAAAGCTATCATAAGAATATAAATCAAAAATTCTATAAAATTTGGCTTATATGCCCAAACATGTCAAAAACATGATATACTATATCAGTTAATCACCATCAAGAAAAAGAAACATTCAATCACACTGCCATGTGTGTACCTATGCAACAATCTTGCATGTTCTTCACATGTACCCCAAAACTTAAAATGCAATAAAAAAAAGAAACATTTAAATCCTGATTTTCACACTTGCAGATTTCCCCCCACCAAATTTATCTTAAATGATTCTTATGTACATTTCCTCCTGAAATATATTTTATTGGCTTTCCCTTAAATATGAAAAAAATTACAGCAGTTTCTCTACACATCTAATCAACTTGTTTCCATAAAAAACATAACCAATTAAAATTTATTCTCAAAAAAAAACAAATCTAATTTTTAACCATAAGCTAATGACGCTTAAAAGAATTGCTTTCCAGCATGACCAGCAGATGGGACATCACTTTAGACTGCAACACAAGGAGAAACTGATGAGAAAAAACTAAGGGACTTTCTGTTAGGAGAGGAAGTATAAGGGACACCACAGGAAGGAGCCATTTATAATCATTTTCTCCTCCACATAATTTAAAGCTGTAGACCAGGAGCCAAATGATGGCAGGGAACACACCTCCCACCAAGAAAGAATTAAGATAACCAGCTCTAATATAAGCAACACAAAATTAATTATTCTCATAAATTCCCTTCACAGTATTAATACAAAACATCAACGCTATGGTGCTGACAGCAGCAGGCAAGGAAGTAGAAGAAAATTTAGATCCAGCACTTTCCTTTAAACTTAGATTAGCGCATCATAGCAGTATCTATATTGGAAAAGTACAAACAATTAGGCAGAACTATAATGAAACAAATTTCAGAATGTGAATAGCAGGAAACACTTTCAGATTATAACAACATAGATTGTAAATGACATTACATAACAACAATAGTTACGATTTTTGAACATTTACATTAATCCCACTATCCAATTTAATCCTCCAACAACCTATGTGGATAGAATTATTTCCCTATTTTACAAACAAGTAAGAAGAGGCTTCAAGGGTGACCTCAAAGCAAAAACTAGTTTAATGGCAAAGCCACAAGAATTGCTTTCCATTTCAGAGCTCTTCCCAATATATTCAGCTGCCTAGATATGTATATTTTTTAGTATTATTATTTAGTAAATACTAAATTAACATTTTAAAATATCACTTCAAATGTATGTTTGTAAAATAAAAGCAGAGAATATTTTTAAAGAAAGACCATGAAAATTTTAAATGATGTAAAAATTTCTTTAGATGATTACTGTAACTAAAAAGAAATAATCACAAAACTTTCTGAAGACAAATAGCAACATCAACTTGTAAACATCAATTATTCAGAAAAGAAACAGAATATATCCTAGAAAGATACAAAATTAAAACTCAATATGAATCCAGGATTACATTTTAAACATAATTTCTTTGATGATGACACTATAAAAAAAGAACATTCAAATAAAATATTAAATAAGACACCTCTGACATTTGACTAAATTTAATAGATATTATTATTGCTATGGTATTATTAAAATTATTAACTTATTGATAAAATTATCATTCCAGCTATATAATTTTATCATGTTTTATTATAAATGACAAAGTCAATGTACAAATTACCAGTGAACAACATGGGACTTAGGGGTGTCAAATCCCACACAGATTTTCAACTGCATATAACTTTTGACTTGCCCAAAACTTAACAAAAAAGTCTACTGTTCATTAGAAGCCTTACCAATAACATAAACAATTGATTACCAAACATTTTGTATGTTATAAAGCAAGCTAAAAGAAAGGAAAATGTTGTTAAGTCAATCATAAGAAAGAGAAAATATATTTACTATTTGATATGGTTTGGCTCCGTCCCCACCCAAATCTCATCTTGAATTACAGTTCCCACAATCCCCATGTGTTGTGGGAGGGATATGGTGGGAATCATGGGGACTGTTACCCCCATGCTGCTGTTCCTGTGATTGTGAGTTGTCACAAGAGCTGATAGTTTTATAAGGGGCTTTCCCCACTTATTTGATTGGTACTTCTCCCTGCTGCCATGTGAAGAAAGGCGTGTTTGCTTCCCCTTTGCCATGTTATAAGTTTCCTGAGACCTCCCCAGCCATGCTGAACTGTGAGCCAATTAAACCTCTTTCCTTTATAAATTATCCAGTCTCAGGTATAAACTTATTACCAGTATGAGGAGGGATTAATACAGTATATTGGTACATCAGAGAGTGGGGTGCTGCTGTAAAGATAACCAAAAACATGGAAGCAACTTCGGAACTTGGTAACAAGCAGCAGTTGGAATAGTTTAGAGGGCTCAAAAGAAAACAGGAAGGTGTAGGAAAGTTTGGAACTTCCTAGAGACTTGGAGGGCTCAGAAGACAGGAAGGTTTAGGAAAGTTTAGAACTTCCTAGAGATTTGTTGAATGACTTCAACCAAAATGCTGATAGTGACAGGGACAATAAAGTACAGGCTGAGGTGATCTCAGATGGAGATGCGGAACTTTTTGGATACTGGAGCAAAGGTGAGCCTTGGCGGGGTTTTTTTTGCTTTTTGAGATGAAATTTCACTATTGCTGCCCCAGCTGAAGTGCAGTGGTGCAATCTCAGCTGACCACAACCTCCACAGCCCAAGTTAAAGTGATTCTCCTGCCTCAGCCTCCCAAATAGCTGGGATTACAGGCACGCATCATCACACCCAGCTAATTTTGTATTTTTAGTACAGATGGGGTTTCTCCATGTTGGTCAGGCAGGTCTTGAGCTCCCGACCTCAGGTAATCCACCCACCTCAGCCTCCCAAAGTGCAGGAATTACAGGCCTGAGCCACCACACTGGCTCAACTCTTATTCTTTAGCAAAGAAACTGGCAGCATTTTGCCCCTCTCGTAGAGACCTGTGGAACTTTGAACTTGAGAGAGATGATTTAGGGTATCTGGCAGAAGAAATTGCTAAGTGACAAATTATTCAAGAGGAAGCAGAGCATAAAAATTTGGCAAATTTGCAGCCTGACGATACCTTAGAAAAGAAAAGCCCATTTTCTACGTAGAAATTCAAGCCTGCTGCAGAAATTTGCATAAGTAACAAGGCCAAATGTAATCAGCAAGACACTGGGGAAAATGTCTCCAGGGCATGTCAGAGACCTTCACAGCAGCCCCTCCCACTACAGGTCTACAGGCCTAGGAGAAAAAAATAAATATTTCATAGGCTGAGCCCAGGGCCACCCCTGCTGTGTGTAGCCTAGGGACTTGGTGCCCTGCATCCCAGCTGCTCCAGCCATGGCTAAAAGGGGCCAAGGTACATCTTAGGCCATAGCTTCAGAGATGCAAACCCCAAGGCTTGGCAGCTTCCACATGCTGTTGAGCCTGAGGGTGCACAGATGTCAATAACTGAGGTTTAGAAACCTCTGCCTTGATTTCAGAGAATGTATGGAAATGCTTGGATGTCTAGGCAGAAGTTTGTTGCAGGAGCAGAGGCCTCATGGAGAACCTCTGCTAGGAAGTGTGGAAGATAAATATGGGGTGGGAGCCCCCACACAGAGTCTCCACTGGGGCACCGTTGAGTGGAACTGTAAGAAGAGGGCCATTGTCCTCCAAACCCCAGAATGATAGGTCTGCCAACAGCTTGCAGCTGGGAAAGCAGCAGACACTCAATGTTAGCCCATGAAGTAGCCAGGAGGGGAGCTGTACCTTGCAAATCCACAAGGCCAGAGCTGCCCAAGGCCATAAGAGCCCATTTCTTGCATCAGTGTGCCCTAGATGTGAGACATGCAGTCAAAGATCATTTTGGAACTTTAAGGTTTAACAACTGCCCTATTGGATTTTGGACTTGCAAAGGGCTTATTGCCCCTTTGTTTTGACCAATTTCTCCCAGTTGGAATGGGTGTATTTACCCAATGCCTATATCCCCATTGTATCTGGGAAGTAACTAATTTGCTTTTGATTTTATAGGCTCATAGGTGGAAGAAACTTATGTTGTCTCAGATAAGACTTTAGACTTGTACTTTTGGGTTAATGCTGGAATGAGTTAAGACTTTGGGGGACTGTTAGGAAGGAATGATTGTGTTTTCAAATGTGATGACATGAGACTGGGGAAGAGCCAGAGGTGAAATTTGATGGTTTGGCTGTCCCCCTACCTAAATGTCATCTTGAATTTTAGTTCCCATAATCCCCACATGTCATGGGAGAGATCTGCTGGGAGGTAATTGAATCATGGGGTGGTTACCCCCACACTGTTGTTCTCATGATAGTGAGTGAGTTCTAATGAGATCTGATGGTTTTATAAGGGAATTATCTCCCTTTTGCTTGGCACTCTTCTTTCCTGCCACCACGTGAAGAAAGATGTGTTTGCTTCCCCTTCTGCCATGACTGTAAGTTTCCTGAGACCTTCCAGCCATGCTAAACTATAAGTCAATCAAGCTCCTTTCTGTTATAAATTTCCCAGTCTCAGATATGTCTTTATTAGCAGCATGAGAACAGAACTAATACACTATTCATTAAGTGGGAGTGGATCATCATGAAGGCCTTCATCCTTGTTGTCTTCGAATTAAGTAGGCTGAGGAGGAGGAGGAGAAAAAGAAAGGGTGGGTCTTGCTGTCTCAGTGGGGGCAGAGGCAGAAGAGATGGAGGAGGTGGAAAGAGAGGCAAGAGAGAGACAAGCACACTCCATGTCATTTTTATTTTTTAAAATCTACATATATGTGGACCTGCAGAGTTCAAACCCTTGTTGTTCAAGAGTCAACTATAAGTGAATTTATTAGAGTGACAAACAAGTACTACCTTTGCTCAAATTTTAAAACCATCATTATTAATTTTATAGCATTTTATAAGCATTTCTTCATTAAACGCATCAATATACAATTGTCACATTAAATCCCCTAGACTCTGATTAGAATTGTAAATCATTTCATTAGTAATCAAATAAAATTTGCAGTTTTTGGCTAAGGCATTGAAAGCACTCCGTGCTCTGCCCCATCCTAACTCTTTCAACACCATTTTCTATCACATAATCCAAATATACTGGACATTTTATGCTTTTTCACTCCATTGCTTCTTGTTAAAATAATACAAGATCTTTACCACCCAACTCATATCCTATGTCCTTTGTTCAGACTTCCCTGATCCTGTCAACTGTTGGAGATCTTTTCCTCCATTAGGGCACTTATTTAAGTTTGTCTTATGTTTCTGATAATTGTCATTAATCTCAAATAAATATAAGCGTTATGGTAACCAAGACTGTTTTAAATTTTTGTATCTCACAAAATACTTTGGTACCATGGATCAAGTACACTTTCATGAATTCTGCATCTACTACAGAGTTAGAAAAAGTGGAATAATTTCTATAGTTTTAGTTTAATTAACAATCTTTTAAATCACAGAAAATCTTGAATACATTTACTAAAACCTTCAAGATGCCAATAAAAATTTTACTCTGTTGTGAGTGCTTGTCATTTGTAACTATTTTGTTCCCACATCTAACAATCTATTGTATCACCTGTAAACATGACAAAGTATAACAAATGATTTTCCAATATTTTGAATAGATTTACTATTAAACAAATTTTACAAATAAATTTATTATGAAATAAGAAATAAACTTACAAATAGTTATTTTACATCTTATGTTGATTATGAAAACAATAAAAATGAGCAATTAACAGGAAAATAATTTCAGATAAATCTTGTCTCCCTACAAATGGGTATTCTGATATTTACTCTGGAATAAATGCTTTAGGAAAAGTATGATATTGAGATTGCACCCTCTTGTTTGGTTATCAAAGGCTTACTTTTCACATGGAAAAAATTTAAGTGCTAATAAATAATCCATTGCAAACCACATAATTTTTGAAAATAACTCTCAAATTATATACACAAAGAAGTAAATTTTGGTGAATGTATGCAATTGCTATTGGCAGATGTTAGATCCTAATTACATTTCAAAAGTGGCATTAATAATATGGAATATAATGTCTTACAGGATACTATAAAGATGTAATTTTATTAGGCCTTTCTTCCAATACACTAAACCATATAGGCTAAATTTAAACCATTTAGAAAAGAATTTTAGAATTAAATTACAGAGAAATTTACAACTAAATTAAGAAACTCTATCAATTAAAAGTCTTTGTTGTCATCCTCAAATGTGAGTGCTTTTCTAATAATATGATCCTAGACTAAGTGTTGTGTATACTTCAGATAAAAATTTTTCATGTAGACTATTCCCAGGCAAATACAAAAACAAAACAAAAAATACTGACATTAAAATAAAACAATAAAAATATGACTATTAAAATAATAACATTATAAAAGTGTCCCTTTTAGCCTTCCATCTCCCACCACATGCGGACAGCAACAAAGCACCATCTTGGATGCAAAAGCAGCCCTCGCAAGATCACACCTGTCTGCCTTGATCTTGAACTCTTGAGACTCCAGAACTATGAGAAGTAAATTTCTGCTCTTTAAAAATCACCCAGTTCAGCATGTACTGAAAACTTAAAACTTACCATACTTTTAAAACATAGATTGGGACTAGATACAGCCAGAAATTGCCACTCCCACAGAAAGAGACCACAATTTCAAATACACCGACGTAATTTGAACAAATCTTCAGAGAGAAACTACCAAATGTGGATGAAGAAAAGATGCAACCTCAGAGACTGAAGAGTAAGGAAGTTATGAACCCAATGTGGGGTGCCTGGATGCTACGGCTTATTTCTAAACCGGAATGTTATCTGGGGAAGGGGATTGGTCCAGTAAGGGTGTGGGCTATTTCCATACCAGACTTCTCCCTAAGGAAGCCCTAGGGCTCCAAAGACCTAACAACAATAAAATTGCAGGGACAGTGCCAGTAATTGGATGTGGCTCCCACAAGGTCCACAAGCAGACCTGATGAGGATGTCACCTGTCTCCCCCTCACACTGCAGAACACAACTGCAAATGTTAACATACACAAAGGAACCACAAGGCTGAGTAGGAGCCTATCTACTGTCTGTTGCTCTCAAGCGCCATCTTCTAGATTGTAGCCTAAACTACAACCCCAAAAATCACTTTACTAATCCTCCCCTTGCAAAACCGAGAGCAAGAATTCTACAACAAAGATCCTGTACATAGCCTAGTCCTCTAAAAACTTTCAGAAACAAAACCAATGAAGTACACTCAACTTACACCTCAATTAAAAAAATACCATCTCTCCCAGATGAGAAAGAATCAGCATAAGAATTCTGGCAATCAAAAACCAGGCTGCTCACTTACCTCTAAATGAGCCTACTGGTTCCCGAGAAATGTTTCTTAACCAGTCTGAATTATCTGAAATGACAGACATAGAATTCAAAATACAGATGGCAAAGAAGCTAATTGAGATCAAGAAGAATGTTGAAACTCAATCCAAAGATGCCAAGCAATCCAGTAAAACAATTCAAGGGCTGAAAGATAAAATTGTCACTTAAAGAGAGACAAAAAAATTTCTTGAGCTGAAAAACTCACTACAAAAATTTCACAATATAATTGGAAGTATTAACAGTAGAATTGATCGAGCTGAGGAAAGAATCTCAGAGCTCAAAAATCAATTTTTTCAATTAACACAGTAAGACAAAAATACAGAAAAGAGAATTAAGAAAGATAAACAGCAGAGAGTGGGCCAAGACATACAATTAGAAGTAGCTATGGTGCATGGCACTCACAAAGAGGAAGAAAATCGGTGAGTAAATACAGCACCTTCAACTGAAACATCCAGCTATTCATACTGGGGCTGATCAGGGAAACAGTGTAATCCACAGAAAATAGAGAAAAGCAGGGCAGGATGACAGCCCACCTGGAAGTGACGCAAAGCCAAGGGAACCTCCCCACCCCCAGCCAAGGGAAGTGGTGAGTGAATGTGCCACCCCGGGAAACCATGTTTCTCCCACGGGTCTTTGCAACCTCAGGTCAGGAGATAACCCTCATAAACCCACTCCACCAGGGCCTTGGGTCTGACACACAGAGCTGTGTGGAGTCTCAGCAGGGTAACCACTCAGGCATCCACAGAGACCCAGGAGATTTACATACCCCTGCCACAGGATTCCCAGGAAAGGTGACTGCAATGCAGTCAAGGCGAGAGGTCCACACCTACCCCTAGGAAGGGGGCCGAATCAAGGGGAGCTGAACAGCATCCATCTACAGGCCTTACTTCCAAGGCATGTCACAAGATCCAACCCACTTCCTTGGAACTCCATTCAGCCACCACCAACAGGATAGTGCCTTCCTAAGAGGGGATGGGGTACCACCTTTGTTATTTGGAAAACTCAGCCATTCAAGTCTGTGGGATTTGGTGAGTCCACAGAATCTGGACAAGAAAGGGACCCCCAGCACAGCACAGATGCTTCATGAAAATGTGGCCAGACTGCTTCTTTAAGTTGGACCCCAATCCATTCCTCATCACTGGGCAGGAATTCCCAGTGGGGGTCTACAGCCACCCCTACCCATATTCTAGGAAAGACCTCTGACCTCTCCCTGGGATGGAGTGACCAGTGGGAAGCGGGGGGCTGCCAACTTTGCCGTTGTTTGGGTAACTTGGCCATTCCAGCCTGCAGCCTTTGGAGAGAACAAGCCAAGAGAAGCAGAGGTGGATCCCCAGCAATGCATGGCTGTTTTGTCAATGGGTGGCCAGGCTGCTTCTTTAAATGGGATCCCAATGCAATCCTCCTTGCTGGGCAGGTCCTCCCAAACAGGGCCTCTAACCACCCCCACCCATGTTCTATGTCTGAGAGAGTTCTAATTTCTCCTGGAAATGGAGTGTCCAGGGAACAGGGTGGGCTGCCACCTTTGCTGTTTGGGCATTTCAGCTAGTCTAGTCTGTGGGCCTTGGAAAGGCCCTATGTGGGGGTGAAGGGAACCCAAACACAGCACAGCTGCTCTACAAAAATGCAGGCAGACTACTTCTTTAAGGAGGTCTCTGATCTCATTCCTCCTGATTGGGTGAGACCTCCCAAACAGGGTCTCCAGCCACATCCTACAGGAGCATTCAGGCCAGCAACAGATTAGTACTTCTCTGAGACAGAGCTCCCAGAGGAAGGGGAAGGCTGCCATCTTTGCTGTCTCACAGCCTTCACTGGTAATATCTCTAAGTACTGAAAAAAACTGAGGTGACTAGGGTCTGAAACAGCTGCCCAGCAAACCATAGCAACCCTACAGAAAAGTGGCCATACTATTCAAAGAAAAACCAGGCAAAACAACAAGAACAACAACAACAAAAACCCATTCAAAGGTCAACAACCTCAAAGATCAAAGGTAGATAAGCCAACAAAGATGAGAAATAATAAGCACAAAAACACTGAAAACTCAGAAATTCAGTGTGCTCCCTTTCCTCTAAATGACCACAACACCTCTCTAGCAAGGATTCAGAACTGGACTGAGACCAAGATGGCTGAAATGACAGAAATAGGCTTCTGAATGTGGATTTAAAAAATGAACTTCACTGAGCTGAAGGAGCACATTACAACCCAATGTAAGGAAGCTAAGAATCATGATAAAACAATGCAGGAGCTGAAAGCCAAAATATCAGTATAGAGTAGAATATAACCAACTGGATAGAGCTGAAAAACATACTACAAGAACTCCACAATGCAATTACAAGTATTAATAGTACAACAGACCAGGCAGAGGAAAGAATCTCAGAGCTTGAAGACTCTCATTGTGAAATAACAGAGGCAGACAAAAATAGAGGAAAAGAAACAAAATGGATAAACAAAACCTTGAAGAAATATAGGATTATATAAAGAGACTGAATCTATGACTGATTGGGATACCTGAAAGAGATGAAGAGAATGGAACCATTTTGGAAAACATAATTCAGCATATCATCCAGGAGAACTACCCCAAGCTACCTACGGAGGCCAACATTCAAATTTAGGAAATACAGAGAACTCCAGTAAGATACTCCACAAGATCATCCCCAACACATGTAATCATCAGACCCTCCAAGGGCAAAATAAAATAAAAAATGTTAAAGGCCACTGGAAAGAAAGGGCAGGTCATCTACAGAGGGAAGCCCATCAGACTAACAGTGGACCTCTCAGCAGAAATCCTACAAGTCAGAAGAGATTGGGGGCCAATAGTCAACATTTTTAAGGAAAAGAAATTTCAGTGCAGGATTACATATCCAGCCAAATGAAGTTTCATAAGAGAATAAATAAAATCCTTTTCAGAAAAGCAAATCCTGAGGGAATTTGTTACCACCAGATCTACTTTACAAAAGTTCCTGAAGGAAGCACTAATTATAAAAAGGAAAAACCATTGTCAGCCTCTACAAAAATACACTAAAGTATACAGATCAGTGATATTATAAAGCAACTACATAAACAAGTCTGCAAAATAGCTAGCTAGCATCATGATCACAGGATCCAATCCACACATAACAGTACTAACTTTAAATGCCCCAACTAAAAGACACAAAGCAAAAAGCTGGATAAAGGACTAAGACCCATTGATATGCTGTCTTCGAGAGGCCCATCTCATGTGCAAAAACACATATAGGGTAAAAATAAAAGGGCAAAGGAAAATTTACCAAGCAAATCAAAAACAAACAAAAAAAAAAAAAAGCAGGGATTGCAATCCTAGTATCTGACCAAAAAAAAAAAAAAAAAAGACTTTAAATCAAAAAAGACAAAGAAGGATATCAAACAACGGTAAAAGGTTCAATTCATCAAGAAAAGCTAAGTATCCTAAATATAGTTAGCTTTTTATATATGAACCCAAAACTGGAGTACCCAGATTCATAAAGCAAGTTCTTAGAGACCTTCAAAGAGACTTAGACTCCCACATAATAATAGTGGGAGACTTTAACACCCCACTGACAATATCGTCTAATATCAAGATCCTCAAGAAAGAAAATTAACAAAAATATTCAGGTCCTGAACTAAACTGTGGATCAAGTGGAACTGACAGACATCTACAGAACTCTAAACCCCAAAACAATGAAATATGCATTCTTCTCCTCATTGCCACACAGCACTTATTCTAAAATTGGTCACATAATCAGAGGTAAAATACTCCTTAGCAAATGTAAAAGAATTGAAATCACAATGAACAATTTCTCAGACCTTGATTTCTCAAATTAGAAATCAAGATTAAGAAGTTAATTCAAACCCACACAACATGGTTTGGCTGTGCCCCCACCCAAATATCATCTTGAATTGTAGTTCCCATAATCCCCACCTGTCATGGGAGGAACCTGGTGGGAGGTGATTGGATCATGGGGGCAGTTTCCTCCATGCTGTTCTCATGATAGTGATGAGTTCTCAGGACATCCGATGGTCTTATAAGCATCTGGCATTTCCCTTGCTGGTACGTCTCTCCTGCCACCTTGTGAAAAAGAACATGCTTGCTTTCCCTTCTGCCATGGTAAGTTTCCTGAGGCCTCCTTAGCCATGTGGAAGTGTGAGTCAATTAAACCTCTTTTCTCTATAAATTACCCAGTCTGTGATATTTCTTCATAGCAGCATGAGAACAAACTAATACACCACCAAAAAAAACCATGAAAGTTGAATAACCTGCTCCTAAATAACTTTTGGGTAAATAATAAAATAAAGGCAGAAATCTTTAAACTAATGAGAATAAAACTGCAGCTGGGCGCGGTGGCTCATGCCTGTAATCCCAGCACTTTGGGAGGCCAAGACAGGTGGATAACAAGGTCAGGAGATTGAGGCCATCTTGGCCAATATGGTGAAACCCTGTCTCTACTAAAAATACAAAAATTAGCTGGGTGTGTTGGCACATGCCTATAGTCCCAGCTACTTGGGAGGCTGAAGCAGGAGAATCGCTTGAACCCAGGAGGCAGAGGTTGCAGTGAGCTGAGACTGCACCACTGCACTCCAGCCTGGCGACAGAGTGAGACTCCATCAAAAAAAAATTTTTTTTTTAATGCAACACACCAAAATCTCTAGAAAACACTTAAAGTAGTGTTAAGAGGGAAACTTACAGCATAAATTTTCACATCAAAATGTTAGAAATATCTAAAATTAACAACCTAACATCACAACTAAAAGAACTAGGAAACCAAGAGCAAACAGATACCAAAGCTAGCAGAAGACAAGAAATAACCAAAAGCAGAGCTGAACTAAAGGAGAACAAGACATGAAAAACCATTCAAAAGATCAAAAATCCAGAAGCTAATTTTCTGAAAAAAATAATAAAATTGACTACTAAATAGACTAAGAAAAAAGAAAAGAGAGAAAATTCAAATAAACACAATCAGAAATGACATAGAGGATATTACCACTGACCCCACAGAAATAAAAACAACCATGAGAGAATGTTATGAACACCTCTATGCACATAAACTCAAAAACTAGAAGAAATGGATAAATACTTGGACATATACACCCTCCAAAGACTGAACCAGGAAGATATTGAATCCCTGAACAGATTAACAACAAGCTCTGAAATCAAATCAGTAATGATTAGCCTATCAACCAAAAAAAAGTCCACAACCAGATGGATTCACAGCTGAATTCTACCAGAGGTACAAAGAAGAGCTGGTACCATTCCTACTGAAACTATTCCAAACAATTGAAAAGAAGAGACTCCCCCATAAATCATTCTATGAAACCAGCATCATCCTGACACTAACACCTGGAAGAGATATAACAAACAGAAAACTTCAGGCCAATATCCATGATAAACATTGATGCAAAAAATCCTCAACAAAATACTAGAAAACTCAATCCAGTAGCACAGCAAAAAGCTTTCTACCATAATCAAGTAGGCTTCGTCCCTGAAATCCAAGGTTCATTCAATATACACAAATCAATAAATGTGGCTTATCACATAAACAGAACTAAAAAACAAGCAAACAAAAAATGATTATCTGAACAGATGCAGAAAAGGCCTATGGTAAAATTCAACATTCTTTAATGTAAAAAGTTCTCAATAAACTAAGTTTTGAAGGAACATACCTCTAAATAATAAGAACCACATATGACAAACTCACATCCAATATATTGAATGGGCAAGAGCTGGAGGCATTCCTCTCAAAAACTGGCACAAGACAAGGAAGCCCTCTCTTACCACTCCTATTCAACATAGTATTGGAAGTTCTGATCAGGGTAATCAGGCAAGAAAAAGAAACAAAGCTTATTCAAATAGGAAGGGAGGAAGTCAAACTCTCTTCTTTTACAGATAAAATGATTGCATATCTAGAAAACCCCACTGTCTAAGCCCAAAAGTACCTTAAGCTGATAAGCAACTTCAGCAAAGTCTTAGGATACAAAACCACTGTGCAAAAATCACTACCATTCCCATACACCACCAACAGACAAGTACAGAGCCAAATCACAAATGAACTCTCATTCCAATTACCATATGAGAATAAAATACCTAGGAATACAGCTAACAGGGAAGTGAAGGACTTCTTCAAGGAGAACTACAAAGCACAGCTGAAAGAAATAAGGGATGACACAAACAAATGAAAAATCATTCCATGCGAACAGGAAGAATCAATGTTGTAAAAATGGCCATACTGCCCAAAGTAATTTACAGATTCAATCAAGCTACCAGAATTTACAGAATTAGAATAAAAGATTTTAAAATTAATATGGAACAAAAATAGAGCCTGAACAGCCAAGACAATCCTATGCAAAAAGAAGAAAGCTGGAGGCATCACGCTACCTGACTTCAAACTCTACTACAGGGCAACAGTAATAAAAACAGCACAGTACTGGTACATAAACAAACACATAGACCAATGGAACAGAATAGAGAACCCAGAAATAAGACTGCACAACTACAACCATCTGATATTCAACAAACCTGACAAAAATAAACAATAGGAAAAGGATTCCCTATTTAAGAAATGGTGCAGGGAGAACTGGCTAGCCATATGTACAAAATCTGAAAACTGGACTCCTTCCTTACACCATATATAAAAATCAACTCAAGATGGACTGTAGACTTCAATGTAAAACCCAAATTTATAAAAACCTTAGAAGAAAACCTAGGCAGTACTATTCAGAACATAGGCACAGGCAAAGATTTCATGATAAAGATACCAAAAGCAACTGCAACAAAGGCAAAAATTGACAAATGGCATCTAATTAAAGAGCAGTGCACAGCAAAAGAAACTATCATTAAGTCAACAAATAACCTATAGAATGGGAGTAATTTTTTTAAAAATTATACATTTTACAAAGGTCTAATATCCAGCATTTATAAGGAACTTAAACAAATTTATCAAAAACAAAAATTTTTAAGTGGGCAAAGTACATGAAAAGAAACTTCTCAAAAGAAGACATTTGGATTTCAATCCAAGAGGGTCAAATAGGAATAGCTCTGGATTGCAGTTCCCAGTGAAAACGCAGAGGGTGAGTGATCACCACATTTCCAGATAAAGTTTTACTGCCCACAGACCAGGAGATTCCCAGGTGAAAAAGGGCCATGAGTCTCCAGTGCAGCTGTTTCAGCCAGTGCAACCAGTCTCCGTGCAAAAACTCACACAAATCCAGGCATCATTTCAACTGGCGACTGGAATGCCTATGAGACAGAGTCACCTGTTCAACTAATAAAAAGAGGGCTGAAACAGGGAGAAAGGTGATCTGGCTCAGCAAGTCCAAACCCTACAAAGACCAGCAAACTGAAATGCTCTGGATTGAGAGTTTCACAGCAAACACAGTTGGACCACGGAAGGTCCAGCTCTGTGTGGGGGAGGGCATCCACCATTACCAAGGCAATCCACCACTTCCAAGGCAGTCTGCCATTACCGAGGCAGTCCACCATTACCCAGGCAGCCCACCATTGCCAAGGCAGTCTGCCATTACAGAGACAGTCCACCATTACTGAGGCAGACCGCCATTACTGAGGCAATTCTAACTATACCCCTATAAACAAAACTGCAAGAAAGTTCACACAGTAGCTGGTCAGAGCCCACAGTAGCTCAGCAACACCTCTGCTGGCACACTGTGATGAGGCTACCTCCTCACAGGCCAGGCATCTCAGAAAAAAAGCAGCAGCACAAGAGGAACTTACAAATAAAGCCCTACCTTCCCGGGACAGAGCACCTGAGAAAAAAAAGGTGATTATGAGTTCTGCTGCAGCAGACTTAAATGTACATGCCCAGCAGCTCTGAACAGAACAAAGGAGCTCACAGCTCAGCACTTGAGCTCCTATAATGGAAAGGCTGTCTCCTCAAGAAGCTCTCCAACCCCCATATATCCAAAGAGACACCTCATGAAAGAGAGTTGAGGCTGACATCTAATGGGTATCCTTCTGACGGTATCCAAAGATAACAGAAGAAACTGGCAGCAACCCTTACTGTTCTGCAGCCACTGCAGGTGATCCCCAGGCAAGAAGGGTCTGGAGTGGACCTCCAGCAGTCCTACAACAGAGGGGCCTGACTGTTAGAAGGAAAACTAAAAAACAGAAAGAAATAATTTCATCATCCAAAAAAAGGAAGTCCACTAAGAGATCCCATCTGAAACTCACCAACTCCAAAGACGACAGGTAGATAAATATACAAAGATGAAAAGAAACCAGTGAAAAAAAAATGAAAACATGCAAAACCAGAACGCCTCTAGTCCTCAAAGGGATCACAACTCCTCACCAGCAAGGGAACAAGGCTGGATGGAGAATCAGTCTGATGAATTGACAGAAACAAGCTTCAGAAGGTGGGTAATAACAAACTTCTCTGAACTAAAAGAACATGTTCTAACCCAATGCAAAGAAACTATGAACCTTGAAAAAAGGTTTGACAAAATGCAAACGAGAATAAACAGCTTACAGAGAAATATAAAGGAATTGATGGAGCTGAAAAACACGAAAACTTCGCGAAGTATACACAAGTATCAACAGCAGAATTGACTAAGCAGAAGAAAGAATATCAGAGATCAAAGACCAACTCAATGAAATAAAACAAGAAGGCAAGATTAGAGAAAAAAGAGTAAAAACAAATGAACAAAGCCTTCAAGAAATATGGGACTATGTGGAAAGACCTAATCTATGTTTGATAGGTGTACCTGAATGTGATGGAGAGAATAAATCCAAGTTGGAAAACACTCTTCAGGATATTATCCACGAGAACTTCCCCAACCTAGCAAGGCAGGCCAATATTCAAGTCCAGGAAATACAAAGAACACCACAAAGACACTCCTCAAGAAGAGCAACCCCAAGGTACATAGTTGTCAGATACACCAGGGTTGATATGAAGGGAAAAAATGCTAAGGGCAGCGAGAGAGGCAGGTCAGGTTACCCACAAAGGAAAACCCATCAGACTCACATCACATTTCTCAGCAGAAACCCTACAAGCCAAAAGAGAGTGAGGACCAATATTCAACACCCTTAAAGAAAAGAACTTACAACCTAGAATTTTATATCCAACCAAACTAAGCTTCAAAAGTGAAGGAGAAATAAAATGCTTTACGAACAAGCAATTGCTCAGAGATTTCATCACCACCAGGCCAGCTTTACAAGAGCTCCTGAAAGAAGCATTAAACATAGAAAGGAAAATAATAAAAGCTATTTTTTTAATTAAAAACAAACCTACAGCCAATAACATATTGAATGGGCAAAAACTGGAAGCATTCCCTTTTAAATCAGGCACTAGACAAGGATGCCCTCTCTCACCACTCCTATTCAATATAATATTGGAAGTTCTAGCCAGAGCAATCAGGCAAGAAAAGGAAATAAAGGGCATTCAATTAGGAAAGAAGGAAGTCAAATTGTCTCTATTTGCAGATGACATGATTGTATATTCAGAAGACCCCATAGTCTCAGCCCCAAATCTCCTGAAACTGATAAGCAACTTCAGCAAAGTCTCAGGATATAAAATCAGTGTGCAAAAATCACAAGCATTCCTGTACACCAATAACAGACTTAAAGAGAGCCAAATCAAGAATGAACTGCCATTCACAATTGCTACAAAAAGAATAAAATACCTAGGAATACAACTAACAAAGGATGTAAAGGACCTCTTCAAGGAGAATTACAAAGCACTGCTCAAAGAAATAACAGAGGACACAAACAGAGGTAGAAACATTCCATGCTCATGGTTAGGAAGAATTAATATTGTGAAAATGGCCATACTGCCCAAAGTAATTTACAGATTCAATGCTATCCCCATCAAGCTACCAATGACCTCCTTCACAGAACTGGAAAAAAACCACCTTCAACTTCATGTGAAACCAAAAGAGAACCCACATAGCCAAGTCAATTTTAAGCAAAAAGAACAAAGCTGGAAGCATCACACCTCTGGACTCCAAACTATCCTACAAGGCTACAGTAATCAAAACAGTATGGTACTAGTACCAAAACAGAGATGTAGATCAATGGAACAGAACAGAGGCCTGAGAGGAAACACCACACATCTACAACCATCTTAACTTTGACAAACCTGACAAAAACAAGCAATGGGAAAAAGATTTCCTGTTTAATAAAAGAAGTTGGGAAAACTTGATAGCCATGTGCAGAAAGCAGAATCTGGATGCCTTCCTGACACCTTACACTAAAATTAACTCCAGATGGATTAAAGACTTAATCATAAGACCTAAAACCATAAAAACCCTAGAAGAAAACCTAGGCAAAACCTTTCAGGACATAGGCATAAGCAAGGACTTCATGACTAAAACACTGAAAGCACTGGCAAAAAAAGTCAAAATAGACAAATGGGATCTAATTAAACTCCAGAGCTTCTGCACAACAAAAGAAACAGTCATTAGAGTGAATCGGCAACCAACAGAATGGAAAAAAAAATTTGCAATCTACCCATCTGACAAAGGACTTATATCCAGAATCTACAAAGAACTAAAACAGATTTACAAGAAAAAAAAAAAAAAAAAAAAAAAACATTCAAAAGTGGATGAAGGCCACGAACAGAACACTTTCCTAAAGAAGACATATATGAAGTCAACAAACATGAAAAAATGCTCATCATCACTGGTCATTAGAGAAATGCAAATCAAAACTACATTAAGATACATCTCACTCCAGTTAGAATGGCGATCATAAAAAAATTGGAGACAACAGATGCTGGGGAGGATGTGGAGAAATAGGAAAACTTTTACACTGTTGGTGGGAGTGTAAATTAGTTCAACCATTGTGGAAGACAGTGTGGCAATTCCTCAAGGACCTAGAAATAGAAATTCCATTTGACCCAGCAATCTCATTACTGGGTATATATCCAAAGGATTATAAATTGTTCTATTATAAAGACACATGCACACATATGTTCATTGCAGTACTGTTTACAATAGCAAAGACCTGGAACCAACCCAAGTGCCAACTGATCATAGACTGGACAGGGAAAATGTGGCACATATACATCATGGAATACTATGCAGCCGTAAAACCAGAGAGTTCGTTTCCTTTGTAGGGACATGGATGAACCTGGAAACCATCATTCTCAGCAAACTGACACAAGAACAGAAACTCAAACACCGCATGTTCTCACTCATAGGCGTGTGTTGAACAATGAGAACACATGAACACAAGGAGGGGAGCATCACACACTGGGGTCTGTAGGGGGAAACTAGGGGAGGGACAGTTGGGGGTAGGGAGTTGGGGAGGGATAACATGGGGAGTAATGCCAGATTAGGTGATGGGGATGGAGGCCGAAAACCACATTGCCATGTATGTACCAATGCAACAATTCTGCATGTTCTTCACATGTACCCCAGAACCTAAAGAGCAATAACATATGTATATATTTAAAAGAAAAAAGAAGACGACATTTATGCTGCCAATAAACATATGAAAAAAAACTCAACATCACTGATCAGTAGAGAAAAGCAAATCAAAACCACAATGAAATACCATCACATGCCAATCAAAATGACAAAGATTAAAAATTCCAGAAACAATAGATGCTGGCAAGGTTGTGGAGAAATAGGAACGCTTTTACACTGTTTGTGGGAGTGTAAATTAGTTTAAACATTGTAGAAGACAGTGTGGTGATTCCTCAAAGATCTAGAGTCGAAAGTATCATTTGACTCAGAAATTCCATTACTGGTTATGAATATAGATACATTCATGTGTACGTTCATTGCCGCACTATTCATAATAGCAAAAAACATGGAAATAACCCAAATGCTCTTCAATGATACATTGGATAAAGAAAATATAGTACATATACACCATGTAATACTATGTAGCCATAAAAAGGAAAAGGTCATGTCCTTTGCAGGAACATGGATGGAGCTGGAAGCTGTTCTGGTCAGAAAGATAATGCAGGAACAGAAGATGAAACGCCGTATGTTCTCACTTATAAGTGGACGCTGAATGATGAGAACATATGAACACATTGAGGGGAACAACACACATTGGGGCCTGTTAGGGGTGGGGGTGGGGAGAGGGAAAGCATCAGGAAGGATTGTTAGGGGATGCTACAGGTGTAGGGTTGATTGTGCTCCAAACCACCAAGGCACATGTTTACCTGTGTAACAAATCTGCAAATCTTGCACATGTACCCTGGAACTTAAATTAAAAGTTGAAGAACAAATATTTTTTAAAAAGAAATGCAAGTCAAAACCACAAGGAGATATCATCTCATACCAGTCAGAATGGCTACTACTAAAAAGTCAAAAAATAACAGATGCTGGAGAGGTTGTGGAGAAGAAGGAACACTTATACACTGTTGCTGAGAGTATTAATTAGTTCACTCATTGTGAAAGACAGCGTGGCAATTCCTCAAAGTCCTAAAGACAGAAATACCATTCCCATTACTGGGTATATACCCAAGGAATATAAACCATTCTACTGTAAAACTCATGCACATGGATGTTTACTGCAGCACTATTCACAATAGAAAAGATATAGAATCAACATAAATGCCCATCAAAGACAGACTGGATTAAAAAACTGGTACATATACACAATGGAATACCATGCAGCCATAAAAATGAATGAGATCATGTCCCTTGAAGGGATATGGATGGAGTTGGAGGCCATTATCTATGCATAGCAAACCAACGCAGGAAGAGAAAACCAAACACCACATTTTCACTTAGAAGTTGGAGGTAAATGACACATTGAGGGTAACAACACACACTGGGGCCTGTCAAAGGGAAAGGGGTGGAAGGAGGAAGAGGATCAGGAAGAATAGATAGTGCATGCTGGGCTTAATACCTGGGTGATGGGATGATCTGTGGAGCAAACCACCATGGCACACATTTACCTATGTAATAAATCTACACATCCTGGACATGTGCCCCTGAACTTAAAATAAAAGTTGGAAATATAAAAAATAGTGTTGGCAGGAGTACAGAGAAAGGGGAACTCTTCCACACTGCTGGTTGGAATATAAATTAGTACAACCTTGTGGAAAACTGTATGACATTTCAAAAAAAAAAAAAAAAAAACCAAAAAACAGAAATAAAGCTACCATATGACCCAGCAATCCCACTATGTAATGCAGTATATTGCACTATTAGGTATATATATACCCAAAGTAAATAAATCTGTATTGCAAAGAGATATCTGTTCCCTATGTTCACTGCAGCATTAATCTTAATAGGCAAGTTATAAAATCAACTTAAGCATCCATCCACAGATGAGTAGATAAAGAAAATGTGGAATATAAACAGGGAAATTTTTCAGCTTTAAAAACAAAGGAAAGTTTTTGATTTGCCACAACATGGATGAGTTCAGAGAACATTATGTTATATAAAATTAACCAGGCACAGAAAGACAAATACTGCATGATCACACTTATATGTGGAATCTAAAAAAGTCAAACTCATAGAAGCAGAGTAAAAGTAGTGGTTAACAAGGCCTGGGAATGAGGAGATGGTTTACCAGGAAAATACTAATGAAAGGACACAAAATTTCAGTTAGACATGAAGAATAAGTTCAAGAAATGTATAACATGTGGACCACAGTTAATGGAAATGTGTTTTATACTATAAATTTCCAAAGGCATCAGATTTCAAGCATTTTCATCACAAAAAATGAGAAGTATATGAGGTCATGTGTATGCTAATTAGTTTGATTTAGCCATTCCACAATGTCTAAGTATTTCAAAATATCACGTTGTATGCCATAAATATATACAATTTTTGTCAAGTAAAACTTTTAAAAGTCTGAATTTACTCAAAGGTTAAATTAACATGACTGAAACTGAGTGCTTCAAGGGATTTGCTTGTAGGCATTTCCAGGTCATTGACTCAATTTCTTTTTATGATCCTAGGTTTTAGTAACTTGGCTGTGTGTAGCAGCCCATTTCAAATGAGGATCTGTGCCTCATTATATTTCTGTTTGTCCAGAACTGAGAAGAATATTCATTGGATTGTGTATCTGAATTGGAAGAATTTCTAGTATTTCTAGAACTAGAAACTCTGACACCTGTAGATCACTGCACAGTTTCTTGCCTTCAAACATCAAATTTCAATTGTAAGACAATATTAAATAGAATATAAAATGATACTCTGGCAAACATAACAAGAGTTTTTGTGTGTGTGTGTGTGGGAATGTCAGGTTTTGAGTTTTACAGGAGAACTAGGCCTTCTATTTTTGATTTGTCTTTCCAACTAACATCGAACTTAGAGCTATATGTCTGATGGATAACTAGAAATGGTGGGTGTGCAAAAATATTTCTCTCTAGCATTTAAAGTTGTATTGCTAGAAATCAACCTTACCAGCACTGGCTGTCATTGAATTCTTATTCTTAACTTTGGGAAAAAAAAAAAAAAATCTGTTGAATCTGCGTAAAAAAAGTCTTTTCTGAGACCAAAACGGTAGCTAAAACTCTTTCTGTAATTAACTTCTGCCTTGTATGTTAATGTTCTTTAGAATATAAATAAACGATTTTGTAAATAAGTGGCAGCAATTTGTTTAATGTGGAAGGGCACAAAGTACACTCCACTGAGTTGGCAAATGCAATATTCTTCTAAATATTTTCCCTAAAACTTCAATTATATTATATGCATTTAAATTTATATTCCAATACTTTCTTAAAAAGTATAATTCTTAATTTTGACATAAGTGTGACTATATGCATGTCTTTGCTTTCTTGTTTCATGCATTCCTTAGTAATTTTAATAAAATTTTAATAACATTTAACAAAACGAAAAATGAACAAAACATCTGAGGAAATATGAGATTATGTAAAGAGACCAAATCTATGATTCATCAGTATTCCTAACAGATAAGGAGAGAGAATAAGCAACTTGGAAAATATATTTGAGGACACATCATGAAAACTTCCCTAGTGTCACTGCAGACATTGACATGCAAATGCAAGAAATACAGAGAATCTCAGCCAGATACTATATAAGATGACCATATCCAAGGCACATAATCATCAGAATCATCAAGATCAACGCAAACGAAGAAATTTAAAACACAGCTAGAGAAAAGGGGCAGGTCACCTACAGAGGGAATCCTACCAGGCTAGAAGCAGACCTCTCAGAAGAAACTTTACAAGCCAGAAGAGATTGGGGGCCTATTTTCAGTGTTCTTAAGGAAAGGAAATTCCAACCAAGAATTTTATATCCTACTAAACTAAGCTTCATAACTAAGGGAGAAATAAGATGCTTCTCTGACAAGCAAATGCTGAGGGAATATGTTTAAACTAGACCAGCCTTACACGAGGTTCCTGAGGGAGTTCTAAACATATATTCTAAAGAATGGCACCTGCCACCACAAATGCACACTTAAACACATAGTTCATAGGCACTATAAAGTAAATACACAAGTTTATGCAACAATCAGCTAACAACACAATAATAGACTCAAAATCACACAAATCAATAATAACCTTAAATGTAAATGGGCTAAACACCCCACCCAAAAGACATATGATGGCAGGCTGAATAAAAAGACAAGACCCAACCATCTGTTGTCTTCAAGAGACTCGTCTTACATTTAATGACACCCACAAGCTCAAAGTTAAAGCATGAAGTAAGATTTATCATGCAAACAGAAAACAAAAAAAAGCAGGTGTCATCATTCTTCATCATTCATTCATTCCTTCTTCATCATTCAGTCTTCATTCTTCATCTTTCATCATTCATTCTTCATTATCATTTATTCATTCATTCACCAGATAAAACAGACTTTAAACTCATAAAAATCTAGAACAATGAAGGGCATTGAATAACAATAAAGGATACGATTCAGCAAGAGGGAGGCCTTAACTATCTTAAATACATACACACCCAACTTTGGAGCACTGAGATTTATAAAACAACTTTTTCTTGGCCTACAAAAATACTTAAACAACCACACAATAATAGTGGGAGATTTCAACACCCTACTGACAGCAGTAGATTATCAAAGCACAAATTAACAAAGAAACTCTGGACTTCAACTCAACACTTGACCAACTGGACCTATAAAACACTCCATCCAACAAACACAGTATACTCATTCTTCTCATGTGCACATGAACATATTCAAAGATCAACCACATGCTCAGTCAAAAGCAGGCCTCAACAAATTCAGAAAGAAATTGAAACCATACCAAGTATACTCTCAAACCAAAGTATAAGAAAAATAGGCATCAATACCAAAAAGATCTCTCAAAAATTACACAAATAAATGGAAAGTAAACAACTTACTCCTGAGTAACTTTTGAGTGAACATAGAAATTAAGGCAGAAATTTTAAAAATTCTTTGGAGTTAGTGAAAATAGAAACACAACTTACCAAATCTCTGAGATAGAGCCAAAGCAGTGTTAAGAGGAAAATTAATAGCCTAAATGCCTTCATTAAGAAGTTAGAAAGGTGTCAAATTAATAAGATAAAACTGCGCCTAAAGGAATGAGAAAAAAAAAAGAACAAACCAACCCAAAGCTAGCAAAAGAAAAGAAATATCTAAAGAAGAGTTTAATGAAATTGAGATACAATAACCCATACAAAAGATCAATGAAACTAAGAGTTGGTTCTTTGAAAAACTAAATAAGATTGGTAGACTTCCTAACTAGATTAACAAAGAAAAAGAAAGAGATAATCCAAATAAGCAAAATAAGAGACAGCAAAAGTGATATTACAACTGATCCTACAGAAATACAAAAGATCCTCAGACACTACTATGAACAACTCTAGGCACACAAATTAGAAAATCTAAAGGAAATGAATAAATTCCTGGAGAGTACACAATCTCCCAAGATTGAATCAGGAAGAAATTGAAACCCTGAATAGACCAATTTCAACTTCTAAAAATGAATCAATAATAAAGAAACCACCAACCAAAAAAAGCCATGGACCAAGTGAATTCACAGCCCAATTCTACCAGACATACAAACAAGAACTGATACTAATCTTACTGAAACTATTCCAAAAAATAGAAAAGCGGGGGCTCCTCCCTAACTCATTCTATAAAACAAGCAGTAGCCTGACACCAAAATCAAGCAGAGATACAACAACAAACTTCAGACTGATATCCCTAATGAACAAAGGTGCAAAAATCTTCAAAAAATACTAGCAAATTGAATCTAGCAGCACATCAAAATTTAATACACCACAATTAAGTAGGCTTTATTCTTGGGATACAATGCTAAAATCACATTTGTTAACCTGCAACAGAGGCCTTTGTTGCAAATATTTGCATATGTTGTAAATCATATTTGCATATGCTACATATGTGGCAAATCAGAAAATGTGATTCACCACACAAATAGAATCAAGAGCAAAAATGATATGATCATCTCAATAAATGCTTTCAATAAAAGGAAAAGCTTTCAATAAAATTCAATATTTCTTCATAATAAAAACCCTCAATAAACAAACAAACATACCTCGAATACTAAGAGTCATCTACGGCAAACCCACAGCCAATGTCAGACTAAATGAACAAAAGATGGAAATATTTCCCTTGAGAACTAGAACAAGGCAAGGCTACCTACTCTCACCACTCCTCTTCAACGTAGTACTGGAAGTCTTTGCCAGATCTACCAGGCAAGAGAAAGAAAGAAAAGGAATTTGAAGAGGAAAAGAAAAAGTCAAACTATCTCCTTTCACTGATGATACAATTTTATATCTAGAAAACCCTAAAGACTCTGCCAAAAGGTTCCAAGAATTAATTAGCAACTTTAGCAAAGTTTCAGGATAAAATCAATGTACAAAAATCAGTATCATTTCTATACACTAACAACATCCAAGCTGAGAGTAAAATCCACAACACAATCCCACTTACAATAGTCACGAAGAAAATTAAGTATTTAGGAATACGGCTAACCAGGAGATGAAAGATCTCTGTAAAGAGAACAACAAAATACTGCTGAGATAAATCAGTGATGATGCAAATGAAAAAATATTCCATACTTATAAATTGTAAGAATCAATATTGTTAAAATGACCATACTGCCCAAAGCAATTTATAGAGTTAATGCTATTCCTGTCAGACTACTAATGTCAGTCTTTACAGATTTAGAAAACACAATTCTAAAATTCATATGGAACTACAAAAGAGTGTCAATAGCCAAAACAATACAAAGAAAAAAGAAAAAAGACAGAGGCATTAAACCACCCAACATCAAACTGTACTACAAGACTATGGTAATCAAAATAGCATGCTACTAGTACAAAAATACATACAGACCAATTGAACAGGTTAGAGAACCCAGAGATAAAGCTACATACCTACAACCATCTGTTCTTTAGCAAGGCTGACAAAAATAAGCAATGGGTAAAGGACTCCTTATTCAATAAATGGTGCTTGGATAACTGACTAGCCATATGCAGAAGACTGAAGATGGACTCAAATTTTTTACCACATACAAAAACGAACTCAGAATGATTAAAGATTTAAATTTAAATCCTCAAACTATAAAAATTCTAGAAGAAAACCTAGGAAATATTTTTCTGAACATTGGATTTGGCAAAAAATGTATGGCTAAGTCCCCATATGCAATTGCAACAAAAACAAAAATAAAGTGGGACCTGATTAAACTAAAGAGCTTCTGCACAGCAAAAGAAACTATCAACAGAGCAAACAGACAACCTATAGAATGATACAAGATATTTGCAAACAAGGCATGCAACAAAGCCTAATATTCAGAATAAAAAATAAATAAATAACAAGCAGAAAATAACCCCATGAAAAAGTGGAAAAAGGACATGAATAGACACCTCAAAAGATGACAAGTGGCCAATAAACATACAAAATAATGCTCCGCATCACTAATCATCAGAGAAATGCAAGTCAAAAACCACAATGAAATTCTACCTCCCACCCATCAGAATTGCTATTGTTAAAGAGTCAAGGAAATACTTATACTCTTCTGGTGGAAATGTAATTAGTACGGCCACTGTGGAAAGCAGTCTTGAGATTTCTCCAAAACTTAAAACATAGCTGCCGTTAGACCCAGCAATCCATTACTGGTAAATACATGAATGAAAATAAATCATTCTACTAAAAAGACACAAGCACTTGTACATTCATCTCTGTGCTATTCACAATGGCAAAGACATAGAATCAATCCAGGGCCCCATCGATGGTAGATTGGATAAAGAAAAAATAGTACAATACACCATGGAATACTGTGCAGTCATAAAAAAATGAAATCATGTCTTTTGCAGCAACATGGATGGAGTCTTTGGGGGTCATAATCCTAAATAAATTAATGCAGGAGCATAAAACCAAATACCACATGTTTGCACTTATAAGTGGGAGCTAAGCATTGTGCACACATGGATGCCAATCTGGGAAAAATAGACATTGTGTACTCCAGGGTGGAAGGGAGGGGTGGGTTAAAAAGCTACCTATCAGGCACTATGCTCACTACAGCGGTGGATGGGATCTATACTCCAAACCTCAGCATCATGCAATATTCCCATGTAGCAAATCTGTACATGTAATCCCTGTATCTAAAAGTTGAAAATAAATAATAATAATAACAATAATAAAAAGTAAAAGTGCCTGTCAGGTGGTGGGGGAAGATATTATCAGGGTCTCAGTTTTCCAATGAATCTACCCTAAAAGTCCTTATAGAAAGCCAGTTTATTTTGGTCAATAAAACAAAAGAAAGGATATAACTCTAAGACAAAAGACAGGGTTGGCACATGTTGTCAATTTAATGTTTCATTCATATATAAATCTGATTAAATTTAAGTTGGATTAAATACCATTTGGATTGGGTTAAATCCAATTTCGAACACATCTACTGTATAAATATGAGGAAAATAGGTTAAATTTTTAATATTTATAGCTCTCCATTTAAGTTTTTATATATTATGAATAAAATCAAATTTCTATTGAAATATTGGCAGAAGTGTAGTTCAATATTAAAGCATATGTCCACACAAAACTTTTACACAATGTTCATAGCAACATTTTTCATAAAAGCCCAAAAGTGGAAACAATCCAAATGTCTACCAACTGGTAAATGAACAAGCAGCATGGCGTAGAATATCTATGCAAAAAAGTATTACTTGGCAATAAGAAAGAATGAAGTACTGATACATGCTATGACATGGTTGAACCTTAGAAGAATTATGCCATCATATTCTCCACCATAGTGCAACCTTTGTGAATCAAAGAAAAATGAAGTAGTGTCTTTTATTCCTTCATTATTTTGGAACGCAAGAGAAAGTTATTAAGTTAACAGTAATATGACACTAAATATCATATGGAAAAGTTGCAAACTGACAAATTCGCCTTGCACATTGTTAGTTCAAATGTAAATTATGGCAACCATTATAGAAAACAGTATGAAAGTTTCTCAAAAACCTAAAACTAGAACTACAATATGATCCAGAAATCCCATTTCCGGGTGTATGTAACTTTTTGTCAAAAAGATCTACATTCTGATGTTTATTGTAGCCTTATTCACAACAGCTAAGAAAAGAAATCAACCTATATCTATCAACAGATAAATAAATGGATAAAGAAACTGGGGTATACATACACAATGGAATACTATTTCACTGTAAAAAAAAAATAAAAGACAATATTGTCATTTACAATAACATGAGTGAACTTGAAGTATGTTACGTTAATTAATATAAGTCAGGCACAGTAAGAGAAATATCACATGATCTGATATACATAGAATCTGAAAAAGTTAAACTTGTACAAATAGAGAGTAGAACGCTAGTTACCAGGGACAGAAGTGTTATTGGTCAAAGAATATAAAATTTCAATTAGATAGGAGAAATAAGTTCAAGAAATGTATTGTAAAACATGTAGTAGAGGCTGCGTGTGGTGGCTCATGCGTTTAATCCCAGCACTTTGGGAGGCCAAGGTGGGAAGATCACGAGGTCAGAAGTTCCAGACCAGCCCGACCAACATGGTAAAACCTACTGGTAAAAACTACTAAACCTACATGGTAAAAACTACTAAAAATACAAAAATTAGCCAGGTGTGGTGTCGCAGACCTGTAATCCCAGCTACTCAGGAGTCTGAGGCAGGAGAATCGCTTGAACCCAGGAAGCAGAACTTGTAGTAAGTCAACATCGAGCCACTATACTCCAGCCTGGCAACAGAGCGAGACTCCATCTCAAAAAAAAATTTTTTTTTAATTTTTAAATAAAACATGTAGTAGACTATCCATGCAAGGAAGTATTACAACAAAATAATTTATGGTATTCTTAAAAGTTGTTAAGAGAATAGCTCTTAAGTGCTCTCACTTCAAAAAAAAATGATAAATATATGAGGTAATGAATATATTAGCTCAATTTAGCTATTTCACAATGTATACATATTGCAAAATATTGTTCACATGATAAATATACATAATTTTTATTTGTCAATAAAAATAACTTTTTTTTACAAAAGAAAAAAACAAAATGCATGTTTATATTTGTCAGGATTCTTGCTAATTGATTTTGGTTCCAATAGTAATTGTGAGGCTCTGAATGAACTGTGCCTATGTGCGCCACAATCAGTAAATTCTTCCACCCCTACCATGGTGACTAAATTAAACAAGATCTTCAGGTGGTTTCTGAGAAACACTAAAGAACGAAAAAATAGAACAATGAAGACATTTAATGAAATAAATATTAAATAAATTATATAATTAGACAGGCAATACAATAACATGCATTACCCTTGCATTAAAACCAAAAGGAAATTTTTTTTCAATTTTCTTATTTTTTTACTTATTTTTAATTTCAAATTTTATTTTGGATACAGGGGATTTATGCCCAGATTTGTTACCTGGGAATATTGCATGATGCAGACGTTTGGAGTATGGATCCCGTCAGCCTGGTCATAAGCATAGTACCTGACAGGTAGTTTTTTTTTTTTTTTTTCTATTGTATTTGTGCTGTGGGGTACATGTGCAAATCCTGTATCCTGCAGGATCGTTGCACAGGTACATACATGCCATGGTGGTTTGCTGTCTCCATCCCCCCCACCCTCGTTGCCTATGTCAGGCATTTCTCCCGATGTTATCCCTCCCCATCCTCCCCGCCCCACCCCCGCTGTCCCTCCCCCTCCCTTCTCTTCCACCCCCATCACCTAGCCCTGTAAGTGTTGTTCCCTGTGCCCAAGAGTTCTCACTGTTCATCACCCGCCTATGAGTGAAAACACATGGTGTTTGGTTTTCAGTTCTTGTGTCAGTTTGCTGAGAATGATGGTTTTTAAGTTCATCCATGTCTCTACAAATGACACAAATTCGTCGTTTTTTATGGCTGCATAGTATTCAATGGTGTATACGTGCCACATTTTTTTTGTCCAGTCTATCATTGATGGGTATTTGGGTTGATTCCAGGTCTTTGCTATTGTAAACAGCACCACAATGAACATACGTGTGCAAGTTTCTTTATGATAGAATGATTTATAATACTTTGGATATATACTCAGTAATGGGATTAATGGGTCAAATGGAATTCAAATTTCTAGATCCTTGAAGAATCGCCAAACTGTCTTCCATAATGTAAATCACCACACTAATTTACACTGCCACCAACAGTGTAAAAGTGTTCCTTTTTCTCCACATCTTCTCCAGCATCTGTTGTCTCCAGTTTTTTAATGATCACCATTCTAACTGGCGTGAGATGGTATCTCACTGTGGTTTTGATTTGCATTTCTCTAATGACCAGTGATGATGAGCATTTTTTCATGTTTGTTGGCTGAATATTTGTCTTCTTTTGAAAAGTGTTCATATCCTTCACCCACTTTTGAATAGGTTTGTTTTTTTCTTGTCAATCTGCTTTAGTTCTTTGTAGATTCTGGATATTAGCCCTTTGTGTGATGGATAGATTGTAAAAAAATTTTTCCATTCTGTTGGTTGCCAGTTTACTCTAATGATTGTTTCTTTTGCTGTGTCTTAGGTTTAATTAGGTCCCATTTGTCTATTTTGGCTTTTTTTGCCATTGCTTTTGGTGTTTTAGTCATGTAACTCCTTGCCTGTGCCTATGTCCTGAATGGTTTTGCCTAGGTTTTCTTCTAGGGTTTTTATGGTGTTAGATCTTTATTTAAGTTTTTAATACATCTGGAGTTAATTTTAGTGTACGGTGTCAGGAAAAGGTCCAGTTGCTGCTTTCTGCACATGGCTAGCCAGTTTGCACAACTCCTTTTATTAAACAGAGAATCCTTTCCCCATTGCTTGTTTTTGCCCTGTTTGTCAAAGATCAGATGGTTGTAGATGTGTGGTATTGCCTCTGAGGCCTCTGTTCTGTTCCATTGGTCTATATCTCTGTTTTGGTACCAGTATCAAGCTGTTCTGATTACTGTAGCCTTGTAGTATAGTTTGAAGTCAGATAGCATGATGCCTCCAGCTTTGTTCTTTTTGCTTAGGATTGTCTTGGCTATGCGGGTTCTCTTTTGGTTTCATATGAAATTTAAAGTGGTTTTTTTCCAGTTCTGTGAAGAAGGTCAATGGTAGCTTGATGGGGATAGCATTGAATCTATAAATTTCTTTGGGCAGTATTGCCATTTTCACAACATTGACTCTTCCTAACCATGAGCATGGAATGTTTTTGCCTCTGTTTCTGTCCTGTCTTATTTCATTGAGCAATGATTTGTAGTTCTCCTTGAAGAAATCTTTTACCCACTTTGTTAATTGTATTCCTAGGTATTTTATTCTCTTTGTAGCAATTGTAAAAGGGAGTTCACTCATGATTTGGCTCTCTGTTTGTCTGTTATTGGTGTATAGGAATGCTTGTGATTTCTGCACATTGATTTTGTATCCTGAGACTTTCCCAAAGTTGCTTATCAGCTTAAGGAGGTTTTCGACTGAGAAGATGTGGTCTTCTAAATATACGATCATTTCATCTGCAAATAGGGACAATTTGACTTCTTCTTTTCCTAATTGAATGTCATTTATTTCTTTTCCTTGTCTAATTGATTTGGCTAGAACTTCCAATACTATATTGAATAGGAGTGGTGAGAGAGGGCATCCTTGTCGAGTGCCAGTTTTTACAGGGAATGCTTCTAATTTTTGCCCACTCAGTATGATACTGGCTATAGGTGTGTCATAAGTAGCTTTTATTGTTTTGAGACACGTTCCATCAATACCTAGTTTACTGAGAGTTTTTAGCATCAAGGGCTGTTGAATTTTGTCAAAGGCCTTCTCTGCATCTATTGAGATAATCATGTGGTTTTTGTCTTAGGTTCTGTTTACATGGTGAATTACGTTTATAGATTTGCACATGTTGAACCCGGCTAACATCCCCGAGATGAAGCCTACTTGACCATGATGGATAAGCTTTTTGATGTGCTGCTGGATTCAGTTTGCAGTATTTTATTGAAGATTTTTACATCTATGTTCATCATAGATATTGGCCTGTAGTTTTTTTAGTTGTGTCTCTGCCAGATTTTGGTATCAGGATGATGTTGGTCTCACAGAAAGAGTCAGGGAGGATTCCCTCTTCATGTATTGTTTGGAATACTAGTTCCAGCTGCTCTTTGTATATCTGGTAGAATTCAGCTCTGAACCCATCTGGACCTGGACTTCTTTTTGGTCAGTAGACTATTAATTGCTGCCTCAACTTCAGACATTGTTATTGCTCTATTCAGGGTTTCAACTTCTTGGCTTAGTCTTTAGAGTGTGCCAGTGTTCAGGAATTTAACCATTTCTTCCAGATTTACTGGTTTATGTGCATGCAGTTGTTTGTAGTAATCTCTGATGGTAGTTTGTATTTCTGAGGAATTGGTGGTGATCTCCCTTTATCATTTCTTATTGCATCTATTCGATTCTTCTCTCTTTTCTTTTTATTAGTCTAGCTAGCAGTCTGTCTATTTTGTTGATCTTTTCAAAACACCAACTCCTGGATTTATTGATTTTTTGAAGGGTTTTTTGTGTCTCTGTCTCCTTCAGTTCTGCTCTGATCTTAAATGATTTCTTATCTTCTGCTTGCTTTTGAGTTTTTCTGATCTTGCTCCTCTAGCTCTTTCAATTTTGATGATAGGTTGTAGATTTTAGATCTTTCCTTGTTTCTCATGTGAGCATTTATTGCCATAAATTTCCCTCTAGGCACCGCTATAAATGTGTGCCATAGGATCTGATATATTGTGTCTTCATTCTCACTGGTTTCTAAGAACATTTTTATTTCTGCCTTCATTTCACTGTTTATCCATTTGTCATTCAGGAGCGAGTTGTTCAGTTTCCATGTTATTAGGTGGTTTTGAGTGCTTTTCTTAATCTTGAGTTCTAATTTGATTGCACTGTGGTCTGAGAAACTGTTTGTTGTGAATCCTTCAATAGCTTAGTTGGTAGAGCAGGGGACTGTAGTGGAGAAACTGTTATGATTTCTGTTCTTTTGCATTTGCTGAGGAGTGATTTACTTCCAATTATGTGGTCAGTTTTGGAATAGGTGCAATGTGGTGCTGAGAAGAATGTGTATTCTGTGGGTTTGGGGTAGAGTGTCCTATAAATGTCTATTAGGTCCACTTGGTCCAAATCTGCATTCAAATTCTGGATATGCTTGTTGATTTTCTGTCTTGTTGATCTGTCCAGTATTATCAGTGGAGAGTCAAAGTCTCCCACTATTGCGCAGGAGTCTAAGTCTCTTCGTAGAACTTGCTTTACGTATCTGGGTGCTCCTGCATTGGGTGCATATATATTTAGGATAGTTAGCTCTTCTCGTTGCATTGATCCTTTTACCATTATGTAATGCCCTTCTTTGTCTCTTTTCATCTTTCTTGGTTTAAAGTCTGTTTTATCAGAGACTAGGATTGCCACCCCTGCTTTTTTTTGCTCTCCATTTGGCTGGTAAATCTTCTTCCATCCCTTTATTTTGAGTGTATGTGAGTCTTTGCATGTGAGATGGGATCCTGAATATAGCACACCAATGAGTCTTGACTTTTTATCCATTCCCAGTCTGTGTCTTTTGATTGGGGCATTTAGACCATTTACATTCAACTTAATATTGTTATGTTTGAATTTGATCCTGCCATTTTGTTACTGGCTGGTAGTTTTGCCCGTTAGTTGACGTGGCTTCTTTATTGCATCATTGTTCTTTACCATTTGGTATGTTTTTGCAGAGGCTGGTACTGTTGTTCATTTCCCTTTTTAGTACTTCCTTCAGTAGCTCTTATAAGGCAGGTCTTGTAGCAATGAAATCTCTCAGCAATTGCTTGTCCATAAAGGATTTTATTTCTCCTTCACTTATGAAACTTAGTTTGGCCAGATATGAAATTCTAGATTGAAAGTTCTTTTCTTTAAGGATGTTGATTATTGGCCTCCAGTCCCTTCTAGCTTACAGGGTTTCTGCCAAGAGATCTGCTGTGAATCTGATGATCTTTCCTTTGTGGGTGACTCGATCTTTCTCTCTGGCTGCCCTTAGGATTTCTTCCTTCATTTCAACCCTGGTGAATCTGACAACTATGTGCCTTGGGGTTGCCCTTCTTGAGGAGTATCTTTGTGGTTTTCTCTGTATTTCCTGGATTTGAATGTTGGCCTGCCTTGTTAGGTTGGGTAAGTTCTCTTGGATAACACCTTGAATAGTGTTTTCCAGCTTGGATTCATTCTCCCTGTCACATTCAGGTACACCAATCAAGCATAGATTAGGTCTTTTCACATAATCCCATAGTTCGTGGCAGCTTTGTTCATTTTTTTTTTAATCTTTTTTCTCTAATCTTGCCTTCTCATTTTATTTCACTGATCTGAGCTTCTATCTCTGATATCTTTTCTTCTGCTTGATCGATTCAGTTGTGTGTGCCTTGCGAAGTTCTCATACTGTGTTTTTCAGCTCCATCAAGTTGTTTATGTTCCTCCTTAAGCTGCTTATTCTAGTTAGCATTTCACCTATTCTTTTTTTAAGGTTCTTAGTTTCTTTGCATTGGGTTAGGACATGGTCTTTTAACTCAGAGAAGTTTGTTATTACTCACCTTCTGAAGCCTGCTTCTGTCAATTCGTCAGATTCATTCTCTTTTTTTGTTCCCTTGATGGTGAGGAGTTGTGATCCCTGGGAGGAGAAGACGTGTTCTGTTCTTTGATGGTTTCACCTTTTTGCACTGGTTTTTTCCCCGTCTTCCAGCTGGAAGATTTAACTTCCTTTGATCTTTATCTTTATCCCGTGGATTTATTTCCCTTTAATCTTTGAAGTTGGTGATTTCAGGAGTCTGAGTGGATGATTTTTTCTGTTGGAGGTTGGAGCTGTATCTTTTTTGGCCTGTCAAGGGTGTTGCTGGGCTCCCTAGGATTCAGTCAGGTTGCTGGGAGAGTGGTCCTTCTCTGGAGTTTGTTTGCAGATGAGACTGACCCTCCCTTCCCAATGGAGTCTCTCCTTCCCCAGCTGGATCTTCCTGGTTGGGGTCAAGCTGGTATGTTTGCTGCCAAGCTCACTAGCGAGGGCTTCAGTTTGAGTTCTGTGAAGGTGGGGTCTGCCAGGCCTTATGGTCTGTTTCTCTGCTTTCAACTCTGGCTTCTTCTGTGGGATGGTCTGTCTCACTGGCATTAGTCCAAACTCCGACCCAGGTCCCTGCAACAACTTGCCGTACCCAGCAGTAGCTACTGCTCAGATTTGCATCTACTACCCATGGTATCCCACTATCTGGCAGGGCTCTCGTGGACCATGGGTGGCAGGAGGGATGAGGTAAGCACGGAATCCAATTCAGAGCACTGAGGGGGTTAGGTATCCCTACCCTCCGAGCCGGCTGCACATTTCAGGTGGGGATGCACCAACCCCCCACATCTTGATTTGCCCCCCTGGGCGGCTCTCACCCTGTGGCTCCTTCCCTGGGCCTAGTTTCAGAGCCCTATCAGTCCCACAGAAACTAATCAAGTGCCTCCTTTGGAATCATGAAGTCCTCTAGCCCTCTGTGTCTCATTTGCTGGGAGCTGCATTCCAGTGCTAGCTTCTCTCAGCCATCTTGGTGCCTCCTTCCTATGATAGGTAGTTTTTTAACTCACCTTCACCCTCTAGTAGTCTATATAGTGTTTATTGTTTTTCCCAATTTTCTACATATACCTCTATAGTAATTCTGTCATCAATTGCAAATAAGTTAAAGCACTTTCTCATATCTGATGATGGATGTAAATGAATATTAGCAAAACAGTTGGTCTTCAGAAATTTAGAAACTAATATAATTTGAATATTTCCCTTGCCAAGGAACATATGTGCCAATGTAGTTATTCAAGAGCTATGATTCAAATTTCTTTTATAAAACAGCAGTACAGTGGCTATATTCACATAATCCCTTTTCTCAAATTAGTCACATATCTAATGCACTAGTGTTCTTCCAGAGTTAAAGAGGATATTTTAAAAGCCAACGTCAGCTAATGAGCTAACAGCATTTTATTTTTCCTAAAAATTTAAATCTATCTGTGTAATTTTTAATTTCAATCCTCTGAAACAAATTCAAGAACTAACGAATGGTTGTTACATGAATTATGCATGACAGTGTGATTTTTTTATTATTATACTTAAAATGTTATTTTTCAGTACTTCTAAATTATAAGTAATTTTAACAGATAGTACAAAAACTTTGCAGCAATAAGTAGCATAACTGGTAACTGAATAGACACAATCTATATAGCTGCTTAGCATTGAAGAGTACTTTAACCTCTCTGAACCACATCTAAAACTAGGAAGAATATTAGCACCTACATTGTCGGGATTTTTGAAGGGTTAAATGGGCTAATAACTATAACACACTTAAAGTGTTTCCTGGCACATACTCAGTACTATATGAGTTAGCTCACATTATTATATTTATTTCCTCAGAGCACAGAGTGTTATCTTTATTTTCTTTATTGCTATTATCCTTTCTTACTTTATTGTTATTATCTTCAGTTATTTTCCCTAAGCAAAGTAGTATTATCTTTATTTATTTTCTTAGAGCACAAAGTATTGTTACAAACCAAAAGTAAAATAGTTCACTTTCTTCTTATTACTCTTAATGGAGTTAATTCATATAAAGTTGAGGAGTTAATGAGTCTCAATTGAAGTAAAGAGTGTCTTTTATCAAACTTAATAGTTTGTTGTTTTAAAGAAAATTAATTCAAATTTACTTACAACAAAATAATGGAGTATGCCACTGATACAAGGTACATGTTAAAAGCCTTGCTTTACAATGACATAATATCACCTTCATCTTATCATTTTAACATCATAAGACATCTCCTGTTCACTAAAGTCTAGGGAATAGGAAAGGAAGAAGTTAAAGTCTCCTCATTTATCTGAATCAAAAGACATCAATAAAACCTATGGAGCATGACTCCTAGATTGACAAAGACGTGGTCTTTCACTAAAACTAAAGCGAAAGAACTAAATAATTTGAAATATGTCTGCTACTTTGCAGGTTGCAGGATGAGAGAAATGTCAGTATAAAACAGAAAATATTCCGTCATGGATTCAGCTGGGAGATTTTCCTTAAGATTATAATTCCATTGATAACTCCAAAAGTTAATATCTTACTACAATCCAGTATTTCAGGGTATTTTTGTTGCTATTTTTTGTTTTTCTTTGGTAAACCAACCTGCATCTGCTCTAACATCCTCAGAGATTGTATATACAAGTAAACATGCCTCAAGTAGAATAATACATCAGCTTCAGAAGGCTAACCACAGGGGCACCTTTCCCATAGTCACATGGGGACCATGAACACCTCTCTACACATCATGGGTTTGGGTTTTTAGGTACATTAAACACTCAATTTATACAATCTTTCTTTGGGTTTCTTGAACAATAAATCTGAACAATGATTTCTTCTTAGATTGCTTACAAATTTTAATAAATTATGTTTTTCATCACAAAATGAAAGAAGATAATCAGATTAATAAGACTTTTCTGATACAGATATTTTTTTCTACTCCGAATTCTCCAGAAAGACTGATAAGGTAAACTGAAAAAAAGAAAAAAACCTGATGTAAACAAATGAATATACTAGTGTTGGTGGTATTAAACTCATAGTTTTAAAAATATATACAAACTCAGAAATATAGGTGTATGTATATGTATGTGTGTATAATATCACTAATATAGGAACAGCCAACATCACGTGCACACTGAGGACACAATAACACTTTGTGCTATTGTCATCAAAAACCCTTAGTCTGAATTTCATCATGAAAACATCAGACAAACTAAAAACACAAACACAAAGACAAACTGAGAAAATCTTTCAGATTAAATGAAACTAAGGAAAAATATTCAGTACAATGTATGACCCTGGAATGGATCCTGGACTGTGAAAAATAAACAGACATGATTTGGGAACAACTGAAAAAATTTGAATACGTATGGACTGTAAATTAGATACTATTATATCAATGTTCAATTTCCCGATTTTGGTAAACATTTTGAGATTACTCAACACAGTGTCCTTGTTCTTAGAAAACATACAATAAAGTATTTAAGAGTAAAGAGGCAGGGTGTCTCTAACTTACTCTCAAAAAGTCCAGAAGGGAGACAAAGAGAGTGACAAAGTATATACATCATAAACAATTAATGAAGCTAAGTAAAATGTGTATGACTAAACAAGGGCTTCTTGTACTGTTGCTCCAACATTTTTCCAATTTTTTAATTAAATTGAAATTAAGCTACCCCCAATACAGTTTAGATTTGTGTCGCCACCCAAATCTCATGTAAAATTAGACGAGGGGCCTGGTGAGAGGTGATTGGGTCATAGGGGCAGATATCCCCCTTGCTGTTCTCATGATAGTGAGTGAGTTCTCACTAGAACTGAGGGCTTAAACATGTGGGCACATTCCCCTCCACTCTCTCTTTCTCCTGCTCCACCATGGTAAGATGTGTCTGCTTCCTCTTCACCTTTTGCTGTGACTGTAAGTTTCCTGAGGCCTCCCAAATATGCTTCCTATACAATGTGTGGAACTGTGAGTCCATTAAACCTCTTTTCTTCATAAGTTACCCAGTCTCTGGTAGTTCTTTCTAGGAGTGTGAGAACAAGCTAATACACTCCCCCAAAAATGAATCTATTAAAGAGAATAGAGGAGTGTTTTTCTAAAAGTCCTAGTAATTAAACAAATAAGAGAAGGTATTCCATCTTTTGAATTAAGGTGATTTCTAATATACTCAGATTTTATACTCTTCAGTCAAATTTATTATGCAAAGTAATATAAAAGTCTAGATTTATTTAAATACATTTAAGACATTTCTTTAAATAAGTCACCCAAGCAATTACGTTTTCCATATATTTGTGGTAGCCATCTCTTGTTTTACCTGCTAGCATCTCTTAGTCCTTCTCCAGGAAACAGCACTTCTCTCCTCCCTCCCCAACCCCAATTAGCACTCTGTCCTTTCATTACTTCACGTGACTATAAAGGCTGTCAATATTTTCACCTTATATTTCTTTCCTAGGAGTAGCACAGAACCTCATTTGACCAATCAGAACATCTTGTCCCAGGACTTTACATGACCCAGGCAGAACCAACAAGAATGTTTAGAGATATGCAACAATCTTGCATGTTCTTCACATGTACCCCAAAACCTAAAATGCAATAAAAAAAATTTTTTTAATAAAAATAAATAAAAAATTTAAAAAAAGAATGTTTAGAGATACTGACGTAGAAGAAAGAGGGTCATTATCAGTTGATAAAAAGAACCATGGAAGCCTACAGTTTCAGGAAGCTCACTTTGCTACCTCACAGAGAAGTCAGTCTGAGACTAGAGCCAACCCAGAGGAAAACAACATCTAGTTTGGGTTATTTTCCAAGGACAAAGATTTATCTAAGTCAAAAATATAGACAGTAAAGACTTTTTAGTTTTGAATCAAATTCAAAATGAGAACTAGAATATTCATTTTAATTTCCTATTGCAACCTTCTCCCCATTAACCATACCACAAAAAGGAATCAATCAACCACACAATAGCAACACGTGAGACAAAGTTAACATTATCAATGATTGATGATAGAGCGTATTATTTTCTCTGATTCATAGAATGGGGCCCCACCTACACAGGCAGTACCAAGAAAAGGACTTGGCACAGTGTTCTCAATCAATGTTTGCTGAATAAATGAAGATCAGGGACTTTTCAACCTTTACAAGTTACTATTGTTATCAAAAATGAAAGTGCCTCAAAATAATGACTGATAAAGAATGAACATATCATCTCCCCTTAGAAATATATTCTAAATTTCAGACATAGCTCTTTCTGGATCTTATTATTATGAAAGCATAAATACTGTTCTAGTCAGGAAAAGAATCAATAAATACTCAAAAAATTACCAGGACCTACAGAATCTGGGTCAAATGGCAATGAACACAGTCAGCCCTAATGAGCTGTTCTGTTACTTTCTCTCACGTTCACTCATTTTCCGTAGGTGGGAGACTGATGAGGATGTTTAAATGAACTGACAAGGGATGCCTGCTTCTCTACACTTCATATTACTGTTGACATTTATCACCAAGCATTCAGCCCCAATTGTCTTTGACAATAGATTTTAAAAGATCATAAAATTCTTCAACAGGCTTTCAATTCAATCCTCTTGTCATTGCAACAAAACAGCATTAAAGATTAAATGAAAGCCAGATATGACAGAAAAACTGCTGAGGAGCTAAGGATGTATGATAATTCTCTGTTTAATGTTGATATTTACATGCGAGTTTCTGCTTTTCCTACAAAACTTAAATAAAAATTTCAATAGAAAATAAATAATTCATTCTTCTTATCAATATGGTCTCTATAACATTTCATTTATTAATACCTTTAAAGCTAAGTGAAGGATTCTGATTATATAACATTTGCTAAAGGTACCCTAGATAAATTTTCCAAAAACCTTTCTTTTCTATATTTTGAGGCAAACAATTTCTCAGTACTATTTCTTTCCAAGACAGAAAAAATAGAATCATCATTATACTCAATAATTTTCCTCCTAGCACTTAACTCTCTAAACAATTATTTCTATATTTATTTTTCTAATTACTCTCATCTACTAAATTGTAAGTTCCACGAACAGAGATTGTGTTTCATGATGTTGTCAATCTTTGTTACCCAAGCACCAAACCTGGTCCATAGTTGGTGCTCAAATCAACGTTTGTTAAATGAATACATAGGTCTGCCAACTTTCTCAGTTCTTTTGCAAATATTCAAAAAACATTTAATTCAATCCAAATTCATTCAGTCCCTACTACTACTTTTAAAAAGCATGTATTAGAAACGTTGTCAGAATTAATTGGGGGCTTAGATATTGGTGTGTCACTCAAGGCATTTAGCATAATGCTTCTAAAGTACTCCATAAATGTTAAATTGAAATAAATCACATGTAATAAAAGTTACTTTGCTTCTACCTGTGAAATACAAGAAAAATTTAACAGCAAAGCAGAACTAAAATATGTCTTAATTAACTTATTTTTGCTCATTTGTGGTATCTTTCATTCATTCAGTATTTATTGAAGGCTTACACTCAGCTACACAGGCGCTAGACATACCAAAATGAATGAGGTATAGTTTAGTGAAGGAGACAGAGGTACAAACAACAGTGGTATAATATGAAACCTCTGTAATAGAAGTATACCTAAAAGAACTGCTGAAGCAAAATGCAGCAGAGAGACGCTCTCAATGATGGGAAGGAAGGAAGTTTCAAAAAGAGATGGGTGATCAGGCAGAAAATAGGGAATTACTAGTTCCATACAGAGGATATAGTATATCCTTGGTTCTGTAGAACTGGAATGCTTTTTCTCTTCATCTGGTTTTTGATGAGGAAAATAAATAGCCTGCAGAAGCACAGTATAGCCACTAGGAATTTACTTTTCCTGTATTTGCTGTCAAACATGGTGGCAAGCAATATCCATATATTATAGCTGCTCTACCTCAGCCTACTGTCTGAAGGTAGGGCTCTTCAAGTGCCCAAATGGTGCAAAATCTCAAAGCTGATTATCACTCACTCCATAATGAGATGAATCACACAGGGTCATTTGCTACTCACAGCTAGGCCACTGTAGCCACACGTCACCATTCTGATGAAGAAGGGGGACAGAGAGAGGTGTTATGACTTTTTGTTGCTTTTAATAGAGTAAAAACTATCAGCCCACGGTGTTTTCCAACCATAACACTCTTACATCATATGCTGTTTTGATGAGCAAGTTGTTGCCTATTCTTTTACAGAAGCATGGCTGACATTATTTCTAAATAAAAGAGTTTTCGGCAGGAAATATGTGGACACTGTATACTCCTCCATGCTGCAGAGAGACACCCTGTTTCTGGGAAGGGCCTTGAAGACTAGAAATCTTGGCTTATTTGAGAACTAGGGTCACCCTCTATTTATTGCATGGCCCTATGGGTTGTCACAGCAGTCCTAAGGAAAAGACTTTTCTTAAAGGTCTTAAAGCAAGAAACACATGAGTGTTCCAGGGCATGGAATGTTCAGAGATCAGCAAGAAGTCCCATGTGGGTGGAACACGGAATAAATGAGCAAAACAAGCAGAAAATGACCTTGGACTAACATATGAAGAGATTTATATTCTAGGATAATGAAATTATTATGACTTTATTCTACTAGCAACAACACTTTTGAAGCACAGCAATGAAGCAAACAAATATGTTTGGATGATAACAATGGAGGTAGCATGAAAGACGGATTGAAAAAGTGAACCTGGAAGCAAAGGGGAAAACTATTTCTGATTTCCAAGTATAACTTGTTAACAGTTCCTCATGAACTGTAGATAGAAAATATATAAAATTAAAGCCGAAAATGCTGTCTGTAATAGTAATAAGTTGTAACAGAAGAAATAGTTGAAAGTATTAAGTAGTAGCAACTTGCAAGGAAATCTGGAAATAAAGATGCAATTTAAATAGCTAATTAGTGCATTTATGATAAATGGCTGAAAATTTTCAGTGGATAGAAAGAAACAGTATTTCTAGATTCAGTCCTCAAGAGACAGTGAACTTAATTTTGAAGATGAGTTTTCATTTCTTATTATTTAATTTAGTGTGTGGTAATTAATTTTTCATACAGAAACCAGATGGTTTCACTTGATGAGCTTTAAAAAAAATTACTGTATGTCAATAATGATTCTATCTGATTCTTTATGGGTACCAACCATCTTTTGAGGGATGTTTAAAAGATCTACAAATTTTGCTTCCATAAAAAGCTAAATAAAATAGCGGTGACTGGGCACACACTGTGACTAGACAGTTTGACCAAGAGTCCCCACTCTCAAGAGTGAGGAGATCTGCTCCAGATACAACTGTCCCAGAAAATCCACTCTGAGTCAAAGCCCCAAATAAGTTCCTATATTCCTGAAGAATCTTCCTGGAGGGAGATATGCCAGAGGAAGGGAGTACTAAAAAGTGTAATGTTGTGATTAAATATATCATATTGTTTGATATCATTAACTAGCAATTAGATATTCTTGCCTTAAACAAAATTATGACACGTTTTAGCCCCTTCTCTTTGCAACAATTGAAAAACCTCCTATTACTGCTGTGAAAGCTCATTGCCTTCTTGAGATTATTCTTCCTTCTCATGCATATAATGACATATAATATGTGTGTGAATATATATAATTCTTATATAAAGTAAACTAAGATCTAAAATATTTAATGCTGTTAAGTGCAAAGTATCATTTTTATAAATTAATAAAATGACCAGGCCAAAATTTAGGCAGTGAATTGGGAGTCTGAGGATTTAAATCCATTCCCAGCTGAGCTTTGACACCACCTGTTGACAGCTGTCCTCTCCAGAGTTCAGTATGCATGGGGATGATTCTGGGCCCAGAAGATGGCTGGACTTGCAGAAAATAATGATGTTTACAGAAAACCTCCCAGTTGGTTAGCTCTATTTCTGCTAGTTCAATAAAGGAAGACAGCTCATTGAACAGTGAGGTTTCAAGGTCCACCTTTCACCTCCCTGCTTCTAGAGAAAAAATTTTCCCAAGAAAAATCCTCCCCTCAGGTCTCCCGTAGAAATTTAGTCTACTCTTTTGAGAACAAGGGATCGGGGGAAAATAGGACACAATTTTAAATTATATTATATCCATGTAAGAATCCAAAACAATTAACATAAACATTCATGAACAGTCTTTATATGGCTAAAGATATCAAATATCCCTTAACTTGACAGCACATACATAGTGGTTCAGAAATTCACAATTGGCATCCTAGGTAAATATGATTAATTAAATGCTCTTATCAAATTCCATAGTTTACCTTTATAATTTTGAAGTAATTTTAGTATTTAAAACATTTTTCCACTATAATATATAATAAAAGGAAGTTATTTATATATCATTAATGAGTTGAAGACATGTAAATGAACAAATCATTTAAAAATGGGCCTTAGTAATAGAATTAGAGACATGTAAATTAAGAAAATACTTTAATAGGTTTTTCCAGGAACACAACTAGAGTAACTGTGGTTGTAAAGAGAAATATTAGCATTATAACATAGTGTAACAAATGGACAAATACCTGGGAAGATGAGTTAATTACTAAGTAGTTTCATTCAAAACATAAGTGACTGTCAATGGTTAATACTGTCAACTTGATTGGATTGAGAGATACAAAGTATTAATCCTCAGTTTGTCTGTGTGGGTGTTGCCAAAAGAGATTAACATTTGAGTCACTGAGCTGGGGAAGGCAAATCCATTCTTAATTCGGTGGGCACAATCTAATCAGCTTCCAGCAAACATAAAGAAGGCAGAAAAATGTGAAAAAGGGAAAGACAGGGCTAGCCTCCTAGCCTACATCTTTCTCCCATGCTGGATGCTTCCTGCCCTCGAACATTGGACTCCAAGTTCTTCAGTTTAGAGGCTCTGACTGGTTCTTCTTGTCCTCAGCTTGCACACAGCCTATTGTAGGACCTTGTGATCGTGTACATTAATACATAATAAACTCATATATATATCCTATTAGTTCTGTCCCCCTAAGAGAACCCTGACTAAAACACTAACAGTGATACTTTCTTTAGCCCTGCAAACCTCAAGCAGTATACTTCTTCCAGAACTTGATTATGATGTTTGTTTTTATCCTTACTTGGATATGGTGATCACACATTAACTCTATGAATTAGTTTTTGATTTGTGTTTGTCAAGTATTTATTAAATTACTTATTAGAACTTTGGCCCCTCTTCACAAAGAAAAGCCCTAAAATTATCAACATTAACCCTTCAAACTTTTCTTACATGCTTTCACCAAAATAAAGAATAAAATGATTTAGTTTGCATCTATCTTTGTCCCACATTCTTATATATTTTTACATCTTTATCATAAAAGGCAAAGAGCCTGAATAGAAATAAGAAATTACAATTTGACTGTAATAGTGGTGGTGCAATGCTATCAACAAATAAGTGTATAAAGACCCAGAGTTCTGTTTTCTTAATAATTTTAAGGACAATGAGAAGAAATTAATGATTCCCCAAAGTAAGAAATAACAGGCATTTATTTTTGTTGTATATAGTTAGCTAAATAGAACTCATTATTAGCTAGTAGAAGTCAGCAACATTCCAAAATAGTCTGATCATTGTTTATTTCCATCTGTATTTGCTAGAAACAGAGAAACCAAAGGCAGTATCAAGAAAAAGTATAAAAACATCCAAATCTCTTTTTTTTTGCCTGATCAATTGTGTAGGTTTTTAATACATGTCGAGGCCTTTTTGATAAAGCAAATAGTGTATCAGAGTCCAACCCAGCATCTCTCTGCTCCAAACTATTAAGGCAATTATCTAGACTATTCTCCCGAGAAAAGCAATTATAAATGTTCTCTCAAAGTAAGTAAGCCTAGCAATTCGGAAGCACTTGTTTTTTTTTGTTTTTTTTTTTTTGTTTTTTTTTTTTTTTTTGGTTAGCACTTAAAAGAGAAAAAAAGTTCTGAGAAAAAAATATCTCTGTCTCTCTCACTGGATAGAAACCAGAGAATCATCAATTGAGAGAATTACCAAAACTTAACTGATAAAAGACAAAGACTTCCGTCGATAGGTCTCCATAAAATTTATTTTTGGTGAGAAGAGCATATTATTTTCTCTTGGTTTGCTCTGCCAAATCTCTTGTTCAAATCCTTTACATTTTGTTTTCAAGCAATACTGCTTGGCTCCCAATTCTACAGTCCTCCTATTCTGAAATATTCCAAATATGACCAAAAAGACAATGTCCTTTATCTGTAGCTTTAGCCACATAAGTAAACAACTCACAATTACCCAATTCAGCTCAAGGAACACAGTTGGCTCCTAGAAAAGTACTAGATTAGAAATCTGAAGACCTGGACCGTAGTCTTGGATATAAATTTACCAGCTGTGTAATCAAGGCAGTATCACTTCAACTCCCCTAGTCTCCATTTTCACATGTGTTAATGGTAAAGATTGCATTGGACTAGATGTCCTATAAAATCTCTTCCAGTTAAATGAAATATGAGACCTCATTATTATGACTAGAAACTTCTACTCCAAAGGGCAATTTTATATTTAGTAGTAGAATAAAATTATATATTTAATACCACCCTGTCAGAACTCTTTTTACTTTTCTAATGTAAGGGAGATAAAAAGAGCTAACAGGAAAATGGTTATGATCCCCTCCTTCATGTATACTCAAGTGCAGGTCATGCATTGATTCAGAAAATAGTTATTACACACTTGGTATGTGCTAGACATATCAAGCATTAGACAAACAGTAAGCAGGTATGACACATTCTTTAATGTAGCTTAAGGTCTAATGAAAGATTAAAATACAGTATATGCAATTATGGGCTGGAAAATATTAGTCCTCTTTTTATGAATGAGCATGACTCAAACATAACTATACACACACACACACACACACACACACACACACACACACACCCTCATACACTTTGCCTAAAAAGAAAACTGTTCTCCAAGTGGCCAAGAAAATCATCTAAAGATATTATCTTCAGTAAAGATAAATAAATTTGTCATTCTTGCTAAATTCCTCTGGGTTAGTTTATAATTGAAACTTTAGATAGCTCCTTAAGTTAATAAAATGGGTAAATGGCATTAGATATGAATTCAACCATGAAGGGAAGGCTATTGTCCTCTTGCTCCTGCCTACCATCTTTCTCAAACTGTCATAGGTATTTTCACCTTTGGATATCAGTTAAAGTCAACCATGAATGAACTACATTAATTTTTATTCTGATGTCAGTAGCTGAAGGAACAAGTACATCCCATGCCTGAAATGAAAAGGGATGGTAGTTATCAGTGCAGCTTTATTTCCTAGGAACTCTAAACTTTTCTTGGAAAAAAGCTTCCTTTGCAGTCATCAGGGTTTTTGACAACAGACTTACATATCTCAGAATCAGAGTATCTGCTCGTGAATTACCTTTACTGGTTGTGTTTCAAGTACTCTTCTAAATGCTTTAAGAATGACTTTAGTCCTTGTAACAAACCCTATAAGACAGGTACCAAGGTTATCCTAATTTTACAGATGAGCAAGCAGTTCTCACAGCTTGTATGGCAGAAATGGAATTCAATCCAGGCAGTCTGGCCCCAGATCCTATTCTTTCAACCAGGTAGATATGGGTACAAAATGCAGCAAATGACAAGAAGATGCAGCATGAAGTGTATACTGAGAATATAAAATAACCCAAAACTGGACTCTCCTGGGTAACATGTACAGTATTCTTATATTAAATACTCACTAAACTAAGATGAATATATTTCCTCTTGTTTAAGAGACGAAGGATTAGAAGGGTTAATTTTTTCAAAGAATATAAACAAGATTAAAAATGAATCCACATGGCTTAAAATGGAATTAATCAAATAGGAACCTTTCCAGAAATTGAAGCCCTATCTCATAGGGACTTTTATCCCATAATCTAACCCCAAAACATGTTTCTCCTCCAGTGTTCCTATTCCAGTTATGGCACCACTACTCTCTTAATTAGAAACCTGGGCACTTTCTGAACTCCACCTTCTCCTCCCACCCACATATTCAACCTAAACTTAGATTTAAAAGATGAAATTAAAACTTATTTTGGGCTGCGTACGGTGGCTCACGCCTGTAATTCCAACACTTTGGGAGGCTAAGGTGGGTGGATCATGAGGTCAGGAGATCAAGACTATCCTGGCCAACACGGTGGAACCTCATCTCTACTAAAAATACAAAATATAGCTAGTGTGGTGGGGGGCACCTGTAGTCTCAGCTACTCAGGAGGCTGAGGCAGTAGACTCGCCTGAACCCAGGAGGCAGATGTTGCAGTGAGCTGAGATCAAGCCACTGCACTCCAGCCTAGGCCACAGAACAAGACACCATCTCAAAGAAAAAAAAAAAAGTATTTTGAACTGAATAAAAATGAAACACAGTATACCAAACTTGCAGTATGCAACTAATGCAGTGTTTAAAGGGAAATTTATATCACTAAATGCCTATATTAGAAAATCAGAATGGTCTGGAATCAATTAGCTAAGCTCCTACCTTTAAAAACTAGAAAAAAATGCAAGGTAAAGCCAAAATAAACCAATAAGAAAGAAATAATAGAGATAAAATTATAAATTAATAAAACAGAAAACATATATTAAATTTTTCATATATGCTTCTGTTAAAATTTTTAGTACCCACATTTCTATTTGTTTCCAAAGGCTACTAAAACAAATTACCACAACCTTCATGACTTAAAACAATGTAAATTTATTCTCTCACAGTTTTAGAGGCCATGAATACAAAACCAAGTTGTCAACAGGGCTGCTCACCCTATGGAGAGATGCTATAAAAGAGAATCTCTTTCTTGCCTTTTCCAGCTTTTAGTGGGTTCCTGGTGTTCCTTGGCTTGTGGTACAAGCATCTCAATCTTTGCTTCCCATCATTTTCTCCTCTATGTGCCTGTGCCTAAACTCTCTCTGCCTCTTTCATATAAAATATATATGATTACATTTAGAGCCCAACCAGATCATCCAGGATAAACTCATCCTCTTGAGATCCTTATAATGTGATCACATCATTTACCATATAAAGTAACATTCACACCATTTATCATGGAATATTATGCAGCCATCAAAAATGATGAGTTCGTGTCCTTTGTAGGGACATGGATGAACCTGGAAACCATCATTTTCAGCAAACTGACACAAGAGCAGAAAATTAAACACCGCATGTTCTCACTCAAAGGCGGGTGTTGATCAATGAGAACACATGGACACAGGGAGGGGAGCGCTACACATTGGGGTCTGTTGCGGAGAAATGGGGGAGGGACGGGGCAGGTGGGGAGGTGGGAAGAGATAGCATGGGGAGAAATGACAGATACAGGTGAGGGGAAGGAAGGCAGCAAACCACACTGCCATGTGTGTACCTATGTAACAATCTTGCATATTCTTCACATGTACCCCAAAACCTAAAATGCAATAAAAATAAATAAATAAATAAATAAATAAAGTAACATTCACTCTTTTGCCATATAAGGTACTATTCAAAGATTCTGGGGATTAGGACATGAATTTATCTTTTTGGGAGGGGTCAGCATTCAGCCCATGACAATGTTCATGAGGGATATAGTTTTTCTTTCTTGCAATGTTGCTGCCTGATTTTGGTATCAGGTAATGCTGACCTTGTAGAATGACTTCTCTTTACTTTTTCTAGAAAAGTATGTGTAGCACTGGTATTATTCTTTAAATCTTTGACAGAATCCATTTTTAATTTCCTTCACAAACTTTTTCCTTTGCATTTACAACTTGGCTATTTGGCACAAGAGGCCCAGCTTTCAGCCTGTCTTACCTTTTGACATACCTTCCTTACTAAGTTTAACTATTTCTAGCTTTTTACTTAAAGTGAGAGACATGCAACTCTTGGAACTCTTCCTTTCATTTGAACATTTTGAGGTCATTGTAGGGTTATGAACTGAGCTAATTTCAATAATTTTGTGCCTCAGATAATAGGGAGGCACAAGGAGAGAGAGATAGATGGGGAAAGGCTGGCTGATGGAGCAGTCAGAACACACACAGCATTTGTAGATTAAGTTCACAATCGCAAATGGGCTTCGTTTTTGGTCCCCAAAACAATTACAGTAGTAATATCTGCTGATCACAAATCACCATAATAAATGTAATAATGATGAAAAATTTTGAAATATTGCAAGAATTACCAAAATGTGACAGAGACAGGAAGTGAGCACACAGTGCTGGGAAAATGGAGCGGATACACTTGCTCAACACAGGGTTGCCACAAACCTTCTATTTTTAAAAAAATGCAGTATCTGCAAAGCACAATAAAGCAAAGCACAATAAAATGAGGTATGCCTGTGTTTCTTTGTATTGTCTTTGCTGAACACATTAAACATTTACAGTAAGTATTCAATGTATTGAATGTATCAAATTAATATATATGAAAAAATATATTGGGTGAATATATAATTAAAATGTATTGAAAAATAAAATGAATGAATAAATGAACAAGTGAATAAACATGTAAAAGTTCCTGACTGTGCCATCATCATATATTCCTTAGACATCACTTTACACAACAGCTTTAAGTGGACAGGTATGAATCAATCCTAGCCATCCCAACTCTCTAAAAATGAAGTTTTCAAAAAATTATTTTCCTGAAATTTATATTCCTGCATCTACTAAGTACTAGGTACTCAGAACTGCCTAGATTTCTTGTACTTTCCTCCCCAACACACCCTTTCTCACCTCTGAGATTTCTGTCTAGCCTGAGTACACTCTCCTCAACACACTTTTATAAATTTGACATTTCACTGACATTTTCATATTGAACCATATATTAGTCTTTCTTGTCTCCGCCATTAATCTGAAACTCCTTCGAGACAGGCTTTTGACTATTTTTTAATATATACCTAAAATCTTTAGAACAAAAGAGACACAGTTTAGGAACAAGTCAGACCTTAATTTGAATCCTAAATGTTTCTGTTAACTTGCAAGCAGAGTAGTCTTGGGTAAGTTACCTCAGCTCTCCATCTCAATTTCCTTATTTGAAGTTGGCAATAATAGTATCTATCTTGTAAAGCTGTCATTAGTACTAAATAAGATAAGGTCCATAAGCACCTATCACAGTTTCTAGAATACTAATAGTGTTATAAATGGTACTTAAAGCATGAGTGCTTATGAATACTAACATTATTTTTCCTTTAGGAAAACAGAAAGCTTCACAAGGTACCCATTTTAACAGGGTCTGAATTAAATCTTTTTAAATTCAGAAAGCATCCCCTATTATTTGCTGAATGGAATTTACTGACCATAAAAACTCAGGAGGTTCTATATATCCATATATGTGTGTCTGTATGTATATGTTTAAGTCCATTCTAATAAAGAAATTGTTCAATTAGACTCAAAGAATTGCCTAAAATGTGTACTACCAGCAGCTCAACTATATTCACACCAAAACCCAAATGACATCATGGAAATTTAAAGCTAAAACCTATAAGGAATCCTAAAAAGCTCCTGACTTACTTCTTCATTTTTCTGATAAGGAACCTGAGGCTGATGAAGGTCATGACTTACCAAATCCACATAGTGAGTACACAGGAGACCCTTGTTGCTGCCTCCCAGATTTGAAAGTATTACTATTTCATATCTAAACCCATATTCCCTATATCTTCAATCACCTGAGTACCTGTGAAATCAAAAAGCAACCTTAGCAACAATAAAGGAATAGATGTATATAGAGATGGCTTCTGAAGCAATGTGATGTTATGCCTATTGTTCTGATATATGGCTATAGGAATCTGCTCCATTTTCTATCATTTACAAATAAAAAATTTCTTTTTGTTATGTATTCAAATGTTCTTAGCTTTTCCTTTCTCTCATACATAACTTGTATTTGTAACTAGCACTCAGACATAAAGGCTTTCTTTTTTTTTTATTGAGTTTTAAGCCCATTTCAATTGTTATTTCAAGTGTAATTACTGCTCCTTTCTGGCAACAGCTCTGAAGTAAACCCACATTCACACTGTTCAGCAACATAGACAAACTCAAACAGCCCTACATTCTCTTTCACATTATACTCTTAAAGACTGAATCTGCACATACCTTAATGTAATAAAAGCCATCTATGACAAACCCACAACCAATATAATACTGAATAAGGAAAAGTTGAAAGCATTCCATCCTAGCCAGAGCAATCAGATAAGAGAAAGAAATAAAGGGCATCCAAATTGATAAAAAAGAAGTCAAACTGTCACTGTTTGCTCACAATATGATCATTTGTCTTGAAACCCGAAAGACTCCCAGAAAGCTCCTAGAACTAATACAAGAAGTCAGCAGTTCCTGGATACAAAATTAATGTACACAAATCAGTAGCTCTCCTACATACCAAGAGTGACTAAGTGGAGAATCAAATCAAGAATTCACCCCTTTTCCAATAGCTGCAAAAATAAAAAACAAAATACTTAGGATTATAACTAACAAAGGAGTTGAAAGAACTCTACAAAGAAAACTACAAAACACTGCTGAAATAAATCAAATACAACACAAACAAATGGAAACATAACCCATGCTCATGGAGGTAGAATAAATACTGTGAAAATGGTCATGCTGCCAAAACAACCTACAAATTCAATGCAATCCTCATCAAAATATCACCATCATTCTTCACAGAGTTAGGAAAAGCAATTCTAAAATTCATAAGAAACCAAAAAAGAGCCTGCATAGCCAAAACAACACAAAGGAAAATGAACAAATCTGGAGGCATCACTCTACCTGATTTCAAAATAACTATAAAGTATAGCCATAGTCACTAAAACAGCACAGTACTGATATGAAAACAGACACATAGACTAATGAAACAGAATAGAGAACCCAGAAATAAACCCAAATACTTAGATCCAGCTGATCTTCAACAAAGCAAACAAAAACATGAAGTGGGGAAAGGACACCCTTTTCAACAAATGGTGCTGGGATAATTGGCAAGTCACATGTAGGAGAGTGAAACTGGAGCCTCATCTCTCACCTTACACAAAAATCAACTCAAGATGGATTAAGGACTTAAACCTAAGACCTGAAACTATTAAAATTCTAGACGATAACATTGGAAAACCCTTCTGGACATTGGCTTAGGCAAGGATTTCATGACCAAGAACCCAAAGCAAATGCAATAAAAACAGAGATAAATAGCTGGGACCTAATCAGACTAAAGAGCTTACTGTGTGTCTTACTGACAGATTGCAAGATTTTTTATCAATCAGTATTACTTGTATAATAAAAAATAAAAATGTAAAGCATATTACTTATCTAAAAACAAACAAACAAACAAAAGAGATCATCAAAATTAAAAGTTAGTTTTTGAAAGCCTAAACAAAATTGACAAACTTTTAGCTAGACTAACCAATTAAAAAGGAGAGAAGATCCAAATAAAATCAGAGCTGAGAAAAGAGACATTACAAGTAATACCACAGAAATTCAAAGGATCATTAGTGGCTACTATGAGCAACTATATGCCAGTAAGTTGGAAAATCTAAAGGAAATGGAAAAATTTCTAGACACATGCAACCTGCCAAGATTGAACCACAAAGAAATCCAAAATCTGAACAGACCAATAATAAGCAAAGAGATCAAAGCCACAGTAAAGTATCTTCCAGCTCACAAAGGCCCAGGACCTATGGCTTCACTGCTGAATCCTACCAAACATTTAAAGAAGAAATAATAACTACAATATAGTTTATGAAGAAAAAATAATGAGAGAAAAAAAGAGCTAATACCAATTCTACTCAAACTACTCTGAAAAATAAAGAAGGAGGGGAGTACTGACAAATTCATTCCATGATGCCAGTATTACCCTGATACCAAGACCAAAGACACATCAAAAAAACAAAACTTGCAAGCTTCATGGTAACCTCAAATTGAAAAACACATACAACAAATACACAAAAAATAAAAAGCAAGAAACTAAATCATACCACCAAAGAAAACACCTTCATAGGGGAAAAAAGGAAGAGAAAAAACACAAAACAACCAGAAAACAAATAACAAAATAACAGGTGTAAGTTTTTGCTTATCAATAATAATATTGAATGTAAATGAACTTAACTCTGCAATCAAATGATGTTGAGTGGCTAAATGGATTTAAAAAAAAAAAAGACCCATTGAGCTGTTGCATATAAGAAACACAAGAAAATAAAAGGGTGAACCCCTTCTTTGCCCTTTGCCCCACTCTTAAGATAACAAACCCACTGTAATGTACTTCCATGGTAACAGCACGAATCCATTTAAGAAGGCCCAGCCCTCGTGACCTAACCACCTCCTATTAGGTCCCACATTCCAAAACTGTTGTACTGGGGATTAGGTTTCCAATGCATGCTTTTTGGGAGATATATTCTAACCATTGAACAGAGAGGTCTCTGGTTCTTAAAGCAATGCCAATATTTTGGGGCCAACGGTAGACTGAGTTTAAGAAGATATTCTTTGACTAATAATAGTATCGTCAATAGAAATTTATATTTGAGATGGGGCACAATTATGAGATTACATATAAATTTTACTCCAGCAAGTTACCGTATACAGCCATCATAGAATTTATCACCTTGCACTGAAATAACTCATCTATTCACTCATCTAACTCCTCAAGTAGACAGTGAGTTTACTGAGGGCAGAGAGAGCTTCATATTGTCCTAGTGTCTGGTATTTGACAGATGCTAAATCTCAATGAGAAAGGAAAAAAAGGACATACCGATTGACACACTGCTCTATTCCCTCACACAATATGAAAATACAGTTTGCAAGTTAATCTTTCATTCAACCAACATAAGATACAGTCTCTGCCCTCAAGCACCTTACAATATGGAATGGAAGGCAAATATGAAGAAAAGGCCTGTATTTTGAACTGAATCGATCATTTATGAGCTCTGGGCATCTACTCATTTAACTGAAGCCTATATCCCTTCTATACTGAATTGCAAACAAAGTACTCTCCTCCACTCCCACCCCTACTCTTCAGTCCACCTCTGACAGAAATCTCAAAAACTGCAACCTCCACCTGAGCTCTTCTAGAGCGGACTCTTCAGCTCTTAAATGTAGCATATAAGGTTTACTTCTAAAACCCCAAAGGAATGTGTCATTCCTCTGCTCAAAACTTCTCAGGACACTCATCTCACTCAGAGTAAAATCTAAAGTGCTGACCACTGTTTCTTCTCTGACTTATCACCTATGTAAAGACAAATACAAAATTTTTAAAAGGCTTGATTTTCCCCGTTGAAAATAAGAGACTCTCCTCATCTTTTCTTAGAGCATTTACATTAGAAAACTTGTAATGGTAATTACTCTTTTCTCCCTTTGAAATAAATCCTTTTAAAAACTAGATAGGGCTCTTTCCAGTTTCATGACCAAGGAACATCCTTCTCAAAAACCTTGGAGCCATCTCTTTGAATGTAGATATCAAGGAAGACAGCAGCCCTGTCTCCCAGTTTTTGTGGAAAGATAATAGCCCATCTTAGGTAGGCACTTTGTTCCATATTGCAAAACTACCCCCTAAAGATATGAGAAGTTTAGTTTTCCTCTGGATAATGCCAATTAGCTAACACTGATGGTCACTTCAATTACCAGGGGAATCTAGCATAAGCTATGTGTGGCAAATGGTGCTGGTAAGTTCTCTTCCTTGAGGACCAGTTATGATTTATTTTAAAACAGCATGTAATAGACTGTATCTGCTTGGCTATGTAAAGAATGAAATTTTTGTGTTTGAAACCTCTTAGCAGATTGCCTATGACATGCATCACATTCTAGTTTAATGCTTATTCAATGATAAAAGTGTTTTCTTTCTCAACTACCTTTGTGAAGAGCATATTTGGGTTGGAAGAAGATTTTGTTTTTAATTATATTTCCCCAAACCCTATCACTCTTCTTCTTGCTCCATTTTCCTTCAAAGAAAAGCCTCCACCTTTGTTCTGCACATATCCCCTCAATCTAAAACATTCCCCCGACCACCACCACCCATATCTGTACGGCCCATTTTCTCCCATGTATTCAGGTCTCTGCTCAATGTCACTTTCTAAGAAAGATGATCCCTGATCACTCTGTATCAAACAACACTCCTTAGTCATCATACACCTACTTTACCTGTCTTTATTCGTCCTCATAGCTCTTATCATTGCCTGATATGTATTTGTTTACTTGTTGATTGTCTATCTTCTCTCACCAGGATAAAATCTCCCCAAGAGCAGAGACTTTTCTTATCTCTTCGTATTCACCTTTTATATTACCAGAGCCTAGGAAAGAGCCTGGCACAAAGGAAGTTTTCATTCAATGTTAGTTCAATGAATAAATTATTGTTAATTTACAAAGCAAAAGAGATTCAAACAAAGTGTTATTAGAATGAGCCACTTAACTTTGCAGAAAGTGCAACTCTGTATAGTTACAGCTATAAAAGAGCCGAGCTTTTGGCTATAGAAATAACTGAGCAAGATTTTATTACAGTTTCATGCTTCTTGTCAACCCTGCTTTCAAAATAACTACAAACTTGTGATTGACAGCAAAGAGTTGTCATCTTCATGCACCAATTCATAGGATTCATATGGTCTTGCCTCACTAATCAAATAATGAGGGAGGAGGGCAGGGAAAGGGATTGGCTTTTAATAACAAAAAGTGAAATATTAGAATATATGAATAAATGTTACTGTGTATGAAGACAAAGATAAGAAATTCTGTCCAACTCATTTATAGGTTTCTGCAACTCCAATCAAAACTCCAATGCAGTTTGTTCAGAAAGTATCAAAATAATTCTAAAATTCATCTGGAAAATTAAGCAGGTAAGAAAATTCTAAAAAAAAAGAGAGAGAGAGAGAGAGAGTAAGCATCCTAAAGCTATAATAATAAAACAAAGTACTACAGATATAAAAGTAGATTAATAAAACAGGATAGCTAGCCTAAAATAGAGAGAGCTTATGCATAATTTAAAAGATAGTCCTAATCAAAGAAGAACGAATGAATGAAAATAAAAAGCATTATTTAATAAATGCTTTTGGGATAATTGATTATGTATTTAAAGACAAATTATTTGAGCACCTGGCACGTATTATATACTAAAAGAAATTCTATGCAAATTAAAGGGTTAAAGACTGAATCTTGATGAAGAACCCCTGAAGACAAGTTAGGCAATACCATTCTGAATATAAGAAGGAGCAAAGATTCCGTGATAAAGATGCCTAAAGCAATCTTGATGAAGATTCAATCTTTAACTCTTTAACTTGCATAGAATTTATCAGGAAAACTTGCTAAAAGTTACTGTTTATTATAGATACATCATTGTTATATAATTTATAAATATATATTAAATATAATAATATTTATATATCTATAGATCACAGATGACATGATTCTATATCTAGCAAACCCCAGAAGCTCCAAAAGCTCAGCCCAAAAGCTCGTTCAGCTGATAAACAACTTCAGCAAAGTTTCAGAATACAAAACCAATATACCAAAATCACTACCATTACTATACATCAACAACAGTCAAGCCAAAGCCAAATCAGCCAAATCCCATTTACAATTGCCACAAAATGAATTTAAAACCTGGGAATACAGCTAACAAGGGAGCTGAAAGACCTCTAAAATGAGAATTTCAAAACACTGCTCAAAGAAGTCTGAGAAAACAGAAACAAATGCAAAAACATTCCCTGCTCATGGATATAAAGAATTGATATCATTAAAACACAAGAAGTCTGAGAAAACAGAAACAAATGCAAAAACATTCCCTGCTCATGGATATAAAGAATTGATATAATTAAAACAGGCCATCTGCCAAAAGCAATTTACAGATTCAATGCTATTATTACCAAACTACCAATAACAGTCTTTACAGAATTAGAGAAAACTATATTAAAATCCATACGGAACCAAAAATGACCCCAAACAGCCAAGGCAATTCTAAGCAAAAAGAACAAAGCTGGAGGCATCACATTACCCAACTTCAAACTATACTACAGGACTATAGTAACAAAACAGCCTGGTACTGCAACAAAAACAGATACGTAGACCAACGGAACAGAGAAGAAAGCCCAGAAATAAGGCTGCATTCCTATAGCTATGTGATCTTTGACAAACCTGACAAAAACAAGCAATGGAAAAAGGACTCCCTGTTCAATAAATGGTGCTGGGATAACTGGCTAGCCATATGCAGAAGACTGAAACTGAACCCTTTCTTACACCTATACAAAAGTCAACTCAAGATTAATTAAAGACTTAAATGTAAAACCCAAAACTATAAAATCCCTGAAGACAAGCTTGGCAATACCACCCTGAACATAGGAAAGAGCAAAGATTTCATGATGAAGATGCCTAAAGCAATCACAACAAAACCAAAAATTGACAAATGGGATCTAATTAAACTAAAGAGCTTCTGCACAGCAAAAAAAAAATTTCAATAAACAGACAACCTACAGAAAAGGAGAAAAATTTTGCAAACTATGCATCTGACAAAGGTCGGATATACAGTATCTATAAGAAACATAAAGAAATTTACAAGAAAATAACAAATACCCCATTAAAAAGTGGACAAAAGTCATGAGCAGACACTTTTCAAAAGAAGACATACATGCAGCCAACAAGCATATGAAAAAAAGCTCAATACCACTGATCATTAGAGAAATGCAAATCAAAAATACAGTGAGATGCCATCTCACACCAGTCAGGATGGTTATTATTTAAAAGTTAAAAATAGACCAGGCGCAGTGGCTCATGCCTGTAATCCCAGCACTTTGGGAGGCTGAGGCGGGTGGATCACAAGGTCAAGAGATCGAGACCATCCTGGTCAACATGGTGAAACCTCGTCTCTACTAAAAATACAAAAATTAGCTGGGCAAGGTGGCACATGCCTGTAGTCCCAGCTACTAGGGAGGCTGAGGCAGGAGAATTGCTTGAACCCAGGAGGCGGAGGTTGCAGTGAGCTGAGATTGCGCCATTGCACTCCAGCCTGGGTAACAAGAGCGAAACCCCGTCTCAAAAAAAAAAAAAAAGTCAAAAAATAACCAATGCTGGTGAAATTGTGGTAAAAATGGAACACTTACACTGCTGATGGGAGTGTAAATTAGTTCAACCATTATGGAAAGCACTGTGGCAATTCCTCAAAGACTTAAAAACAGAACTAGTATTTGACCCAGCAATTCCATTACTGGATATATTCCCAGAGTAATAGAAATCATTCTGCCGTAAAGACACAGGCACATGAATGTTCACTGTATTACTAGTCACAAACAATCTAAATGCCCATCAGTGATAGGCTGGATAAAGAACATGTGATACATGTACGCCATTCAATATTATGCAGCCATAAAAAGAACAAGAGCGTGTCTTTTGAGGGAACATGGATGGAGCTGGAGGCCATTATCCTTAGCAAACTAATGGAGAAATAGAAAACCAAATGCCACATGTTCTCACTTACAGGTGAGAACTAAAGGATGAGAACTCACGGACACAAAGAGGGGAACAACAGACACTGGGGACTATTTGAGGGTAGAGAGAAGGAGGAGGAAGAGAATCAGAAAAAATAACTATTGGATACTAGGATTAATACCTGGGTGATAAAATAATCTGTACAACGAACCACTGAGACACAAATTTACCTATATAAAAAACATGCATATGATCCCTGAACCTAAAATAAAAGTTTAAATAAAGAGTTAAAGATTGAATCATAGAAAACTTTATTTTAAAAAGGACTTTATTCTAGATATATAATTTGTATCTAATTTATAAATATATATTTCTTTTTAGATATAATATCTATATCTGTATGGAAGGCCTTTCTAGGCTTAGAAACTGCTATGGTTTGAAAGTATCCCGAACATTCATGTATTAGAAACTTAATTGCCATTGTAACAATATTAAGAGGTGGGGCCTTTATGAAGTAATTAGGCCATGAAGGCTCCATCCTCATGAATGGTTTAATATCGTCTTTGCAAGAGTAGGTTAGTTACCTCAGGAGTGGGCTCCTGATGAAGGATAAGTTTGGTCCCCATTTTCTCTTCATCTAGGATACTCACTTCCACCCTTCCACCCTTCTGCCTCACTAGATACAGCCCCTTAATCTTGGACTTCCCAGCCACTAGAATCACAAGACAAATAATGTTTTCTTTATAAATTACCTGTCTGTGTTATTCTGTTACAGCAGGAGAAAACAGACTAAGAAACTATAAAAATAAAAGACTAGAAAAATTTGATATTAGAAACCCATAGTTTAAAAATAGCAATTACGAGAAAACATTTTTGTTGTAAAGATGACAGATCCAGTTTAATACATTAAATAAGGAGATCAAACAAGCAGATAACAGAAACACTAAAATTCCAAAAAATAAATGAGCAAAGGTCAAAAACAGACAATTCATGAAAGAGGAAATACACCTAGTAAAAAGACATATGAAGCAGGTTCTGGTTCTTATCCTAAATTCTGTTTCTGATATCCAGTCCACTGAACTCTTGGTTTGATGCTTCCTGATAGCCAATAACTAGCCTCCATTTTGCTTTTCAACTGTGCCCTTGCTTTTCAACTAGAATTTGATACTTCATTGCTTCATCTTCTGTTCTAACTTTCACACATTCTCAGTTCCCAGCTTTTCTATGCCCTGCCTTATGAAAGGGGAAGAAAACTATAGAAAATCTCTATTTTCCCTACTTTATATTTTACCATTTTACTCATTTAGTGCTGCTACATAAAGGCCTATATTTTATTCTTCATCACTTTTCCATTTATATACAATATCCAAACAGGTGAAGTAATCCCATACACAGCGCACAATGATCCATGCTGTGATAATTACATGCAAACACGTAGAGTTCAGAAGGAAAAAACAAAGGGAAGTATAGAAGGGAATGAGAGAGGAGGGGAGGAAGGGAGGGAAGGAGAGGGGAAGAGGGGAGGGGAGGAAGGGAGGGGAGAAGGGGAGGGGAGGAGAGGAGGGGAGGGGAAGAGGGGAAGGGAGGAGGGGAGGGGAGAAGGGGAGGGGAGGGGAAGAGGGGAGGAGAAGGAAGAGGGGGGAAGGGGAGGGGGAAGGGTGGAGGGAGGGAGGGGAGGGGAGGAGGGGAGGAGGGGAGGGGAGGGAGAGAAAAAAAGGAAAGAAGGAGGGAAGGAAGGAAGGAGGGAGGGAAGGGAAGGAGGGAGGGAGGGAGGGAGGAGTGGAGAGAAAAAAGGGAAGATCGTATAAGCAACACTCTAAAGGATCCAAAGCAAATGCAAATTACAAATTTACTAGTTAATTTACTAGGCATTATGGATACATTTGGGGGAAATATAATGTTTGTAATATCCTCTGAAAAACTATTATTGATATCAAAATATAAAAAGAAAATTAAAATGAGTAAAGTAATTGCCTGCAAAATGTATTATGAGACTCAATTAACTTTAAATTATACTATTTATACTATTATACTATAAACAATTCATTAGATTCAAAAAGTTTGTATATTAGTTTATCTTACTGAAAAAAAATTCCCAAAGGTACCTAACATCTAATTTAAATTAAATAGTATTTATGTGTGGCCAAGAATCCCAACACACAAATTAAATTACTCATAAAATATTAAATTTCAAAATACATTTATAAAAATATTTCCAAATTTTTCTATATCAAAAACTACATTTAATGTTAGGTTGGATTGTAAGTATATTTTAATACATTTGCTATGAAGTGATTGATGCCTCCAAAAATAAAGAGTGCTTAATTTTTGGTAAAGGTTTTTCAACGGTTCTAACACATTCTTTGAAAATACAGACATGTCCAGGAGGAAGGGAAGGTTCTATTTGCTTAATGGAACTTGTCTTGAAGAAAAGGATAGGCAGGAACACAGATAATAGTTTGCAATTAAGGACTGATTTTGAAACAGCACAGTAATGTGCTGTTAAAATTGTCCTTAGAGTCAGCTGAAGCCCAGGAGTCAGGGGTCAGGAGCAGGTAGGAGGGGAAGACTAAAATATAATGGCAAATTAAAAATTACATAATCATATCAGTGAAATCTCTAAAAGGAACTGGTGAACACAACTTGGCACAAATGGTGGTGGAGGGCATTAGCTGCACTTCAACATGTGGCTGGCAGTGTGTTACTTTGACACTTGAGTGGAGCCATGTTACCAAATAGAAAGAGATGGCCGGGCGCCGTGGCTCAGGCCTGTAATCGGGGAGCCGACACAGATGGATCATGAGGTCAGAAGATTGAGACCATCCGGGCCAACATGATGAAACCCCATCTCTACTAAAGTAGAAAAAATTAGCTGGGAGTGGTGGTGTGCACCTGTAATCCCAGCTACTCGGTAGACCGAGATAGAGGAATCCCTTGAACCCAGGAGGCAGAGATTGCAGGGAACCGAGATCGCACCACTGCACTCCGAAACAGAGCAAGACTCCATCTTAAAGAAAAAAAAGAAAGAAAGAAGAAAAGAAAAGAAAGGGAGGCAGCCAGTTGCATAGGAGCCCTACAGTCTGGGCACTGGGCTAGCTGCCTCCACTGATTATCAGCTTGCGAGCTGGGGCCATGTAGCCAGTTACCAAATGGAGAGAAAACAGTGACTGTGTGGCCAGTGCTAACCTCACGAACCATGTGAAAGACATGCAAATCCCACAGTAGACATACAGAGACATTGTCATGACAATTATGAAGTACTCCTAGCTGGTGAGGCCTAGAGAAAAACACGAGTTGTATAAAGAATTCTATTAAGCAGACACATAGAAATCCTTGAACATGCATTAGGGAAAAATGCTGTCAAATGGTTAACTCGGCCATGTTATTTCTGAAAATGTAAGGTACGAAATTTGTGGGAAACTTTCCAAGGTTTAACTCTCGCTTTTGTCCTTGCTACAATTGTTGTTGCAAACTTATACAAAAACATTAGTCAGATCTAGATCAACAAGGACACCACAAGGTATTTCCAGCATGAAAAACAAACTTCACTTTCCCAAATTCCAATTCTGTCAAACCAGGTGATGCATCCATTTGGAAAAGAAAAGAAAACAAGGAAACTACTTCAGAGCAAGGCTTCATTAATAAATGCAGAACAGTCTGATATCTGTAAAAATATACAGATAAGAGAGGAAGGGAAAAATCTGCAAGATTCCAAGGCTTTGTTGTGATAAATATAGCATGGCTGTCAAAACGAAATTGTAAACAGTATTACGTAAAGTTTCCTTTTGTTAATTTGGAATTTCAATATTTGAGTTCAATCCCTTAAATGCAAAAGTGATCAATCCTGGAGCAATATAATACTGTTTCTTGACAATGTGGATAGAAACCAACAAAGCCATATGTATACTTAAAAACACAGACACTGTTGTTTTTACACTTTTATTTTATTTCTCTGAAACCACATACACACAGAATAAGAATCTCCTCTGTATACAAACAATGTAAATAAAATATGCACTGGATATGAGATAACATCACATGAAATCTACAGAGAAAAATATCTATTTCCTTATCAGGCAGAATCACTATATTAGAGATGAATAAATTCTCTCAAGACTCTCAAACACTTTCAGGCTGCCTATCCTTTAACTTTAAGGTACATTACTAATACAACATCTCTTAGACTTGATCCAAGAGATTTTTTAACATCCATTGAAGCTACTGGTGCCTTCAATAGACAGAATGAGAATCAGAATTCGTGGCTATTTCAGAAATACATATGTAAGTAAGTTGAATCCACAGCTGAATTTATGTTTCCTCTATATCATAAAAACACTGAAAATAAGTTACATAGGGAAAATTGTTCTGGCTGTATTGGAAAGCTTAGGCCAAAGTCAAAGAGAAAAGAAGAACTAAAGCAATCTAGCTTTCCCCATGTGCAAAAGTCTATTTCAAAACATAAAATGCTGATTTATACAGAAATTTCCTAGTCAAATAAAAATGAAGCATTGTTGTATAATGGGGGGAAATGCTGGCCTCGCATGAGAAGTTCTACATTCCAATCTCACTTTGTTCTTACTAGCTGACAACCTATGCCAAGTCTCTTACCAGCCTTATTAAATGAGAAGTGAATTAAATCATTTCTAAACCAACCCAAATGCCCAGCGATGATAGACTGGATAGGGAAAATGTGGTACATATTCACCATGGAATATTACGCAGCCATCAAAAACGATGAGTTCACGTCCTTCGTAGGGACATGGATGAACCTGGAAACCATCATTCTCAGCAAACTGATGCAAGAGCAGAAAATCAAACACCGCATGTTCTCACTCATAGGCGGGTGTTGATCAATGAGAACACATGGACATAGGGAGGGGAGCACTACACACTGGGGTCCATTGGGGGGAAATGGGGGAGGGATGGGGGGTGGGGAGGTGGGAAGAGATAGCATGGGGAGAAATGACAGATACAGGCGAGGGGACGGAAGGCAGCAAACCACACTGCCATGTGTGTACCTATGCAACAATCTTGCATGTTCTTCACATGTATCCCAAAACCTAAAATGCAATTAAAAAAAAAAAAGATGTTCAACTCTAACATTTTATGAACTTCTACAAATGGAATCAATGTATAAGAAAATGAGCCAAACAAAAGAAAATAAAAGGTCTTAAGGAAAGTGGAATAACTAACAGAGAACTATACTCAATTTACATTGAAAAGACAAAGCCTTCTTTGTACCATTCTAATCTCATAAATAAAATATAACTCAATCTACTTTGTGCAAAACACAGTTTAGAGAATTACAAAATAAAGATATGACCCTAAAATCTACTTTAGTTTATTGTGAATATAAGGAATTTCAAACTAATTTAAATTTGGGTGACGTTTCCAATCTTATGAAACAGGACAAAAATTATCTTAAATCACTGCATCCAAGATTTAAGAAAGAATTTCTTCACCATATATACAGTTAATAAAAATTCTTTCTAGAGAAATTTGTGAAACTGTCCTCCAGATGATTCCATTGTACTTTCTATTATACTGCATGGCACCAATTTTAACATGCACATTTTCCCACATGTTCACATTTCTCAAATTAGGATATGTCTTCCAAGTGATGGCATCTTAGATACAATAAAATATGGTAGTTTTAAAACAGGCATGCCTTATTTCTCTATTATATTGTATTTAGAAGGGAAAAATAGAACTGTGGAAAAAATCAGTATCAAACCATAATAAATAAAAGAAAAGAATTCCTCCAATTGTTGGGATACCAAAGAATTCCAACTAGGTTACAGATACTCCCTCTCCAAGAAGAGAAGCTTAAATCTTCCCGCCTTGAGAGTAGGCTGCATTAGTGACTTACTTCCAAACAAGACAATAGGAAGGGGAGAGGATGGGGGAGGAAGTAACCTTACAGTGGAAAACCCTGGCAAACACTACATTGGTCAGTGATCAAAGATAATATCAGTGATAAATCATGTCGATAGCATGTATCCTTTATTTAACGTCAGGAGCATGTCACTTTATCTCTGTGGTCATCCTCCCCAAAACCCAAACCCCAGTCTAACCCTATGGAAAATGTTTGGACGAATCCCAATTCAAAGCCATTCTACAAAATGCCTGACCAGTATTCCTGAAAATTGTCAAGGTCATGAAAATCTTCCTTGTCGTTCATGTCTGAAAGACTTTCACAGAGCAAAATGTGGAGACATGATGATTACATATAACATAGTATCCCGAATTGAATCCTGGTACAGAAAAAGGACACTAAAGGAAAAGTTAAGAAAATATGAATAAAATGTAGAGTTTAGTTAGCAATAATGTATCAGTGTTGGTTTATTAGTTGTGACAAATGTATCATAGTAACATAGGATTATAATAGGAGAAACCGCAAGAAAGTTACACAAGAACTCTTCTGTACTGTCTGTAATTCTTCTGTAAATGTAAAACTATTCTAAAAGTAAAAGCTTATTTTAAAAAACCAAGCCACAAATAATTTTATATACATATTCTACAATAAAATGACCTAACAAATCAAAATGGAAGAGGAGAATTAGATCCTAAACTAATCCAGATTTTTAGGAAAATAACCAAGCTAATAAGTGTAGTAATACAGGAAGATAAAATGTAACAAAGAGAATTAAAAGGCTCTTATCTCAATTCTTACCATGGGAATAATTTTTCATTTGTGACAGAAGTATATGTTAGTTCATATAATACAAAGTAACCATCAAAATAGTTAAATCCTCAACTGCTATACACTCCTATGGATAGTAATATTTCTAGAACAATGAACCTTGTCTTCCCTTCTTCTGATAACCCATCATAACTCTGGATGTCTGGGGTTTCCAAGAAAGGCTTATGGGAAAATATAGGAAACAAGTCATTAAACTTGGGCTTCAACTGCTGTACAGTTTATAAAACAAATACAACTGATTTATTTGAGCCATCTGATTTTTCACTCAAAAGACAGGGTCAAAACCACCCTTTAGGGTTCAAACGGTAATACTCTTTCTCTTTATGAATATCAGCAGTGTAGTCAACAATTGCTATGTAGTCTAATTCCTTAATTGACTAAAAATACTGTCAGGCCCCAACTTATAATCAAATTGTGTTTTAAACTGCAGTCATATCTGTTATGTATAATTTATAATGCATGTTCTCAATGACAAAATTCTTATAAAGGATGCCTAAATGCATAGTCTAGTTCAGAAAACTTTTAACCTGTAAAATAAATGAAAGCTGTTCAGTGCAATATAACCAGGGTGACTATGCCCTGAAAATAGACTGTGAGCCAACTCTAGCAGAAAGCAAGCCCCTCCAAACAAACAAACAAAAGAAAATATATCCTGGATTATTCCCTATTCACCCCATGTTTTCTAAAGAAAATGGAAAGTAAGTATCCAGCACAAGCCAGTTGCAGTGTTTCAGAGAATGGATAGAGGTGGAAAGCAGGATTTATACTATTAGATAGAAAGGAAAGATAGCTAATATAAGAAATACTGTGTGAACAGGATTTTCCTGTTAGCAGCATTGAAGTTTCAAGAATAACTGGGGATATTTCCAAAGTCCTGGATGAAAATGTATGGACAGTAATTCCCTGCTAGAGCTAAAGGTATGCCCAAGAAGAGCTGAAGATGCTTTGCATGACCAAGCAAGGCACTCAACTAGGAAAAACACCAGAATGGCACACTAAGACAGGCAAGAAAGTCTTGAAGCTGAACCAGGGACCTGCGAAGGACAACTGAGGGATTCAAGTAACAGAGGAAGGCCACACACTGAACAGAGTGTAGGCTTTGGAAATAAATCTGAATTTGAATCCTCTGCCATTAACTAGACCTGTGACCATAAGAATCTTACTTAACTGCTCTAAGACACAGCTCTTTCATTCATCAAATCAGAACAAAAAATGTCCATTTATATCCGTTTTCTACTGATGTTATAACAAATTATCACAAATTTGGCTGCTGAAAACACCACAAATTATCATTTCACAGTTCTGGAGGTAAGAAGTCTAAATTGGCCTCATGGCTAAAATCAAGGTGTCAGCAGGGCTACATTTTTTCTGCAGGCTTTAGGGAAGAATCTATTTCTCTGCCTTTTCCAGCTTCGGTAGGCCGCACACATACTTGACTCATGACTCCATTTCTCTGTCCTCAAAGCCAATTCTGCCTGCTGCCATCTTTCTCCTGCCTCACTTTTCCATGTTTAAAGATCCTTCTGATTACACCAGACCCACCCAGATAATGCAGGATCATCTCCACATTTTAAGGTCAACTTTCAACTTTAATTCCCTCTGCTACCTTAATTCCCTTTGCCACTTTAATTCCCTTTGCCAGGAACATATTTCATATTTATAGTACAAAATTAGAACATAGAAATTCTAGGGGTTGGAGGGCCATTATTATGCTACTATACCATCATCGAGTGTGAGAATTATATGCCACAATGTATATAAAGCAATTGGCATGTAGTATGAGTCCATAAAATAATAGCTTTCCCAGCCTCCCTAGATTCCCTCCCTCATTTACCATCAGAGCTTTTCCTCTAATAAATCTCTTGCATATCTGATATATCTGATACTGTGTGGGCATCTTCTTCTTAATGACCCAATTAACCAGCTGTGTCAACTCCGGCAGAGCTTCCATACTGTCAAGACTCAGAGTATTACAACTAAAAGAGACATAATAAATCCTCTATTCAAATCACTTCCTATGATAAATGAGGGAGACAAGACCCGAACAAAGAGTAAATTGCCCAAGATCCACAACTAGTAGGCAACATAACTTGTATAAGAACACCTGTAGTAGCATTAGCATTATTCTATGCTGCCTGAGATATTCTGGGGCAGGGAAAAGGCTCTTTTATGACTACAAGAAGTGATATTCCAATATGAAACTTTTAGAAGTAGAAAAGAAGATTCTAACTGTGATGAATCTCAAGGGAATGGAGTAAAGGAGTCCTCTTGTAGAAGAGGACAGGCTGGGCACAATGGCTCATGCCTGTAATCCCAGTGCTTTGGAAGGCCGAGGTAGGTGAATCACTTGAGGCCAAGAGTTCAAGACCAGCCTGGCCAGTATGGTGAAACTCCATCTCTACTAAAAATACTAAAAATACAGAAAGAGGTTTATAAAACCATCAGATCTCTTGAGAACTCACTCACTTATCATGAGAACAGCATGGAGGAAACTGTCCCCCTAACTGAATCACTTCCCACCAGGTTCCTCCGTTAACACCTGGGGATTACAATTCAAAATGAGATTTGGGTGGGGACAGAAAGCTAAACCATATCAAACCCGAAGAATGTGGATGATTTCTTATGTGACTTCCTCAAACAACACTTATTCTCCAACTCCCTAGCAACGGTACTAAAAGAAGGGAAGTACACACCACAGCAAAAGCATCAAACAACAGTTTTAAGAAGGTAAAGCCTAGAATAGAACGAATTTGTAAGAAAAGAACATCACTATTTATATATGAATACTGAGCACTATGTCTGTTTTAACCATATATTTCATGCTCAATATCTACCTACAACAGTGCTATCACTAGAGACTCACTGTCCTTGCTCTGGTACACTCAATATTTTCACCCAAATAACAGAATCCTTTCCCCTAATTAGTATGAGTCTAGAGGAAATGACAATGATCTATAGTGCAACTTCTCAATAATCAGAAACTGGTAGAGCATGTCAATCCAAGGCTGACATATTATTATCGTACCTGAATATCAAGCGTTGCGTTAGTAGCAGGGATGGGGTAGGATAATATCAGTGTCTCATTTCTGTCCATGTGGTCAGCCACTGTTAGTATGTTTTGTAGGAAGGTGGATATATTAAAACCAGTTTGAGCACTTCTGCTTCAAATAGGGTGTTTTCATCTTTTCAAGCCATGTATTTTTTCTTTGATGAATGTTTTATAAGTCTTCTCTATTTTCTCTCCTTCATGGTAACGCTTCTGTTGGACATGAATAAGATTTAGAATTCATGACTGTCTGTGACATGTCCTGAAAACTAGCTTCAGTGTTTCAAATCATAAACTGTACTTGTCTCATGTCATAGAGCAAAGGCAAAATGTCTTCATCAGTTTTTTAAATCACCATGTAAATAAATTACTCTTTTGACATATGCCTTAAAATTATCTTTTTATCTCTTAGCGAAGATTAAATGCCTTAACTTTGCCCTACAACAATATAACACTACTTCATATTCTTCCGTTTCTGAACCTGAAGAATCTACATTACAACCAAGCATGCTCCAAAGTCAACCTGACATATTCCTCTTCTCTCTTGAAACACTGCATATCAACTTTCATTTTTATGACTTGCTTTTCTCACATTGTTACCATAGCTCATACATTCTTTATCCTTCACAAACATTTTTATAACTCCCTGATTTTACCCAACAATAAGATGAAGGCATGTGAGTGCTCTAGGCAGACTAATGATACAGTATTCCTTCATACCAATATTCTTTAAATACTGTACATATTCAACAGAGGTTTATTAATATATGAATTATTAATACTGTCCAGAAGACAGGCATAGAATGAAGATAGCACTTTCCTATGGCTTTGTTTGCATTCTAACTGTTGGATTAGAGCTTTAACTTCCAGATATAGGGCCACTAGTTAGACCTGAACTCAAATGAATTGATGTTATTTCCAGGACATAGTCCACAGGTGTGACTGGTTATATGTAAATTGTGTAATGGCAGCACATTGTTTAAATTTGTCCAAGCCTGGCTTCGTTGGTTTAAGAGAATTTTTTTTTAATTAAATAAATTTGCCCAAGTGATTTTTTTGTAGTTGCCTATCCAGCTTTTCTATCTACTGATCTCAAAAAAAGCAACACACTCTAATTAGTAAAAATATTTGAGAAGTTTTCAAGACTTATAGATTATTATTTCAAAAGCAAAGAGCATAAATATATTACTTATTTTTTCATTTCATTACTTTTTTTTCTATGATAGCAATCTGTTTTAACATTTTCTTTTCATTTATTTATTTCCCTGCCAAGGGTCCTGAAACTCTTCTGGCATTCTTTTTAATTACAGAGAATGGGGGAAAAAAGATTAAAAAAACACAAAGGGTCATTTAGGTTTTCAATACAAATTTCATTACAGAGGTAATATTAATCATAAAAGAAGATACTAACCAAAAAAAGGAGAACAAGGAGATATGAAAATATATTGTGTCCAGCTTAGAAGATCTCTGAGAAAAGATAATTCAAAATCTCCCAATACTATACAGTCAATTACTAAGGTAATAATGTTCTGGCATGTGAATATCCATTCCTATTCTACTTTATATGATTTCTGAGTTGGTGATGTGTGAAGCTGGCATTGAAAGCAAAATCAGTGAGTAATTTAGATTAAACGTGCTGAATTTACAGAATTTACACCATTTGGATACTAAAAATTATCAAGCATTCTGTCTCACTAAAAGTTACTGGGGAAAGAGGCAAGTTCTTCCTAGAACAGCAATTCTCAAGCTATGATCTAGAAACAAGCACTTTCCTGAACATTTGGCTTGGTAGAATAGAATGAACACATTATAGAGAGAAATATCCCAAGAGGACATTGAGAGAACCCTGATATATTAGATTATTTCTCTTTTTCAGTGAGTCTCCAGAGTAGAACATTTGGAGAGCCACTAACCATGAAAATTGTATTCTAAGATCTTAGAAGGAAATCCCAAGTACCTCCCTGTCTTATGCCATTATCAGTAATGGGCCCCAAACTCCCCCTTCCTGACCTACTTAGATTGTAGTCTGTTAAAAGGTACCACAGTAAGGTAAAGTGAAGAACTGTCAATGTACAATATACAACTTATATTTTTCAATCATATTTATTTATATGACCACACTCAGGACAATCTTACTATTTGCAGTTTTCTGAATCGCCAAAAAGGAATAAATAGGGAAGCAAAATGTTACACAAAATGACTACAGAAGAATCACAATTACTTCAAAATTTTGCCAGAGAAAGAAATCATAAGACACAAAAAAATCATAAAATTGCTATTCCTCTTTGAGCTCTATTTAATGCAAGTCTTGCCTAGTCAACAAACCTCCAGGCTTTATGTCATTAATCTAATATTTGTATCATTGGCCATTCTGTCATAAATATATCACGTACATTTCATTAAACATCCAGCAATGCAAACAACATGATGCGCTAGGAGATGGCCAGTTCAAGGAAGAGAAGCTCTGACTAACCTTTCATTATTGTTTCAAATAAGAAGTACGAGTTCACAGAAGAAATCTAAATAAGCATCAATCAACTTCAGAAAAGAAATCATCCTATTTTTAATCACAGCTACCCATGCTTGCAGCAACCAAATTCCACGTTATATTTTAGTCACCAGTTTTGTACGTATGAAAGGAAGCTGCTGTAACATATTGGTGGTAGCAGCTTCCTGACCTCTGAATCTCAGTTCTGGATCTTTCATGATATCCCTTCTGGCTTCCACTGCCCCAGCCATTCTAGGAGGTGTTATAAGCACCTAATTCTCTCTGTTCCCTCAATTCCAACTGAAAATACCTAGAGTGGTTGCTATTTCCTGCACTGAATTCTAATTGACAGATGCCTTCTTTGGCTCCTCCTCTACAGTAGGAGGTGCTGTAAGTCAGCATCTTGTTAAACTGGCGACTACAAATATAATGTGGAATTTGGTTGCTGCAAGCATGGGTAGCTGTGATTAAAAATAGGATGATTTCTTTTCTGAAGCTGATTGATGGTTATTTAGATTTCTTCTGTGAGCTTGTACTACTCAATATTCAGGTAATTAATATCTTTGATTAAGACACACTTTCAAATTCCTTACCATCTTTGTCTTGCCTGTTAAAAACACTCACAGTTAATCTGAATATGTAAGTGCATTTTTCATATAAAAAACGTTTAACAAGCAAGACAAGGGAAGGGCACCTTCTAGTGCCTAGGAAAATGGCACCACAAATTTGCATACTTCAAAAAGGGATCAAAAAAAGCAGAAAGTTTAGTGTCTGATACAAAATCCCAGGGCAAGACTCTGATAGGCTTAGCTTGAATCTGGCTCTGATATGCATCTCTGGACCAATCTATTGTGACAAGAATGAAGCTCACATAGTAAAAAGGTGGCTGCTAGAAACCACTCCTCTAACAATGAGTAAAAGGATTGCATGGTGCTCTGAGAAGATGAGATAAACAGATTCTAGTAGATTTTCATTATATCTATGTTCAAATCCTAGCTTTGCCAATTGCTAGCTGTTGACCTAGGGATTGTTATAGAATTTCACTAACACACATTTTTTTTTCTATCAAAAGAAAATAATTTTTAAATTTACATATAAGATTTTGGCAATTTTTTTTTTTTTTTTTTTTTTTTTTTTTTTGAGATGGAGTCTCGCTCTGTCACCTAGGCTGGAGTGCAGTGCAGTGATCTCGGCTCACTGCAACCTTTGCCTCCTGGGTTCAAGTGATTCTCCTGCCTCACCCTTCTGAGTAGCTGCGATTACAGGTATGTACCACACACCTGGCTAATTTTTGTATTTTCAGTAGAGACAGGGTTTCACCATGTTGGCTAGGCTAGTCTCAAACTCCTGACCTCAGCTGATCTGACTGCCTTGATCTCCCAAAGTGCTGAGATTATAGGCATGAGTCACCAAGCCTGATCTCTGCAAGGATTATATTATATAATACAAATGAAGCAATGAGAACAGCATCCAATATATTGTAAATCTGAGTTGTTTGTTTTTATCATTCTCAGGATGGTTCAGCTAAGTGGGAACAATTACAGTTTTCTTGGCAAAAGAAACCAAAATTTACCCTTGATTGAATTTGCTTGACATCTAGACCCTATACCAAAAGACTATCTAAGAATATTGACCCCACAAACCATATCAGGTTATCAGCTCCAAAAGGACATCACCTATCTAGCTGAACTTAAATGACACAAAGGCAAGATAAAAGGAATCCATGATTGTAGTCACATCCTCTGAAGAACGGGGCAACACACATTCATCTCAATACATCTGTTCAATTTAATCTAATACATAAAAGATCTGGTTTTCTGGGAGCCTTTTGTTGCCAAAGCAGCATCTACAACTAGAAATAAGGTTTATTTAAATGATTTATGTTGGATTACCTTTGCAGGCCATATAGTCTCTCTTGCAAATATTCAACTCTGCAATGAAGCACAAACACAGCCATAGACAATACATTTTTTAAATCAGCATGGCTGCATTCTAATAAAACATTTACAAAAACAAACAGTGATCTGTATTTGGGCAATAAGCTGTCAACTGCCAATTCCTAGTTTAGATACAAGAGTATGTGTGGATTGTAAATCTTGAAAATGGCTAACATTTTGTTACTCATATGCTAACACTGTTACTCATAACTTAAGTCTTAGCCCAACTGTGACAGTCTCTCCAACAAGAAGTCTTCCCCAGTCCTTCCCTCCCTTCCTACCTCCTTCTACCCCTTCTCATGATCCTCAATTATGCTCCTATGAACACTCTAACCCCAGTTCAGCCATGTCGCCATCAGATGAATCATTCTAAAATATTGTTGTGTATGCTATTTTCCAGCTCAAAACCCTTTAAGCATTTCTATTACCTATAACAAAACATTGAAACTCAATCCTGTTATTTAAAACATTCTATAATCTGGCCCAACTGATTTTCCCATTTTATATTCCTCTTCTTGTTTACAGAAATCATCCCATAAACTGATCTATTCATACTTGCTCTCAGACATTTCTTTCTTATTTTCCTCATATTTTCCCCACTATAGCAGCCTTTCACTCCCCTATCTTCACCAATTCAATTTTTTTATATTCTTTAAGGTCCAGAACAAAAATATTAACTCCCAAATAAAACGTGTCTTGATCACTTTGGTCTGCAGCAATTATCTTTCTTGTGACTTTTCAAATAAAAGCTATTGTTCATATCACTCCTGTGACCCTTGTCACATACTATTTAATCATGTTACTTAGGTTGGTTGTGTTGCTGCTGCTGGTGTCATTTTATTGAAACAGCAGACAGATTGTATGTTTCTTCAAAGCAGTGGCTGAGTATTAGAACTCTTTGAAGATCCCAGCAGACCTTTTGGGGTACTTTATACACACACCGAACATATAGTTCATTAAAGCTAAAGGAAAAAAAGATATCCATGTATCCCTTTTTGCAGTAAATTCCTTTAAGCAATTTGTGGGCCTTTTTTAAAAAAAAAAAAAAAGAAGAAGAAGTTTGAAATAATCTTGTAAAAAAAAAAAAAAAAAAAAAGGACACTTTGTCCCCAACAAAGAACCAAGGGAATGATTATTCAGGATGTATAAAATTCTGGATTTTTGTTTTTCTTTTACCTAAAACCTTCTAGAGTGAACTTTTTTTTTTAACAGCTAGAATAAAATAGATTTTTTTTACTATTATACTTTAAGTTCTGGGATACATGTGCAGAATGTGCAGGTTTGTTACATAGGTATACATGTGCCATGGTGGTTTGCTGCACCCCTCAACCTGTCATCTACATTATGTATTTATCCTTACATTATCCCTCCCCTAGACCCCCCACCCCGGAAAGGTCCCAGTGTGTGATGTTCCCCTCTCTGTGTCCACGTATTCTCATTGTTCAGCACCCACTTATGAAGTGAAAACATGCGATGTTTGGTTTTCTCTTCTTGTGTTAATTTGCTGAGAATGATGGTTTCCAGTTTCATCCATGTCCCTGCAAAATACATGAACTCCTCTTTTTATCTCTGCATAGTGTTCCATGGTGTATATGTGCCGCATTTTCTTTATCCAGTCTATCATTGATGGGCATTTGGGTTCATTCCAAGTCTTTGATATTGTGAATAGTACTGCAGTAAACATACGTGTACAAGTGTCTTCATAGTAGAATAATTTATAATCCTTTTGGTATATACCCAGTAATGGAATTGCTGGGACAAATGGTATTTCTGGTTCTAAATCCACGAGGAATTGCCATACTGTCTTTCACAATGGTTGAATTAATGTACACTCACAACAACAGTATAAAAATGTTCCTATTTCTCCATAAAAGTGTTGTTTTCTGACTTTTTAATGATCACCATTCTAACTGGCATAAGATGGCATCTCATTGTGGTTTTAATTTGCATTTTTCTAATGACCAGTGATGATTAGGTTTTTTTTTCATATGTTTGTTAGCTGCATAAATGCCTTCTTTTGAGAAGTGTCTGTTCATATTCTTTGCTCACTTTTTGATGGATTTTTTTTTCTTGTGAATTTGTTCAAGTTCCTTGTAGATTCTGGATATTAACCCTTTGTAATGGATAGCTTGCAAAAATTTTCTCCCACTCTGTAGGTTGCCTGTTCACTCTGATGATAGTTTATTTTGCTGTGCAGAAGCTCTTAAGTTTAACCAGATCCCATTTGTCAACTTTGGTTTTTGTTGCCATTGCTTTTGGTGTTTTAGTCATGAAGTCTTTGTCCATTCCTATGTCCTGAATGGTATTGCCTAAAAGTTTTCTTTTAGGATTTTTTATAGTTTTAGGTTTTATGTTTAAGTCTTTAATCCATCTTGAGTTAATTTTTGTATAAGGTGTAAGGAATGGGTCCAATTTAGCTTTCTGCATATGGCAGGCCAGTTTTCCCAACACCACTTATTAAATTAGGAATGCTTTCCTCATTGCTTGTTTTTATCAGGTCTGTCAAAGATCAGATAGTTGCAGATTTCTGGTATTACTTCTGAGATCTCTGTTCTGTTCCATTGGTCTATATATCTGTTTTGATACCAGTACTAGCATAGTCAGGTAGTGTGATGTCTTCAGCTTTGTTCTTTTTGCTTAGAATTGTCTTGGCTATGTGAGCTTTTCTTGGTTCCATATTTAAAGTAATTTTTTACAATTCTGTGAAGAAAATCAGTGGTAGCTTGATGAAGATAGCAGTGAATCTATAAGTTACTTTGGGCAGTATGGCCATTTTCACAATATTGCTTCTTCCTGTCTATCAGCAAGGACATTCAGGACTTGAACTGAACTCTGGATCAAACAGACCTAATAGACAACTACAGACCTCTCCACACCAAATCCACAGATATACATTCTTCTCAGCACCACATCACACTTATTCTAATTGACCACATAATTGGAAGTAAAACACTTCTCAGCAAATGCAAAAGAATGGAAATCATAACAAACAGCCTCTTAGATCACAGTACAATAAAATTGAAACTCAGATTTAAGAAACTCACTGAAAACCGCACAACTACATGGAAACTGAACAACTTGCTCCTGAATGACTACTGGGCAAATAATGAAATTAAGGCAGAAATAAATAAGTTATTTGAAACCAAGGAGAACAAAAACACAATATACCAGAATCTCTAAGACACAGCTAAAGCAGTGTTTACAGGGAAATTTATAGCACTAAGTGTCCATAGGAGAAAGCAGGAAAGATCTAAAATCAACACCCTAAATCACAATTAAAAGAACTAGAGAAGCAAGAGAAAATAAATTCAAAAGCTAGCAGAAGACAAGAAATCACTAAAAACAGAGCAGAACTGAAGGAGATAGAGACATAAAAAAATCCTTCCAAAAATCAATGAATCTAGGAGCTGGTTTTCTGAAAAGATCAACAAAATAGATAGACCACTAGCCAGACTAATAAAAAAGAGAAAAGAATCAAATAGAAACAATAAAAAATTAAAAAGGGGGATAAAAGGGGGATATCACCACTGATCCCACAGAAATACAAACTACCATCAGAGAATACTATAAACATCTTTACACAAATAATCTAGAAAAAGTGAATAAATTCCTGGACACATACACCCTCCCAAGACTAAACCAGGAAGATATCAAATCTCTGAATACACCAATAACAAGTTCTGAAATTGAGGCAGTAATTAATAGCCTACCCACCCAAAAAAAAGGTATCCAGGACCAGACAGATTCACAGCCAAATTCGACCAGTGGTACAAAGAGGAGCTGGTACCATTTCTTCTGAAACTATTCCAAATAATAGAAAAAGAGGGACTCGGCCGTGTGTGGTGGCTCACATCTATAATACTTTGGACAGCCAAGGCAAGTGGATCACAAGGTCAGGAGATCGAGACCACCCTAACTAATACTGTGAAACCCTGTCTCTACTAAAAATGCAAAAAAAAATCAGCTGGTGTGGTGGCACACACCTGTAGTCCCAACTACTCGGGAGGCTGAGGCAGGAGAATCACTTGAACACAGAAGTCAGAGGTTGCAGTGAGCCTAGATTGTGCCACTGCACTCCAGCCTGGGCAACAGAGTGAGACTACATCTCAAAAAAAAAAAAAAAAGAAAGAAAGAAAGAAAGAGAGAGAGAAAGAAAGGAAAAGAAAAGAAAAGAAAAAGAGGGACTCCTCCCTAACTCATTGTATGAGGCCAGCATCATCCTGTTACCAAAACCTGGCAGAAACACAACAAAAAAAGAAAATTTCAGGCCAATATCCCCGATGAATATCAATGTGAAACTCCTCAATAAAATACTGGCAAACTGAATCCAGCAGCACATCGAAAAGCTTATTCACCACGATCAAGATGGTTTCATCCCTAGGATGCAAGTCTGGTTCAACATATGCAAATCAATAAATGTAATCCATCACATAAACAGAACCAATGACAGAAATCACATGAATATCTGAACAGATGCAGGAAAGTCCTTTGATAAAATTCAACACCTTTCATGCTAAAAACCCTAAACAAACTAGATATTGATGGAACATATCTCAAAATAATAAGAGCTATTTATGACAAACCCACAGCCAATATCACACTGAATGGGCAAAAGGTGAAAGCATTCCCTTTGAAAACCAGTGCAAGACAAAGATGCCCTCTCTCACCACTCCTGTTCTACATAGTATTAAAAGTTCTGGCCAGGGCGATCAGGAAAGAGAAAGATATAAATGGTATTCAAAGAGGAAAAGAAAAAGTCAAATTGTCTCTGTTTTCAGATGACATGATGGCATATTTAGAAAATCCCATCATCTCAGCCCAAAAATCTTAAATTGATAAGCAACTTCAGCAAAGTCTCAGGATACAAAAATCAGTGTGCAAAAATCACAAGCATTCCTGTACACCAATAATAGGGAGCCAAATCATGAGTAAACTACCATTCACAATTGCTACAAAAAGAATAAAATACCTTGGAATACAACTTACAAGGGATGTGAAAGACCTCTTCAAGGAGAACTGCAAACCACTGCCCACGGAAAAAACAGAGGACACAAACAAATCGAAAAATATTGACCATTTCTTATCATCCCCTTCCAAACCGTAGGTAAGAAAAAAAAAAAAGAAGAAGAAAGTACAGATCATTCAGTATTCTTTCTTCTCAGAAGCTTCAGTGGGGAAAAGGTTGATGGGGAAGAAACAGAAACAAATGCCTAAAAGATTCTTAATGCTTTATGAATGCAATTGCCTGTGTTTTTGCTGTCTCTCATAACCACAGATGGATGAAATTGAGAATTAGCATTGCTTCTGTCAAGTGCCATGGAAGCATTTTAGTTTCAAGCTAGAAAGATTCAGTGATATTTTGCATCATTTTAAATAATAAAAGCCTTATGCATGTGGTATCATTATAAACAGTAACTTTTGATATCTGAAAAATGTTGCATTCTATTTATAAAAGGATCCTGTTTCTACATATAATTTTATTTTTCAAAAGTAGTTCTATTACTCTCATTCTCCAGCTTAACACAAAACTATTTTAAGACTTAATCGCTCAACTCAAAATGCCATCTATACCACTCTCACGCAATAGAAGGTGGTTTCAAAGCTCTCCTCCCCAAGTATTCCACAGTAGGAGAGTTTGTCTATCCAGATTATAGATAAGGAAAGGAAAGGAAAATGATGAGGCTAAAATCATTTTCCTAGTAAAGTTTTATCAATTTATGATGCCTGCTGTTCAAAGGAAAAATTCCAAAACAAACAAATAAATAATAGAGGTTTCAAGTAAAGAGCATATTTCTAAAAGAGTCTACAGCCTTCAGGTAAAGATGTACCATCAAACAATTATCCTTGAGAATATTGTATGCCCTTGTCCCCAGCTTTGGTTATAACTCACATGGAGGTCAACTTAGCACCCAGGGGAGAGAACTACTGCCTATCAGAAAAATAAACAAGAAAATAAGACACAGAGGAGACTGTAGAATGTTCTTTTACTTGGGGAAGGTGAAAAACAGCCTCTGTACTGTACATACACAAACAATTAATAATAACCACATGAAAATCAAGCATTTAGTTATTTTCCCCCACATCTAAAGACGCTGCTATTTCCCTTGTCAACTCAGAACAATTCCTCTCCTCCCAAAGTCACATTTTTGCTTCAATTTGTATATTATTTTCACTTGCATGATTTTATCTCTATAGAATTCCTGCAGGTTTGCTGTCTACCTGTCAGGTTACTTTTAATTTACCATTTTAGTTTGTATCTAAAATTCCATATATACTTCCAAAGAAGAATCAAAACTTATTTTGGAGTTAATTGCACACAATTACCAAATGTTCTTTGGATCTAAAAACATACTAATATGTACCACAAATTGTTTCTGCCAAAACACATTTTCTCTCCTCATCTTTACATGCTATTTTTCCTAATTATCTGTGATACTTTATTAATGGTATCTCATAGGAGAAATACGCCCAGATTCCTTTTTAAAATGTAAGCAATCTAAATATGTTCAACGTTGTGCCATAAAATAAGAGTTGGAAAACAATACAACCAGTTTTTGTGAGATCAACCCAACAATAGCTTCCTATATTCAGTCAAATAATCAAATGCAATGGTGAACTACGAATACTACAGCATAATCAATTGTTTTCTCCTCTTACTACTTAATTATAATTGTTCTACTATAGAAAAGTTTAGGTGCTAGCATTGCTTTTAGGATAATCAGATATGCAGAGCCAAAAACTGAGACATATTTTTCTCCCTAGGAATAATTTCAGTGTTGGCTGTACATTCATATGTGAACAAAGCCAAGGAAGATGGCAAGAGTAAAGTATGGGTTTGCTATATCCAAAGGGGGACAAATGAGCTTCCAGGGAAATGAAGATAGAGAAATAACGCTCACTATGAGATGTCAACCAGTGTTTGAAAATCTAAATATTATCTCTTGTTAGCCAATACATGCCTATAAAATTGTTTCTTACATAAGAGAATTTTTTTGTCTTCCTGGATTTGTACCAATTTCCCACTGATCCCTTATCATAACTTAGTATCAGACTCTAATCTATAAGCACTTTAAAAGATTATAGCTATGTTATGGTGAAGACCCACAATTAAGGTAGTAATCAATAGATGCGCCCTAAATTTCAATGTGGAATAACAAGGAGAACAAACAGAAAGCCAAAAGACATACTGGGCCAAAAGAAAAATGTTGCTGTGCACAGTGGCACCCATCTATAGTCCCAGTGGCTAGGGAAGCTGATGTGGGAGGATCGCATGAGCCCAGGAGTTCAAGACTGCAGTGAACTATGATCACACCACTGTACTCCAGGCTGGGAGACAGAGTGAGATCTCCTCTCAAAAACAAAGAAAAATTAAAATGTTGAACTGGAACCAAATGTCATAGTAACAAAGTTTCACATTTTAAAATTTCAGAGGAAGCCAGTGCCCAGCTAGCTCAGTCGGTAGAGCATGAGAGTCTTAAAATTTCAGAGGGAAAAACTACTTTAATCACTGAAAGTCTATAGTCTGAGCATGGCTAGTTAAGGTTTTGACTACATATTATTGTCTTGGTAAACCAAATATTGGCAGAATTGTCCAGTACTTTTATGCCCAATAATCACACTAAATTTGAAATATTATGATAATAGCCCTACATAAGTTTGGATGATCTTTGACCTTCGAAATTTTGCCTACTTTTAGACTTGGTTCTCTAATAAGCTTTCATGCCATTCAAATATCTCTTTTTAAAAAAAATTCCTTTGTTATCTATTACCTATGCATCATTTCACACACCCTCTACACCTAAAATGATAACCATGTGATTCCCATTTATTGAACAACATATTTTCATTCTAAATACTCATTTAATCTAACATCTTAGAGAACATGTGTTTAAAAACATAAGCTCTATAGTTCACTCTCCAGGATGTAACTCATGACTATGTGACTACTGTGACCGTACGTTTCTTTCTTTTTTTTTTTTTTTTTTTTTTTAAAGATGTCACTCAGGCTGGAGCACAGTAGTGCAATCATGACTCACTGCAGCCTCAACCTCCTGGGCTCAAGTGATCCTCCCACTTCAGCCTCCTGAGTATCTGAGACTACAGGTTTGCTCCACAATGCCTGGCTAATTTATATACTTTTTGTAGAGACTCAGTCTTGCTATGTTGCTGAGGCTGGTCTTGAACTCCTGGGCTCAAGCAATCTGCCAGCCTTGGCCTCCCAAAGTGTTAGGATTATAGGCATAAGCCAATGTGCCCGGCCTCCAACTTGCTCTTTTTTTCTTTTTTTCTTTTTTTAACTTTAAGTTCAGGGTACACATGTGGGTTTCTTATTCATACGTTGGTATACTTGTGTCATGGGGGTTTATTGTACAGATTATTTCATCACCCAGGTATTCGGCCTAGTACCCATTGATTGTTTTCCGCATCCTCTCCCTCCTCCCACCCGCCACCCTCTGCTAAGCCCCAGTGTGTGTTGTTCCCTTCTATGTTAATAAAGTAGGGAATAAGCCAGTCATGGTGATGTATGCTGGTAGTCCCACCTACTCAGGAGGCTGAGTGGGGAGGATTGCTTCAGCCCAGGACTTTGAGGCCAGCATGAGCAGCATAGCAAGACTCTGTTCCTTTAATTAATTAATTAATTAATTAAGGAAAGAAAACAAGGAATATAATTTCTTTTTTAAAAAAATTAGTGTATGTACCACCATTGTAGACATGTGACCACATATACTGAGCCAAAGAGCGTTAGTATAGAACTCTTTACAAAACTGAACAAAGTTTATGTTGCATGGTCTGCCCCTGCAGGGTACAGAGTTGTAGCTTCGAGGCACTCAGGCCCCCTTACATCTGTATAAAGGCCTTCTAACTAGTTCTCATCAAAATAACATGTGAACGGAAGTGATGTATGCTGTTTTCTGCTGTTGCTATTAAGAAGCAGGTAGAGATTTTTCTCTCTTTCCCCATTTACTAGTTAGAGGCAGATGATACAAAAGCCACAGAACAGAATCAGCTTTTTATTCCTGGATTGCCAGGTAGATGAAAGCTACCCAGCAACTGGGAACACACAGATACAGATTGGATTACTAGGTAAGTGAGGAAAAAAAAATTATTGTGAATCGTTCCACTGAAACGAGGATTTTTTTTTTTTTTTTTTTTGTCACAACAGCAAATGGCAGCTACCTAAAATAACCACTTCTCCTTTTTAATTTTCATTTGTTTTGATGAGAACTTGCATTGGCATAAGGAAGATTAAGTTCACTGCTTTGAGGCAGATGCATATATCTTCCGTCTACTGTCAGAGGTAGTTGGGAAATAAGAAAGGGCTGGAAGAGTATACTTGGGACCAATGCTAATTTTTCAAAAATGTTATGAGCTGAAAACTCTAAGAACAAAAAATAGTCTTTTCTGTTCATTTAAAGCTTTAAAAAGCACTGTATAAAAGATTTCATGAGAGTTACTGAAAGGAAACATACAGTGTTATGCATTCTATGCAAAATCATTCTGATTTCCTGATTTTTCTATGTACTTTTAAGTTTCTTTCAAAATCCTAACACCCTTAAAAATATATTAAATAAAATAATAGAAATGTAAGAATCTCTTATAAAGTACACATAAATCTCCCTAAAGTTGAAATCCATGTAATCCTTTTTGAAACTCTTTGTTCAACCTCTCAAAAACATATGTACGTTTAAGAAAAGTAGGTTTGTTATTTTTAATTTTAATTTTTGTGGGTACATAGTAGGTGTATATATTTATGAGGTACATGAGATGTTTTGAAACAGGCATGTAATAAGTTATGTCATCATGTAAAATAGGGCACCCATCCCCTCAAGTATATATCCTCTGTGTTACAAGCAATCCAATTATACTATTTTAGTTATTTTTAAATGTACAATTAAATTATTATAGTCACCTGCTGTGGTACCAAATACGAGGTCTTATCATTCTTTCGAACTAATTTTTTTGTACTTATTAACCACCCTTATCTCCCCTGCCACCCTCCTACTAGTCTTCTCAACCTCTGGTAACTATTCTCTTGCTTTCCGTCTTCATGAGTTCACTTGTTTTGGTTTTTAGATCTCACAAATAAGTGAGAACATGTGATGTTTGTCTTTCTGTGCCTGGTTTATTTCACTTAACATAATGACCGCCAGTCCCAACCATGTTGTTGCAAGTGACAGGATCTTATTCCTTTTTATGGCTGAAGAGTACTCCATTTCATGTAAGTACCACGTTTTCTTTATCCATTCATCTGTTAATGGACACTTAGGCTGCTTTCAAATCTTAGCTATTGTAAACAGTGCTGCAACAAACGTAAGAGTGCAAGTTTCTTCAATCTACTGATTTCCTAGAAGAGTTATTTTAAAAATCAGCTTTTCAAAGTCAGTCCAGCCTTTCAGATAAATATGAATCTGAGTTGATTTTTTTTTTTTTTGAAGGCACATTACGTGCCTGATAGATCACTTGGATCTTATCTAGACATACAGATTGTCTTAAACAAGGATGGCTTCTTATTTGACAGACTAGAATTTGTGTTATTTGGCAAGTTTGCAACACGCACACACATACACACACACACACCACACACACACACACACACACACACACACACACACACACACACACCAATGAGACTAAAACTGTGACCCAATCTGCCGTAACATCTGGTCCTTCCTGGATCTAAATACCAGCACCATTCAGTAGGCTAGTAATAGACCAAACCAAAGATCTGTTAGTTTAAAACAGAATTCCTCAACCCCAGCACTATTCACTATTTGGGGCCAGAAAAAAGTTTTGGTTAAGACATTTTTTTTTTTTTTTTTTTTTTTTTTTTTTTTTTTTTTTTTGCTTTGAGACAGGGTCTTGCTTTGTTGCCCAGGCTGGAGACCAGTGGCATGCTCACAGCTCACTGCAGCCTTGACCTCCCAGAATAAAGTGATCCTCCCGCCTCAGCCTCCTGAGTAGCTGAGACTACAGGCATGTGTCACCACACCCAGCTAACTTTTGTCTTTTTTGTTTTGCGGGGGGAGGGGTGGTCTTTTTGTATTTTTGGTAGAGACCATGTGTCACCATGTCAGCCAGGCCAGTCTCAAAGCCCTGGGACTCAAGTGATCTTCCTGCCATGGCCTCCCAAAGTTAGGGAATTACAGATGTGAGCCACTGCATCCAGCCAAGACTTTTTCTCTTAACAAGTAATTCTTTGTTTGGGAGATTACCTTTTGCACTGCAAGATGTTTTCACATCCCTGGCCTCTACACGCTAGATGCCAGTAGCACTCACCACCTGTTTTCAACACAATTTAACAACCAAAAATGTGTCCAAAGATTTACAAATGTCCCCTCTAGGGTAAAACTTCCCCTAGTTGAAAACCACTGCACCAGCAAAAACTTTTCATTTCTCTTGGAATATCAGCACATATAAGGATGTACTAAGCTCACAAAGCAAGCATCTATTATGAAGCTAAATCTGAACTTAAATGGTTTAAACTTCTGCTGAAGCAGTAGTGCTAGACTATCGTCTAAAGCGTATACTTTACGGATTCAGTATTTCCTTACCGATCACAAGTTCCTCTTTTGAAAATTTTATTACAAGAAAATGTAATTCTGTTTAACTCTTCATAAACTGAAGAAAAAAAAAATCCCCTAGTAAGAGTTGCAAATCCAGACTATTCTTTTGGGCCAAGATGGATACACAGAAACAGCTCCAGAGTACAGTTCCCAGCAAGAGCGACACAGAGGGCCAGTGATCTGCACATTTCCAGCCAAGGTACCAGGTGCATCTCAATGGGACTGGTTGGACAGTGGGTGTAGCCCAAGGAAGGTGAGCTGAGGCAGGGTGGGGTGCTACCTCACCCAGGAAGTGAAACAAACCGGAGGACACCCCTCCTACCAAACAGAGGCCATTGGGGGGCTTTTCCAGCCACTCTGGAACCCTGGTTCAGATACTGTGCTTTACCTGAGGTCTTTGCAGCCAATAGACCAGGAGATTCCCAGGGCCAACAAGTACCACAGGTTTCCAGCACAGCTGTTTCAGCCGGTGCTGCAGGTTTCCAGCATAAAAACTCACACAAATCTGGGTGGCCATTTTAACTGGCACCTGGAACACCTGGGAGACAGAGTTGCCCATTCACATGAAAAAGAGGGGACTGAAAGCAGGGAGTCAGGTGATCTGGCTCAGTGGGTCCCACCCCTACAAAGACCAGCAATCTGAAACGCACTGGCTTGAGAGTTTCGCAAGCAGCACAGCAGTTTGAGCTTGACCCATGAAAGTTGAGCTCCACAGGGGGAAGGGCATCCACCATTACCAAGGCAATTCACCATTACCAAGGTATTCTGCCATTACCGAGGTGGTCCACTGTTACTGAAGCAGTCCGCCATTACTGTGGCAGTTCTAACTTTACCTGTGTAAACAAAACCACAAGGAAGTTTACACAGCAGCCACGCAGAGCCTGTGGCAGCTCAGCAACGCCTCTGCAGGCAGACTGTAACTAGACTCCCTATTTCCCAGGCAGGGCCTCTCTGAAAAAAGACAGCAGCACATCAGGAACTTGTAAATAAAGCCCCAGCTTCCCAGGACAGAGCACCTGGGGAAAGAGTCAGTTGTGATTTCCACTGCCACAGACTTAAACATCCCTGCCCAGCAGCTCTGGATGGAACAAGGGAGCTCCTAGCACAGCACCTGAGATCCTGAAGTGGCTCCCTGACCCCCATATATCCAAGGAAGTACCTTATAAAGGAGAGCTCAGGCTGACGTCTGGCGGGTACCCTTCTGGGACAAAGATACCAGAGGAAAGAACAGGCAGCAACCCTTACTATTCTGCAGCCCCTGCAGGTGATTCCCAGGCAAGCAGGGTCTGAAGGGCACCTCCAGCAGTCCTGCAGCAGAGAAGCCTGACTGTTAGAAGGAAACCTTAAAAACAGAAAGAAATAGTTTCAACATCAACAGAAAGGACACCCACTCAGAGACCCCATCCAAAAGTCACCAACTTCAAAGACCAAAGGTAGATGAAGCCACGAAGATGGAGAAAAAAAACAGCACAAAAAGAATGAATTAGCAAAAACCATGCCTCTCATGCATCAAGGGATCGCAACTCCTCACCGGCATGGGAACAAAACTAGATGGAGAATGAATTTGACAAACTAACAGAAGCAGGCTTCAGAAGGTGAGTAATAACAAACTTCTCTGAGCTAAAGCAACATGTTCTAACCCAACGCAAAAAAACTAAGAACCTTCAAAAAAGGTTAGACGAAATGCTAACTAGAATAACCAGCTTAGAGAAAAACATAAACTACTTGATGGAGCTGAAAAACAAGCATGAGAACTTCATGACACATAAACAAGTTTCAACAGCCAAATCAATCAAACAGAAGAAAGAATATCAGAGATTGAAGATCAACTCAATGAAATAAAATGAGAAGGAAAGATTAGAGAAAAAAAGAGCAAAAAGAAATCAAAAAAGCCTCCAAGAAATATGGGATTATGCAGAAGACCCAATCTACACTTGATAGGTGTACCTGAATATGATGGGGAGAATGAATCCAAGCTGGAAAACACTCTTCAGGATATTATCTAGGAGAACTTCCCCAACCTAGCAATGCAGGCCAACATTCAAATCCAGGAAATGCAGAGAACACCACAAAGATATTCCTCAAGAAAGCAATCCCAAGACATATAATTGTCAGATTGACCAGGGATGAAATGAAGCAAAAAATACTAAGGACAACCAGAGAGAAAGGTCAGGTTATTCACAAAGGGAAGCCCATCAGACTTACAGTGGATCTCTCGGCAGAAACCCTGCAAGCCAGAAGAGAGTAGGGGCCAATATTCAACATCCTTAAAGAAAACAACCTTTCAACCCAGAATTTCATATCCAGCCAAACTAAGCATCACAAGTGAAGGAGAAATATAATGCTTTATGGACAAGCAATTGCTGACAGATTTCATCACCATCAGGCTTTCCTTGTAAGAGCTGCTGAAAAAAGCAAAAAAAAAACGCGGAAAGAAACAGCCAGTACCAGCCATTGCAATAATGTACCAAATGGGCCGGGTGCGGTGGCTCAAGCCTGTAATCCCAGCACTTTGGGAGGCCGAGGCGGGTGGATCACGAGGTCAAGAGATCGAGACCAGCCTGGTCAACATGGTGAAACCCCGTCTCTACTAAAAATACAAAAAATTAGCTGGGCATGGTGGCGTGTGCCTGTAATCCCAGCTACTCAGGAGGCTGAGGCAGGAGAATTGCCTGAACCCAGGAGGCGGAGGTTGCGGTGAGCCGAGATCGTGCCATTGCACTCCAGCCTGGGTTAACAAGAGCGAAACTCCGTCTCAAAAAAAAAATAATAATAATAATAATAATAATAATAATAATGTACCAAATGGTAAAAACTATCGACACAATGAAGAAACTGTGTCAACTAACTGGCAAAACTACCAGCTAGTATCAAAATGGCAGGATCAAATTCACAAATAACCATATTAATGTTAAATGCAAACGGCCTAAATGCCAAAGTCAAAAGACACGGACTGGCAAACTGGATAATAAGTCAAGACCATCTATGTGATGTATTCAGGAAACTCATGTAACCTGCAAAGACACACACAGACTCAAAATAAAGGGATGGAGGAAGATTTACCAAGCAAAGGGAGAGCAAAAAAAAAAGCAGGGGTTGCAATGCTTGTCTCTGATAAAATGGACTTTAAACCAACAAAGATCAAAAGAGACAAAGAAAGGCATTACATAATGGTAAAAGGATCAATGCAGCAAAAAGAGCTAACTATCCTAAATATATATGCACCAAATACAGGAGCACCCAGATACATAAGCAAGTTCTTAATGACCAACAAAGAGACTTAGACTTCCACACAATAATAGTGGGAAACTTTAACACTCCACTGTCAATATTAGACAGATAAATGAGACAGAAAATTAACAAGGATATCCAGGACTTGAACTCAGATCTGGACCAAGCAGACCTAAGAAACATCTACAGAACTCTCCACCTCAAAACCACAGAACACACATTCTTCTCAACACCACATCACACTTATTCTAAAATTGATCACATAATTGGAAGTAAATTCCTCCTCTGCAAATGCAAAAGAATGGAAATCATAACAAACATTCTCTCAGACCACAGTGCAATCAAATTAGAACTCAGGATTAAGAAAGTCACTCAAAACCACACAACTACACAGAAACTAAACAACATGCTCCTAAATAACTACTGGATAAATAATGAAATAAAGGCAGAAATAAAGATGTTCTTTGAAACCAAAGAGAATGAAGACACAACACACCAGAATCTCTGGGACACATTTAAAGCAGTGTCTAGAGGGAAATTTACAGCACTAAATGCCCACATGAGAAGTGAGGAAAGGTCTACAATTGATATCCTAACATCATAATTAAAAGTACTAGAGGAGCAAGGTCAAACAAATTCACACACTAGCAGAAGACAAAAAATAACTAAGAGCAGAACTGAAGGAGATAGAAACACAAAAAAACCCTTCAAAAAATCAATAAATCCAGGAGATGATTTTTTGAAAAGATCAACAAAATAGACCACTAGCCAGACTAATTTTAAAAAAAGGGAGAAGAATCAAATAGATGCAATAAAAACGATAAAGGGGATATCAACACCAATCCCACAGAAATACAAACATCAGAGATTACTAAAAACAACTCTATGCACATAAATCAGTAAATAAGAAGAAACAGATACATTCCTGGACACTTACAACATCCCAAGACTAAACCAGGAAGAAGCTGAATCCCTGAATAAACCAATAGCAAGGTCTGAAGTTGAGGTAGAAATTAATCGCCTACCAACCAAAAAAGGTCCAGGTCCAGAGGGGTTCACAGCCGAATTCTACTAGACATACAAAGAGGAGCTGATACCATTCCTTCTGAAATTATTCCAAACAATACAAAAAGAGGGAATCCTCCCTAACTCATTTTATGAGACCACCATCATCCCGATACCAAAACCTGGCAGAGATACAACTAAAAAAGAAAATTTCAGGCCAATATCCATAATGAACATCAATGCAAAAATCTTCAATAAAATACCAGCAAACTGAATCCAACATCACATCAAAAAGCATATCCATCACGATCAAGTAGGCTTCTTCCTGGGGATGCAAGCCTGGTTCAACATACACAAATCTATAAATGTAATCCATAACATAAACAGAACCAAAGACAAAAACCACATGATTATCTCAATAGATGCAGAGAAGGCCTTCAACAAAATTCAACAGCTCTTTATGCTAAAAACTCTCAATAAATTAAGTATTAATGGAAGGTATCTCAAAATAATAAAAGCTATTTATGACAAACCCACAGCCAATATCATACTGAATGAGCAAAAACTGGAAGCATTTCCTTTGAAAACTGGCACCAGACAAGGGTGCCCTCTCTCATCATTCCTATTCAACATAGTACTGGAAGTTCCAGTCAGAGCAAGCAGACCAAAAAAAAAGATAGAAAGAAAGAAAGAAAAGAAAAGAAATAAAGCATATCCAATTAGGAAAAGAGGAAGTCAAATTGTCCCTATTTGCAGATGACATGATTGTATATTTAGAAGACCCCACTGTCTCAGCCTCAAATCTCCTGAAACTGATAAGCAACTTCAGCAAAGTCTCAGGATACAAAATCAATGTGCAGAAATCACAAGCATTCCTATAAAACAATAACAGGCAGAGAGCCAATTATAGGCGAACTCTCATTCACAACTGCTGCAAAGAGAATTAAATACCTAGAAATACAACTAATTGGGGATGTGAAGAACCTCTTCAAGGAGAACTACAAACCACTGCTCAACAAAATAAGAGAGGATACAAACAGATGGAAAAACTTTCCAAGCTCATGGTTAGGAAGAATGAATACCATGAAAATGGCCATACTGCCCAAAGTAATTATACATTCAATGCTATCCCCATGAAACTACCAATGACCTTCTAAACAGAACTGGAAAAAAACACCTTAAACTTCATATGGAACCAAAAAAGAGCCCATATAGCCAAGACAATCCTAAGCAAAAAGAACACAGCTGGAGGCATCATGCTACCTGACTTCAAACTACACTACAAGGCTACAGTAATCAAAACAGCACGGTACTGGTACCAAAAGAGAGAGACAGACCAATAGAACAGAACAGAGACCTCGCAAGTAACAACACACATCTACAACCATCTGTCTTTGACAAACCTGACAAAAACAAGCAATGAGGAAAGGAATCCCTGTTTAATAAATGGTGTTGGGAAAACTGGCTGGCCATGTGCAGAAAGCTGAAACTGGATCCCTTCTTACACTTTATATAAAAATTAACTATAGATGAATTGAAGATTTAAACATAAGACCTAACACTATAAAAACCCTAGAAGAAAACCTAGGCAATATCATCCAGGTCATAGGCATGGGCAAGGACTTCATGACTAAAACACCAAAAGCAATGGCAAATGGGATCTAATTAAACTTAAAAGCCTCTGCACAGCAAAAGAAATTATCATTAGAGTAAACCAGCAACCAACAGAATGGGAGAAAATTTTTGCAAGCTATCCATCTGACAAAGGGCTAATATCCAGAGTCTACAAAGAACTTAAACAAATTTAAATGAAAAAAAAACATCAAAAAGTGGGCGAAAGAAATGAACAGACACTTTTCAAAAGAAGACATTTATGCAGCCAACAAACATATCAAAAAATGTTCATCCTCACTGGTCATTAGAGAAATGCAAATGAAAACCACATCAGATACCATCTCACGCCAGTTAGAATGGCAATCATTAAAAATCTGGAGTCAACAGATGCTGGAGAGGACGTGGAGAAATAGAAATGTTTTTATGCTGTTGATGGGAGTGTAAATTGGTTCAACCATTGTAGAAGATAGTTTGGCAATTTCTCAAGGATCTAGAAATAGAAATCTCATTTGACCCAGCAATCCCGTTACTGGGTATATATCCAAAAGATTATAAATTGTTCTATTATAAAGACACATGCACACATATGTTCATTACAGTACTGTTTACAATAGCAAAGGCTTAGAACCAATCCAAATGCCCATCAAAGACAGAATGGATAAAGAAAATGTGGCATATATTCTTTACCTATACACCATGGAATACTACACAGCCATTAAAAAGGATGAATTCATGTCCTTTGCAGAGACATGGATGAAACTGGACACCTTCATTCTCAGTAAACTAAAACAAGAACAGAAAACCAAACACTACATGTTCTCACTCATAAGTTGGTGTTGAACAATGAGAACACATGGACACCGAGAGGGGAACATCACACACTGGGGTCTGTTGGGGATTAGGGGGCTAGAGGAGGCATAGCAGGGGGTGGGAAGATTGGGGAGGGATAACATTAGGAGACATACCTAATGTAGGTGACAGGGTGATGGAGGCAGCAAACCACCATGGCATGTGTATACCTATGTAACAATCCTGTAAGAACTGCACATGCACCCCAGAACTTAAAGTAAAATTTAAAAAAACAAAAGCGTTGCAAATCCTTCTTGTTGAGGATAACAAGAAGAGGAAACAGATTTGGTACAAAAGGGGCAAAGTGAAAGTTAAATCGAGAGTAGATGTTTTTAGACACACCTGCATCTTGTCAAAGATTAGACCATGTAAATTTTGGCCTTAATTATGTATGCTTTTGTCTCTGTGAAAAAAGAAGACACTTCAGTCCAGGCGTCCCCAAACTTTTGACACAGGAGGCCAGTTCACTGTCCCTCAGACCGTTGGAGGGCCGCCACATACTGTGCTCCTCTCACTGACCACCAATGAAAGAGGTGCCCCTTCCTGAAGTGCAGAGGGGGGCCAGATAAATGGCCTCAGGGGGCTGCATGCGGTCCGCGGGTCGTACTTTGGGGACACCTGCTTTAGTCAGTGAATTATTTAGCATGTCCCTATTAAAGGCTAGAAACTGTTCTAGGGTCTTTCTGCAAAGAGAATGAGAATATTTGCTATAAGTATAAAACAATAATCAACTACAAAATACACAGATCAATGCTGGAAACCATTGCCCTTTAGTCTCCTACAAACTCTTTGCTAAAGTAAAGTAGCAAAATTGTGTCTTCCTTAAATCAAATTGTACCAAAAATGTATAACTTCACAATAAGAATACTTTCCAAAATCTTCACAAAACTTGATTCAATGATTATATAGTTATTTACTTGTTGCTAGACAATATGGCAAATGTGTGAGTTTCATTGTACAGATTCACTCATAAAGGAAGTCACAAACTTTTGAGAGAGGTTTGATATACAGCAGCCTATACTCCAGCCATATTAAAGTATCTACACTTCCTGAACCTGTGCCTGTATTTCCTATTTCTGTGTAAAAGCACAGAGATATGAACACTAATCATTATATACATAGAAATATATTTCCCCCCCCCCCCCCGAGATAAAAATTTGGCAAGATTAGTTTCCAAGACAACAGGTCCAAAGACAACACTGGTAAGACAAAAGATAGTGAAAGAAACTGGCCAAAACCAGCTAGAACCAAAATGGTAATGAAAGCCACCTCCAGTTACCTTCTCTGCTCATTAGATGCTAATTATAATACATTAGCATGCTAAAAAAAAAAAACAACAACACTCCCACCAGTGCCATGACAAATGCCATAGCAATGCCCAAAAGTTAACCTGTATGGTCTGGATAAGGGAGAAAACCCCATTCTGGCAGCTCCCTTGTCTTTAACCAGAAAACTCACGCATAATCCATCCCTTAGTAAGCATATATAATCAAGAAGTAAGTACAAATACAATCAAAGAGCCACCTGGGTTTGGGGGAGTGGAGTGCTCTGCCTATGGAGGAGTTTTTTTGTTGCTGTTGTTCCTTTATTCGACCAATAAACTTGCTTTCATTTCTCTCTGTTGGCTCACTCTAGAATTATTTCCTGTGCAAAGCCAAGGATCCACTTGGCGTTCTGGGCTGAGCCTCAATGCTGGGGTTCACCTTGCAACATCTCCACCTTCAAAATGTAAAACCCTTCATACCCCTTTCCCCAAATAGAGTTGATCATGTCCTCCTTTGAGCTTTCTCCATAGCTGTATGTTACATGTTTACTGAATTATCACTACATAAGGCAATATGTTTCACTTGCTCATATGTTTCTCTCTCTTTCTATACTTCATTTCATGAATACTTGAATGTTATCTTTAAATGTTGTAACTTTGTAATACAGTTCAACAAATTAATGTTGGATGAATGACAAAATGAATGAACAACATATGAACTGAAGACTAATATTATAGGATAAAATGCTTAACTATTATAACCTGGCTAAGATCATCCTTTTCTTTATTATCCAGATAACATGTCTCAAGCCCTCATCATACATGCTTTCCAGAATTTTCAAGGATTTTTAGGTACTTTACACTCCCAGGATACCTCTCACAGAATTCTCATTCACTGTCTTCTATATTTACTATGCTTTTCATACATGCTCATGGTATATGTATCCACCACACCTCCTCTACTATTCTCCAAACTTCACTAACAAAAATCCATAACATTTGTACTAAATATTAGTGAAAACAGAGAAATAAACACAGAATATGAAACTACTGACATTTGATGTTAGATATCCCTGTTCAGCCTATACTTTATCATGCAGCGCAATTAGCTATCGTTTTCCATCCAAGACTGGAGTCTAAGCATACCTTTGCATAACTTAAGAGGTTCATCAAATTATACTGTTGGCCAGGTGCAGGGGATCATACCTGTAATCCCAGCATATTGGGAGGCTGAGGCGGGCAGATTACGAGATCAGGAGTTCAAGACCTGCCTGCCCAATATGGCGAAACCCTGTCTCTACTAAAAATATAAAAATTAGCCAGGCGTGGTGATGCACACCTGTGGTCCCAGCTACTCGGGAGATTGAGGCAGAAGAATTGTTTAACCCAAGAGGCAGAGGTTGCAGTTAGCCAAGACTGCGCCACTGCACTCCAGTCTAGGTGATAGAGCAAGATTCCATCTCAAAAAATATGTCTACTGTTAATACAGTGGGTCCTACATATTCACAGATTCTGAATCACAGACTGAACCAACTGCAGATAAAAAAAAATTAGAAAAAATAATGCAACAATTTAAAATAATGCAAATTTTAAAAACAATTATTTACATAGCATTTACATTTATAGGTATAATAAGTAATCTAGAGATGATTTAAACTGTATATGGGAGTATTGTATAGGTTTATGTGAAATTAAATAATTCAAACTTAAATCTATTGGAACTTTATATTATCCTGAGCCCTGAGAGGAATGTAGCTATGAAGCCTGAGTCACATGGCATATGCAGCTACAACTTCTGCCTTTTTTCCCTATAAATATTAATAAGTAGGAAGACCACATGGCAACAGAGATAAGATTCCCTCAGATCTTTACCCCTCTTCATGGAGTAATAAAGTAATCTTCCTTGGAATATGGCAATCTGTAACCAATCAAATCAGTGTAATTGGTCTTTTATGGAAAATGCTTTAAATCTACTAAAACTTCTCTGTCTCCATTTACAAGCTTCAGTTATATGCAGTTACTATACCACTTTATGTAACAGACTTGAGCAACCACAATTTTGGTATCCAGGGGAGGTCTTTAATAAAAAAAAATGTGACTTATTTTGAGATAAAGCTGTTAAAAAGTAATAATGTTAAAAGAGAAGAGGTCACTAGGGTAGACCCTAATCCAATATAACTTTCGTCTTTAAAAGAAAAGAAAATTTGAACACACAGAGTCAGCAGGAATGTGTGAACACAGGGGATAAACTATGTGAGGATACAGCTAAAAGATGACTATCTGCAAGCCACAGCTTTGGAAGAAACCAAACTTGCTGACTCCTTTATCTTAGACTTCTAGCCTCCAGAACTTTGAAGATAAAAATTTCTGCTGTTTAAGCCACCCAGTCTGGCTTATTTTATTATGGCCATCTAGCATACTAATACACCTCCCTTAAAAAAACCCAAAAGCCCCTAACACTTAAAAAAACAAACTATGGAAGGCAAATAAGCACATGAAAAGGTTCTTAACATAGTCTTAAGGGAAATACAAATTACAAACACAATGAGATACCACTAAATTCTTGTAAGAGTAGCTAAAATTAAAAACATTTTTTAAAATTCTTACTACAAAATGCCTATGAGGATATAGAGCAACTGAAATTCTTATTCATTGCCACCAGGAATGCAAAAAGGTATAGCCACTCTGAAAAACATTTTGGCAATTTCTTATAAAGTTAATTATATGTTACCATATGACCTAGAAATCCTACTCCTGGATATTTATTCAAGTAAAATGAAAACTTACATTCATGCAAAAACTCAGCACATGATTATTTATGGCAGTTTTTTTCATCGTAATCAAAAATTGCAAACAACTCAAACATCCTTCAGCTAATGAATAGAGAAGCAAATTGTGATACAGCCATATATTAGACTATTCAGCCATAAAAATAAACTGATACAACAACTGGATGAATTTTAAATGCAGTATGCTAAGTGAAAGAAGCCACATACAGCTACATATTACGTGATTCTATTTATATAACACCCTGAAAAAAGGCAAAACAACAGGGATAGCAAACAAAGCAATCATTGCCAGATATCAGGAAGAGGAGTGACCCACAAGAGACAGAAGTGAATTTTGTGGGTGGTAGAAGTGTTTTATATTTTTATTGCGTTGGTAGATACACAACTATATGCATTTTCAAAACTCATAGACTTGTGTACTAAAAACAGTTCATTTTGCTGTATGCAAATTATGCCTCAGAAAAATCTATCATATAAAAATTTCTACTTATGGCTTCCTCCCTCAAAAAAACACCACATACCTGGGAAGAAGGTAGGGAGGATGATGGGTTTACCAAAGATTATATCCCTTCAGTACTTCGGTGAATATAAATAATTTAAATTAAAAAGCAGGGATATAGAGAGGTATTTAACTTTTAAGATTCCAGTCAAAAACAACGAAAAACTTTACCTTCCAATATTAGGAATAGTCACTTATCTGAAATTTTTAATTTCAAAGATTTCTGTAATTTTTATTATTCAATATCATGAGTTATTGAATGGTGAATGTTCAATAAATACAATAAAGCAATGAATAAAAGCTTCTATTGGCTTTTCAAAGATCAGAAGAAGTTTAAATTTGATCTGAATGTAGGTAAGAAGTCACTATCATTTCTTAGAATGGGGGAAAATGTCAAAAAATTATGTTAGGAAAATTAGTCTAGTAGTCATATATGAGACTGAGTTGAAGGAAAATATTAAAGCAAAGATACAGAATATAGCTGCTGTGATGAAGATGGCTGATATTCAAAATGTGTATCTTTTCCATGTTTAACTGAATACCCAGAAATGATGTCATATTTACTATACAAACTTTATTTAAAATTGAGGCTCAGGTGGCAACTTAGACTATAAATTCAAACCCTTGAGTGTACTTGCTCACCCAGATTTCAGCCTGAGTCAACCTGCCCTTCCTATGCGGAAACCATGGTACAGTGCAGCCCACTCTGCTCCATGCCCACGCAGATCTCCAGGCACTAAAGCATCTGCTCACCTGGATTTACAAGCTGAGCCATCCTTTAGTCCTGTGTAAAAATCTAGCCACTGGGGGCACACTCTGCTGGTTCAGCAGCCGGAGGCACTCACCCCTCTTATGCAGAGAGAGAAAGGGCAGTACGGCCCTCTCCACCCCACTCCCAGACAGTCCAGGCAGTCGGAGCACTCACTCACCCAGATCAGCAGCCTGAGCTGCCTACCCTTTCTGCACAGAGATCATGGTGCAGCAAGGCTCTTTCCAATCCATACACAGTCATATCTCCAGGCATTAAAGCACTTGCTTGCCTGGAACAGCAGCCTGAGCTGCCCCACCCTTCCTGCAAAGAGATGGTAGTGCATCTGAGCCTTCTTTGCACCATGCCCATTAAACTTCAGATCTCCAGGTGTTTGGAGCACCCACTAACAGAGATCAACAGCCTGAGCCATCCTACCCTTCCTGTGCATAGATTGTGTTATAGTGGGCCCCTCTATACTCCATACCCAGGCATATCTCCAGGCATTCAAAGCACTTGCTCACACAGAGTGGCATCCTGAGCCACCCACCCTCCTGTGCAGCGATCCAGGTAGAGGGGGCACCTCTCCACTCCACCCTCAAGAAGATCTCCAGGATCTCCAGGCATTCAGAGTACCTGCTCACCTAGTCAGCAGACTGAGCTGCTCCCCTCTTGCTATGCAGAGATTATCTGAAGTAGGGCCCTCTCTGTCCCATGCCCAGGGATACCTTCAGGAAGTCAGAGCATCTATTAACCTGATTTAACAGTCTGATCCGCCCAACCCTTCCTGTGCAGAGACTGTGGTGCAGCAGAGTCCTCTACACTCCACACCCAGGCAGATCTCAAAGAATCTAGAATACTTAATTTCCTGGAGTAGGAGTTTATTAATACAGGAGTTAATTCCCTGTCTCCTGTATATATAACTTGGATCCAAGGAGGTTTCCCATCTCTATACTTAGGCAAACCTCTCTGTGGATGCTCACTACCTTCTCCCTCAGTGCAGATGCTTGTGCCTGCTGTTGGGAAATCTGCAGATGGGCCTGCCCAGTATGGCTCCACCCATCTTGCCCCCACCCCCTTCACCTGGACAAAGCAGGGAGCTCAGACCACTGTGCACTCCATGCATTAGCCCATTGCCTGAAGCAACAGAGAGCTTCTCCCAGTAACAATGATCAACTATATACCCAGCTAGACTGACCTTAGCCACCTAGTATGTGAAACTGCACAACCCAATATAAAACCTGCCAATAAAGTACAGCCCTATAGTGCATAGGGCTAAAACAGAAAAGCCAAAAGACTACCCATCATTCTCTACAGTCACACTTCCTAGGAAGGGAGGAAAGGGAAAGGGATAGAAAATAATATTACAGGGAAAGAAAGCAAAAGAAAATATCCCACCTGCAAGAAAATAATTACAAAAATTAGAAGTGTCAGTGACTACAGATGAGAAGGAACCAGCTAAAGAATTCTGGCACCATGAAAAACCTAAATGTAGCAACACCACTAAAAGATCACACTAGCTCTCCAGCAATGATCCCTAACTAAAATGGAAACATGGAAGTTACAGATAAAAAATTCAAAGTACAAATTGCAAAGAAGTTCAATGAGATGGAATACAAGGTTGAAAATCAACACAAAGAAACTGCTAAAGCAATGCAGGAAATGAGGGAACAGATAAACAACTTAAAAAGAAATCGGTCAGAGCTTTTGGAATTGAAAAATTCACTTATGGAATTCAAAATACAGTTGAAGTCTTTATCAATTGCCAAAATCAAGATGAAGAAAGAATTTCAGAGCTTGAAGATGGGTCTTTCTGATTTAACTCAATCAGAATAAAATAAGAAAAAATTATATTTAAAAAAGAACAGTCATTGAGAATTAAGGAATTATGTAATATGACCAAAACTATGAATTATATATAATTATTCCATAGTTTTGGTCGCTTTACATAATTATTTCACAGTTTTGGTGAGATTTCTGTAAGAGGAGAAAAAGTAAACAACCTGGAAAGCATATTTGAGGGAATAATTCAAGAATATTTGCCCAGTCATGCTAGAAAGCTAGACATCTCTAGCAAGATGAATAGTCTGGTGACTATTCAAGGTCAGTGTTATAGAAAAAAATCTTAAGGGCAGCTAGGAAAAAAACATCAGATCACATAGATGGTAACCCCATCAGGCTAACAGCAGACTTCTCAGCAGAAAATGTATAAGCCAGAAGAGATTGGGAGCCCATTTTCAGCATTCTTAAAGAAAAGAAATTCCAAGCAAGAATTTTATGTCCCACTAAATTAAGCTTCATAAGTGAAGGAAAAATAAAATCTTGCCCAGACAAGCAAGCACTAAGGGAATTCCTTACTACTAGAGGAGCCTTACAAGAGATCCTTAAGGGAGTCCTAATCATAGAAATGAAAGAGCAATACCTGCTACCACAAAAACATACTTAAGTTAATAGCCCACAGAACCCATATAGCAACCACACAATATAAACTACATAACAACCAGATAACAACTGTGATAGGATCAAAACTTCATATATCAATATTAACCTGGAATGTAAACCGTCTAAACACCCCCACTTAAAGTTAAAAATTGGCAAGTTGGATTTAAAAAAAAAAAAACTTGTGAGTAATCCTATTGCTCACACACACACACATAATGACATCCATAGCCTAAAAGTAACGAGTTGGGGAAAGATCTATCATGTAAACAGAAAACAAAAAAGAGCAGGAGTTGCTATTCTTTTATCAGATAAAAGAGTCTTTAAACAAACTACTGTAAAAGAGGACAAAAAAGGGCATTACATAATGATAAAAGGTTCAATTCAACAAGACTTAAATATCCTGAATATATACAGACCCAATATTAAAGCAACTAGATTTATAAAACAAGTACTTCTAGACCTACCAAAAGATTTAGCCACATAATACTACTGAGGGACTTCAACATCACACTGACAAATTAGGCAGATCATGGAGGCACAAACTAACAAATTACAGACTTGAGATTGACTCTTGACCAATTGAACTACAGAATATTCCACTCAACTACCACAGAATATATATTATTCTCATCTGTACATGGAACTTACTCTGAGATTGACCACATGCTCAGCAATAAAACAAATCTCAATAGGTTCAAATAAATCAAAATCATACTAACTATACTCTCAGGCCACATTGGAATAAAAAAAGAAATTAATAACAAGAAGACCTCTCAAAACTACGAAAGTACATTAAACCAAAACAACTTGCTTCTAAATGACTTCTAGGTAAACAACAAAATTAAGGCAGAAATCAAAAAATTATTTAATAAAAACAGAGACACAACATCCAAATTTGGAGGATGCAACAAAAGCAGTGTTAATTTATAATACTAAATGCCTACATCAGGAATTTAGAAAGATCTTAAATTAACAATCTAACATTGCACCTAGAGGAACTGGAAAAACAGGAACAATCTAACCCCAAAGCTAGCAGAAGGAAAGAAATAACCAAAATCAAAGCAGAACTAAATGAAAATGAGACCCAAAAATACATAGAAAGGATCAGTGAAGCCAAAAGTTGGTTCTTTGCAAGGATAAATGAGATAAATAGACCACCAGATAGATTAACAAATTAAAAAAAAAAAAAAGATTAACAAATTTAAAAAAAAATTCCAAATAAGTGCAATCCAGAATGACAAAGATGACATTACAACCAATCCCCCAGAAATACAAAAGATCCTCAGACTACTATTATGACCACCTAACTGAACACAAACTAGAAAACCTAAAGGAAATGGATAAATTTCTAGAAACACACAATCTCCCAAGATTGAATCAGGAAGAGACTGAAACCCTGAACAGACCAACAACAAGTTCCAAAATTGAATCAGTAATACAAAGCCCACCAACCAAACAAAAAAAAAGCCCTGGGCCAGATGAATTTACACTCAAATTCTACCAGATGTACAAAGAAGATGTTACAGCAATCCTACTGAAACTATTCTAAAAAATCAAGAAGGGACTGGAACTTTTTCTAACTCATGCTACAAAAGTAGCATCAGCCTGGTACCAAAACATCACAAAGACACAACAAAATAAGAAAACTATAAGCCAGTATCCCTGGTGAACCCAAATGCAAACATTCTCAACACAATACTAGCAAACCAAATCCAGTAGCACATCAAAAAGTTAATTCACCATCATCATGTAAGCTTTATTCCGAGGACACAAAGTTGGTTCAACATACACAGAAAAACAAATGTGATTTACCACATAAACAGAATTAAAACCAAAACCATGTGATCATCTTGATGGACACAGAAAAGCCTTTCAATGAAATTTAACATCTCTTCATGATAAAAGCTCTTAACAAACTAGGCATTAAAGGAACAGACCTCAAAATAATAAGAGCCATCTATGATAAAACCCACAGCCAACACCATACTAAATGAACAAATGCTCTCCTATGGAGAGCTGGAACAAGACAAAGATGCCCACCCTCCCCAGTCATCTTCAGTATAGTACTGGAAGTTCTAGCTAGAACAAAACAAGGCAAGAGAAAGAAATAAAAGGGATCCACATAAGAAAAAAAGAATTTGAATGATTTCTCTTCACTGACAAGCTTATTCTATATCTATAAAACCCTAAAGACTCTATCTAAAAGCTCTAAGAACAGATAAACAACTTCAGTAAAGTCTCAGGATACAAAATCAATGTACAAAAGTCAGTAGCAGTTCTGCATACCAATAACGTTCAAGCTGTTGTCAAATCAAGAATGCAATCACATTTACAATTGCCCCACCAACCAAAAGAAAAATAAAAAACCTAGGTATACATCTAACCAAGGAGGTGAAAGAAAGATCTCTACAAAGAGAATTACAGGCCGGGTACAGTGTCTCGTGCTTGTAATCCCAGAACTTTGAAAGGCCGAAGGAGGTGGATCACAAGGTCAGGAGTTCGAGAACAGCCTGGCTAACACAGTGAAACCACTATCTCTACTGAAAATACAAAAGCTGGATGCGGTGGTGGGTGCCTTGTAATCCCACCTACTTGGGAAGCTAAGGCAGGAGAATCGCTTGAACCTGGGAGGCAGAGGCTGCAGTGAGACGAAATCATGTCACTGCACTGCAGCCTGGGCAACAGAGCTAGACTCTGTCTCAAAAAAAATAAAATAAAATAAAGAAGAACCACAAAACACAGCTCAAGGAAATCAGAGACAACACAAATGGGAAAATATTTCATGCTCATGGATAGGAAGAATCAATATTATTGAAATGGCCGTATGGCCCAAAGCAATCTACAGATTCAATAATATTGCTATCAAACTACCAATGACATTTTTCACAGGATTAGAGAAAGAGTATTCTAAAATTCATATGGAACCAAAAAAAAGAGTTTGAATAGCCAAAACAATCCTAAGCAAAAAGAATAAAGCCAGAGGCATCACATTACCCAACTTCAAACTATACTCTAAGGCTACAGTAACCAAAAGGATGTGGTACTGATACAAAAACAGACACACAGACACAATAGAGAGCCCAAAATTAGAACTGCACACCTATATCCATGTGAAATTTGACAAAGTTTACAAAAACAAGGAATGGGGAAAGGACTCCCTATTCAATAAATAGTGCTGGGACAGCTGACTAGTCATATGGAGAAAAATGAAACTGGACCCCTATCTTTAATCATATATAAAAATTAACTCAAAATGGATGAAATACTTAAATGTAAGACCTCAAACTATAGGAATCCCAAGGAAACACCATATGGACATTGGTCTTATAATTTATGACTAAGAAATAATTTATGACTAAGTCCTCAAAACCAATTACCTAAAAAAAAAGACCAGAAGTGGGACCTAATTAAACTGAAGAGCTTCTGCAAAGGAAACTATCAATAGAGCAGACAGACAATCTACAGAATGGGAAAAAATATTCACAATCTAGCCATCTGACAAAGGTCTAATATCTAGAATTTATAAGAAACTTAAACAATTAGATAAGCAAAAAACAACCCCATTAAAAGTGAGCAAAGGACATGAACAGACACTTCTTAAAAGAAGACACATAGGCAGCCAACAAACATATGAAACAATGATCCACATCACTATTCATCAAATAATGCAAATTAAAACCACAATGGGACACAACCTCACACCAGTCAGAATGGCTATTATTAAAAAGTCAAAAAAGCAACAGATGCTGGCAAGGCCATGGCGAAAAGGGAATGCTTATATATTGTTGATGGGAAGTAAGTTAGTTCAGCTACTATGAAAAGGAGTTTGGAGAGTTCTCAAAGAACTTGAAACAGGACCACCATTTGGCACAGCAATTCTATTATTCAGTATATATCCAAAAGAAAATAAATCATTCTACCAAAAAGACATATACACATACACTCATATGTTCATCACAGCACCATTCACGATAGCGAAGACATGGAATCAATGTAGGTACCCATCAATGGTGGACTGGATAAAGAAGTGGTACATATAGACCATGGAATACTATGCAGCCATAAAAAAGATCAAAGCTGTGTCCTCTGCAGCAACATGGATGCAGTGGGAGGCCATTATCTTCTGCAAATAAACACAGAAACAGAAAACCAAATACCACACATTCTCACTTATAAGTGGAAGCTAAACATTGAACACTCACAGGCATAAGAATAGCAATAAGTTTTCTTGGGGACTAGTAGAGGAGGGGACATTGGGAACTACTAGAGGTTGGAGAAAGAGGAGAAGTAAGGGTCTGAAAACTACCTATTGTGTACTATGCCCACTACCTGGGTCACAGGATGAATCTTAGCCCAAACTTCAGCAGCGTCCAATATAACCATGTAACAAACCAACATATGTACCCCTTGAATCTAAAATTAAAGCAGAAAGAAAGCCTAAAAACTCCCTAATGACTATGTTGACCCATTTAAGGTCACAGCAAGAGCAGCAGTGCCCAAATCAGGTAGTGATCACACAGTGGAAGTTTGGATCCAGCTATGATAGAACTTAATCCCAATTTTATTTTCTCATCCTTGGCTTTTTGTTTTCTACTAGTTAGTGACAAGTGCTAATCTCCCCTTTGAACAGGAGTATGTGGCTTCACTGCAGCACTTCCAGACAGAGACAGAAGCTAATGGCATACCTAGTCAAAGCGCAAGAAACATCAAAGGCCTCGGCGTTGGTCTGATTCCACTCAGAAAAGCTTTCTTTCAAATAAATCAACTAGCAGTCTCTTCCTTTTAAAGCCAACTGTGATCATTTGATAGGAAACACTTCTTTTTTTGATTTTCTTTTGTTTCAGTGAAATTCGTATTTTCCCTACAGGGATATGAATACTGCCATAACTTCTGCTATATAAAAATTCCTAATTAGAAGCCTTTGATGTTATAAAGCTGCTAAAAAGCAACCCCAACCTAAGGGAATTTTAAAAGGTAAGTTTATTTGTGACACAGATGTTACAACTTAAGCTATGAAGTCAAAAGTGTTGATTGATGTGGCACAGAAGCAGTCTTCTTCATGCTCACTGGATGAAGCTGAAGTTTGCCTCCAGAATTAAGGTCTTCTTGTATATGTCACCCCATGTCTGACAAACAGACCACTTATCTGGATTCCAATCTTCACAATCTCCCTTTACTATATGGGTTAATGACCCTCCACCCTTCGCCCAGTACTCAATTCCAACAAATCTTCTAGTTCTTGATAGTCTAGATATTTTAACCACTATTTGGCTTGAATGTATATTGCTAATTCCTATATTTTTCCTTGACTTCTTACCTGGGACTTTCACATCTAGTATTTGTGTATACATTCAATTTCTGCTTCCCTACCATACTTTGATAGGTCCCCAAGTTTAACCTCTGAGCACCTCAGTTTTCTCATTCATGCAATGGCAAAAACAATAATATTATTGTAAAGGTAGTTCAAGGATTACACGAAGTAATAAGTTAAGTGATTAGCATAACCTGAGATAAAGGGCCAAATAATTGCTAGCTGCACTCAAGCATATTTATACCTGAATAACAGCTTCGTCTTCTGATTACTTTCTACATTCATAGAAATAGATAATAGCCATTTCATAACATAAGATAAATTCCTTTTTTTCTTTTATGCATGAAGAATTATTGAATCTCTTCTTACCTTTCCCTTCTGAGAGTTAAATAATTCATTTTCTTTCTAATGAATCGTTTTCTCATCCTTTAGTCATTTTACTACTTTCTTCCACATTCTCCTCTTATTTTAGGTGTAGAAAAAAAATACAAATTTCCAGTAATATTGATACTATATCCAAAAAATATGTAAACCTATCATCTCAAATGAGTACCTGGCACCACCAGCTATGATGTAGCACCACCAATGTCCCAGGCAATGTTCCCCACTCCAGTCAACGCTTCAGAGTAACCAAGATGCTACTGACTGCACTAAGCACCAAACAGCTGTTCCAGCACCTGGATCGATGAGGAAATTGTAACACCAAAAAAGCCTGCAGAAGTGTCAGTTTTCTGTGCATAGTTAACAGCTAGATAACACCAACCATCCGAGGCATAACTGTTATATGTTTTGACAGTAAGACATCCTCCTTGGCAAAAAATGTCTCCTCCACTGGCTGCCAAGGCTCCTGATCATCCTAGGATCACCTCCTGTGCACTTATCAAGCTTTCGCAGGCTGAGAGGCAGCTGGCCTTCACAGTTGGAAACCCGTGGAAGAACGTGTATGTGTGTGTCCTCTCTCCATTTCTGGCTGAGTCACTCAAATCAAATAGTCACTGGAACATAAATGGGGCTCCCTACACCTAAGTTCGGTGGGCGGGGGGGAAGAATGTAAAATAATTTGGGGCAATCAAGGGCTATTTTCAGGAACAGTCGGCCATTTGCTTTTAAAATCCGAAATTAAGCCACTTCACAACCTAAGTGGTTCCCCGTGGAGGAAAAGAGGGTGAGCTCTGAAAAGCTGGAGCTGTAACCTGGATCCTTGCTAACACAGCTACAGGCGGTGTGAAGAGCTATACATATAACTGATAAACAGTCCAGCAGGTGGTCCCATTCCTGCAGGAGGAGCAGAGTCCCAAGCCCCATTTCAACCTGCTGCTAGCACTCTCACACACCTCCCCAAGACAATGGTGACCGCCAGCTTCTCTCTTGACCATCCTCACCCCTAGGTACCACAGGATGTCTAATGGAAAGGCACAGGAGCATTAAAACTTGTTGCTATCGGAGTTCTATAGACAAGGAAACTCTGAAACAGGAGGACAGATGTGAAAGAATTTCTAGAAACCTTAAGCTTAGGACAGAAGGAGGAGAGCATCCTACTCACACGAACAAATTAATAGGGATTTGTCATGCATCTGAGTCTGTTGGCGAGGGAGGTAAATGTTAAGAAATCAGACATACAGACCTTCGTTGAGTTTCTAAATTGGAGGTTCTTGGGCAACAAGGGACAGCATGGGGTTACAGTTTGGGGAGGAGAGGAAGAGAAAGACAGGAAATAAACAAGTAAGCACCTGGCTAAAGCAGTACAGGAATACAAGGATGGTATTCAGAAAATATACCAAGGTATTAACTTTGAAAGCAAGAAATAAAGACATGGAAAGGAAATAAATGCCTCTCTACGAACTAGAAAGACAAGTATGAAATGGGTAAGGCTCTTTAGGTCAGAGATCCTTTGCATCAGCTGATTTATTTTCTTTTTTTTCTTTTCTTTTTTTTTTTTTTTTTTTGAGACAAAGGTTTGCTCTTGTTGCCCAGGCAGGAGTGCAGGGTCACGATCTCAGCTCACTGCAGTCTCTGCTTCCAGGTTCAAGTGATTCTCCTGCCTAAGCCTCCTGAGTAGCTGGGACTACAGGAACGTACCACAATGCCCAGCTAATTTTTTGTATTTTTAGTAGAGATGGGGTTTGATCATATTAGCCAGGCTGGTCTTGGACTCCTGACTTCAGATGATCTGCCCACCTTAGCCTCCCAAAGCGCAGGAATGTAAGCCACTGTCACCCAGGCTGGAGTACAATGGCACAATCTCAGCTCACTGCAACCTCCAGCTCCCAGGCTCAAGCAATTCTCCTGTCTCAGCCTCCCAGGTAGCTGAGACTACAGGCACACGTCACCATGTTCAGTTAATTTTTGTATTTTTAGTAAAGACGTGGTTTCACCATGTTGCCCAGGCTGGTCTCGAACTCCTAAGCTCAGATGATCTGCCAGCCTCAGTCTCCCAAAGTGTTGGGATTACAGGCGTGAGCCACCATGCCCAGCTGGATCAGCCAATTTTTTGAAGTACTTGATTCCTTTTCCCTAACATGTATCAGTACAGCAAGTAACACATAGGTTAAAAAAAAAACTAAATTCCTTTTTATAAAACAAGTATTTCTATATCCCTGTTAATGTATCTTTTACAGATTTCCCCAGGAGTCTTTTCTTTATATACCTAAGATTTAAATTTCACTTTCAGTAGTAAATTATTCAAACTCAATTCAAAGTGAAGTGTATTTTCATTTAATTACTGGAAATGCATTTTATAATGCCAAGTACTGATTAAAAGTAAAATAATTTCCCCTATTCCTCACCCAAGCCACCTCTGCACCAGCACCCACATAAACAAATCAGTCTTTTTGGTTGAGAAAAAAATGAACCATTACTTCTCAACCTAAGTTGCCACTTGTCATATTTTATTTGAGCATGTTTTCACTAGAAGCAGGTGCTCTTTGCTCTTTTGACAGTAACCAAACATTTAAGCATGGAAAGAGGCCAAGAACAGCACCTTGGCCCACCTTCTCAGGGGCTTAGATAAGTATCTGGAAAAAAATCAGTATCATGGAAAGGAAGTGCCAAATTGTTTTAAACTGCTAGGCTCTTACTATTGCATCTAGGACTGAATGCAAGAAACTCAATTAACAGGCATTCACTAAGCCAGGAAATACCATGGAAAGAAAGTGTGGACATGGAGAAAATGCGGAAATAAAAATATATTAAATTTATATATATCTAAGTATATTTATAATATATAATTTTACATATATATACATTATGTGTGTGTACATTTATTTATTTATTTAAATTTTGGACATGTTGAGCTTGAAAAGTCCATTAAATAACTAGATAAAGTTGCTTTGGGTTCCACATTTAAGTGAGATCATGTAATATTTGTATTATTATATGAGAATAATTTTATTCTCATGTATTTTCCCATTGGTCATAAGTTGTGAAGGCCCTAATTTGCTTTCCATTGCCCATGTTCTAATCTGAATTCATCCAAGAATGAAACTGATGCTAAATCTCATCTTCTATTTCTCTCAATGTTAAGTACTTTGTTTCTTAAATTGATGCTGTTAGACAATTTATATAGCCAAACAGAAATGTCAAAACAATTACTGGGAAACATCTCAAATTATTTGTTTCAAAGAAAGAAAATAAACTATTTAACCAAGAGATAAATGAGAACATTGTTTTTTAATCCCTTTAAACATTTATGAGCGAATTCTGGACAGCCAAGGTGATAGCAGCTGCTTAAGTCTGAATCTCCCAGCACATACTCTAAAAATAAAAATAAAAAACAAATAAAAGTACAGAAAACCTATGCTCTCAACATAGCTAGAAAAGAGAGAACAGCCTAGATTTCAAACTACATGTGAATAAACAATTAACACCAACTCTTAGCATGTAATTTCTCACACTCCTGGTGCAAGCCTACCAGGGGAACAAGGGCAGAATGGAGCCAGGGCAGAGGGGCTGGGGGAGGTGGAGGAGAACTGCACTGAAAATAGAAAAGAGAACCTATCAGTGAAATTTAAAATTAATCTAGAATCACAGCAATAAAGAGAAATTCCACTCTCATTGTAAAAATAATGCAAAAGGAGTCCTGTGAGATCAGAGCCTGCTAGAAGGAGGAATGAGTATGTGGGACCCTAAGCGGTTATCTTAGAAAGGCCTTGGGAGATAGAAGGGTAACAAAACAATGGAGAAGCACTCTGGAACTACACAGTGAACATAAGAAGAAGTAAGAAAGGGAAAATCAGAATCCAGTAAGACAAAAGAATTTTTTTTTATTGAAGAAACCTACCCCGGAAATAAACCATCTTTTACCTTAACAGAAGAGTTCTAACCAGGGATCTTGTAAACCATCCCAAACCACCACAGAATTGCTGAGGCTTAAGCAACCTATAAGTATTAAAAAAATAATAATAAAAAAACTAATATGACAAGAAAACCGAAATAAAAATTACAAAAATTCAGTTGAAAATATCCCCTCAAAAAAAATTTAAGACAAATAAAATAGTAGCATAATATTCCAAAGTGAATAAAACAGTCTCAAAAGATTATGAAGACTTTCACCAAAATTGCAGATAGTTATAGATAGAAATAAGAATATAGATATACACAAAACTGTGCAACCAAAGTTCATTTGACAACCATTCATTAAAACATTAAAAGTTAACTTTGTCCTTCATACTGTTCTAGTTGTTGGGGAACAGAGAGAAAACATTCTCTATGACTTCAAAGAGCTTACAACAGTAGAAGGAGAAAGACAAAGTACAGTATGACAAGTGATGAGATAAAGGTATACATGAAATACTTTTGAAACACCATAAAGTAGTATCTACCCCCAAATTAGGGGCCATCACATATGCAAATGAAGTACAAGTAAGAACCAGATCAGAAAATTCCAGGAGGAAAATAATCATGCAGAGCTAATAGTATATGTAAATGCATGAAGCCATAAGAAATGTGATGTATTCAAAGAATTGAAAATATTCTGCTATGGCTGAAAACAAAACTCTGGGAAAATAAAGAGCCACAGCTGCCTTATAAAATTTGGATTTCAGTCTAAAGACAACAGAGAACCAGAATCATTGGAGGATTTTTACTTGAGGATATGCTCAGATTTTCATTTTAAAATAATCCTTCCAGTAATAATATATAGGCTGAATTAGAAAGGGGTGAATTTGAATGCAAGATAACCAGTTAGCAGGCATTCACCAACAGCGAATATAAGTGGAAAAAAGTATAGGAATGGAGGAAAGAAAAGATAATTTAGTAAATGTGTATATACTTAAACATCTTTACAATGTATGATATATAATATAATATGTATGGGCCGGGCGCGGTGGCTCACGCCTGTAATCCCAGCACTTTGGGAGGCCGAGGCAGGTGGATCACGAGGTCAAGAGATCGAGACCATCCTGGTCAACATGGTGAAACCCTGTCTCTACTAAAAATACAAAAAAATTAGCTGGGCATGGTGGCGCGTGCCTGTAATCCCAGCTACTCAGGAGGCTGAGGCAGGAGAATTGCCTGAACCCAGGAGGAGGAGGTTGCGGTAAGCCGAGATCGCAGCATGGTACCCCAGCCTGGGTAACAAGAGCGAAACTCCCTCTCAAAAAATATATATATGTATATATAATATATTTAAATTTGGGACATCTTGAGCTTGAACAGCTCATTAAGTAACTGGATAAAATCTTGAATTGAAGATAAATATATGGAGTAGAAATAAAGGTATGGGAATTATCCAATTATCATATTAAAGGCAGTTATTGAGTCCATGGGTGTATATGATTTCATTCTATTGACTATACAGAGGGTGTTGGGGAAAAAAAGAAAAATGAGAAGGAGGGAAAAGAAAGAGCAAGTTATGCTCTGGGCAATATCAGTATTTACTCTGAGAGAAACTGGGAAGTATCCAGACATACAGGAGAAAAAAAAGAAAATTAAGATTTATAAGAAAAAAGAACAGTTGAAGTTAAAAGGTCTGAAAAATGTCAATTGGGTAAGTGAACATAATAACAGTGTGTGCAGTTGAAAAGCAGAAACAAGATTACTGAGAAGTGAAAAGTCAAGTTAATAAAAAATAGTATATACAGACCTCTCCTTAGAAATGTTTGACTTCTGACTCACTTACATAGTTAACCTTTCATATCATTCATTTCTTCAACAAGGATTTATTCAGTGCCACTCAATATCAAGAGAGACAGTGTGCTTATATCCTAATGGGGAAGTCAGGCAATAAGCAACTTAAAGATCAAATGTGCAAGATAATTTCCTACAGTGATAACTGCTATGAAGAGGTGAAAGTCTACATTAGATTAATCAGAGAAGTCCACTGTAAGAAAGTGATATTTAAGCTGAAACCTGAATGATAAGAAGGAATTATCCTGTGAGCTCTGGGGGAAAAGCATTCCAAGAAGAGAAAACAGCAAGTGCTAAGGTGAAATTAGCAAGCACATAATTAACACATCCACAGCAATAACTAATACTGATATTTACATCCACCTAACAACTACTAATAAAACCATGCCTTCACTGAGTCAGCTGGCAATGCTGTTGAGCTGGTCACAATGAGGCAACTAAGCTGGCTCATATTGAAACAAAAGAGGAAGGAATCACAGAAAAAAAAAGATTATGGAAACCTTCCGTCATCTACAATTAACAATTTAAAAATTGTATTTCATGTTCACTGAATGAACAAAAATGTTAATAAAAGATTGCTATAATCTTGAATTTGGGCTGCATTTTGATGACTATTAAAGCAATAAAAATGCCTGTGCTTTCTAAAGGCAGTTTTGTTTTGATATTTTTTAAGGTGGGGGAGAGGGGCTTTCAGGCCAGATTTTTTTGATTTCCTGTTTTTAGAAGCTTCACCTAGCCCAACTTGCAAAGAAAAAAAAAAAGCTGGAAAAAGGAATATTTGTGCAGCATAGCTTTTATATTAAGAGTTTGATTTTATACGCTTGACGTGTATTTTTTAAAGTATACATTAACGTGTTTTCATTTTCATGGTTAACTTTGGAATGTTTGTGGCATCTGATACTTAATGGAAACAGAACACCAGTTAACCGTAACTAGCTCCAGGAAACATTAGACTTCCTGACTTCTGACCAAAAATGGATGTAGTTAGTAAGCAGATTAGTGCACCTAAAATCTTTCAGAAACTTAGCATGAGGAAGAGAAGACAGACAGGACTGTCACTGGACGGCATATTGCTTTGAATGAAAGTTACCGTTGCTGCTGCTGCTGTTGTTGCCAGCATCATCATGTTGTTTGGATCAAACTTTAACAGGTTAATATGCTAAAAAGGAAAAATGAGTAGAAAAAAATGAAAAGTTGACAGTAAAGACAAAATACAACTTCTTGATAGAGGAAAGTCCTCAGGGGACAGAAGGAAATGGGATTCAGAACACAGGATTTTTGTGGACACAAGAGAAAACTAAGTATAAGGATCGGCGACTTTTTGCGACTCTGGGATCTCAAAATAGATGTTGAAACCTAACTACCCAAGCCAGGCGAAACGCTTCATACAATCACTGTGGATTCCGCTGAAGTAGAAAAGTGAGGTTTTGTTTGTTTGTTTTGTTTTTTGAGACGGAGTTTCGCTCTTGTTACCCAGGCTGGAGTGCAATGGCGCGATCTCGGCTCACTGCAACCTCCGCCTCCTGGGTTCAAGCAATTCTCCTGCCTCAGCCTCCTGAGTAGCTGGGATTACAGGCACGTGCCACCATGCCCAGCTAATTTTTTGTATTTTTAGTAGAGACGGGGTTTCACCATGTTGACCAGGATGGTCTCGATCTCTTGACCTCATGATCCACCCGCCTAGGCCTCCCAAAGTGCTGGGATTATAGGCGTGAGCCACCGCGCCCAGCCCAAAAGTGAGAGTTTTTAAAATGGCTTTATGATTTAAAAGTTGTAATAATTAGAGCTATTTAACTCAGCACAACATTCTTCTAAATGACATCATTGTGTCAGTGTACTATATTTTGGTTAAACTCTCACTGGTTTAATTTCAGAAACATCCTTTGAATAAAATGCCAAGTTAAAAAGAAATAATAAGTAATATTTCATGATATCTTTAAAATTATTCAATTAGGCCAGGTGTGGTGGCTCACACCTGTAATCTCAGCACTTTGGGAGGCTGAGGCAGGCAGATCACCTGAGGTCAGGAGTTTGAGACCAGAGTGGCCAATATGGTGAAACCCATCTCTGCTAAAAATAAAAAATTAGCCAGGTGTAGTGGCGTATGCCTATAGTCCCAGCTACTAGGGAGGCTGAGGCAGGAGAATCACTTCAAATTGGAAGGTAGAGGTTGCAGTGAGCCAAGATCATGCCACTGCACTCTATCCTGGGTGACAGAGTGAGACTCTATCTCAAAAAATAATAATAATTCAATTAATTTCAAAAGGATGTTTCCTGGAAAAGACTTGTAAGGTTTCTTTCACAGGCATCACCATAACAACAAGAGTACATTATAGAAAATAGCAGCAGCTACCCAATCACCCAGTTTTTAAGAGCACCTTTCTTTATAAAGAGGTTCCTGAGGAGTTTTTTAAATTTTGAATGTGTATTGTGGAGGCCATTTGGACCTGGAGAAACCTGATTCTGCCACTTACTATTTGTGTGTTCTAGAACAAGTTACTAAATAGGTTACTCTCTCGCAATTTTTAGGGGTTAAATATTTTCCATTCTATTTGGCCTAATCTGGCTCCCTCAGAGAGACAAACTAACCCATCAAGATGAACTGAGAATTGCTTCTTCTATGAAATGTAATATGAACACGTGTTGTGGGGCACCCATGTTGTCAAACTTCACAGATTGATAAACTACAGGACAGCTGTATTCCTTCACTGGCTCAGGGCACCAAAGAATTCTGTTGCCGGATTTAACAAATAAAGATAAAATACTCCCAGTTAAATTTAATTTTCAACAAATAATAAACATTTTTATTAGCATAAGTGTGCCCCATGCAATATTTGAGATGTAATTCTACTAGAAAATTATTCACCATTGATACGAAGTTCAAATTTAACTGAGCATCCTGTATTATTTTATCTGGCAACACTAGCCAAAGCAACAGCTTATCTCCCACCTGGCTATGGTGGAAGTAGAATACAAAAGTCAAAACAGATGATAAAGTGCTGTACCCACACACACTCACCACCATCTAAATCTCTGTATATTTCCTAATATACAGTGTTTTCTGACTCAGGCCTGCTTCCCCCTCTCTCTTCCATGTGATCAAGCTCCCTGACTTCTACACCACACTCCGGACCTAAGACAAAATTTCTGATGCCCTTACACAGTATCCCAGAAGTAAAAAGACTCCAAGCTTACAACATGGCAGAAAACATTCACTCTTTCCCTAAGAGCTCTAGAAGCATTTTTTAGAGTCATAGGTCTATACCGGGCTTGAGATTCACTGGCCATCTCAGATCTCCCAAATGTTATTGCAGTAAGTTGTATCATGTCTCCTACCCTGGGAAAATGGGGGAGTAGTGGCAGACAGTGGTGGCAGACCAGCACAAAAACAAGCCATGTCTAAGTTGACTCTATTCCTATCCAACTCTCCTCTTCTCCCCAGGTTGGAGGGTATTTGCTCAGGAGGCACAGAAGAGGTGGCATAGAAGAGGTAGTATAACAACTTGGTTATGCCTATTGTCTCTCCTTCCAAAATATTAAGAATTTGCCATTTTTTATTACTTAGACCTGATTTGCAACTTACTTCCTGTGTGAGTGGCCCAATAGGGGAGAAAATTGAAAAAAGAATATATGATTAGTGTCTCAAAGTAAAACTCTACCACGGTCTTGCATTTTGACTCTAGGAAAGTCATATGACCTGATTGCATATTACCCTGAAATCTAATTTGACCATAACAATTTCCCTTCTTAATAATCCTTCAGCAGCCACCTTGTGCCCTCTAGACCACTGATTCCCCAACACAGGACTCCCTTCCCCCTTATGATTACAACGTGCTCATCTACCCTCTCATACTTAAACCATCCCAGTGGTGCTCCTACCAGAAAATCCTACTGCCTGCACATTAAGCATTAGGAGTTCTACATTAGTGCCTGTCACAGTAAAGTAGGAAAGAATGGCAGTGGGTAAGGACTAGGACCAACAGGCCTATCAAAATGGGACATTATCAAAATGTAACCTGCTTTCACCTATCAGTACAGGGTTCAGGTCAAAAACTCTACAATGATATTCCCATTATATGATTATTGTAAGAATTAAGTAAACCAAAGACCTAACCTGTACAGTAGGCACTTCCATAGCTTCAGAGATGAAAAATCTGTAATACTAAAGAATGTTCAGTAGATACTCTCTCCTAACATTCTGACCTCTCTGTCAATAATTCATAAATGAATATTCACATGCTCTAGAAGTACCTATTATGTGAATCATCATCACATATTTTCTGTTAAAGTGAAATGCTGCATAGTATATTTCTTATATTGAGCACTCTAGTAGAAAGTATTTACATTACACGAGAAGAGTCTATCTTCCTTCCATAAACCGACTTTCTTTATAATTCTATTATTTTTTATAACCCCTTCTAAAAGAAAATGGTATCCATGCATAAAGAACACAGCTTTCATCTTGCTGTGTGACAGACTCCTATGTGCCTTTTTATTTTCAATGGACTGGCCTCACACACTGGTGAGGGTTGTATTCATGAATATATGGCATACATTTATGGTTAAAAGGAAGATAGGTTTAAAAATCATAATAAATACTTCCTGCCTTTACTGAAGCCATGTTCCAAGCCTTTCAAGATTTAATACACTATCTCATTATTTTTAATGCATTTGCCTTTTTGAAAAAATCCAAACCTCCCAAATTCTTGCATAATATTTTGTTTCCTTTTAAACAGGAGGTTCTCACCACTCTGAGGTTTACTTTACCAGTGGCCCAAGAGAACCTTTTGTAGAGCCCATTTCTAGAGAATGATTAAGAAGTATGTTCATATAGGTGATGGGATATGAAATGAGTTACGGTTTTGAGAGCGTGGTTATCTCATACGAATAAAATTTTAACTGCTTATAACATATAATGAATTTGTAGCACTGTCCTAATTCCATCAATTTTTGAATACAGTTCACAATGAGATATAGCAAATAAGAAATGCTAATCGTATTTTTCATTAATAATCACAAGCCATATATAATTTCTATTGTCTATAATTCCAGTGATAAACACTATTTTCACAGAAGTTCTAGGTAATACACACTCAACCTTCTAAAAGCTGTCTTAACATTTTTTATTATTCTGGAATAAACTATATGTCTGTCTTTTTTTTAATTATACTTTAAGTTCTGGGATACATAAGCCGGACATGCAGGTTTGGTACATAGGTACACACGTGCCATGGTAATTTGCTACACCCACTAACCTGTCATCTACATTAGGTATTTCTCCTAATGCTATCCCTTCCCTTGCTCCTCACCCCATGACAGGCCCCAGTGTGTGATATTCCCCTCCCTGTGTCCATGTGTTCTCATTGTTCAATTCCCACTTATGAGTGAGAACATGCAATGCTTGGTTTCTGTTCCTGTGTTAGTTTGCCGAGAATGATGGTTTCCAGTTTCATCTATGTTCCTGTAAAGGACATGAATTCATCTGCAGCCATTGCAAAGGCTGCAGAACAGCAAATATTGCTGCCTGTTTCTTCCTTTGGAAGCTTCATCCCAGAGGGGCACCCGCTCAATGCCAGCCAGGGCTGTCCTCTATGAGGTGTCTGTCGATCCCTGCTGGGCGATGTCTCCCAGTCAGGAGGCACAGGGGTCAGGGACTCACTTGAGGAGGCAGCCTGTCCCTTAGCAGAGCTCAAGCACTGTGCTGGGAGATCTGCTGCTCTCTTCAGAGCTGGCAGGCCGGAACATTTAAGCCTGCTGAAGTTGCTCCCACAGCCACTCCTTCCCCCAGGTGCTCTGTCCAAAGGAGATGGGAGTTTTATCTATAAGCCCCTGACTGGGGCTGCTTGCCTGTCTTTCAGAGATGCCCTGCCCTGAGAGGAGGAATCTAGAGAGGCAGTCTGGTTAAGGCAGTTTTGCCAAGCTGCAGAGGGCTCTGCTCAGTTTGAACTTCCCATAGGCTCTTTTTACACTGTAAGGGGAAAACTGCCTACTCAAGCCTCAGTAATGGCTGATACCCCTCCCCCACCAAGTTTGATTATTCCAGGTCAAATTCAGACTGCTGTACTGGCAGTGAGAATTTAAAGCCAGTGTATTACAGCTTGCTGGGCTCGACCACTGAGCTAGACCACTTGTCTCCCTAGCTTCAGCCCCCTTTCCAGGGGAGTGAATGGTTCTGTCTTGCTGGCATTTCAGGCATCACTGGGGTATAAAAAAAAGCTCCTGCAGCTAGCTCAGTGTCTGTCCAAATGGCTGCTCAGTGTTGTGCTTGAAACCCAGGGCCCTGGTGGTATAGGCACCTGAGGCAATCTCCTGGTCTGTGGGTTGCAAAGACCATGGAACAAGCATAGTATCTGGGCCAGAATCCACTATTCCTCACCACACAGTCCTTCTGGGCTTCCCTTGGCTAGGGGAGGCAGTAACCCAATTCCTTGGACTTCCCAGAAGAGGCAACACCCACCATGCTTTGGTTTGTCCTTCATGGGCTGCACTCACTGTCTAACTACAGCTAGTGTTCAACTTACGACCACGGTCGGGACCGCAGAACGGCCGTAACACGATTTGGTCGTAAGTTGAGTAGGCTATATGTACAGTTGAAATGGTGCACACGGAGATGGTAGTGCTGCCAGAAGCTGGTCCGCACTGTCGTATGCCCAGCTGGGCAATGTTTGCGCTGCCAGATGCGGAGCAGTCATGGCTAGCGATTGTGGTCGTAAAGTCGAATGGTCATAAGTTGCATAGGTGGTAAGTCGATCAATACCTCTAGTCCCAATGAGATTAGCTGGGTACCTCAGCTGAAATGCAGAAATTACTCACCTTCTGCATTGATCTCGCTGAGAGCTGCAGACCAGAGATGTTCCTATTCGGCCATATTGCCCTTGTATGTCTACCTGAACTATTTTTTTATTATTCTAGAATGTGGTTTCTCTCTTCCATTTAATGTTTTTCACAATAAATAAGCCTTAATGCCAAATTTCAAAAAAATAATATTGGTAATGTCATCCACTTAACCTAAAAATACTCACAATTGTTCTTCAGTATTACCAAGGTTTTCAGTCTACTATATGAGCTTGATCTTACAGGGTGTTCACTGACGTCATATTGCATATAGAATATATGCAAAAATACCTTCAATATGTAGGGTGATAACATCTATTCCACATATGTCAACATTCTTGGATATTCTCATCTGTAGTCTTCTCTCAAATTGATCGCCTACTGACATTAAAAACACTTTTTATAGCAGCACTGTGCATAGCTCTTACATCAAGAGCAAGAAATAAACTTTTCCAAAACTGTTTACAGAGTAACATTCATTAGAAAAACATAGAAGAAAGAAAAAACATTTCAGAGTAACAAAGATGCCGAGACATTCTCTTTATCCTCCAGGCCAGGTGTTTTGGAGTAGAAGAAAAAGCACAGTGGCTGATACAAGTTACTCATGAGCACCAACCACATCTTCACAAATGGTACCTTACTTATCATATATTACTTAATATTGAATCTAACTTCCAACTTAAGATTCCTTCCCTGCATAAATATCCCATCTTTTTTTTTAAGGATCCAATTATACCCCATTATTTTAGCATAACAAAGGTCAAACATGTTAAATATTTTAAACCTAGAGTTATTCACTCTCTGTTTTTAAGACAAAAATGTTCCTGATAGATTTCAAAGAGACTCCAAAAAGATAGCTTCCTCTAAGTTCAAAATAAAGTTAGGGCACACAATTTATTTGCTTCCATTTAATCTTTGGATTTAATGTTTTTCAGCCTAGGTAGAATAAATTCCACCAGTTGTTAAATGAATTTTATCTTCACTGTACCCAATCTTAATATATGGTATAGATGTATGTTTATATTAGAGTAGGCAAAAGGCAAACTAAAACTTCCTGTCTGATTTTTTCTTAACAGTGCTACTTACCAAAAGTTCTGTTTATTCACATAATGCTATATCACATTCCCAGGACTTGCTGCTCTGACCCAAGGCAAAAAGCAGTACCTTTGTCCAAAGACAGGGAGCCTTTAGCTTAGGTTCAAACACTGACAAAGAGGCCCCATATTGGATCCTTACCAGAATAATTTCCCATATTTAGTTTCTCTAAATTCACAGGTGATCATTAACAGACTTTCAAAAATATCATAACTATTCTCAATGACTTTAACATTAAAGTTGGGAAAATGACCAAAATTCAATTACCTTTAATTTTACAAATGCAAATTTAAGATGAAGACATAAATGTATAGCGATCAGTAATGAACATGTGGTGGACCATTTCATTCTGCACCAAAAGAACCAAGAAGGGCTTCAGTAATTCCCAATGTTTGAATGGGGAGCTTAGAATAATAGAGATAAATATCAATATCAAAATAAGAGGGAGGAAATATTATAATTTCTTCATTAAGCAAACAGTAAGTTTAAAACAAAATATGTAACTTAAACTTCAAAGTACAAAAATACTTCTTCAAAATATTCTAAACATTTTCATCCCATAAGTACTCCCTATCAACAATCAGCACCACACTTGGAAAATCAGCCACAGGTCAGTGGTTAATGCTGTGTGAATGCAACCACAGATCATTACCTACTTAATTGTGTATATATCTAATAGGCTCATACAGCTCTTTCGGAACAAAGATTTTATAATGGAGTACATGATAAATACTGAACTATAGTGCTACCAGGTGCTATAATAATATGAGCAGAATTTATATAGAGAATATTAGCCTGTATTCCATAAGTGATATTAAAAATGCTAAGCAAATGTAGTTCATTTAGTCAATAAATGCAAGTGTCAGTTGACCACAGAAGAAAGAAAAGCTATTTACACTGTAAAAATTTAAAGACATCTAATCTAAAATTTAATGTTGACTCTGAAGAATATCAATTAGATTGATTTATATTTTTTGTCATTTGAAACTAGAGTATAAACCTGTACATACACATACTCATCTAAATCACTGGACAAAATATGGAGCAAACCAGCAACACTACTCTATCTTCTGGTGATATTTCTCCTCACCTAGATTTATTTCAGCCTAAGTGTTTCTACTGCTGTCACATTTGGCGCATGAGATAGGGTATAAAAGTTGATTAGCTTCTTCCTAAATAACAACCATCAAATTGTCCAAACATGATAGCTTAGAGAACAAAAATAAGTATGCCTTAAAAAAATAACAAACTGAACTTCTCATTACATATTAAATCAGCCCCTAACAAACAGCTTAACATCTACAAAAGGGTGCATGACTGCTGTGTACCTGTTTAAAGTTCTGCTGTAAGCTGAACTGTTGGTCTCATCTAAGCATCCTCAATATTTCCTTTGAATTTTAGCCAATAGTGCCCTAGGCAGGCTCCCAGCACTACTATTAACATAGAAAGCTGTAGCTGAAGCAGTAGTCTTCTTGCCAGACAAAGACACTGTAACAGTCATTGTGATGTTTTCCGACTGTGTACACAGGTAGAGATGTACAGCTTGGGTATGAAAATTTAATATAAATATATTTGAGATTATAATTTTTACTAGTTTTATAGTAAATACATGACGAAGTTTGCTTTTCTGGAACAAATGCTGCTGAGTCAATACCAGACAGTCCCATGATCAGCATGGCCAAATCACAATGGACACTCCAGGGCTAAAGTATCACATTTTTACTCTTCTTCAGCTCCCTGTACCTTAGTCTCAGCTGTTCCCATGTTCAGTCTTTTTAGCTAAACTGAAAAAAAAAAAAGGAGGACTTAAATAAATAAAACCAGAAATAAAAAGGAAAACACTAGACTGATACCACAGAAATGCAGAGAATCATAAAAGACTACTTTGAACAATTATATGGCAACAAATTGGACAACACAGAAGAAAGGATAAATTCCTAGATACAGAAAAACTACCAAGATGAAATTATGAAGAAATGAAAAATCTGAACAGACCAATAATGAGTACAAAAATTAAATCAATAATAAAAAAGTCTCTCACCAAAGGAAAGCCCAGTACCTGATGACTTCACTGACCAACTAAAATTTAAAGAACTAATACCAACTCTCAAACTCTTCCAAAAAACTGAAGAGGAGGGAATACTACTAAACTCAATTTATGAGGCCAACATTACCTTGACACCAAAGCCAGACATGGACACTACAAGAAAAGAACATTACAGGCCAATATTCCCAATGCACAAACATGCAAATATCCTCAACAAAATACTAACAAATTTTAAAAGACCATACACCATGATCGAGTGGTATACCACATTAACAGAATGGAGAGCAAAAATCATATAAACAACTCAACACATGCAGAGAAAGCAATAAAATTCAACATATTTTCATGATAAAAACCTCTCAACAAAATTGGATATAGAAGGAATGTATTTCCATTTTTTTTTTTTTTTTTTTTAGATGGAGTCTATCACCCAGGCTGGAGTACAGTGGCAGGATCTTGGCCCACTACAACCTTCACCTCCCAGGTTGAAGCAATTCTCCTGCCTCAGCCTCCTGAGCAGTTGAGATTACAGGCCCACACCACCATGCCCACTAATTTTTGTATTTTTAGTAGACAGGGTTTTACCATGTTGGCCAGGGTGGTGTTAAAACTCCTGACCTCAAGCCATCCACCCACCTCAGCCTTCCAAAGTGCTGGGATTACAGGTGTGAGCCACCGTGCCCAGCCAAAGGAATATATTTCAACACAATAAAGGCCATATTTCACAAGCTCACAGTTAAGATTATACTCAAGAGTGAAAATTTGAAAGATTTTCTGCTAAGAACAGAAACAAAACAAGCATGCCCACTCTTGCCACTTGTATTCAACATATTACTGGAAGTTCTAGCCAGAGCAATTAGACAAGAAAAAGAAAGAAAAGGCAGAAAAGAAAGGAAGAAGTTGAATTGTCCCTGTTTGGAAATGACATGCTCTTATATGTGGAAAACCCTAAAGACTCCACACAAAAAAAAAACTTTTAGAACCAATAAATGAATTCAATAAAGTTGCAGCATGCAAATCAACATGCAAAAATCAGTAGCATTTCTATAAACTAACAACAAACTATCTTAAAAAGAAAACAATTCCATTTACAATAGTTACAAATAATAAAATAAAATAAAATGTTTAGGAATAAAATTAACCAAGGAAGTGAGAGTTATATACACTGAAAACTATATATCACTGATGATATAAATTGAAGAAGACAAAAATAAATGGAAAGATGTCCCATGGTCATAAGTCAGAAGAATTAATACTGTTAAAACTGACATACCACCTAAAATGATCTACAGATTCAATAAACCCCTCTCAAAATACCAACACCATTTTTCACAAAAATAGAAAAACAATCCCAAATTTATATGAAACCATTAAAAAAGTATATATAGCTAAAGTAATCTTAAGCAAGAAGAACAAAGCAGGAAACATCACGCTTCTTAATTTTAAATTATATTACAAAGCAATAGTAATCAACACAGTATTGTACTAGCAGAAAAATAGATAGATAGACCAGTAGAATGCAAGAGAAAACCCAAAAATAGACCCACAAATACAGAGTCAACTAATTTTTGACAAAGATGCCAAGAATATAAAATATGGAAAAGATAGTCTCTTCAATAAGTGGGGCTGAGAAAACTGAATATCTACATGCCAAAAAATAAATGTTATTCTTATCCTACTTTATAAACAAAAATTAACTCAAAATGGATTGCAGCTGTAAACATAAGACCTGAAACCATAAAACTACTATAAGAAAACATACGGGAAATGTTCTATGACATTGGTTTTGACAATATTTTTTAATATGACACCACAAGTATAAGCAACAAAAGCAAAAATAAATAAATGAAATTACATCAAACTAAAAAGTTTCTGCACAGAAATGGAAACAATCAAAAAAGGAAACAGTAACCTATGGAATTAAATAAAATGTTTGGAGACCATCCAATAAGAGGTTGGTATTGAAAATCTATAAGGAATTCATTTAATGCAAAAGCAAAAAAGAAAAGAAAAGAGAGAGAGAGAGAGAGGAAGAGAGAAAGAGAAAAAGAAAGAAAGAAAGAAAGAAAGAAAGAAAGAAAGAAAGAAAGAAAGAAAGAAAGAAAGAAAGAAAGAAAAAGAAAGAAAGAAAGGTAACTCACAAATAACCTAAGTAAAAATGGGCAAAGGACATAAATAGACATTTTTCTAAGAAAGACATAGAAATGACCAATAGATACATGAAAAGGTGCTCAACACCACTAATCATCAGAGTAATGCAAATCAAAACAAAATAAGGTATCACCTCATACCTGTTAAGATGTTATTTCCAAAAATCAAAAGATAACAAGTCTTGGTGAGTGTGAACAGAAATGGGAATGCTTGTGCAGAAATGGGAACCTTGGTGGGAATGTAAATTGGTGCAGCCACTGTGAACAGTAGTATGAAGTTTCCTAAAATACATGAAAAATAGAACTACTATATGATCCAGCAATCCCACTTCTGAGTATACATTCAACAGAAATGAAATCAGTATCTTGACAGCATTATTCATGATAGTCAAGATATGGAAACAATCTAAGTATTTAGGATACATTTTAAAGTTTTAGAGGGCACCGAATTCTAGAAATTGTCAATAAATCAAAATTCCATTGCAGTAGAAAAATACAAAATTACGTACTTTAGGTATTATTTGTGTATCCGTGATAAAGTGGTTGAACCAGATGATGTTTATAGGACCTTCTTTTGTCTGCAGTATTGTAATATTATTGCATTTTCTTCTTTTTTTAAAAAAAAATGACAGTACTGAATTATTTTCATTTACTGTCACCTCAATGCCTAATACAGTATATTCACATGTATAGATAAATGTTAAAAGCATCTTTGTTGTTCCTGCAGTTTAATGTAAAACCCAGTTTCCTGTATTATTCCATAGTCGCAATACAACAAGCTTCCTACAGACTCAAGAAAGTTCATACCGTTTCTGGTCCCCTTTCATCATGGTAGAAAATTCTATTCTGCTTCAGATTCCTAGGGCTCAATCTGAAAGAGCAGAACTCCCACCTGGAGGCCAAGCATAATCAGAAAGAAGTGGACTTCACTGAAAAGTCAATTGTGCTGCATCCCCATTTCATTCCTTTGTTGTACATTTCTGTGAACACTCAAAGAAGTTCACTCCTTTCTTCTAGAGTAGGAAAGTGGAGATGGAGAGTGGCTGGTGGCTTGCATTTTAGAGAAGACTCCACCTACATCTTTTATTAAGGGGACTATGAGGCATTCCTCTATTCCATATGTCCCTGGATAGAGGAGAGAGTGTCGCTACTCGACCACCTGACAAGGATCCAGCAAAGGAAATGCTCTTGAAGACACAGGAGGTAGCAGAAGTATGTTTTTCTCCTGGAGAGAATGGGGCTCACTTCCACAAAGGCCTCTCACGCTAGTCACATAAAAGCCTCTCAGGGCCACATCAGAGCCTCTCAGGCTAGCCATGTATAAGCAAGGCCTCCCAGTCCGTGAACCCCAGTAAAATAAACTGAATGCCCTGGCTTTGTTTTAACATTAGAAGAGATTTCTGTATAGTGCAGCTTTTCAAACAGGAAAAGAATGGTTTTTATACTATAGGTCCTCTCTTGGTTTCAGGATACAAACCAGAGATACCAAGGATCACAGGTTGTGAGAATATATCACTTCCTGTTATTGTCCCAACTCTGTCATTAGCAAAGTATGTGGTCTTATACAAGATATTTAATCTCCTTGCATCTCGTTTTTCTCATCTTTAAAATAAAACAGTTGGGGCCAGGCATGGTAGCTCACACCTGTAATCCTAGCACTTTCGGAGGCCAAAACAGGTGAATCAAGTTCGAGACCAGCCTGGACAACTTGATGAAACCCCGTCTCTACTAAAACTACAAAAAATTAGCCAGGCATGGTGGTGAATGCCTGTAATTCCAGCTATTTGGGAGGCTGAGGCAAGAGAATCACTTGACCTAGGCGGCAGAGGTTGCAGTGAGCTGAGATTATGCCACTGAACTCCAGCCTGGGTGACAGAGCAAGACTCTGTCTCAAAAATAAAAAATAAAATAAAATAAAATAAAACAAGTTAGATGAATTCTAAAGATTCTTTTCTTGGTTTAAGGTTCTGTAGGATAGCATACCCTCTGTAGTTTGCACCTTAAACCACCAAACGTCATAATCTTAGCACTGAAAAAATACCTTCTTTTCATGCACAGATCACTTTCAAAGTGCAAAACAGATTACAGAAGACATTTTCAGAGTTAACTTGTCTGTTATTTCTCCTCAATCTCAAATTTTATTGACAACCTTATGGACTTAGGTATGTCAATATAAGACATGCCCAAATAAGCATCATACTGATGCAAACACTGGAGGTTTTTTCTTTTTTTGCCATCTCTGAAATTCCTATCAGCATTGTAAATTTTGTAACAACCCATAACAAAGAATTAACTATTTCAATAAACATTCCCCACTATAAAGTAGCTATAAGCTGCCCACAAGGCAAACTATTGTATAGCAAACAACCTTGTAAAAATTAACAAATCTTCTCTGCTGCATGAAAATCAGCTAACGCTTGATTCAACCGCTTTCTACCTAAGTGCCACCAATAAACTGAGCCCCAGAGACAACAGATGGAAACAGAAGCAAACCTTAGGAATTAAAAGATGTCTCTGTAATGTTTTTGCTTTGCTAAGTTAATAGAACACACTTAGTTGTCATGACCATTAACTATCCAATGTGGAAATCAAATTTCAGAGAGAGAACAAATAATATGCATCATTTTAATCATTCATTTTAAAATAAAGGCAAGTTTCTAACATTAAAAAATCCATACGATTTTTTAATTCAGAAGGTAACTATGGAAAAAGATTACATCCTATAAAAATCCGTAGTTTATTACATCGTGAAAATGGTCAAATGGCTATTGCAATAAGCTAGAAATTAGAAAATGTTAATATTAATTCTGAATTTGTTACTGACTCAGGATGACCTTGCATGATGCATCCAACCTTCTTTTCTCTCTTTATAACAGAAAACTAAAGAATAACAGTATCATCACATTTTTTCCCTTGGGACAAACAAATGTATACAATCAAATAAAAATAAAATTGCCTAGGTAGTGGATAGAATAAAATATGTTTGGATCGGTTTGAACTTAGCACACTGTTTAATAATTCAACATTTTTTATACCTGTGCAATAAATTTTTAAATGTCTGAAATCTTCAGAAATAGGTTTATAAATTGCATAAATAATCATTTTACTTGATTTGGCAAATAAGAAACAGAATACCACCTAAGACAGACATGAATATTTTAATATAGCAGTCCTTGGTTCACTTACTCTTAAAAGGAATAATTCAATCAGAATTCTTTCAAGACAGTTAGATTAATTACAAAAGAGGGAAAAAAAACAATCTTCTCCCAATTGAGCAACTAAAATACTTCATCTTGCAAAGGCCACTGAAGTTAATCAATTACTATAGAACTATTGCTCTAGAAGCTTAGCACCTCCCCTTAGTGCTCATTCAGTCCAGCTCCCACTTATAACCCTTCCTTAGACTGCATCTAAACAATTTCAGTTACACATGTTCTTTATATTTTATTTTATTTTATTTTATTTTATTTTATTTTAGAGATGGAGTTTTGCTCTTATCAACCAGGCTGGAGTGCAATGGTTCAATCTAAGCTCACTACAACCTCCACCTCCTGAGTTCAAGTGGTTCTCCTGCCTCAGCCTCCCAAGTAGCAGGGATTATAGCACCACATCATGCTAATTTTTTTGTATTTTTAGTAGAGAGGGGGTTTCACCATGTTGGTCAGGCTGGTCTTTATTTTTAACAGTCTTAAAGAAAATATATATACAACTCCATTTTAATGTTAACCTCAATGGAAAGTTAGTCCCTACTTTATACGGTCCTTGGTTCACCTACTCGGTTCACTTGCAATTCCCAGTGCAATATTATTCTAGCTGATTCTTTCCTTGATCTTACATTGTTGAAGATTTTGTTGGAATTCATCAATTTTTTCTTCTCTATATGGTATAGTACAACCACAGCCTGGCACTATTTAGTTTCATTTTCTAAGCATTTCTCCCACAAGATCCCTATACTGTTGTCTTGTATCCTCGTAGTTCTCAAGTTCCCAGGGTAAGCCTAAGAATATTTTCTATGTGGTTGTCATTATCTATCTAGAATTTTATTTTTTTATTTTGAAATATTTGATTGACAAATAAAGACTGTGTAAGTGTCCAAGAATATAACCATTTCTTCTATATTTATCTGCATAGAGGTGTTTATAGTAATCTCTGATGGTAGTTTGTATTTCTGTGGGATTGGTGGGATATCCCCTTTATCATTTTTTATTGCATCTTTTTGATTCTTCTCTCTTTTCTATTAGTCTGACTAGCAATCTATCTATTTTGTTGATCTTTTCAAAAAACCAGCTCCTGGATTTATTGATTTTTGAAGGGATTTTTGTGTCTCTATCTCTTTCAGTACTGCTTTGATCTTAGTTATTTCTTGTCTTCTGCTAGGGTTTGAATTTGTTTGATGTTACTCCTCTAGTTCCTTTAATTGTGACAATAGGGTGTCGATTTTAGATCTTTCCTCACTTCTCATATGGGCATTTAGTGCTATAAATTTTCCTCTAGACACTGTTTTAAATGTGTCCCAGAGATTTGGTATGTTGTGCCTTCATTCTCATTTCAAAGAACATCTTTATTTCTGCCTTATTCATTATTTATCCAGTAGTCATTCAAGAGCACATTGTTCAGTTTCCATGTAGTTGTGTGGTTTTGAGTGAGTTTCTAAATCCTGAGTTGTAATTTGATTGCAGTGTGGTCTGAGAGACTGTCTGTTATGATTTCCATACTTTAGCATTTGCTGAGGAGTGACTTACTTCCAATTATGTGATCAATTTTAGAATAAGGGTGATGTGGTGCTGAGAAGAATGTATATTCTGTAGTTTTGGGGTGGGGTGTTGTGCAGATGTCTATTAGGTCTGCTTCATCCAGATCTGAGTGAAAGTCCTAGATACTCTTGTTAATTTTCTGCCTCGTTGATCTGTCTAGTATTGACACTGGAGTGTTAAAGTCTCCCACTATTATTGTGTGGGAGTCTAAGTCTCTTTGCAGGTCATTAATAACTTGCTTTATGTATCTGCATGCTCCTATATTGGGTGCATATATATTTAGGATAGTTAGCTCTTCTCACTGCATTCATCCCTTTACCATTATGTAATGCTCTTCTTTATCTTTTCTGATCTCTGTTGGTTTAAACTCTGTTCTATCAGAGACTAGGATTGCAACCCTTGCTTTTTTTTGCTCTCCCTTTGCTTGGTAAATCTTCCTCCATCCCTTTATTTTGAGTCTATGTGTGTCTTTGCATGTGAAATGGGTTTCCTTAATACAGCACACTGAGAGTGCACCAGTCTGTGTCTTTTGATTGGGCATTTAGCTCATTAATATTTAAGGTTAATATTGTTATGTGTGAATTTGATCCTGTCATTTTGATGCTAGCTGGTTGTTTTGCTCATTAGTTGATGATTTCATAGTGTTGATGGTAATTACAGTTTACTATGTTTTTAAGGTGGCTGGTAGTGGTTGTTCCTTTCCATATTCAGTGCTTCCTTCAGGAGCTCTTTTAGGGCAGTTGAGTTCCTGAATAAACCAATAACAAGGTCTGACACTGAGGCAGCAATTAATAGCCTACCACCCAAAAAATGTCCAGGACCATATTGATTCACAGCTGAATTCTACCAGACATACAAAGAGGAGCTGGTACCATTCCTTCTGAAACTATTCCAAATAATACAAAAAGAGGGAATCCTCCCTAACTCATTTTATGAGACCAACATCATCCTGATACCAAAACCTGGCAGAGATACAACTAAAAGAGAAAATTTCAGGCCAATACCCAGGATAAATATTGATGCAAAAATCTTCAATAAAATACTGACAAACAGAATCTAACGGCGCATCAAAAAGCTTACATCACGATCAAGTCGGCTTCATCCCAGGGAAGCAAGGCTGGTTCAAAATATGCAAATCTATAAATATAATCCATCACATAAACAGAACCAAAGACAAAAACCACATGATTATCTCAACAGATGCAAGAAGGCCTTCAACATAATTCAACAGCCCTTTATGCTAAAAACTCTCAATAAACTAAGTACTGATAGAACATATCTCAAAATAACAAGAGCTATTTGTAACAAACCCACAGCCAATGTCAGACTGAATGGGCAAAAACTGGAAGCATTCACTTTGGAAACTGGCACAAGACAAGGATGCCCTCTCTCACCATTCCTATTCAACATAGTATTGGAAGTTCTGGCTAGGGCCATCAGGCAAGAGAAAGAAATAAAGTGTATTCAGATAGGAAGAGAGGACATCAAATTGTCCCTGTTTGCAGATGACATTATTGTATATTAAGAAAACCCCATTGTCTCAGCCAAAAATCTCCTTAAGCTGATAAGCAACTTCAGCAAAGTCTCAGGATACAAAATCAATGTGCAAAAACATTTCTATACACCAATAATAAACAGAGAGCCAAATCATGAGTGAACTCCCATTCACACAGCTACAAAGAGAATAAAATACTTAAGAATACAACTAACAAGAGATATGAAGGACCTATTCAAGAAAAACTACAAACCACTGCTCAAAGAAATTAGAGAGGACACAGATGGAAAAACATCCCATGCTCACGGATAGGAAGAATCAGTATCGTGAAAATGGCCATACTGCCCAGAGTAATTTATACATTCAATGCTATCCCCATCAAGCTACCAGTGACTTTCTTCACAGAATTTGAAAAAAAAAAAACACCTTAAACTTTATATGGAACCAAAAATGAGCCTACATAGCCAAAACAATCCTAAGCGGGGGGAAAAAAAAAAAAAAAAAAAAAAAAAACACCTGGAGGCATCACGTCACCTGACTTCAAACCACACTACAAGGCTACAGTAATCAAAACAGCATGGTACTGGTACCAAAAAAGAGATGTAGACGAATGGAACAGAACAGAGGCCTCAGAAAGAATGCCACACAACTACAACCATCTGATCTTTGACAACCCTGACAAAAACAGGCAATGGGGAAAGGACTCCCTATTTATTAAATGTTGTTGGGAAAACTGGTTAGCCATATGCAGAAAACTAAACTGGACCCCTTCGTTATATCTTATACAAAAACTAACTCTAGATGGATTAAAGATTTAAACATAAAATCTTTAATGTTTTTATGGACTAACACCATAAAAAACTCTAGAAGAAAACCTAGGCAATGCCATTCAGGACATAGGCATGGGCAAGGACTTCAAGATTAAAACACCAAAAGCAATGGCAACAAAAGTCAAAATTAACAAATGGTACCTAATTAAACTTTCACAGCAAAATAAACTATCAATAGAGTGAACTGTCAACCTACAGAACAGGAAAAAAATTTTTTGCAAGCTACCCATGTGACAAAGCGTTCTCCAGAATCTATGGAGAACTCCCCTGCCCCTACTTGTGATCTATACTTGTCATAGCACAAGTCCTCAGGACTTTAAATGCTCATCAAGAAACACCACCTTAGAAACATATTACAACCAAATGTTGCAGCTCCCTTCCTGAGAGGTGTCAACATGTTCTTTTTGTTAAATAGATCACCAACTGCTAGACTATGTATGTCCAAAAACATTCTATGCCATATGTTCAGAACAGTGCTGGACCCTATGTGCAGCACAGAAGTATACAAAATAAAGAACATATCCATATCCTTATGGAACTTACAACCCATTTAAGAAAATGGCTTATGAGAATAACAAAAAACATTACAATAGCTACCAGTTATACTAAAGAGATCTCAGGTGCTACATTAAGTCCTTTATACATATTTTATAGGACTTACTTTATGCTTGATGTATTGTTTACTCAAAGCAAGCTGTTTAAGTTAGGGGTTATTTTCCTGATTTTTTTTTTTAAAGGAAACTCGGGAACTTAAACAAATTTACAAGAAAAAAAAAAAAAAAACCCCATCAAAAAGTGAGCAAAGGATAGGAACAGACACTTTTCAGAAGAAGACATTTATGAGGCCAACAAACGTATGAAGAAAAGCTCATCATCACTGGTCATCATCAGAGAAATGCATCTCAAAACCACATTGAGATATCACCTCATACCAGTTAGAATGGCAATCATTGAAAAATCAGGAGACAACAGATGCTAGAGAGGATGTGGAGAAACAGGAACACTTTTACACTGTTGGTGGGAGTGTAAATTAATTCAACCATTGTGGAAGGCAGTGTGATGATTCCTCAAGGATCTAGAAATAGAAATATCATTTGACCCAGCAATCCCATTACTGGATATATACCCAAAGAATTATAAAATCATTCTATTATAAAGACACATGCACACATATATTTATTGTGGCACTGTTTATATAGCAAAGACCTGGAACCAACACAAATGCCCATTCAATGATAGAGTAGATAAAGAAAATGTAGCACATATACACCATGGAATAACATGCAGCCATAAGAAAGGAGGAGTTCATGTCCTTTGCAGGGACATGCATGAAGCTGGAAACCATCATTCTCAGCAAATTGACACAAGAACAGAAAACTAAACACTGCATGTTATCACCCATAAGTGGGTGTTGAACAATGAGAACATCACACACTGGGGCCTGGGGGGTGAGGGGGTAGGGGAGGAATAGCAGGGGGTGGGGAGCTAAGGGAGGGATAGCATTAGGAGAAATACCTAACGTAGATGGCTGGGCAATGGATGCAACAAACCACCACCATGGCACATGTATATCTATGCAACAAACCTGCACAATCTGCACCTGTACTCCAGAACTTAAAATATAATTTTAAAAAATTATAACAATGGGGAAAAAAGACTGAATATATTAAAGATATGCAACAAGATGATTTGAAATATGTATACACATTGCATAATGATTACAACAATCAAATTAATACATCTATCATCACTCATGCTGTTTATTAGGTTCCCAGGACTTGTTCATCTTATAAGTAAAAATGTGTACCCTTTGATCAATATCTACTAATTTCCTCCACCCACCAACCCCTGGAAACCACCCCTCTACTCTCTGCTTCTCTGATTTTGACTTTTTTAGATTCCACAAATAAGTAAGACCATACAGTATGTATTTTTCTGTGTCTGCATTATTTTACTAAGCAAAATGTCTTCCACATTCAACCACATTATTCCAAAGGCAGGATTTCCTTCATTTTTAAGGCTAATATTTCATTGCATATATGTTTACCACATTTTCTTTATTCATCTGTCAATAGACACTTAGGCTGTTTCCATTTCTTGGCTGCTGTGAATAATGCTTCAGAGAGCATTGGAGTGTAGCTATCTCCTCAAGGTACTGATCCCATTTTCTTTGGATATATACCCAGAAGTAAGATTGACTGGTCTTATAATAGCTCTATTTTACATCTTTTGAGCAACCTCCGTACTTTTTCCAAAATGACGGTACCTATTTACATCCCCAACAATGTGCAAAGGTTTCCTTTTCTCCACATCATCACCGACTCCTGTTATCTCTTGTTGTGCACACCTGTTAGGATGGTTATCACAAAAAAGATAAGAGATAACAAGGAGAATTTTATTTTTCAATTGAAGAGTATTAATCCAGAGTCATTTTTATCAAATAAATTTCATCTAACTTATTTCTATTTTTCTTCTTTTATATAAAAGTCTGTTTTAAATTCAATTTTTATCCTACAAGGCATTATGTACCCTTCTGGCTCTGGAATTCTCTAAAAGGGGTCACATGCCCAATTTAGTAAAAGAAAGAAAAGCAGTTGTTCACTTCTAAGTATCATCACTAACAAAGTACCATGTTGTGCTGAACACTACTTGGAAGCATAAGGGAAGTTTGGGCATATAGAACGTAATTATTAACCTGAGTTGGACTTTACCTAGAACACTGGACCTATGTCCTTCTACTTCCCCTGCCCCTACTTGTGATCTGCACTTGTCATAGCTCAAGTCCTCAGGACTTTAAATGCCCATCAAGAGACACCACCTTAGAAACATATTACAACCAAATGTTGCAGCTCCCTTCCTGAGAGGTGTCAACATGTTCTTTTTGTTAAATAGATCACCAACTGCTAGACTATGTATGTCCAAAAACATTCTATGCCATATGTTCAGAACAGTGCTGGACCCTATGTGCAGCACAGAAGTATACAAAATAAAGAACATATCCATATCCTTATGGAACTTACAACCCATTTAAGAAAATGGCTTATGAGAATAACAAAAAACATTACAATAGCTACCAGTTATACTAAAGAGATCTCAGGTGCTACATTAAGTCCTTTATACATATTTTATAGGACTTACTTTATGCTTGATGTATTGTTTACTCAAAGCAAGCTGTTTAAGTTAGGGGTTATCTTCCTGATTTTTTTTTTAAAGGAAACTCAGGTGCCCAGTACAAACAGTCTAACCAGGTTTGAGTAACTACAAAGCTCATACTCTAATCACTGTACTATACGGATTCTCAATGAGTATATTATCAATCAGATGCTAAATTGTAAGACACAGATAAAAGCTAAGAATGGCAAAGAGTGAAGAGTGAACATACTGACTAGAGGTCACAGGATGAGGTGTTATGAGGGAAGCTAGACTTCATTTGACTTTAAAGAATTATTTAAGTACATAAAAAGAAAGGGGCTGTATTTTCTAAATACCAAGTTATATAAACCTTGTGCAAAGGTCAGAAGGCAAGAAAAGCATATCATGATCAAACAGACAAGAATCAGATATGTGATATGTTCCAACATGGATGTAGTTCTAAAATATTTTAATTTTTCATATTTTTACATCAATGTACAAATATGCTTTAGTCTATATAATGTTCAACTCAATAATGTCAACTTTATTTCAAAAGATTTCAGAAGCCTCTAGAAAGTGATGTATTTCATAATGTTATTATAAGTTTTAAGGGTAGATAAAGAGAGGAATGAATTACATTAGTCTGCCTTATTTTATTATCAAACATTATTTGGTTTTACTCCACAAAATGAAAGCTCTAAGGAAATCTCTCGATTTATAAGCACTCAAATTAATACATGAATCTGGGATCGATATAATAGCTGGAACTTGCTATTACCATTCCTATGTCACACCAACTAGGACGATGAAAACCAAGCAGTCCAAACAGATAAACTCAGACTGTATCTGCCTTTCGATAGTAAGAACCAAGAGTCTCTAGGTTCTCCAGTTAATCCTGCTTTGTCATCCATTTACTTCCGGCTGACTCATTCCCATAAACCCACCACCCTACCTATCACAGCCTCCTCTCTCAGCTTTTCCAATCAAAGCCATTTCAACATTTGTCTTTTTGAAAGTAGGAAAATGTAGAGATGCTTGTGCCCTGACCCAACAAAGCTGATGTACTGGCACTCACTCTTTTAAATAAATAAATACTAAGTTCAGAAACTTGGGAAAGAAAACACGTTAAACCTCAGAAAAACAGAGGTTATGTACTCCAGTAGTCTACCTGGTGCTGAGAAAGAAATCTCTCAAAAATGATGTCAAAAATGTCATAGAAGGGAACAGAAAATAAAACCTAATGAATGACTACAATAAAATAATTATAGTCACTTCATTGGACATCCATAATTCAGAATTAACAATGGCAGTTTCTGATTGTTTTAAACAAAATAGATAGAATAATAAAATATGTTAGGAGAAAACCTCACTGATACATAGGGCAAGGTACGATCTCTCTGCCCTTGGTATCCAGGAAGCCAAAGGCTTATGCTCTTTTGAATTTTAAATGTGTAGCAAAGCACAATGATTTGAATTGCCTATAATCTGAGGTCAAACCTGTTGGCATGGTTCTTTGTTCACAGCAACACCACCACCAATAATGTTTACTGAGCATTTGCCATGAGTCAGATACAGTTGTGAGCACTGGAGAGCATACAGCATTAAAGGTGACAGACAAGGCCCTGTCCTTATGGAGCTTATGTTCCGTCCCAATGCAGAATGATAAGTATGGTTAGACCAGAGAACAAACCATGACTAATTCTCTAATACCAAGAATACAGCCTTATAAAGAGAAAACTTTCTTGTTAAATTGCAGCTTTACAGAGACCTGAATCTTTTCCATTAGAAGAAAAACACTTTCTAGTGTGCACTTAATCAGGTTTTGGAGCTTTAAAGGAATAGAATGAGAGCTAAAAAATAAATCCCACCAAGCTAGAGAAGCGCTCATGTTCTGACCCTTTGACCCTGCCCATCAAGCAGATACAACACTCCAGGTTTAGAGTCAGACTTAACTTAGATTTGAAGCCCCGTTTCATGCCTTATTAGCTCCATGACCTTAGGCATGTTACTTAACTCTCTTAACAGTTCTCTCATCTGTAAAATGGTGCTAATAAAAGCCACTCCACTGTATTGTTATAAGCATTTAAAGACTTCATTCATAAATGTTTAAATCATACCATGTGGCATATACTTTTCATTTAATAAACAGTATAGATGATTTCTGTATGCATACACACACACACACACACACACACACACTCCATGTGCTCTTTCCTTCATGCACATATAATTTACCCATCCATCCTCCATGACATTCTCCTAGAGTTCTATCCTTCTGCCCTGGAGGCATTCACCTTCTTCCAAATTCACAATTAGCTAATAAAAGAATCCAATCACTGAAAATGTGTTAATGAGAAAGGATACAGTGACTACTGCCTGCCAGCTCAAATACCCCTCCATGGTAAAACATGGTTTTGAAAACAAAACTGTACTAAAAATTGCATAGGTCAGCGGAGTGACTCTGGTGTGAATGCTAAGCAGCATCCTCTGGGTTTCTTGCAGTAACACTCAGTAATCATCAAGTGCGAATACTTAAACCATCATTAACTTTTTTAAAAAACAAAATTTAAATGGATACTGTATCCTTTTTCATGTAAATTATGTGCGAAAATAATGTATTTGCCCTGGAACATTCTATAAAACAAATGTAACCCCTAGGAAAATAGGGCCATAATAGGTTAAATGTCCATGTAACATCTGTGATAGAGCAATACCTAGAACACAGTTCTCTTTTTCACCCAATAATTTTTGACCATATCATGTTCACTTGATGAGATTTAGCTAAATATAGAAAATTCTTCTTTGAAAACCTGTATCCAAAAGGATCTAAAACTTGTGAATTAGGCAATAGCAAAAATGTCACACCCTTTGCTATGCTAAGAGGAAAGTCTCTCAAGTGATCGACTCGATGCCTGGCCATGCAAGTCAGACATTTAGTCATGTTTCTAGACGCTATCCATCATTGAGCACATTCCCGAATTTCATGCAACTTAATTTAAACGTCTAACTGGCTATTCTGATGGGAATCAACCTTTGAGGAGGTAAAAGCTTGACAATGCTGACACCTAGTGGCTGTGAAGAAACTGGAGCGGATCCAGCCTAGGAAGAGTCATGCAAAACACGCAGCATTTAATCATGATGAATATTAGGTTATAAAATACCAATTCTAAAACAACCCCTATAAAAGTTTATTTCAGCTCTCTATTTATCTCGGGGCATCCAAAAGGAGGCAATAAAAAACTTGCATCTGAAAATTAAATTTTCCTTCAAGTTCAACACTTTGCAAATTTTTTACTCATCTTCAAAGATCAAAGAAAACTAAAAACCAATTTATATTTTGGCATATTTATGACCATTTTCCTTAATGTTGCATGTACACCCACAACCTTGTCTTGGTCTTCAGGTGACTTTTCTCCCCAGGTCAAATATAAAAGCCATCTGGCCAAGCCATTATACAGATTCCCTTTATGCCGCTGAAGCGTCTCTAGTCAAAGGATAGCTGGATCTTCGCAAACCAGCAGGAATTTTCCTTAAGAGAGGCATAATGACACATGTGGAAACCCCTAAAGTTACACATCTAAAAGCAAGGACCGCACTGAACACTGTGGGAAGCCGTATGAACACAGCAGATCAGCACAGCACAGCCTATTTCTACTCTAACCATTAGAAGATGAGTTTCCTCGGCCCGCCTGCACCTGTGACAGACAGGATAGCAGGAAGCCTAAAGTGTTCATCTCCTCCACCAAGGAGAGCTCTGAATCCTACCTGCTGACGTTTGAAGGCTAAATAATCCAAATTTTCCAACTCCTTCCCAAGCTTCTGGTAGGTTTTCTGGAGGTCAGATTTGTTGGCAACATTTTTGAGAGACTCAAATGTCCTTTGAAACTGAAATTGAAAACAAAAGCAGATCATTGGGACAGCAGCATATTTTTCTCAAATTCTCAACTTGATAACACAAAGAGTCGATAATGAGCCTCAATTTCTCCCATTCATAATACAGTGGTAACAAATGCTGGCTAATTATTGTTTCATCAAAAATTAGAGATACTTATAAAGAGTTATAAATCATATTCTAAGTATAACCAACATTATTGCAGGAATGAGAAGCCTGGTTTGGTCCTTATTCTAACAAAAGAGCATACTTCATTAAAAAAAAAAAAAACTTCATCTTTTAGGATACACCTCTGCTTTTAAATTTTAATAAAACAGTACAGTGCATGTATAATTTCAAGTCATAATGAGGAAGCATTAAAAAGTGCTTACATTTCAATCATGGAAACAAATTTTTGAAGAGGTAGTTGCTTACATGATATTTTGCTATATATGATATATGATCTGGCTTGCCTCTCGAAAAATATCTATGCAGAATAGGTCACCCAACAAACTTCAGCAAGGAAGATCTTTCAGAGCTTGTATTTTGAGAAGGAAGAAAAACTTAACATTTTGATGATCAAAGCATATGTGGTATGTTCAGCAAACATTTATTCATTTCTGCTCTGTAACACAGATGAGCTACAAACAGATGAGTTATGATCAGAAAGAGAGTTCTGATCAGTTCTGCTGAATCAGAATACTCCCATTCTTTTTAAATCAGATCCTAGATAAATACAAAGGTGAAAAATTGCAATGAATCACAGTCTGCTACTAATAATTAATTAAGCTAAGGAAGCTCACAAGAAATTGGATTCTTGGTTTATTTTAGTAAATTAGAACGTACTTTGGAGGGTTAGTGATTGAAAATGTCAAGTAATGTAATTAGCAAGATATTTGCATTTGCTCTCTCTTTATGTCATTTATTTCCCATATTCTCACTCTGTACCATTAGACAGGTTCCTATAGACAGAGACTTCACTATCTTAAACAACCCAGAACTCCACTGTGACTATGATGCCGTGAGGCAAGCTAATAAGATTTTATAGAATATAATTAAGTTTCCAGGGAAATGACTTGACCCTTACTATATCAAACTCTATGAAATAAGTCATATTAAAATGGCATTCTACTGAACTAAATCCCTAATTTCATGAAAGCAACATGTTTATCTCAATCCAAGGTGACAGCGTGGAAATAAATGGGAAATAACAGTGCTAAGCTTCCATGGCAGGACAGTAAATTAATCCCAACACATACTCATTTAGGACCTACTATGCACAAGGCCCTATGACTATAAAAGACATTTCCTTCCCTGAAGGAACTTAGACCATTGAGAAACTAGACATGAAATTTGGAAATGAGATGGACACTGACATTTACTGAGTGCCTGCTCAGCCCCAGGTACTTTATGCTTTTAAATTTAATCTTCACAAGAACCACAGGAGTTCTTATTTTTCTTTTCTTTCTACAATTGAGTAAAGTGGGATTCAGAACGTTTGACTAAACAGTGTTTTACTACAACATTCATGTTCTTTCTACTCCATCCTTAACTCTAACACAAGGCAAAATAGTAAAGAGAGTGCAAAGAAAAGATAAAGGTAACATTGGTGAAAACTCAGAAAAACTGATACTGACTGAGGGACTCAGACCACGTAGAAGACCTAAGAGAAACTGAATTGGGCCCCAAAGGACAGTAAGTCTTTTCAGAGTCTGACATAGACAGAAATTCCACCCATCACTTTAAACAAGCCAAAAGCCGTTCATTTTTTCCCACTTGTAACAAAATAAACAAGTTCCTTTCAACATAACTTTATTGACCTTTACGTGAAATATTTATCAAGTTGTATGATCATTTCTGTGCCTTGCCCATTTCTTGGTTTATTCTATGTTCAAGTCAAACTAAAACCTTATTAAGATTCTAAAAAATTTGAGTAATTTTATCTATGATTTCATTAATACAAGCTATTTTACCGACAAATCCATTTAACTCTAAAGCATGGCATCCCCAAACTATGGCCCGCGTGCTGCATGTGGCCCCCTGAGGCCATTCATCCGGCCCTCCACCACACTTCAGGAAGGGGCACCTCTGTCATTGGTGGTCAGTGAGAGGAGCACAGTATGTGGCGGCCCTCCAACGGTCTGAGGGACAGTGAACTGGCCCCCTGTGTAAAAAGTTTGGGGATGCCTGTAACCCCTGCACTTTGTCTTCCCTAGGAAATATTAGCTCTACTTCTTAAATATTTCTTCTTCATATTTATCTCTGTGAACTTTATACAACTCCAAATGGAATCTTAAGAGCAAACACACTCGTAAAAAGTGTTCAAAATAATAAACACAGAAAACCAACACTTCCAAGTAATATGTCCATGGCCAAAGAAGAAATGGAGAAAATCCAATAACAACACATCATCACAAAAACGTTCTAATTAAAGGGTCAGAGTTTGTGTAATATGGAGATTTTGGCTTGAACTTTTGTTATCAGGAATGATATCCTCCATTTATTAGTAATAAAGAGTTCAAAACACGCTAAAACCATGATAATTTCATTCATTTAAGCAGTTTTTGATTACAACACCAATTGTCAAGGAGAGGTCATACGAAACCCGTGATGTAGCTTTGGCTTAGCTCCCTATTAAACACACCCCATCCCCATCTGCATACATGTACACTTAAAGATGCTAAAGAGTAAAAGCAATAATCTTACTTTGCAAATGATGCTGAGGTATGGAAGATAAAAGTTAGGTCGAGGTCTAGACTTTAAAGAGCATTCACTTGCTGTACAGAATCTCAGGAGTTTAATTACAAACCATCATTACAGTGAACCAGCAACCAACAGAATGGGAAAAAAAAATGCAATCTACCCATCTGACAAAGGGCTAATATCCAGAATCTACAAAAAACTAACAGATTTACAAAAAAAAAAAAAAAAAAACTCATTCAAAAGTGGGTGAAGGATATGAACAGACACTTTTCAAAAGAAGACATTTATGAGGCCAACAACATATAAAAAATGCTCATCATCACTGGTCATTAGAGAAATGCAAATCAAAGGCACACTGAGATACAATCTCTCACCAGTTAGAATGGTGATCGTTAAAAAATCTGGAAACAGATGCTGGAGAGGATGTGGAGAAATAGGAACACTTTTACACTGTTGGTAGGAGTGTAAATTAGTTCAACCATTGTGGAAGACAGTGTGGCGATTCCTCAAGGACATAGAAATAGAAATTTCATTTGACCCAGCAATTCCAATACTGGGTATATATCCAAAGGATTATAAATTGTTCTGTTATAAAGACACACGCACACATATGTTCGTTGTAACACTGTTTACAATAGCAAAGATATGGAACCAACCCAAATGCCCATCAATGACAGACTGGACAAGGAAAATGTGGCATATATACACCATGGAATACTATGCAGCCGTAAAAAACTATGAGTTTGTGTCCTTTGTAAGGACATGGACAAATCTGGAAACCATCATTCTCAGCAAACTGACACAAGAACAGAAAAACAAACACCTCATGTTCTCATTCATAGGCGGATGTTGAACAATGAGAACACAGGGAGAGGACACAGGGAGAGGAGCAGCACACACTGGCGTCTGTTGTGGGGGGATAGGGAAGGGACATCAGGGGATAGGGAGGTTGGGGAGGGATAACATGGGGAGAAATGCCAGACATAGATGATGGGGTGATGGAGGTAGCAAACCACATTGCCATGTATATACCTATGCAGCAATCCTGCATGTTCTGAACATGTACTCCAGAGCCTAAAGTGCAATAAAATACATATATATATAAAATAAACATAAAAATTAAAATATATATTACATAAAATTATATATATAATTATATATATATATATGTAATTATCTTACCAGAAGAAAAAAAGCATTCACTTGGCTTGAAGATTTTTCTAATAGGCCACAATGCTTAATCATTGAAACAAACCTCCAAGATTTTCTATATTTGTTCAGTACATGATAATTTTCTTATATTGATTATTTCTCCAAGTAAATGATCTCCCAGTTGGAAACAAGTTGGGAAAGGAAGCACAATTAATTGAAGAGATTTTTAATATTCCTGGATTTTACTTGTTCAGAGTTTTGAGTGGGAATTTAAAATGAGCAAAAAAAAAAAAAAAAAAAAAAAAAAAAAAACAGAATAATTTATTGAAACTTGAATTTATCATGTGTTTTTCTTAACCCATTATAAACCAAACTCAAACTTTAAAAAGCTTGGTAAATTAGACTAAACCCAAAACAAACCTTGGACATACAACATAAGAATGAGTAGATGGAAACAATATCCCTAAGCCCAACACTTGCTGGAAAAGTAAGCATTGTCAACATTTCTCATCAAATTATTTCTGCTCAGAGATAATAATAGTAATCCACCAAATAAAACAACAGAAACCATAATTGCTCATCTCACATTCAAATAGCTGACAAATTGTTTTGCAAGAAAGAGAAGCATAGAAAAGGTAACAGGGAAATGCCTACTTTGTCTCAACAGTCCCTTTTCCCAAATACATTTGTTCTCCTTTTTCCTGACAATACATATATAAATAAATCTAAGCCAATGTTCTATACAAATTATGCATCCAATGAGTTTGTGTAAATTATGTAGCTTCGTGGAGTAATTTTAGAAGGAAATGAAGAAATAGGCTGAAACAGCAGGAAAAAAAATGCAGCCAAGGCTCTGGCAAATAAAGTTTTCCTCGCCCTCACCGCCAATGCCCTGGTTTCCTTTTGTAATCACATCGATTGACTCAAATAACTCTAGAGCTCCAATAGCCTACTCATTCCCATAATTTAAAAACATCAAGTAGCATTGCTCCAAAACAAGAGCCAGCTCCACAGTCATCATTTTCTCTTATTTAAAATTTCATGTATTTATACAAGGTGCTGAGTGCTACCTGTAATATAAAAAGAAATCCCATGTTCGTAGTATCATGTGTACAAAAGGGTATACAATAAGTGCCTGATGGAAAGCATTATATCACCAAGTATGATCTTAGTGTCCCTAAATCGTCTGTTTGAAACAATGCCAAAAGGTTCTGGAGATTAAAGCAGAAAGAAAGAATAGTCAAAAAATAATATATTGATGCGCTATAAACATTAATATTTAGAGTAAAAAGAAATTGTTTTAAGCACAAGAAATGGCTAATCGACCTTACTTAAATATGGCAACCACAGAACACTGAAAAATACAGAGAAAGAAATTATTTAATGTTTCTGAACTTAATCCATTGACTTTAATACATATTTTCCAAATGAACTTACAAGATGATAATACCACTCATTAAAAGGAAGTTTACAACTGAAGCAGAAAATTAAAGCTTACATACATATCTCAAATGATTTTTTTGCTGTAAGAAATGATTTTAAAAATTAAGAACATAGAACAAAACTGGGTTTGAGATCTAAATTATAAATAGTTCTATGTAGGTAAAGTCACACTGGTCTTGAAGTCTGATGTTCAAGTCCTTGCTATGGCATTTATTAACTGCATCACTTTGGACAAGTCATTACTATTATAATTTTTTATTGTGCTATCTATAACACAGGACAAATTGTCTTTGCCTGCCTATTTCATTCAGTTGTTGTGAAATCAGCTGAGGAAAAATGAAAGACATTCATTCAACAAATATTTGTCAATGAGAAACATACCAGACATGTAAAAAACAGGGAAACAAAAGAGAAATCGCTCTTACCCTAACAGATTTTACAATCTAGCTTTATTGGTTACTATTTTATAAACTTAAAAGTTCCATAAAATTGAAAAGACCATTGTCATTAAGCTCATGACAACTTTCAGTAGTGAACAAGGACTGAACAAAAGAGTCATTCAATAATTGTTTCCAGAGTAGCGTCACTGTGCAAAGCACTGGGCTCGACACTGTGAGAAGCATCAAATTTATGGTGAGGCTTTGGTGGAAAGAGGATGAAATAATTGATGCCTTATGAAAAGTTTGACCGGGCACAGTGGCTCAACCCTGTCATCCCAGCACTTTGGGAGGTCGATGCTTGTGGATCACTTGAGATCAAGAGTTCAAGACCAACCTGGCCAACATGGTGGAACCCTGTCTCTACTGAAAATACAAAAATGTGTGGTGGCATGCACCTGTAATCCCAGCTACTCAGGCGGCTTATGCAGGAGAATTGCCTGAGTCCAGGAGGCAGAGGTTGCAGTGAGTTGAGATCACACCACTACACTCCAGCCTGGATGACAGAGCAAGACTCCATCTCAAAAAAACAAATGAATGAACGAACAAAAAAATGCTACGGGCAATGCCCCCAAATAAATCAGCAGCTTACAAATGGATAACCCATTTTGAGAAGGGTCAAGATGATGTTGAAGACAGCCCACAATAGCAGACTATCCACATCATTTTGCAAGGAGAAAATTACTCGTTTGTGCCCTAGTTGAAGAGGAACAACAATTAACAACAGAAGCAATAACCAACATCTGGACATTTGAACTGGTTCATCTTGCACAATTCTGACTCAAAATTTTAAGTTGAGCAAAGTTTTCCCTTGATGAGTGCCAAAATTGTTGCACACAGATCAGTTGCAGGTAAGACCAGAGCTTTCAACGAAATGTTTTAACAATTTTAATTTCATCAAGCTGCTTAACTGTTCCTTTGGAGAAATGTAACAAAAGATAAAACATGGATTTACCAGAATGATCCTGAAGACTGAGCCCAATCAAAGCAATATCTACTGAGAGGTGGAAGTGGTCCTGTCAATGCAAAAGCAAGCCAGTCAAGAGCAAAGGTCATGGTGACAGTTTTTTAAGATGCTCAAAGAATTCTGTTTGTTGATTTTCTGGAGGGCCATGGAATGACAGTATCTGTTTATTATGAGAGTGTTTTGAAAAAGCTAGCCAAAGCTTTCGCAGAAAAACACTGGAAAAGCTTCACCAGAGAGTCCTCCTCCACCACAATGCTCCTGCTCATTCTGCTCCTTCCTCTCGTCAAACAAAGGCAATTTTGCAAGTTTCAACAGAGAATCATTAGGCATCCAACTTACGGTCCTGGTTTGGCTCCTTCTGACTTCTTTTTGTTTCTAAATCTCAAAAAAATATTTAAAAGGCACTCATATTTCTTCAGTTAATAGTGTAAAAAAGACTGCATTGGCATGGTTAAATTCCAGGACACTTGATTCTTTAGGGACAAACTAAGTGGCTGGTATTATTTACAAAGCGTCTTCAACTTGATAAAGCTTATGATGAGAAACAAAGTTTATATTTTTTATCTTTTAATTCCAATTTTCTATGAACTTTGTGAAGTCCCCACATCATTACCCTGCTTAATATTCTTAAATGATTTCTTCTTAGCTTTCAGACGATAGTTCAAACTTTGTAACTTAGCACATGGCCCTTTCAAATTAAGTCTATGCCTACCTCTCTACCTCTCTTGTTCCTCCCACACAGTTCACCCTTCATCTCAGCCGTTCAAGACTATTACAAGTCTTTCAGCATATACCTTTCTCTACAGGTAAAATGCCCTCTGCCCAGCTACCTTCTTTCTCTCATCAACTCTTGAAACTGAGCCACATAGTATTCATTCAACACATCCTCTCTTAATATAATTCCCACCTCCACAACACTTTTTAAATTTTTTTTTAGTTATACTTTAAGTTCTGGCATACATTTGCAGAACATGCAGGTTTGCTACACAGCTTTACACATGCCATGGTGGTTTGCTCCACTCACCAACCTGTCATCTACATTAGGTATTTATCCTAATGCTATTCCTCCCCCAACCCCGAATCCTGACAGGCCCCAGTATGTGATGTTCTTCTTCATGTGTCCACGTGTTCTCAGTGTTCAACTACCACTTATGAGTGAGAATATGCAGTGTTTGGTTTTCTGTTCTTGTGTTAGTTTGCTAAGGATGATTGTTTCTAGCTTCATCCATGTCCCTGCAAAGGACATGGACTCATCCTTTTTATGACTGCATAGTATTCCATGGTGTCTATGTGCCACATTTTCTTTATCCAGTCTATCACTGATGGGCATTTGGGTTGGTTCCAAGTATTTGCTATTGGGAACAGTGCTGCAAGAAACATATGTGTGCATGTGTCTTTAGAGTAGAATGATTTATAATCTTTTGGGTATATAACCAGTAATGGGATTGCTAGGTCAAATGGTATTTCTGGTTCTAGATCCTTGAGGACTCACCACACTGTCTTCCACAGTGGTTGAACTAATTTACACTCCCAACAACAGTGTAAAAGTGTTCTTATTTCTCCATATCATCTACAGCATCTGTTGTTTCCTGACTTTAATGATCATCATTGTAACTGGTGTGAGATGGTATCTCATTGTGGTTTTGATTTGCATTTCTCTAATGACCAGTGATGATGAGCTTTTTTAAAATGTTTGTTGGACACATAAATGTCTTCTTTTGAGAAGTGTCTGTTCACATCCTTCACCCATTTTTTGATTGGGTTCTTTTATTTTCTTGTAAATTTGTTTAAGTTCTTTGTAGATTCTGGATATTCATTTTTTGTCAAATGGATAGATTGCAAAAATTTTCTCCGATTTTCTAGGTTACCTGTTCACTCTGATGATACTTTCTTTTGCTGTACAGAGGCTATTTAGTTTAATTAGATCCCATCTGTCAATTTTGGTTTTTGTTGCCATTGCTTTTGGTGTTTTAGTCATGAAGTCTTTGCCCATGCCTATGTCCTGAACGGTATTGCTTATGTTTGCTTCTAGAGTTTTTATGGTTTTATGTCTTACATTTAAGTCCTTAATCCATCTTGAGTTAATTTTTGCATAAGGTGTAAGGAAAGGGTCCAGTTTCAGTTTTCTGCATATGGCTAGCCAGTTTTCCCAACATCATTTATTAAATAGGGAATCCTTTCATTGCTTGTTTTTGTCAGGTTTGTCAAAGATCAGGCAGTTGTAGAAGTGTAGTATTATTTTGTGGGCCTCTGTTTGATTCCATTGGTCTATATATCTGTGTTGGTACCAATACCATGCTGTTTTGGTTACTGTCACCTTGTAGTATAAAGTCAGGTAGCATAATGCCTCCAGCTTTGTTCTTTTTGCTTAGGATTGTCTTGGCTATATGGACTCTTTTTTGGTTCCATATGAAATTTAAAGTAGTTTTTTCTACTTCTGTGAAGAAAGTCAATGGTAGCTTGATGGGGATAGCTCCATAAGTTACTTTGGGCTGTATGGCCATTTTCACAAGATTGATTCTTCCTATCCACGGGCATGGAATGTTTTTTCATTTGTTTGTGTCCTCTCTTATTTCCTTGGGCAGTGATTTGTATTTCTCCTTGAAGAGGTCCTTCACATCCCTTCTAAGTTGTATTCCTAGGAATTTTATTCTCTTTGTAGCAATTGTGAATGGCAGTTCACTCATGATTTGGCTCTCTATTATTGGTATATAGGAATGCTTGTGATTTTTTTGCACATTGATTTTGTATCATGAGAATTTGCTGAAGTTGCTTATCACCTTAGGAAGATTTGAGGCTGAGATGACGGGTTCTTCTAAATATACAATCATGTCATCTGCAAACAGAGACAATTTGACTTCCTCTCTTCCTACTTGAACACGCTTTATTTCTTTCTCTTTCTTGATTGCCCTGGCCAGAACTTCCAATACTATGTTGAAAAGGAGTGGTGAGAGAGGGCATCCTTGTCTTGTGCCTGTTTTCAAAGGGAATACTTCCAGCTTTTGCCCATTCAGTATGATATTGGCTGTAGGTTTGTCATAAATAGTTATTATTTTGAGATATGATTCATCAGTACCTAGTTTATGGAAAGTTTTTAGCATGAAGAGGTATTGAATTTTATCAAAGGCCTTTTCTGGATGTATTGAGATAATCATGTGGTTTTGTCATTGGTTCTGTTTATGTGTTGAACTACATTTACTGATTTGCATATGTTGACCCAGCCTTGCATCCCAGGGATAAAGTCAACCTGATCATGGTGAATACTGGCAAACCGAATTCAGCAGCACATCAAAAAGCTTTTTTGATGTGCTGCTGAATTCGGTTTGCCAGTATTTTATTGAGGATTTTCACATCAATGCTCATCAGGGATATTGGCACAACATTTTTTTGTTGTATCTCTGCCAGGTTTGGTATCAGGATGATGCTGGACTCACAAAATGAGTTAGGGAGAAGTCCTTTTTCTATTGTTTGGAATAGTTGCAGAAGATAGGGTACCAGTTCCTCTTTGTACCCCTGGTAGAATTTGGCTGTGAATCCATCTGATCCTGGGCTTTTTTTGGTTGGTAGGCTGCTAATTACTGCCTTAATTTCACAACTTGTTATTGGTCTATTCAAGGATTCAACTTCTTCCTGATTTAGTCTTGAGAAAGTGTATGTGTCCAGGAATTTATCCATTTCTTCTAGATTTTCTACTTTATTTGCCTTGAGGTGTCTATAGTATTCTCTGATGATAGTCTGTATTTCTGTGGGATCAGTGGTAATCTCCCCTGTATCATTTTTTATTGTGTATACTTGATTCTTCTCTCTTTTCTTATTAGTCTGGCTAGCAGACTATCTATTTGTTAATCTTTTCAAAAAAAACAAGCTCCTGGATTTATTGACTTTTTTTTTTTTGAGGCGTGTTTCATGTCTCTATCTCCTTCAGTTATGCTCTGATCTTAGTTATTTCTTGTTTTCTGCTAGCTTTTGAATTTGTTTGCTCCTGCTTCTCTAGCACTTTTAATTGTGATGTTAGGGGGTCAATTTTAGATCTTTCCTACTTTCTCCTGTGGGCATTTAGTGCTATAAATTTTCCTCTGAGAACTGCTTTAGCTGTGTCCCAGAGATTCTGGTATGTTGTGTCTTTGTTCTCATTGGTTTCAAAGAACTTCTTTATTTCTGCCTTAATTTTGTTATTTACCCAGTAGTCATTCAGGAGCAGGTTGTTCAGTTTCCATGTAGTTATGCAGTTTTGAGTGAGTTTCTTAATCTTGAGTTATAATTTGATTGCACTGTGATCAGAGAGACTGTTTGTTATTATTTTCCTTCTTATGCATTTGCTGAAGAATGTTTTTCTTCCAATTATGTGGTCAGTTCTAGAATAAGTGCAATGTGGTGCTGAGAAGAATGTATATTTTGTTGATTTGGTGGAGAGTTCTGTAGATGTCTATTAGGGGCACTTGGTCCAGAGCTGAGTTCAAGTCCTGGATATCCTTGTTAATTTTCTGTCTCATTGATCTAATATTGACAATGGAGTGTTAAAGTCTCCTACTATTATTGTGTGGGAGTCTAAGTCTCTTTGTAGGTCTCTAAGCACTTGCTTTATGAATCTGGGTGCTCCTTTATTGTGCATATACATTTAGGTTAGTTATCTCCTCTTGTCGCATTCACCCCTTTACCACTATCTACTGCCACTCTTTGTCTTTTTTATTTTTGTTGGTTTAAAGTCTGTTTTATAAGAGACTAGGATTGCAAACCCTGCTTTTTTATGGCTTTCCATTTGCTTGGTAACTCTTCCTCCATTCCTTTATTTTGAGCCTATGTGTGCCTTTGCACATGAGATGGGTTTCCTGAATACAGCACAACAATGGGTCTTGACTCTTTTTCCAATTTGCCAGTCTGTGTCTTTTAATTGGGGCATTTAGCCCATTTACATTTAAGGTTAATATTGTTATGTGTGAATTTGATCCTGTCATTAAGATGTTAGCTGGTTATTTTGCCTGCTGGTTGATGCAGTTTCTTCATAGTATCAATGGTCTTTACAATTTGGTATGTTTTTTGCAGTGGCTAATACCAGGTTTCCTTTCCATGTTTAGTGCTTCCTTCAGGAGCTCTTGTTAAGGCAGGCCTAATGGTGTCAAAATCTCTCAGCATTTGCTTGTCTGTAAAGGATTTTATTTCTCCTTCACTTGTGAAGCTTAATTTGGCTGGATATAAAATTCTGGGTTGGAAATTCTTTACTTTAAAAATGTTGAATATCGGCCCCCACTCTCTTCTGGCTTGTAGGGTTTTGGCAGAGAGATCTGCTGTTAGTCTGATGGGCTTCCCTTTGTGGGTAACCTGATCTTTCTCTTTGTCTACACTTAACATTTTTTCCTTCATTTCAGCCTTGGTGAATCTGACGACTATGTGTCTTGGGATTTCTCTTCTCAAGGAGTATCTTTGTGGTGTTCTCTTTATTTTTCTGAATTTTAATGTTGGCCTGTCTTGCTAGGTTGGAGAAGTTCTCCTGGATAATATCCTGAAGTGTGTTTTCCAGCTTGGTTCCATTCCCCCTGTCACTTTTAGGCACACCAGTCAAACATAGGTTTGGTCTTTTCACATAGCCCCATAATTCTTGGAGGCTTTGCTCATTTCTTTTCATTCTTTTTTCTCTAATCTTGTCTTTGCTCTTTATTTAATTAAGTTGATCTTCAATCTCTGATATCCTTTCTTCTGCTTGATCAATTCTGCTATTGATACTTGTGTATGTTTCACAAAGTTCTCATGCTATGTTTTTCAGCTCTGTCAGGTCATTTATGTTATCTTCTAAACTGGTTATTCTAGTTAGCGATTCCTGCAACCATTCTTCATGGTTCTTAGCTTCCTTGCATTGGGTTAGAACATGCTCCTTTGGCTTAGAGGAGTTTGTTATTACCGACCATATGAAGCCTTCTTCTGTCAATTCATCAAACTCATTCTGTATCCAGTTTTGGTCCCTTGCTAGTGAGTTGTGATCCTCTGGAGAAGAGGCACTCTGGTTTTTGGAATTTTCAGCCTTTTTGCACTTGTTTCTCCCCATCTTCATGGATTTATCTACCTTTGATCATTGATGCTGGTGACTTTCAAATTAGGTTTCTGAATGAGCATCCTTTTCGCTGATGTTGATAGTATTCCTTTCTGTTAGTTTTCCTTCTAATATTCAGGTCCCTCTGCTGCAGACCTGCTGGAGTTTGCTGGAGATCCACTCCAGACCTTGTTTGCCTGGGTATCACCAGCGGAGGCTGCAGAACAGCAAAGATTGCTGCCTTTTCCTTCCTCTGGAAGCTTCATCCCAGAGCAGCACCCACCAGATGCCAGCCAGAGCTCTCCTGTATGAGATGTCTGTTGACAACTGTTTGGAGGTATCTCCCTGTCAGGAGGCATGAGGGTCAGGGACCCACTTGAGGAGACAGTCTGTCTCTTAACAGAGCTTGAGCACTGTACTGGGAGATCCACTGCTCTCTTCAGGGCCAGCAGGCCAGAACATTTAAGTCTGCTGAAAGTGTGCCCACAGCCACCCCTTCCATCAGGTACTCTGTCTCAGAGAGATGGAAGTTTTACATATAAGCCCTTGACTGGAGATGCTGCCTCCTTTCAGAGATACCCTACCCAGAGAGGAGGAATCTAGAGAAGCAGTTTGGCTACATCTTTGCCGAGCTGCAGTGGGCTCCACCCAGTTCGAATTTCCCACAGCTTTGTTTACACTGTGAGGGTAAATTTGCCTACTCAAGCCTCAGAAATGGTGGACTCCCCTCCCCCACCAAGCTCAAGTATCCCAGTTCGACTTCATACTGCTGTGCTGGCAGCAAGAATTTCAAGCCAGTGCATCTTTGTTTGCTGGGCTCCATAGGGGTGGAATCTGCTGCGCTAGCCCACTTGACTCCCTGGCTTCAGCCCCCTTTCCAGGGGAGTAAACAGTTCTGTCTTGCTAGGGTTCCAGGTGCCACTGGGGTATGAAATAAACTCCTGCAGCTAGCTCGGTGTCTCTTCAAATGGCTGCCTAGTTTTGTGCTTGAAACCCAAGCCCTGGTGGCATAGGCACCTGAGGGAATCTCCTGGTCTGCAGGTTGCAAAGACCATGGGAAAAGTGTAGTATCTGGGCTGGAGTGCACCATTCCTCCTGGCACAGTCTCTCATGGCTTCCCTTGGCTAGAGGAAGGAGTTCCCTGACCCCTTGTACTTCCTGGGTGATGCAGTATCCCACCGTGCTTCAGTTCACCCTTCATGGGTTGCACCCACTCAGTCCCAGTGAGATAAGCCAGTACCTCAGTTAGAAATACAGAAATCACCCACCTTCTGCATTGATCTCACTGGGAGCTGCTGCAGACCAGAGTTTTTCCTATTTGGATATCTTGCCAGCCACCCCTCCTCCATAACACTTTGTACCAGCCTCTACCATAACAACATATTGTTAATTTACTTTTTATCTAGCTTGTAAATTCCTGGAGAACAGGATCATGATGGTATTTTTAAAAATTTGAATCCATAGCACATACTAGAGTGATAGTGACTGCCACAAAGTAAGCACACAAAAAATAAACCATTTGCTGAGGTGATTAATTAACCAAATCAGAGATAACTGGAAAGATGTTGATTCTTTCTTAAAAAATAAAAATTTTACATAATTTAAATTTATATGGTCAAATGTCATAAAATTTCAATTAAACAGGAAGAATAATCTCAAGAGATCTATTGTACATCCTGGTGGCTACAGTTAATACCAATAAATTATATATATGAAAATTGCTAGAATGTGTTCTATCAAAAAGGTGATAAGTATACAAGGTAATGCACATATACTAAATAGGTTGAGTTAGCCATTCCACAATGTGTGCGTGTGTGTGTGTGTGTATATATATATATATATATATATACACATATATATATATTTAAACATCATGTTATATACCATAAATATATATAACTTTTACTTATCAAAATAGGGGATATAGAAGGGATGGTTAATGGATATAAAAATAAAGTTACATAGATGAAAATCTGGTGTTTGGTAGCATAAGGGAAAGACCATAGTTAACAATCAATAATTTATCACATATTTCAAAATAACTGAAAGAGTGGAATTAGAATGTTCCTAACACCAAAAAATAATAAATGCTTGCAGTGATGGATATTCCAGTTACTCTGATTTGATCATTATACATTACATGCTTTTATCAAAATATCACATGTACCCCATGAATAAGTACAACTATTATGTATCTATAGTAATTAAAAATAAAATTAAAAATATATACTTTTTTGAAAAAAATAATTCTTCTTCCCTAAGATTTCCAATAGGAAATTCATGACAAATCCAGCAAGTATACCCTATTTATCTCTATTTCTTATTTTTCCTCTTACATCTTGATATGGCTTGGCTGTGTTCCCACCCAAATCTCATCTTGAATTTTAACTCCCACAATTCCCACGTGTCATGGGAGGAATCCAGTGAGAGGTGAATAAATTATGGGAGCAGGTCTTTCCTGACTGTTCTCATGATAATGATTCAGCCTCATGAGATCTGATGGTTTTAAAAACAGGAGTCTCCCTACACAAGCTCTCTCTTTGCCTGCTTCCATCCACATAAGACGTGACTTGCTCCTCCTTGACTTCTGCCATGATTGTGAGGCCTCCCCAGCCATGTGGAACTGAAAGTCCATTAAACTTCTTTCATTTGCAAATTGCTCAGTCTCAGGTATGTCTTTATCGGCAGCATGACTATATAGTAAATTGGTAATACAGTAATAGAGTAATATTGTAAATTGGTACCAGTAGAGTGGAGTGCTGCTGTAGATATCAGAAAATGCGGAAGCAACTTGGGATCTGGGTAACAGGAAGGGGTTGGAGCTGTTTGGAGGGCTCAGAAGAAATCAAAATGTGGGAAGGTTTGGAACTTAGAGACCAAGAAGTTGGTCTCTAGGACGTTGAGTGGCTCTGCCCAAAATGCTGATAGTGATATGGGCAATAAAGCCCAGACTGAGTGGAAATAAGGAACTTGATGGGAACTGGAGCAAAGGTGACTCTTGTTATGTTTTAGCAAAGAGATTGGCAGCATTTTGCCCCTGCCCTAGAGATCTGTGAAACTTTTAACTTGAGAGAGATGATTTAGAGCATCTGGTGTAATAAACTTCTAAGCAGCAAAGCATTCAATAAGTGACTTGGGTACTGTTAAAGGCATTCAGTTTTATAAGGGAAGCAGAGCATAAAAGTTTGGAAAATTTGCAGCCTGACAATGTGATAGAAAAGAAAATCACATTTTCTGAGGAAAAAATAGAGCCAGCTGCAGAAATTTGCCTAAGTAATGAGGAGCCAAATGTTAATCCCCAAGACAATGGGGAAAATGTCTCCAGGACACATTAGAGGTCTTCACAGTGGCTCCTCCCATTACAGGCCAGGAAGCCTAAGAGGAAAAAGTGGTTTCGTGGTCCAGGCCCAAGGTCCCCGTGCTCTGTGCAGCCTAGGGACTTGGTGCCCTTTGTCCCAGCTGCTCCAGCCATGGCGGAAAGGGACTAATGTCAAGCTAGACCTGTGGCTTCAGAAGCCTTTGCAGTTTCCATGTGATGTTGAGCCTGCAAGTACACAGAAGGCAAGAATTGAGGTTTGGGAACCTCCACCTAGATGTCAGAGAATTTATGGAAACACTTGAATGTCCAGGTAGAAGTTTGCTTCAGGGCAGAGCTCTTATGGAGAACCTCTGCTAGGACACTGTGGAAGGGAAATATGGTGTTGGAGCCTCCACACAGTCCCCACTAGGCACTGCCCAGTGGAACTGTGAGAAGAGGGCCACTGTCCTCCAGACCTACCCCAGAATGAAAGATCCACTGGTAGCTTGCACTATGCACCTGGAAAAGCTACAGACACTCAATGGCAGCCCATGAACCCAGCCGGGGGGAGACTGTGTCCTGCAAAGCCACAGGGGCAGAGCTTCCCAAGACCATGAGAACCCACCTCCTGAATCAGCATGATCAAGACATGTGAGGCATGGAGTCAAAGGAAATCATTTTGGAGCTTTAGGACTTGACTGTCCTGCTGGATTCTAGACTTGCATGGGGCCTGTAGCCCCTTTGTTTTGACCAATTTCTCCTACTTGGAACAGCCGTATTTACCCAATGCCTATACCCTCATTGTATCTAGGAAGTAACTAACTTGCTTTGATTTTACAGGCTCATAGGCAGAAGGGACTTGCCTTGTCTCAGATGAGACGTTGAACTGTGGACTTCCGAGTTAATGCTGAAATGAGTTAAGACTCTGGGGAAATGTTGAGAAGGCATGATTGGTTTTGAAATGTGAGGACATGAGATTTGGGAGGTGCCAGCTGGCAGAATGATATGGTTTGGCCATGTCTCTGCACAAATCTCATCTTGAATTATAACTCCCACAATTCCCACATGTCATGGGAGAAACCAGGTGGGAGGTGATTGAATTATGGGGTAGGTCTTTCCTGCACTGTTCTCATGATAGTGAATAAGTCTCACAAGATCTGATGGTTTTAAAAACAGGAGTTTCCCTACACAAGTTCTCTCTTTGCCTGCCACCATCCACATAAAATGTGACTTGCTCCTCCTTGCTTTCTGCCATGATTGTGAAGCCTCCCCATCTATGTGGACCTGTAAGTCCATTAAACCTCTTTCTTTCATAAATTGTCAAGCCTCAAATATGTCTTTATCAATAACATGAAAACAAACTAACATATATCTTAAATACCAGTGTTGACTTCTTTTTCTTTACATCTTAATATGCTTTTACATATTTTGCCTAAGATCGTCCACAAAATATACATAGCTTCTAACAGCTCTTAATTATACAGTAATTTTTCCTTTATCAGCTGCTGATGTCTTCAATAATAAAAGCCTTTAGAAAATCATTTTGTTGACACATATGTGCCTTTTAAAAAGAGGATGGCCTCAAAAAGTCTCAGCTGCCAATATGATAGTATGATTTTTCTGTCAATATAAATATTCATCATGGAATAATTGTTTGTCCAAAAATTATTTTTAAAATCATGTAGCAAATGTTAAATATACATTTGACAAAAGTTATTAAATTCTGGAACTGTCTTCTATAAGACACTGGTCTATTACCTAATGCAAAGGGATCAACATTCCGACAACAAGCAAAACCTGACTATGGTATGATAAACGGAAAAAGCTGGAAAAGTTCGTTCAATTCAATAGTCAAATTTCCCTTCATTTTTAGGAGTAAGTCCAATATTTCTCTCCAAGGGCCAAAAAGTGGGAGCAAGATACCATGATGGAGAAATATGGGACAGGGAGAGAAAGCGAAAGAGAACTTACACCAGTTCTCACCAAGTAATTTATATCATATATTCATTCAATCTTCACAAGACCCTCTCAAGGTATTCAGAGTAAGTTTTATTCTCCCCATAACTCAGAAGAAGAAACCAAAGCTCACAGATTTTTAACTTTCCCAAAATTACCCAGCTAATCAACAACAGAGCCAGGATTCAAGCAAGGTCTCCATGCTGCAAAAAGTCATGTTTTCTTCCCACATTGTCCTGACCCAGTAAACAGAAGCTATTCAAGCCTATTTTCTTCCAAATAAAATTAACCCTTAGAAATCTAGATGCCAGGCTGAGCACAGTGGCTCACACCTGTAATCCCAGCACTTTGGGACGCCGAGGCAGGCAGATCACCTGAGGTCAGGAGTTCAAGACCAGCCTGGCCAACATGGCAAAACTAAAAATACAAAAATTAGCTGGGCACAGTGGCATGCACTTGTAATCCCAGCCACTTCGGAGGCTGAGGCAAGACAATCACTTGAACTCAGGAGGCGGAGGTTGCAGTGATCCGAGACTGTGCCATTGGATGGTGCAAAAAGAGCAAAACTGTTTCAAAAGAAAAAAGAAATCCAGATGCCAATAAAACACGATGTGGAATTCTAAGAAGTACAAATAGTACAGAAACGTTTGAAACACTTGAACAGTAGCAAAGAGAGAAAAATGTTAACTTAAATTCCTATTAAAAAAAATTATAAACAATAGTGACAATAGAGCCAAAATACCTTTCCAAGTTTCTACAATTAATGAAATATTGAGGTAACGGCATTTTTTCCTCTGTCCCCTGTTACCTTTTATTTGGACTTGTTTTCCCCAAAAGAACACACATATTTCCCTAAGGAACTAGACACATTTAAAAGTGCCATGTCAGGAATCCTTGATTATTTAATTTGGCAGTACTTGTCCCTTTCGGGGTTGCTCAGTAACCCATATTTAAACTAGTTGCTTGTCTCAGACTATGTCCTTGTAAGTGTTCTATTGTAATTGCTTCTCCTGGGGCAGTCTCAGTGCAAAGAGTATAGTGTAATAGAAAGCTTTACAAAATCCAGAAATATACAGATACATGCTATTAAAAGAGAGTAACATCTCATTTATCTGACATCTGAAAGGAAATATACTTCAACAGGGTTGAAAAAATATGTAGAAAAAGTCATAAGAAGGAAAAAAGAATAAGGCCACTTTAAAAAAAAAAAAAAAACATTGTGCGCTCAGAGGAATTATTTAATGCTATGAAATAAACAAATAACAACCAAAAACAAAACAAAACACAAAATGTAGAAGGAACTTGTATAAGTGTCAGGAGGAGAAAAAAAAAGTACAGAAGCCTGCATGAAACAGTGAAGATGGGAGAAGAAAGACAGGCCTTTTTCCACTACATGCAAAATACGGGCAAGAACTTAAAAGGCAGCCCAGTGTTCTGGGGGGAAAAAAAAAGTGTATGCCCAGAAGAAATCTGTATCTTTAAAGTGCATATACTCCTTCCACCAAAAATCTATTAATAGATTATTATAAAGCAAGGTTGGGGAGTGTGGCGTCTGACTGCAGAATTATTCTTAGTAAGAGCACTACTTATACTGAGGAAAATACCTTAAGGAGTAATTTAAGGTGGATAACGATATCCTAATGGCACAAGTGAGCAGAGGCCAAGTCCAGTGGTAGAGAGATAACTATTCTTTACTGCATTCCAATATAAAGAATTTAGAAGTGTGAGGGAAACTAGCTAGAGAGAATGTGGAAAGACAATAGATGGAGTTGCTAAATAAGATTCTGAAGATTTCTACAAAATTGGAGCCACTTAGAATATATTGTTGTAATATAGAAATCTCTCCCTTCTATCTTCCTGTTTCTGTAAGTTTTGCTATATTCATAGACATCCCTACTCTGATAGGGTTGGAGAATTTGTGTGTCTGTGTGTCTATGCTTAAAAGAGGAACGCCAACTCCAGATTCTGGGTGAACATAATATAGAACAGACATAGAAAGACAATCCATAAATGAAAGTAATTCAGTGGAAGCAAAAGCTTGAAGCCAGAGTTGACCCATAAATTTTGCAGAAATCTTCAGCTCCCAGAGAATTTGCAGAAATTTGGGGAGGAACATTATATGCGATAGGATACAGAATGAGTATTTAAAGTAATTATATTGAGATCTTAAGTGCAAGAAGATTCCAGCAAACAAGTGGCTTTGCATCCTAAGTAAGTGGATTATGACTAATTAAAAACAATGAAGGTCAGAAAAAGAAAAAGCAACCAATGGTCACTTAGAGCTCTTATTGGGTTATTAAGAAGTAAGTCATGCCAAACTAGTTTCATTTCCTTTATAACGGAGATTACTAGACTGATAAATCCACAATGCCACAAATAATACGTCTTGATTTCAAGAAGGTCTTTCAAGAAGTACTTGAGGATGAAATAAAGAAGCATGCTTTATACAGCAGTCCAATGAAGCAAGCTTGAAGCTCATTTCAACAATCTAACTCAAAAGGTGTTCACATTTGATTGATATTATCCAAAAGAAGGATATAATACTGTTTTCCATGTCATTAAACATTTTTTCATGAATAAATTTGAAAATGATATCAGGTTAGGAAAGGAAGACAAAATCCGGAGTCAAAGGATCTTGATGGACTGTAACAAAAAGCCAGAATTAATAAGATAAAGTTCAGTGAATATAAATGTAACTTCTATCTTTACATATTTAAAAAAAAAAAACTAGTATCAGAGGAGGAAGACCTTGATTAGGAGTAGTTTGAGCTCAGAGACTTGGAGGTTTTAACTGCTTTCAAAATCAATATGAACCAACAACATGACAAGGCTACTGTGAGAGGTAAGATAATGTTAGACATTAAACCAGGGATGTAATTGTCCATTTATATCATGGAATATTCACATGGGAGAGTTTGTTTTGATTTAAAGATATTGATTTCAACATTTTGTGGAAGTCACCTACAATCTAGAATGCATAAAAAAAGGATTTACAGAGATGATTGGGGGGAACTTCTATTTCTTTTTGTTGTTGTTGTTTGAGACAGAGTTTCGCTCTTGTTACCCAGGCTGGAGTGCAATGGCTCAATCTCGACTCACCGCAACCTCCACCTCCTGGGTTCAGGCAATTCTCCTGCCTCAGCCTCCTGAGTAGCTGGGATTACAGCCACCATGCCCAGCTAAAGGACTTCTATTTCTTATAATGGGAAATTAGAAGTTCAGTCCGATCTTCTGCTGAAGGAAACAAACAAGGTTTGATGATAAAACAATTCATCATAAAAATACCAAAGACCTAATAAGACAGTGAGAAATTTCCTGAAATGGGTTTCAGAAGAGGCAATGTTCAGTATACAATCAAAAATGGCCATTCACATTATAAGACAAGACACCATGAGTGAAAACAGGGAAAATGATAGCAGAAGCAGAAATTCAGAGAGTCCAAACACTGGAGTTTTCAAACCCTAACCATCAGACAATTCTGCTTACCATATCAAATATATCAAAATAAAGATTGAAAATTTCAGAAGGAAACTAAAAGTCATGCAAAGAAATGTAAGCCAATTTGAAAAATATATTAAAATTCTAGGGTATTTAGAGTTGTCTGAAATATCATATAAGGAGCATCCAAAAGTCAAAAAATGTTTAGCCTAGAAAAGGGGAAACATAAGTAAGTCCTAAAAATAATCATCAGTTATTTGAAAACAGCCTTTTCTATTGCCTTGATTCTGTGTTGCTCCAGGAAGCAAAACTAAATGCACTGGTTTGAAATGGCAGGGAGGCAGTTTTAAGCTCAGTTTGAGATATATGTCTCCAACAATTAGAAATATCCAAAATCAGCTTCATTGTCTCAGAGAATTGAAATTGTTATCATCGATAGTGATCACCTATTTTTAGGCAGTTGCATACATTCCATATTATCAGAGTCTATTTCAGGTAAAATATTAAACTGTAAGGACACTGATGTTTCTCCACCATGATTCTTTTGATTCCAAGTAGAAGCTAATACTGGCATAGACGTTACTAGAAAAATTCCAAACTGATATTTCCCAAAGTATGGTTTTAGAAAGTTCCAGGATTAAAATACTATAGAAGAGTTCTGGGGTCAAAAAAGTTTGTGAAATTCTGAGTGAAACAGAGTTAAACAGGCTTCTCCATGGCAATATTTCTCAATGACTTTAACGTGCTAATGCGCATCAAAACATTCATGGGAATTTCTACATGCAGCATTGATCATTTACAAAACCCAACTCTTTTCCTGTTCCTTATTTTCAAGACATGTTCTACACAATACTTTTGGGGAAATGTTGGGCTAAATAATTCTACTCTTGACAATCTCAAAGACAATTTAGTGTTTTTCATTCTACATGAAGTCTTGAAAGAATTGAGTTAACAATATGATTCATATATAAACTTTTCATGAAGATAAAACCATAGATAAAATATCATAATTTACCACAAAAGGTGTTCCCTTCTCTTTGTAAGATGTCACTTCCTTTTTCATAATGTATCATTGTTGTACTATACATACTCCTATGTGACATAATCTAGTTGAAATTCAGGCTCTAAGGAGCAACCAAGTGTAGGTAGGAGAGGACGGTTGGGATTTTAAAAACTCCTGGCATATCTAACTTACTTTAACAACTGGTTGTAGATCCGTGAATTAGCCTAAACTTGTAAAAGCTGTTTGTTGTTGAAGCTGTTCTAACCATTAGAGTAGTAAGTTCCAAAAGTTTTAATTCTTTTCTGTTGCCTTGAGGATGTTACTTAAATGCAATGTACCTCAGCTTTCTCGTTTGTTACATAGAAATCATGATCATAGGGCTGTTGCAAGAATTGAATTAAAGGAGTTAATCCAGCACAGTGTTTGGCACATTATCCAACAAATATTAACGGTAATTTTTCTTTTCTTTTTTTTTTTTTTTTTTTTTTTTGAGACGGAGTTTCGCTCTTGTTACCCAGGCTGGAGTGCAATGGCGCGATATCGGCTCACCGCAACCTCCGCCTCCTGGGTTCGGGCAATTCTCCTGCCTCAGCCTCCTGAGTAGCTGGGATTACAGGCACGCGCCACCATGCCCAGCTGATTTTTTGTATTTTTAGTAGAGACGGGGTTTCACCATGTTGACCAGGTTGGTCTCGATCTCTCGACCTTGTGATCCACCCGCCTCGGCCTCCCAAAGTGCTGGGATTACAGGCTTGAGCCACCGCGCCCCGCCATTAACTGTAATTTTTATTGCAAGAGGTAGTACTTTGCTTTTGTTTGATCTTCAATACCATCCTGCTTCATTTGCATGACATGATGTATGCGAATTACCTACGTCTGTGCCTAACTCCCACCGGACACTCAATTAAACTGGTAGTGAAGGTGATTGTGTTCTTTATAAACAGTTACCTCCTAATTGGTTTGAAGCTGGCAGTTTTCACCTTACAAAAGCCCTGCATTCTGCCCTATCTCAACAAGTCTAGAGTCTAAAACAAAAATTATTGGGTCATTGGAACTAGGTATTACTGGGTTACTGGAACTAGGAATTACTTATAACTTAATCTTTTGTACCCATTTCTTGTTTACAGCATTTATGAGTGTCTATAGTCAAATATGAGACAAATTACTCTGAGAAATGTTAAGTAATTTGTCTCTGGTTATTCAACAAACCAAGAACCAAGTAACAAGAGCCTCTGTTCAGTTATATCACCTACAAATCCACTAGTAAACAGCTGCTGGTAATGAGAACAATTTCCTTTCCTAAAAAGCTACTTCAACTAAGAAAAAAAAAAGGTATTGAATTGCTCTTTTTACAGTAATAAAACTGTCAGTTATTTGTCTATGGTTATTCAACAAACCAAGAACCAAGTAACAGAAACCTTTGCTCAATTATATCACCTACAAATTCACTAGTATAAACAGCTGCTGGTGATGAGAACAATTCCCTTTCGTAAAAATCTACTTAAACTAAAAAAAAAAAAAAACATGAATTGTTCTTTTTGAGTAATAAAACTATCAAAAGAAAAAAAATGAAAGTACAAAAACAGGGTCACTCTAGTGTTAAAATAAGCAATGGTGAATACAAGAAAGATGTGGCCAGGCACAGTGGCTCACACCTGTAATCCCAGTACTTTAGGAGGCCAAGGCAGGCAGATCATGAGGTCAGGAGTTCAAGATCAGCCTGGCCAAATAGTGAAACCCCATCTCTACTAAAAAAGAAAAATAATTTAAAAATACAAAAAATTAGCCAGCATGGTGGTGTGTGCCTGTAATCCCGCTACTTGGGAGGCTGAGGCAGAAGAATCGCATGAACCTGGGAGGCAGAGGTTGCAGTGAGCCGAAATCACACCATTGCACTCCAGCCCGGGCGACAGTTTAAGACTCCGTCTCAAAAAAAATAAATAAATAAAAATAAAAAATAAAAAAATAAAAAAAGGATGCAAAGAAAAGTTTAGCTTAGCAGCTAGAGAAAATGATTTTGACAAGAAGGTTAATGAAATAAGACCATCGTTTGCTTAACAAAATAGTGATATTTAAATCACAGACACTTTAGGAAAATACAGAGGTATTTATGGACAGAGTGTAAGAGTCCTATTTCAAGCAGAAAATACAACAGATATAAAATGAGTTCTTTGCAACCTTTTCAACTGAACTCTATTAATGATTCAGTCAAACTAAGAAAACAAAAATGCTTTAATAAAATTCTCTTTCTACTAAAAATGTGCTAAGTGGGTTTGTCAGACAAAATAAAACATTCAGGATATCTTGCTAACTTTGTATCCTCCTAGTTAATATACATTATTTACTCATATTAAATACATATCTACATTTTCCTAATGGATTACTACAGACATCACAGATTACCTGTAAACACACACTGTTTATCCTGAATCAAGAGGACCTGGCAAAGTAGAATTCATTTACAAACTAGGATAAATTTCCAAACGTCTTAAGCTTTAAGGTTTCTATTTCTCAAGTTATTTATACCTATATGTTCATTATATATTATCTATATAATTATGTCATTTATTTATAGAGAGCATAGTTAAATGGTCAAAAGTCTAGAACTTTCTCCTAGGCATTTCCTTATAAGTAACCCATCTTCTGTTCAATTTCCCATTGGCTTTAAAACTCACTCTGGTTTCCTCATTTTGAGGTATACATTAGTCTTCACAACCCAATCTAGTCTGCTTCTGAAGGGTGATGTTAAGAAATGAGAGGGAAGCTAAGATGCACTAGGACTGACGCCAGGTTGAGAAAATGAAATTAGAAGTGAAGACGATGCTGAGGTAAACTAGGCCATCTTTTACTTACAGCTGACACATGCTGCAAGAGGCACATGACATCAACCATGTCCGCAAGAATAAGGAGTCTCGTCACTGCAGCCAGCAAGGCACGGGCGGCTTGAACCACAGCCTCCCTTTTTGGGAGAAAACAGGGGTCATCTGTGAATCTCTCAGCTGATATTTTCAGAGCTTCACCTGAAAAACACAACCCAAAATACGTTGTACTTCAAGTTTCAACTATGCCCATTTCAGAATTTATCAGCCAACCTAATTCCAAGTAAATTCCAAGACCAAGCATAACATAAAAATATTATCAGTGGACACTAGCAAATTGTCTCTTAATAAACAATGCAGTTTCAAATTAACATTTGTTTTTGACAAATATTCTGGAATTAGGAAGCATGATATTATTTTCCTGCAAAAAAAAAATATGCTGAATTAACTAGGAACATCTAGTAAAATTGCTGTCAACTTCTACATTTGCTGAATCTCATTTCTTGTAAAAGGTTTTATTACTAAAACTTCAATCATAAACAATTCTGCTTATAAAAACAAGGTAAATCTTTATTGAGTTACTTTTCAACTCAATGGATGTTAGAAAAGAGGTAGCCTTTAAGATAATAAGACTGCAGCTCTCTGAGAAAAGTTTAACATAGGAAAATTTATTCTAAATTATCAATATAATGAATAAACTATATCCTAAATTTAGTCACAGAAATAGTACTTTGTAGTGCATAATTATTAGAGAATAGTGTGTCCACTATTTTTAATGCCTTTTCATTTAAAATATATTTATTATAAAAGAAGTATGTATTCATTCATTGTTTTAAGTTCCCAGTTCAAAAGGATATAAAATGAAAATATTTAATAAAAAGTCTCTCTTTATTCCCATCCAACAACATGATTGATAGAGAATTACCATATCCACTATTTTTTAAGGTTTTAAGTCTAAACTGTTTTTATTATAAAATTATTATAATGCACGTCCATTACTTTTAAATAATTCACCATATTAAAGAATATCAAGTATAAAATTTAAAAGTCTCCAAACGAATCCCTCAAAGTACCATCTATTCAGCTCTTGTATATCTATCCAGAAAATCTTCCATGAATGTATATGTGTATATGTATAGATAGATACATGTTCTATATACATAAATGTATATGTATGTTTTTTATATGTGTATGTTTTATGAATAGATTCACATACATTCACATATACAAATATATGTCTTATAAAGACAGATTTTATAAGAAAACAGTTATTTTACAAGTTGTAAGAGGAAAAGATAAAAACATTGAGCCTTTAATAAGTAGTATCATACTACAGACATTTTCTATTATTTCTTCTTTTTGATTATCAATTTGTTTTCCTTTTATACTTGGAAATAGACAACCAGGAGGCAATACGGCACAGTAACATTGTGGGCTCTGGAGCCAGACTGCTTCAATGTCTCTGTCCTAGTACTTTAATCAAGTCACTTAACCTCATTACTCTTCATTGTCTTCTTTTTTAAATTAATTAATTATAATAACTACTATTTTATGAGTATTAAATAAGAGCACGTAAGTTATATTTCATTGATACATTGTAATTTATTTTACCAGGCCCTGTTTGAACACATAAGTCGTTTCCAACTTTTTCCTATTTCATATAATACTACAGAGAACGCCCAAGACATATATCTTTGCATGCATGAACAAGTTTAGCTGTCAGATAAATTCCTAAAACTAGAATTGCTGAGTCAAGGGGCAAATGAATTTTAAGCTTTGTTGTATATTACCACAAAATTATCCAAAATACAATCATCCCATCAAAAACATACGAAAGTGTCTGTCTTGCCGATTTATGGATTACATCCATAAATATTTTAGTTCTCACTGACTCATGAACCTTAGCATAAAGAAAATGTAGTCAGTTATTTTATTAAATAAAATAAAGAATACTGTTTCTTATAATAGACATAACTTGTGAACAGCTCTGAGACTGTCTTAACATGTTAATATGTCTCATTTAGATCTCTTTAGCAATACCAAGTTAGCAATTAGGACTCTAGATACTTCTGAGATCAAATTCTTACATGCCCCTTTTAGCTCTGGGAACTTGGACACTAAATACCTTCAATGTCCTTATCTACAGGAAAGGGGTAAAAATATGACTTATCTCACAGTGTTTCCTGGATGCTTGGATGAGATAGCTCATATAATATATTTAGCACAGTATTTAAACATGTAAAGTACTCAACAAAGATTAACTGTTTGTTATTTTGGGGAAAATTTCTAATAGAGATGGTAAATTTTTAAGACCAATAAGTGGATGATTTTCATGTGCTTCTCTGCAAGTCAGAATTGCTGCTATGAGACTATAAAAAGTTAAGCTGACCTCCAAAATTTGGAGAGCAGATGAATGCCCACAAAAAAAAGATTATTTTTTTCTTCTTGTAATTATGAGTTAGAAAGTTTTAATAGCCTTTTTAGAATACTGCCTTTGACTTTACATACTAAAACTAAATAGATATCAAAAACTTATGTATTTTTGACTCTAAAAAATGTTGGAATGTTGAACAACTGGCTGAAGAGCCACATTCAGAAAGAATTCATTTAATCAAATATTATATCCTTGTCTTCATTAAAGGGATATGAAGAGCCAGTCAGGTAGGTGTGTTGGGAAGAGAAAAGTCACTCCCAAAATACATTAATAAAGATGCTATAACTTAAATTCTTATTGCTGGACTTGTCCCTAATTTCCCCAATATTCCTAACCCCTTTCAGCTCGTTTCAGCCCACACTCTGGTCCTAACTTAAACATCACTTCCTATGGTAAGTTGGACCCCATTACTAAGATAGGTCTTACAATAATGTCCTATGCTTTCTACCATCACTTTCATCATAATTTATTATAACAAATTGTGTCAAAACCTGTCTTTTCTTCTAGATCATAAACTAGTAAGTGCAAGAGCTGCACTGGTCCTGGTTACCACAGCTTTCTCAGGATCTAAAATAGTGCCTACTCTTGTATATATTCAATACATTGATTATAAATTGCTGAATGAGTATGTGCATGAATACTATTCAACTTTTATTTGATAAACATTTGTTGTTCCCTATATTAAACAGCTGTATCCTAGGTATCCAAGATATAAATATCAGTATGAAACAGTTTTGCAGCCCAAGAAGTTTAGAGTCAAGTGAAAGTCAACAAACACTAATAAAATCTAAATAGGTTTCTGGTACAGGCCTGTACAAAGTACTGAGAGACACAGAGGAAGACCTACCTCTGCCTGAGGTGTCAGAAGAAATACAAAGGAATGTTCTAGGTAAAAGAAACATGTTACAACTATGATAAGGTATTGATAATGATAGTTGGTTTACAGAATGTAACTAGTTCACCGTCAAATTGATTTCTGACAGGAGAAAATGGTTATTTTCCTAATTAAATAGAAAAAAAAGGTACAAGTTTCCTTTCCATCTAGAAGATGAGCATCTATTTTTATAAAGTCTCATGTGGAGAGTCTACTCTTTTGAAATATCATTCCCAATCTTGCTTATAATGCTTTTACTTTGAAGTTTACTGAATAGGAAATTTCACTTTTAAAAATACATACAAATAAAAATAACTACTTTTTTCTTGAAGAAATTCCACTCTACACATAAAAATAATTTACTAAAGGTCTTGAAAATGCCACGAGAACTAGTTTCAGAAAACTTCTTTCTACTGAATCCATTTAGCCCTTTTCCTAAAAAAGGGGTTTTTTTAATCATTAAAAAAACAATTATGAAATGCCTGCTAAAATAAGGTACTAAAGTATATAGTCTATGAATATCTATAGAGGTAACTTTTATATACCTATATAAGTTTAAGAGATGAAAATTTCTGAATCTACAAATATGTAGAATCTGACATATAAAACTTTTTTATATAATCAAATAAACTCCAGAAGTACAAAAAAAAATTGTTGGCCAATACACATATTACAAAATAGTCTTTATTTTATAAAGCTTCCTACATGTTCTTTTGCTGCATTTAAAAGTATAATTCTACTTTCTAAAAGTGATTATATTGATTATAAACTTAAAAAGTCAAAGAAAACATGGTATAAGAAAAATATCGATAGGAAAAAGAGAATAACCAAAATGAAAAGGGGCAGGTACTAAAGATAAAAATTTCCCCAACTTTTATTTGACATTATGTTTATTATTCAGTTAAGATTCCTAATATATGCATCTGGCCAAGTGATACAAATACATCATGGTAAAAGTTTATACCATACATATATAACATGCATTAGTACATATTCATTTATTCAATATATAATAGAGTTCACAGACTGAGACTAAACACTCAGGGTTTGATTTTGTTTTTAATTGGGAAACTGCTATTTCGAATTTGAAAACTCTGAAGAGGTAGAAGCTTACATTTAACTTTTTAGCAGACAATTATTACATTTGGAAGAAAAGAGAGGAGGATGACCTCAATTCAATCCTAAACTTACACAGCTGTTAAAAAAAAAAAAAAAAGTAAAAAAGACTCTCCTTTAAAATGTTCAAGGCACTTGGACTACAAGGAGCAAACATGCTTTGTATGATAAAAGAAAATCTTATCATGGCAGGTGGAAAGTCAGGAAAGCTAGCCACTGCTGTGTGGATCCAGGGTTCGGTGCTACAGCAGGGTTGTAGACTAGGAATGCAGTTGCATATAATTGCTACTGCAAACTATTGGCTATGTTTTATTTCCATTTTTTTATGTTCAAACTCAGTAAAGTCTTATTAAAAGTTATAATTTGCTTCCAGCCACGGCAGAGTAACAGAGACCAGATATCTACCTTTCCTACCTGAAACCAAAAAATAGACCAAATAAATGCAAAAATGGCTATAAAGCACTGGATGTCAAGCAATGAAGGACAGTAATCCCTGAGAAATGAACAACAACAACAAAAAACGATGAGTTCTCTGAGATCCCAGCTTACCACCATGAGAAACTTTCCTGGCCATGATACAGGAAGAGGAAATCAAGGCAGAACCTGGCAAACTCTCTGAGCTGAGAAGACAAAGCTGAGAGCCCTGGGAGATCAAGGCAGTAGAAGTACGAAATAGAATAGAAAATGCTAAAGAGAAGAGATCCACAGAGAAAGAACACAGATAATCTGCACACACTCCCTCTTGAGTATTCAGTTGAATACCGATCAACCCATATAGTGGAAGAAACCACCCAAGGCTAGGGAAAGAACCATTCAAAAAGATTTGAGGTAGCAGTACTTGCCACTCACACAGGACTGAGAATAATGCTTGCCCAACCACCAGACTGGAACACTTCATAACTCATGGGACATTCAAATACAAAAAAGAGTCTTGTCTCAATAGCGGGAAAGAATTAGACTTAGAATGAACATTGCCCTAGTGCCCTCTAAAAAGGACAGAGAAAACAACTTCCAACTTCAAGAACAGCAACATTCATGCATCAGAGAAGACAGAGAGCCAGGTAAAAGCAACAGCAGACCAGCATAATGATTTAATGAAAATGGAAGGACATGAGCAGCCAGCCACTGAGCCCTGCACCATTGGGAACTCTCAAAACAGATTCTATGAAATTATATACAATTCTTTCTAAAACATAAAATTTGATACGGCTAGTTTTCATAAAAGTAATAGAAACATCTCCCAATCATCATAAATAGGATATAGTAGCAGCTGTCTTAAAAGACTTCCTCTTAACCACTCTCTAAACTAATAAATTATCTCTTTTTATTCACTCTTCGCAACATATTAATGATATCTCCTTTCCGGTATGTAAAATATACTGAAGACCTTCTGTTCCCAATAATTGAAGTTGATCAAGAAGTTGAAAAGGTTTGTTCCCCAATCTTTTCATGTGAGTTGTAATTATAATTATATTGTTTTATTATTAACTACGCAAATCTATCAAATATAAGCGCCAAAAATACCTATTAATTCTTTAAAAACTCAATTTTAATGCTTTGGACACATTCAGTAAAGGTGAGTTGCTAAAAATGTTGTTAAGTTGGGTATGGAAGCAAAAAATGGTAAAAGTTGGGGCAGGGCAAGGCAAGAGAAAGGATTATAAAAGATCAAGAAAGATTCTGCAGTTAGGTAGCTTCCCAAGTGTCATTAAGTTTTCTTCCATGAAGACACCAAAACTGGAAATCTTAGTCAATATCGTTTGGTTGTAGTTTCGGTCAAAACAACCGTATAAGATACAATAAACAAACCACACTAAAAAGAAATTGGATAATGTTCATGTTACATCCTTCAATACAAAATAAAATATTTAAGGTGTGCATTTGTATGTGTATAACTAATGAACTAAAGAACTTTTACTTCTAATAATGAGAACAAATATATGTTGAAGCAAAAATTATCTGCTATATTTTAAAACACTGGAAATAACTTTCAGTCTCATTTAGTCAAACTTTAATTATATACTTATATGTAAAAGTACACAACTCCTAATTTAAAACTTTATTAATATATTTTTATCAACAAAATATTTTTTACAATGTATCTATAAACTATGTACCTAAATAAATTTCAATATTAAGGAAGCCATTAAAATAGAACTAAACATCTTTTCAGAATTTTAAAGAAAAATGATTTTTTTTTAATTTTCAAAAAACTGACCAAGTCCTTTCATGTCATATTTAAACTTGACAACTTTTTTTCTGTGCAGGCTCTCACTTTGTCACCTAGGCTGGAGTACAGGGGTAATCTTAGCTAACAACAGTCTCAAACTCCTGGCTCAAGCAATCCTCCTGCTTCAGCCTTCCAAGGAGCTGAGACTACAGGTAGTCACCACCAAACCCAACTAATTTTTTGTATCTCTTGTAAAGATAGGGTCTCATTATGTTCCCCAAGCTGATCAAGAACTCCTGGCCTCAAGTGATCCTCCCACCTTGGCCTCTAAAAATGTTGGGATTACAGGCATGAGCCACCCCACTGAGCTAACCTCGACAATAATTTTAAGATAAAATATACAAAATATATTCCTACAACATTATCATCTCCTGGTGTCAGAAGTTTCTTAAAGTGGTTTACAGGAAAACAAACTGACAAAAGAACAAAACAATCCATATTGTAAACCAATCAATAAAAAGAAAAAATAGTATAGATTTATCACTTAATTAAATGTTTAAACTTTGAGCTGAAATAGCTGCCCACAATTACTCTCTATTGAATTTCTCTCCCTACAACCTATTGACTGATATGCCACCCACCGATAAACATTTTTATATTATTCTTGATGTCAATTTAATTGTTTTGAGGTGAAAAAATAAGCCTTACAACTAAGATTTCTGACTAAAATTAATTCATCATTTTTTTCTAATATTTCATTTTATGGCTAAATATAGTAAGCTTAGCCATGTATACACCTACATTACACTATGCTGAAAAATTTGTATCTTTGCTTTTTTGGACAACTGTGAAAAGAATCTCATTCTAGTGCTTTGAAGTTGAAAGTTATTTTTTAATAAATGATACCTAACCCTTACAAATGGTTCATTCATTCATATATCAAATATTGAGCATTAAAATATGCAAAGTGCTATGGGGTATACAACAGTGATTATAACATGGTCTCTACCAGGTACCCTCAAATAGGTAAATGAACCACTTTAATGAGAAGATTCTTCTGTTTTGTTTTAAATGTCAGCATCTTCAGATACACCTGCCTCAAAGTATATTAAGACATAATTCTATAGCGCCTCCCCCCCAATAAAAACAAATATAATAATTCTCTATAGGCACAATTCCTAAAGACTTCAATTATATTTTATATATGATTTGAAAGTTCTATGGTGAAAAAATGAAAAACAAGAATGACTACATCAAAGCCTCACTCAAACATTTTAAAATAAAATCACCAAGTATCACTTATGATAAGCCTCAACAAAGTTCTATTCAAGAGGTTAAGTAACAAAGTAGAATTCAGGCTTCACTTTACTAGAAATTCAAGTCCCACAACTGTGATCAGAGCAATAAATATTTAATAAATTTATTCTTTCAAATATCACCTCATTCAGAGTACTATAGCTGTTAATCAATAAGGTAAAAATTTGGCCCAGTTGATATGCTCCTTAAGTAGAAATGACAGAAGTTATTTTAGGGCCCCCTTACAAAGTCTTAGCTCCTAAACTCACACAAAACTTGCAAGGAAGTCAAGGTGGCTAATTGTACATACTGAAAGTATAGAGTCAAACCCAAAGGAGCATAAAATTATAGTGAAGATAAACATCTAGGATTCTGAACCATTACAAAACTAAATACATTCAATTCACAAGAGCATCAGAGAATAAAATAATTAGGAATAAATTTATCTTTGCTTTTTTTTGTATCTTCTCTAACAAAGAAGGGCAAGACTTGTACACACTGAAAACTGCAAAACAGTGCTGACAAATTAAAGAAGATCTAAACAAATGAAATCATATCTCATGCTCATGGATTAGACAACTTAATACTGTTAAGATAGCAATACTCCCCATATTGGCCCACAGATTCAGGATAATCCCTGACTGATAGGACTTAGATGTTTATCCCCTCCAAATCTCATGTTGAAATGCAATCCTCAATGTTGGAGGTGGGACCCAGTGGGAATGTTTTGGTATTGTCCTCGCGAGAACAAGTGAGTTCTTGCTCAGTTCACATGAGACCGGGTTGTTTAAAAAAGTCTGGGGCCTCCCACTTCTCTTGCTCCCACTCTCGTCATGTGACACGCGAGCTCCCCCTTCGCCTTTCCATCGTGATTGGAAGTTTCCTGAGGCCCTCACCGGAAGCAAATGCCGGTGCTATGCTTCATGTACAGCTGCAGAACCATGAGTCAATTAAACCTCTTTATAAATTACCCAGTCTCAGGTATCCCTTTATAGCAATGCAAAAAATGAACTAACACACTTTTAACAAAATCCTTGCTGAATCTTTTGAAGAAATTGACCAGCTGATCTTAAAATTCATACATAAATGCAAGGGGCCCAAAATAGCCAAAACAATCTTGAAAAAGAGGGGCAACTTATAGAAATCACACTTCGCAATTTCAAAACTTACTAGGAAGTTTTACTACTTAATAATAAAAAGATAACCCAGTTTTTAAAATAGGCAAAAGGTCTAAATAGACATTTCTCCAAAGAAAAAATACAAATGGTCAATAAGCACATAAAATGACATTCTATCATAAATATAATATAAATTATTAAAACATAATTTAAAATGTATAGAGGTTTTAATGAGGACCTTTGAATACGTTTTTTTAAGTTATTTAAAAATAGGCACATTTCTTGTGTAGTCAAAAACATGAGGCTAAAAACATACCTGTAGAGGAGACCCAAAAAAAATCAATGTGTATGTATGTGTACCCGAATTGCCGCTTTAATCATTGTAAAGCCTAATAATTATTATAATGAAGTAGAAGAAAAGTAACATTTACATACATTGCAGCTAACTCCTCTCCTTGCAGGGAGTATCAAGATCATTAAAAGGATGGGGGAAGAGGGTGCCAATCTTGTTTACCATGCTGCAACAAAACCCCGAGCAGAATGCCTCTCTCAGAAATCCCTAGAGACCCCGCAGAGCTCATTATGTAGCTAAAAGGCAAACTCTAAGCTATAAATATTAGTTGTCTTTTGCTTAAAAATTAACAGCAGCTTTAATTGTCCTTTTTTTTTACTCTTCCCACGAATGATACATTCAGTCTGAGAAACTTAAGATTCTTAACAAGTAGGAGGTCAAATATTTTTGAAACTCCTTGGATCCTTAGTTCCTTTACTTCAGACAGAATCAGCAAAGTATGGAAAGAAGCCAAATCCAGCTTGCCCTGTTTATGTGCAGCCTACAAACTAAGAATGCTTTTTTATATTTTTAACGGTTGGGAAAAATCAAAAGAATAATATTTTATGTCATGAAAAATTATATAAAATGTAAATGTCAGTATACATAAATAAAGCTTTATTGGAAAACAACAAACAACCATACTTTTTTGTTTATTGCTTACCTATTTCTATAGCTATTTTCATTCTTCAACAAAGTTAAACAGTTGCAACAATGTATGGCCCAAAAAGCCTGAAATATTTACTCTGGCCTTTTACAGAGAATGTTTGCTGATCCTTCATCTGAGATAAATGAACTAAAAAATACTCAAAATTTTTTTTTAAAAAAAAGCACTTCATATTTTAAAAGTTCATATAATTAACAAGGTTCTCCATTTTGATCTATTGAAATGTGGCTCAAAAATTCTTTTTCATAAACTCTTTAGTTGGCTTTCATATCTTAAGCTGAATATACAGGCCTTGCCTGAAAATCCCAGACAACATAAAGTTGAATTTATCCCACAAAAGAATAAAATTTGACCCAGCATTCTTTCAGCTTCAGTATTCATATATCTAATAATTTTAGCATCTCAGGAATTTCCCATATGCCTCAGTTAAATGGTTCCCTGAAGAATACTCAGCCAGCTCTAAATAATAGTCCCAGTGTAATACCAAAAGGAGGTATGAATTTTCTTCTCACTCCAAAGCATAATAGTGAAAAACTATACTCCAGGGGTCAACAGCCAGCTCATCTATCTTGTTCACTACCTTTCAATGAAATCCTGAGCAAGTCACATAATTTTCTGGTATCAATATCCTTATTATGCAAACACAAAGACATGGAAACACAATAAAGAAAACAGGTGAAAGCCTTTAGTTCTCAGAGAAACATACTAAATAAACACGGAGTTCTTAAAAGGCAAAATTATCCTTACTGCTGTGTTAATATTTTATACATTTTAGTGTGAAGATTTATTATGTTAAAATCAAAGCTACGCCCATGAAACTTCCAGAATTTCCCATGGGAGCTTCAGCAAACTTTCCTGTCTCAGCCCATCATAAACCTCAGCTTGCTATTATTGCTACAGAAGGAAGGCAGGGCAGTGCGGGGTAGAGGAGGGTGTGGTCCCTGGGAAGGGCTCCACCTTCCGGCCTGTGCCCACGGGCCTAAGTGAGGACAGGCACTCCTGCCTTGGTACCCAAATGTTGCATTTCCCAAGACTGTCCTGGCCAGCCACGCCACCATCCTGTGCCTATAAAAGCCCCCGAGACCCTAGTAGGCAGACACGCCAGCGACTGGATATGGAGAGAAACACAATGGTGAAGGAACACACAAGTGGCTGAATATTGAGAGGGAATCGAGAGGAGCGGATCGGTGGCAAAAGACACAAGTGGCTGGACGTGGAGAGGACATCAAGAGCACAGGAGCCAGCCATCGACCGGTGGAAGATGTAAAGTTTTGCCTTGCAGTGGAGAAGACTCGGGCAGTTGAGTGGCTGACTCCAGGGGAAAACCACCTCCCTTCTGGCTTCCCTAACTGCTGAGAGCGACTTCCACTCAATAAAACCTTGCGCTCATTGTCCAAGCCCACGTGTGATCCGATTCTTCTGGCACACCAAGGCAAGAACCCCAGGATACAGAAAGCCCTTTCCTTGTGATAAGGCAGGGGTCTAACTGAGCTAACGCAAGTCGCCACAGATGGCTAAACTAAAAGATCATCCTGTTTTGAGCAGCAGGGCACTTAAGAAGCAAGCCATAACCCCATCACACGCCCCGTGAAGAAGACAAGGGAACTTTTCCCATTTCACTATTAATCACACTATTTTGGGGGTTTAACTGTCCATAACCAGGAGACCATCAATAGCAACTCTCAGTTCCAAATGCCTCCCTTCAGGGGTGCTTGAAACTGGTATTTATTAAACTGGGTAAATGCTATAGACTAAAGAGAAAAGAGGAGGTCAAAAATATTGGGTAAAAAAAGGAGCAATGAAAAATGTTAGAATGTAAGGAGGAAAGGGTGAAGCAAGCAAGGGAAAATAATAGTTGCTAATTCTTTCTTCTAGATTATCAGTATAGACTGAGTATTTGGTGAGGAAAATAAAAACAGCAGATCTCATTGAGAGTCACTAGTGTCCAAAAGCAAAGAAAAATGAGAAATATCATTTCGTATAATGTGCTAGCACACAGAAAAGGATAATAGTGCACATTCAAGAATACAACACAATTCAAGGATGCGTTTGATATTATAGGTCTATGCATGTTTAAGTACAATCATTCCTTATTTTATAGTTTCTTACAGCTGTTGTTGTTGTTGTTGTTGTTGTTGTTGTTGTTGTTGCTGTTGTTGTTGTTAGAGGTTAGACCTGGACCAGCCAAATCCTTGAGCCAGCTCAGAATAATGATTATATAATTTTCATGAAATACTATTTTTTTCTTCAACTTTTCAGTTCAGGGGTACATGTGAGAATGTGCAGGTTTGTTACACAGGTAAACACGTGTCCTGGTGGTTTGCTGCACATCCCATCACCTAAGTATTAAGCCCAGCATCCATTAGCAATTATTCCTGATGCTCTCCCTCCCTCACCCCGCGACAGGCCCCAGTGCATGTTGTTCTCACTTTGTGCCCATGTGTTCTCATCATTCAGCTCCCACTTACACATGAAAACACGCAGTGTTTGGTTTTCTGTTCCTGCATTAGTTTGCTAAGGATAATGACTTCCAACTCCATTCATTTCCCTGGGCATGTCAAAGGACACAATCTCATTTCTTTTTACGGCTGCATAGTATTCCATGATGTATATGTACCACATTTTCTTTATCTAGTCTATCATTGATGGATGCAATGCTATTTTTAAGTGGATTCTCCAGCGACATTTTTTTCCTTTGGTCCTTTTTTTAACGCCATTTTTTACTACCTATTCCCTTTCATTGCCAGAAACTTCTCTTGTTCTGTGATCTCAAATCTTCACTGACTTGGGGACACTGGTACACCTTTTAGTTTTATCTTTCAACTGTGATTTCAATCTGAACAGAAATTTAATATGGAATGTGTGTGTGACAAAAATAGTTTTGCTGTAAAGAACATGCCCTTCAATAAACTTCAGCAATTCCTATTTTTCCATAATAGACCCTCAGGCACTTAAACTCACTAGCTCCTAAAAATCATTTGTAACTATACTCCTTAAATCTGTATTTCATAATAATATATTATGCACAAAATTTAATTCATTTTATCTAGGTTTATACATACTAATTGGTACCTTGAAGTCAAACCATCCTTTCTTAATTCCTCTTTTATCAGAAATGAGTTCATAAACTGTGATCCTGAAAAAACTTCTTGAGTGACTATCTAAATCTAAACATTTTACAATCCTCTTAGAATATTACTAATTAACTGAGTCTTTAGCCCATAGTATCTCCTATTAGTGCGGGAGACATAATCGTAATTTGGATGTTAAGAAACCTACATTTTATTTCTTAGCAGCATTTGAAAAATGACATTTAAAAATATGGGAAGAATATTATCCTCTGGGAATTAAACTGCAGTTATCACATACACAATGGATGGAAGAGATACATACACACACACACACACACACACACACACACAGAATTTTCTTCTCACATCCAAAAATAGGATAGTAACAAATTATATTTTGAGGGTCAAATGACCAGTCATCTTAAAGTAACAGAATGGATCCCAGGCTTCAGTTGATGGCTAAACTTGACTATAAATTAATTAAAAGTTTTGGTATATCTAAAAAAAAAAAAAAAAAAAAAAAAACAAGGAATTGTCAATCAAAAAGGGACATGGAAAAAAGAAAATCACAAAAGTTGGTGATATTCATCTGAACAGTTTCCAACAGAGTAAGAGCTTTATATAATAAACCATACATAGTATAACTCCATTGGTAAGATTATCTCTGCAGAAAGGATAGATGAATCTGATGTGTGTGTGTATTTTTTTAGACAAGAGTCTCACTCTGTCTCCCAAGCTGAAATGCAGTGGCACAATCTTGGCTCACTGCAACCTCTGCCTCTTGGTCTCAAGCAATTCTCCTGCCTCAGCCTCCCAAGTACCCTGGCTAATTTTTTGGTATTTTAGTAGAGAACAGGTTTCACCATGTTACCCAGAGTGGTTTCGAACTTCTGAGCTCTGGCAATCCACCCACCTCGGCCTCCCAAAGTGCTAGGATTACAGGCAGAGCCACCACATCTGGCCAAATCCAGTGATTTTTAACTTGTACCATTAAGCATTCAATTTATCCAGCTTCCTTTTTTCTATCTCTATGCTCCCTAAGCAATCTTCTGGTTATTATTTATGTTGCCTATATTGGTCCATCTACAGTGAGAGAACATATTGGTAGTGTGGGTGTACTTTGCTCTGCATAACTTTTTCATTATAAATTTAAAATAGGTCCTGATTTTACATCTCAGCTTCATGATCTTAGTTAATGTGAATATACTCCTGAGAAACAAATCTGGTCTTAGCATATGTATCTGAAAGGGATCTTAGTTTCAAATAACAGAATCTATTCTAACTAATTTAAAGGTAAAGGAATTTGTTCAGGATTATTGGTTATTTGCAGAATTTCTGAAAGGCTCAGAAAGGTCAGGTTTGAATGATATTAAGACAGGAACATCAGCCAAAAAAAACTTCCAATACCACCATAGTTCTATTTTAGCAGAAATCCCACTATTGTCACTACTCATCACTCAACACCTATGATACTAGGAACTGGCCCTGAGAAATTCTGTCAAGACTGCCCTAAAAGAACAAATGCTTCTGCCACTAGATTGCAGCAAGACCCTATCTCTCTAAACATGGCCATTCTCATGCAGCTTACTTCATCCTTCCAAGTCTCACAGGCATGCATCTTTTTTGCAGAACCTGAGCCATATTCCCAGATGCAAGAAGAGTCTTAAATGTATTTTTTATCTTTTCCAACCTCTGTAGCATGGCCCCTCCCAAATATACTCACACTAGAAAAGAGTTGGAATTGGTCAAATGAATCTTACCTTATTAAAACTGCTTAAAGCACTTTTAAAACTGTGTCATGTTTGACATCTCTTCCACCCACCCCCCTTTCTCTCAATTCTACCATGCTTAAAATCAGGCTATTAATATAAATTCTATTCTTCACTGAGATTGTTATAAAGGTTGTGCCATTGATATATGTCAAAGTTTTTTAACAACGCATGAAACCATATGAACGCAAGAGAACACTGTTATAATTACTAATTATTGAAAGCTTACCATGTATCACTCATGGACTAAAAACTTTATATTTTATACAACAATTATAGTAGAGGAGGTAAGGAAAAACATTAACAACTACACATTATTGCCTCCTCTCATTATATTTTATATGTGGCCATTTAAAGCAGTTAAATAAATTCCCAGATACTTTAAATAATTCATCTATTTACTTAGGTCAAATGACTCTCAAGGTCAAGGCTTAAAATTAAACCTGAAATGTAAAAGTAAACTGTTTACTTTTTACAAAACTCTGTCCAGGAAATGGCCTTCAAAATTTCATGCTTTTAAATAATTAAAACCAGCCTGCTAAACTCTATAATAACACTTGGTGGCTGAGCACTGTGGTACACGCATGTAATCCCAGAACTTTGGGAGGCCAAGGCGGGCAAATCATAAGGTCAGGAGATCAAGACCATCCTGGCTAACACAGTGAAATCCCGTCTCTACTAAAAATACAAAAAGTTAGCTGGGCATGGTGGCACGCACCTGTAGTCCCACTACTCGGGAGACTGAGACAGGAGAATCACTTGAATTTGGGAGGTGGAAGTTGCAGTGAGCTGAGGTTACAACACTGCACTCCAGCCTGGGCAACAGAGTGAGACTCCATCTCAAAAAAATAAATAAACAAAATTAAATAAATAAATTAAATAACATTTAGCTGCTTAAGAACTTAAGGTGGCTACCTGATTCCTAACGTATCAGTGCACTTTTTCCATCTAAGGGTAGGTTCAACTTTGAATCAGCAGGTCCTAAATTATTTACTTTCACTTGATTCATCCTCTGTTCCAGGATAATTATTTACCATAATCCTTTTAACTCTACTAACGTATGCTAGCCCAGACCATTCCCTTGACTGGGAAGTCCACTGGGTCTATCAGTCCATTAAAAATGGCACCCTGAGCACTCTTATTTAATCAAGTCTTTCTCCAGACCTCACAGAGACAGAAATAGAAAAACGACAGAAAAGGAATAAAACCGTAACAGGATTGTTAAGGAGAGCCAACAGTAGTTGAGAGCCTTCTGAAGAAGGAAAGCTAATGGAAGGCTGCTGACAGATGAAAACAAGAAGAGAAAGTTACAGTCTAGAATACGATATGAGGAGTCTGTGGAGGATGTCAGAGTCATTCTGCCCACTGGAATCCAAACAATATCTGGCTTGGAGTTGGCAAGTATGATACAAGGCAGAAATGAGCAGTGGGTCTGAAAACTGAGGTGATCACTTGAATTCCTATATGTGAAATGCTGTCCTCCCTGTCACTTTCTCTATTACTGTTTGCCAACAGCTCAACACTTAACCTCAAGTCATAAAATGAGGGCTTTTCTTCACCACATAATTGAGAAAATTATCTGGGGAGTACAGCCCCAGAGAGAAGCCCTCCATATTCCGACAGAGTTTCAAAGCTGTTTTATGGCAAGAAAGAGGGAAAATGCCAGAAAGGGGAAGACAAGAGATAAATAAAATGGTGTGTCTAACCCAGAGATGTCTCAAAATGATAGCCAAGTTTATACATAATTGAAAGGAAAAAATACAGTTTCAGAAGAAATATCTCTATGGGGAAAAAAAAAAGACTTCACAAAATAGCTATTATGATTGAAAGAGAAACCAAATTTAGAATATGATAGAGATTCAGAACCTCCAGAGAAAACAAAAAATATATATAGAAAACACATAGCCCAAACATGAACTAGACCAGTGTAGCACAATTTTAAACAATAAAAAAGAAAACCTGTTTGACCTTGATCATAAATCATTCCCCTTTGATTGGCCCAGTGATTGTGACATTGGATCCTTGGAGAAGAAGACATGATTTCAGCATCCTACTTCACCCTGTACTAAATAAAATGCATAAAGTTGGCCAGATGCAGTGACTCATGCCCACAATCTCAGCACTTTGGGAGGCCGAGGCAGGTGGATCACAAGATCAGGAGATCAAGACCATCCTGGCCAACATGGTGAAACCCCATCTCTACTAAAAATAAAAAAACTAGCTGGATGTGGTGGCACATGCCTGTAATCCCAACTACTTGGGAGGCTGAGGCACGAGAATCACTTGAACCCAGGAGGGAGAGGTTGCAGTGAGCCGAGATTACGCCACTGCACTCCAGCCTGGGTAAGTGAGATTCCATCTCAAAAAACAATAATGATAAATAAAATAAAATAAAATGCATAGAATCACAATAACACTAAAGTTGCACTGTGATTTTCAACTTTTACTATTACCTAATGAACAAATGCAGATGACTTTATTACGGTTGCATATCAGAATTAAAATCTTAACAACCTTGGCCAGGCACGGTGGCTCACACCTGTAATCCCAATACTTTGGGAGGCCAAGGCAGGCAGATCACCTGAGGTCAGGAGTTTTAGACCAGCCTGGCCAACATGGTGAATCCCCATCTCTACTAAAAATACAAAAATTGGCCAGGTGTGGCGGCTCGCTTGTAATCCCAGCTACTCAGAAGGCTGAGGCACAAGAATCGCTTGAACCCAGGAGGCAGAGGTTGCAGTGAGCAGAGATCACGCCACTGCACTCCAGCCTGGGTGACAGAGCAAGACACCAAATCAAAAAAAAAAAAAAAAAATTAACAACTTTGTCAATGTAAGAATAAAATTTGAAGTGACAGAAAACAGAAGAAAAAGGTAGAATGCAGAAGTAAAGGGGGAGGAAAGTGGGTTGGGTGCTGTTATTCTTACTAAACACAAAGAGAGATCAGGACACTCATTAAAGGTGATGGAATACAAAACAGGAATAATAATGAAATAAAACATAATTCAAATTATCAAATACTGGAAGGAAGAAAGGGTAAGGGCACAGAGGCAGGGGAACGAAACTTTCATATTCGTGACAAGGAGTAAATAGATAATGCCGTAAATAAATCAATCAAGGAAAAGAGTTATAAAATATGACATAAAGTTATGAAGAAAGCACCAGAAGATCTAAAATCAAACCTGCTTCCTCCAGGGTATGGGACTGGAAGGGAAGGAGGTTTTTTCTTGGTGTTGGACTGAACGTAGCAAGGAGTAGGGCAGGAGATGACTGCTTTTCATCATGAGTTCTTCTGCACTGTTTAATTTTTTTATGATATGCGTATTTTGATCTAAAATTTTTATAGATCTGAACTAAACTTCAACTCTTGGAAAATTATCAATTAGCCTTCTTCATTCTGACCATTCCATTGCCATGTATTCTCTTAACACTTTTATATTTAAAGGTACTATAATATCTTGGACATTTTCATCTTTTATAATTATCCTCATTTACTTTCCTGTGACTAAGTTGTACTGAAGTTCCTTGAAGTCAGTAATCAGAACTTATTTTTTAATAAGATTATCACCATTTGATAGAGTCCAACATAACTGTAATTTTGAAAATGTATTAAGTGTGCAGGGAAGGGAAAGAAGGAGGAAGGAAGGAAGGAAGGAAGGAAGGAGAGAGGGAGAGAGGGAGGGAGGGAGGGAAGAAGGAGGGAGGGAGGAGAGGGAGGGACTTGACTTTCGAATTTCTTATCCAATGTAACAGTTGATTTTCTGTAATCCATATAACATTCTCTCTTCATCTCATGTGCCATTGTTTTATTCTTCTTTTTGGTTTTTACCAATGTTTCCAAAATTATTTTTAAGAGTGTTGACATATTCCAGGGAATATGTGTTCAATCCTGTCACTTCACATAAAATAGGGAGATGGTACCTGTTCTCTTTTTTCACCCACTTTAAATCATAGGCTGATTTAAAGGTGGTGAAAAAAGAAATCAGAAGCTATGGAATGTTATCTCTTTTGTGTACCTCAAGATTTATCAGCCATCCTTTTCCAAGCAAGTCTTATACTTGCTTCTTTTTCTGTCGAGGCTGCATGCTTACAAACTGAAAGAGGAAACAAAGAAATTTTATCTCTGGTTTTGAGAAAATTTTTTGAGGGAGGTCACAGGGGTGCTTGGCTTTTCCCATTTCTTTGAATGTCAGTGAATTGACTCTATTCTAATCCCATCGTTGTCTATACACCAACTCCTAATGATGTCATGATAATCACATCAATCTAAAAGGCATAGGAGAGCAGCATAGCTTTTATTGTATTTATTTTTTACTTTTATTTTTGAGACAAGGTCTCACTGTGTCACCCAGGCTGCAGTACAGTGGTACAATAATCACTCACTGCAGCCTCAATCCCTGAGGCTCAAGTGATCCTCCCACCTCAGCCTCCCGAGTAGCTGGGACTATAGGTGTGCACCATCATGCCCAGCTAACTTTTTGTACTTTTTGTGGAAACAGGGCTTTGCCATGTTGCCCAGGCTGGTCTTAAACTCCTGGACTCAAGTGATTCACCTGCCTTGGCCTCCCAAAGTATGGGCATTATAGGCATGAGCCACTGGAGCCCAGCATAGCTTTAATCATAATACTCTCCTTGGGGCACCTAATCTAGAAGGCTCTTTCAAGAGAAATCGAAATTATTGATAGTTGTCTAACACTTAGGTAACTGAGAAAGAAGCATCAAAACAGATATCCTAAATGTTGCTATTTCTGTGTAGTGAGTTTTATGTTTAACTGCCTGAGAAAGGTAGACATCTCCCTAAAGCAGGGACCTAGTCCTGCTACTGTTTGACAAAAAAAATTTCCAAGGATGCCCCAACATCCTTATCTTGTCATTGAAGGATCTCCAAAGTTTATTTCAAATTTATCATTCCATGTTTATTTCCAACTTCACTTTCCATCAATTCCCACATAATAATCAGGCTTTGAGGAGTTCCAACACTGGATGACCAATTAGAAAATGATGAACCAAAAAAGGAGACTGAGAAGAAGTTACCAAAGTTATAAAAAAGAAACCAGGATTGTGTAGTGTGCTCCATTAGTCAAGGAAACCTAATATTTCAAAAACAGAAAATAATCAACTGTGTCAAATGTGCTGAGAATTCAAGTCAGAGGACACTAGAAATAGTAAAGTTTGTAAAGAGCTTGCAAAGAAGATGGTGTGTTCAGTTCATATAGGATGAATGTGAACACCAAAACAGCCAAGTGGAACCACCTAGTAAAGGTTACGACAGTAATGTTGTCCACAGTATGTGTCATACTATTCACTGGGGAAGAAATGAACAAAGTTTCAACTAGGACGTTAAGCACCAAACATTATCAAGAATGGCCATTATTTGGGGGAGTGAGGTGACCATGAACATCTATGTGTTAATGTAGAAAATGATTGAAGAGCACTAAGAATTTGGCAGTGGAGCTTTATATGAGAACTAAAAGTTGTCAATATAGCAACTATAAGTCAAATCATGATAATTAATAGGCTCTCCTAGGAACAGAGAGACAATAAGATCCCTCAGGAAGGGAGACAGAGAGGACCAAGACTAACACACACACACACACACACACACACACACACACACAAAGAGACAAGAGGAAGAAGTCAATGAGGAAAGAGAAAGACAATGTGGGGAAGTAATAGAAGAATTTAATGTATAATATCCTAAAAGAAAGGTGGAAAATTTCAGGATGAATAAATAAATGTTGAATGCAGCACAGGAGTTGAAGATAATATAAATATAAACTGTGCAAAAGTAATTGGATTAAACAATAAATACACTAAGCAGAACAGGTCAGTTAAAACAGGATTAGGAGTTTAAGAAAAGAGTAAACTAAAAGAAAATGGAATTTTTATTGAATATTTGCCAGTTGTAAATCAGGGGCAAGCTAATATCTGTGAAAGAACTAGTGAAAAGAAAGGTAAATAAACAAGCTAGAGAGGGAAAAAAAGGTAATTGTAGAATAAAAGTCTCTCAAGAGAAAAGAAGAGATGAACCAAGATTCAGGTAATAATTGGAAATATTAATTTTAAAGAGCAAAAAAAAAAACCCACCACTTCTTTTGAAACTTAAGAAAGGGATGAGAAGAGTCAAGGACAGAAATTCTTAAGATTCTTATTCCTGACCCTGAGCAACTGCAACAGCTTGATGCACTCTTTAATACTAGAATCTGCCGCACAACAATGATTTTTTTGGACACATCATCTAGGAACATAAACTTTAGGTCACTCTATTACCTTTGCACTAATTTATGAAATGGCTACAGAGTGGTGCCATCTCTCTAGCTGTGGAGAAGGAAAGCAGAGCCATGGCTAATATAAGAATCACATCTTTGATTTTAGACTTTTTACCAGCTGAGGTTTCAGGCCACATTTTAGTTTTTAGGACTCATTACTTACAAATCAACCTGTTAACATGCATTAAATCTTTGCTTCTGTCTTTGAATTGTACTTCAAAGTAAATGGTACAGAATCTCTCATACTTTCAAAACTGGAATTACTGTTATTTCTTAAGTCAGCCTCTCTATATCAAGTAACCCAAATTGGAATGGCTGTGCACACATATTAAGTATTTTCCAATCATCCACACACCTCATAAATGGGTGACACTGAAAACTTTGCTGAAACTATCAAACACACTACAAGAAAAGTCTGCTGCAGATTTTTCAAGCGAATGCTATACAATACCATATTGAGTGTTTTCTAGCAATTAGTAGTTTACAAGCAATGTAGCTAATTATGTCATCAGTCTTCAACAGAAATGTTTCTATAAACATTCTGCCAGCTACAGGACACCATGCATGCATGTTAAAATGTGTTAGAACAAGAGTTCATTATTCTCTTTCAAATAAAGAATGAACTGCATCTCCTGAAGCATGCTATATTTAGTTGAAAAGAATATTGTACTTGTGCCTTAATGCTTACCTATGGACATTATTAAATCCACATGACACCAACAAAGTAAGATACATAACAGTTAAATGCACACAACACCAACATAGTCAGAGATGGAGGTAATGAGGGCAACAGCTGTTGCCTTTGAAACCATACATAGGCTGTGAGCAATTGGCGATAAATACCAAACATTTAATCTAAGTCCTGACTACAACATTGTTGAACAAGTGGATGGATATGACCAGTTCCTTAAGAATAGTTAACTTAAATTGAACTGCTTATTCTTTTATAAATAAATATTCAATATAGCTGAGTTTCATAAGCTCTTTCAACACAAGTGATCCAAAATAGACATAAGTAAAAAATTTTCTAATCTCTAGCTTACTAGGACACAATTATTTCCTGGCATGCATAGATAGATAGATAGATAGATATAACTATATATATATAATTATATTTTTTTTCAAAATATATAGTTATATTATATATATATATATATATATATATATATATATATATATATAAAACAATCAGGGAGAGGATAGGTAACATTTTAAATGTTCAATATTGAAAATTCTATAATGGCATTAGTTGTTTAAGTACCTAAATATACTGATAGGAAGATTAATGACACTTGCAGGATGCCACTTTCCAAGAATAATTGTTTCCAGAAGAAATCGTTTTATCTGACTAATATGGATGGTGGTAAGCCTTGATTCCTAATTCCTTCTGAAAAAAGAAAAAAGTCTCTAACCTGGAGTCTTGCAAAGATTGAGATGAAGAACTATGAAAATGGAGAAAGAGGGATAAATAGAAAATATATACAAATACATGCATTATGCACATGAGGTATGTGGACATTTTTTAACACAAAGTTTACTACTCACCAGAAGAAAGTCCCTTAATTTCTAGCTACATTGCCTACCCTGCCTGAAATATTCAAGAGCCATGCAAAGCGAGGCAAGTTGTCAACTACTGCAGGTCTAAGCTCTACAGACATGCAGTTGAGAGGCTCCTTCATTAATATACTAAATACCATAGCATTTCTTTTAATATAAAAGACCATAACCCCATATTTGGAAAGAAAAGCTACAGTTAGCTTCTGATAGATTTAAAGGCTCCTCATTAAGCTTCCTAGCCCTCTAACTGACTCTTGATGACCTTGGTGGAGGCCCACAATTAAAAATAGATGGGAAGCAGTTTAGCACTGGCAAGCTTCCAATAATTTGCAAGACCTCTCCAACTACACGTACATTAACATGAAGCCTGTGGTACCTGTTTCTAATTACTACCTCTGGTAGGCAAGGTTATTGACATCAGATTGCACATTCAAGCTCCAGATAATTCACAAGAAAGGATACGGATTTTTCTTTGTACAAATATATGTGGCTAATACACAATTTTATTACATGCATAGACTGCATAGTGGTTAAGTCAGGGCTTTCGGGGTATTCATCACCCAGGTAATGCACATTATACTCATTAACCAATTTCTCCCTATCCTCTCCCCTTCAACCCTCACACCCTTCCAAGTCTTCATTATCAAACATGTCACTTTCTACATCCATTTATACATATTTTTAGCACCCAATTATGAGTGAGAGCATGCAATATTTGTCCTTTTGTGCCCGGCTTGTTTTACTCAAGATAATGACCTCCAGTTCTATCCAATTTGCTCCAAAGACATGATTTCCTTCCTTCTTTGGCTGATTACTATTCTATTGTGTATATATACTACATTTTCTTTACCCATTCGTCTATTGATGAACACTTAGGTTGACTGTATCTCTTTGCTATTGTAAACAGTGCAACAAGAAACAAATAAGTGGAGGTATCTTTTTTAAAAATATATTTTATTGCACTTTAGGTTCTGGAGTACATGTGCAGAATATGCAGGATTGCTGCATAGGTAAATAGATGGCAATGTGGTTTGCTACCTCCATACCCGTCACCTATATCTGGCAATTCTCCCCATGTTATCCCTCCCTAACTCCCTAACCCCACCGTTCTCATCTAGTCCCCCGCAACAGACCCCAGTGTGTGATGCTCCCCTCCCTGTGTCCACGTGTTCTCACTGTTCAACACCGCCTTTGAGTGAGAACATGCAGTGTTTAATTTTCTGTTCTTGCGTCAGGTTGCTGAGAATAATGGTTTCCAGATTCCTTCATATCCCTACAAAGGACACGAACTTATCATTTTTCAAGGCTGCCTAGTATTCCATGGTGTATATGTGCCACATTTTCCCTGTCCAGTCTATCATCACTGGGCATTTCGGTTGGTTCCAGGTCTTTGCTATTGTAAACAGTGCCACAATGAACATATGTGTGCATGTGTCTTTATAATAGAATGATTTATAATCCTTTGGGTATATACCCAGTAATGGTATTGCTGGGTCAAATGGAATTTCTATTTCTAGGTCCTTGAGGAATCACCACACTGCCTTCCACAGTGGTTGGACTAATTTACACTCCCACCAACAGTGTAAAAGTGTTCCTATTTCTCCACATCCTCTCCAGCATCTGTTGTCTCCAGATTTTATAATGATTGCCATTCTAACTGGCATGAGATGGTATCTCAATGTGGTTTTGATTTGCATTTCTCTAATGACAAGTGATGATGACAAATTTTTCATATGTTTTTTGGCCTCATATATGTCTTCTTTTGAAAAGTGTCTGTTCATATCCTTTATACAACTTTGAATGGGTTTGTTTTTTTCTTGTAAATCTGTTTTAGTTCTTTGTAGATTCTGGATACTAACCCTCTGTCAGATGGGTAGATTGCAAAAATTTTTTCCCATTTTGTTGGTTGCCAGTTCACTTTAATGATTGTTTCTTTTGCTGTGCAGAAGCTGTGGAGTTTGATTAGGTCCCATTTGTCTATTTTGGCTTTTGTTTACAATGCTTTTGGTGTTTCAGTCATGAAGTCCTTGCCTATGCCTATGTCCTGAATGGTTTTGCCTAGGTTTTCTTCTAGGATTTTTATTGTGTTAGGTCTTATGTTTAAGTCTTTAGTCCATTTGGAGTTAATTTTAGTGTAAGGTGTCAGGAAGGGGTCCAGTTGCTGCTTTCTGCACATGGCTAGCCAGTTTTCTCAACATAATTTACTAAACAGGGAATCCTTTCCCCATTTCTTGTTTTTGTCCTGTTTGTCAAAGACCAGATGGTTGTAGATGCGTGGTGTTGCCTATGAGGACTCCATTTATTCCATTGGTCTATGTGTCTGTTTTGGTACCAGTATCATGCTGTTTTGATTACTGTAGCCTTGTAGTATACTTTGAAGTCAGGTAGTGTGATGCCTCCAGCTTTGTTCTTTTTGCTTAGAATTGTCTTGACTATGCGGGCTCTCTTTGGTTCCATATGAAGTTTAAGGTGGTTTTTTCCAGTTCTGTGAAGAAGGTCATATGTAGCTTGATGGGGATAGCATTGAATCTATAAATTACTTTGGGCAGTATGGACATTTTGACAATGGTGGTTCTTCCCAACCATGAGCATGGAATTTTTTTCCATCTGTATGTGTCCTCTCTTATTTCCTTGAGCAGTGGTTTGTAGTTCTCCTTAAAGACATGCTTTACATCCTTTATTAGTTGTATTCCCAGGAATTTTATTCTCTTTGTAACAATTGTGAGTGGCAGTTCTTCTTGATTTGGCTCTCTTTAAGTCTGTTATTGGTGTTTAAGAATCCTTGTGATTTCTGAACATTGATTTTGTATCCTGAGACTTTGCTGAAGTTGCTTACCAATTTCAGGAGATTTGGGGCTGGGACAATGGGGTCTTCTAAATATACAATCATGTCATCTGCAAATAGAGACAATTTGACTTCCTCCTTTCCTAATTGAATACCCTTTATTTCTTTTTCTTGCCTTACTGCTCTGGCTAGAACTTCCAATACTATATTGAATAGGAGTGATGAGAGAGGGCATCCTTGTCTAGTGCCAGATTTCAAAGGGAATGCTTCCAGTTTTTGCCCATTCAGTATGATATTGGCTGTGGGTTTGTTTTTAATAAAAATAATAACAGCTTTTATTATTTTGAGATACTTCCGTCGATACCTATTTTATTGAGTTTTTAGCATAAAGTACTGTTGAATTTTGTTGAACGTCTTCTCTGCATCTATTGAGATAATCATGTGGTTTTTGTCTTTGGTTGTGTTTATGCGGTGAACTACATTTATAGACTTGCGTATGTTGAACCGGCCTTGCATCCCCGGGATGAAGCCTACTTGATCGTGTAGGATAAACTTTTTGATGTGCTTTTACAATCAGTTTGCCAATATTTTACTGAAGATTTTTGCATCTATGTTCATCATAGATATTGGCCTGGTTTTCTTTTTTTGTTGAGTCTCTGCTGGGTTTTGGTATCAGGATGATGTTGGTCTCATAAAATGACTTGGGAAGGACTCCTTCTTTTCAGATTGTTTGGAATAGTTTCAGAAAGAGTGGTACCAGCTCCTCTTTCTATGTCTGGTGGAATTCGGCTGTGAGCCCATCTGGACCTTGGCTTTTTTTGGTTGGTAGGCTATTAATTGCTGCCTCAACTTCAGCCCTTGTTATTGGTCTATTCAGGGTTTTGATGTCTTCCTAGTTTAGACTTGGGAGGGTGTAAGTGTCCAGGAATTTATCCATTTCTTCCAGATTTACTGGTTTATGTGCATAGAGTTGTTTGTAGTAATCTCTGATGGTGGTTTGTATTTCTGTGTAATCTGTGGAGATAGCCTCTTCATCATTTTTTATTGCATCTACTTGGTTATTCTCTCTTTTCTATTAATCTGGCTAGTGGTGGATTTTTTTGATCTTTACAAAAAACCAGCTCCTGGATTTATTGATTGATTTTTTGAAGGGTTTTTTGTGTCTCTATCACTTTCAGTTCTGCTCTGATCTTAGTTATTTCTTGTCTTCTGCTAGCTTTTGAGTTTTTTGATCTTCCTCCTCTAACTCTTTCAATTTTGATGATAGGGTATCAATTTTAGATCTTTCCTCGCTTATCATGTGGGTGTTTTTTGCTATAAATTTTCCTCTAGACACTGCTTTAAATGTGTCCCAGAGATTCTGGTACATTTTGTCTTCCTTCTCACTGGTTTCGAAGAACATCTTTATTTCTGCCTTCATTTCATTGTTTATCCAGTCAACATTCAAGAGCCAGTTGTTCAGTTTCCATGAAGTTGTGCGGTTCTGAGTCAGTTTCTGAATTCTGAGTTCTAATTTGATTACACTGTGGTCTGAGAGACTGTTTGTTATGATTTCTATTCTTTTGCATTTACCGAAGAGTGATTTACTTCCAATTTATGTGGTCAGTTTTAGAGTAGGTATGATGTGATGTTGAGAAGAATGCATATTCTGTGGATTTGGGGTGGAGAGTTCTGTAAATGTCTATTAGGTTTGCTTGGTTCAGATCTGAGGTCAAGTCCTGGATATCCTTCTTAATTTTCTATCTCATTGACCTGTCTTATATTGACAGTGGAGTGTTAAAGTCTCCCACTATTATCACGTGGGAATCTAAGTCTCTTTGTAGGTTGTTAAGAACTTGCTTTATGTATCTGGGTACTCCTGTAGTAGGCACATATATATTTAGGATCATTAGCTCTTCTTGTTACATTGATCCTTTTACCACTATGTAATGCCCTTCTTTGTCTCTTTTGATCTTTGTTGGTTTAGTGTCTATTTTATCAGAGACCAGGATTGCAACTCCTGCTTTTTTTTTTTTTTTTTTTTTTTTGCTCTCCATTTGCTTGGTAGATCTTCCTCCATCCTTTTGTTTTGAGCCTATGTGTATCCTTGCATGTGAGATGGGTTTCCTGGATACAGCACACCAATGGGTTTTGACTTTTTATCTAATTTGCCAGTCTGTGTCTTTTGATTAGGGCATTTAGCCCATTTACATTTAAGGTTAATATTGTTATGTGTGAATGTGATCCTGCCATTTTGATGCTAGCTGGTTGTTTTCCCCATTAGTTGATGCAGTTTCTTCATTGTGTCAATGCTCTTTACCATTTGGTACATTTCTGGAGTGGCTGACACTGGTTGTTCCTCTCTATGTTTAGTGCTTCTTTCAGGAGCTCTTGTAAGGCAGGCCTGGTGGTGATGAAATCTATCAGCAATTGCTTGTTCATAAAGGACTTTATTTCTCCTTCACTTATAAAGCTTAGTTTGGTTGGATATGAAATTCTAGGTTGAAAGTTCTTTTCTTTAAGGATGTTGAATATTGGCCCCCCAATGTCTTCTGGCCTGCAAGGTTTCTGCTGAGAGATCCACTGTGAGTCTGATGGGCTTCCCTTGGTGGGTAATCCAATCTTTCTCTCTGGCTGCCCATAGCATTTTTTCCTTCATTTCAATCCTGGTGAATCTGACTGTTATGTGCCTTGGGGTTGCTCTTCTTGAGGAATATCTTTGTGGTGTTCTCTGTATTTCCTGGACTTGAATGTTGGCCTGCCTTGCTAGGTTGGGGAAGTTCTCCCAGATAATATCCTGAAGAGTGTTTTCCAGCTTGGATTCATTCTTCCCATCACATTCAGGTACACCTATCAAACGTAGATTAGGTCTTTTCGCATGATCCCATATTTATTGGAGGCTTTGTTCATTTCTTTGTATTCTTTTTTCTCTAATTTTGCCTTCTCAGTTTATTTCATTGAGTTGATCTTCAGTCTCTGATATCCTTTCTTCTGCTTGGTCAATTCGACTACTAAAACTTGTGTATGCTTCGTGAAGTTCTCACGTTGTGGTTTTTGGCTCCATTAAGTCATTTATATTTTTCTCTAAGCTGTTTATTCTCATTAGCATTTCATCAAACCTTTTTTCAAGGTTGTGAGTTTCTTTGCATTGGGTTAGAATATGTTCTTTTAGCTCAGAGAAGTTTGTTATTACTTTCTGAAGCCTGTTTCTGTCAATTCATCAGACTCATTCTCCATCCATCTTTGTTCCTTTGTTGGTGGTAAGTTGTGATCCCTTGGAGGATGAGAGGCATTCTAATTTAGAGTGTTTTCATACTTTTTGTGCTGGTTTCTTCCCACCTTTGTGGATTTATCGATCTGTGGTCTTTGCAGTTGGTGACTTTAAGATGGGGTCTCTGAGTGGACATCCTTTTCGTTGCTGATGAAGTTACTTCTTTCTGTTTCTTAGTTTTCCTTCTAATAGTCAAGCCACCCTGCTGTAGGACTGCTGGATGTCCACTCCAGATCCTGCTTGCCTGGGGCTCACCTGCAGTGGCTGCAGAACAGTAAGGGTTGCTGCCAGTTTCTTCTTCTGTTATCTTTGTCCCAGAAGGATACCTGCCAGATGTCAGCCTGAGCTCTCCTTTATGAGGTGTCTCTTTGATTATGTAGGGGTCAGGGAGCTGCTTGAGGAAATAGTCTGTCCCTTATAGGAGCTCAAGTGCTGAGCTGTGAGCTCCATTGTTCTGTTCAGAGCTGCTGAGCAGGTACATTTAAGTCTGCTGCAGCAGAACTCATAACTGCCTTTTTTCCCCAGTGCTCTGTCCTGGGAAGGTGGGGCTTTATTTATAAGTTCCTGTCAATCTGCTGCTTTTCTTCAGAGCTGCCCTGCCCAGCAAGGAGGTAGCCTCATCAGAGTCTGCCAGCAGAGGCATTGTTGAGCTACCGTGGGCTCTGCCCAGCTGCTGTGTGAACTTCCTTGTGGTTTTGTTTATAGAGGTATGGTTAGAACTGCCTCTGTAATGGCGGTCTGCCTCAGTAATGGCGGACTGCCTCGGTAACGGCAGACTGCCTTGGTAATGGCGAACACCCTTCTCCCAACAGAGCTGAATCATCCCGGATCCAGAGCATTTCAGATTGCTGGTCTTTGTTGGGGTGGGAACCACCGAGCCAGATCACCTGGCTTCCTGTTTCAGCCTCCTCTTTCTCAGTTGAATGGGCGGCTTTGTCTCCCAGGCATTCCAGGCACCAGTTGAAATGGCCACCCAGATTTGTGTGTTTTGTGGGGAGACCCGGTGTGCCGGCTGAAACAGATGGGCTGGAAACTCGTTGCGCTTTTCAGCCAGGGAATCTCCTGGTCTGTAGGCAGTAATAACTCATTTGAAAATGCAGTGTTCAGTCACCCTCTGTGTTCTTCTCACTGGGAATTGAACTCCAGAACTGTTCCTATTCGGCCATCTTCCCCCACACTCCTCAAACCCATTTATTTTTATGGTTAACATTGACTGATACATGCAGATTTGATCCTACCAACATGTTGTTACCTTGTGTTTACGTAGACTTGATTATATAGTTGCTTTATAGTGCATTGGGTCTATGTACTTAAGTGTGTTTTGCGATGGCTAGTAACAGTCCTTTGTTTCTATATTTAGCACTCCCTTAACCCATTTATACCTGTGCTGGCAATGTTTTCAATTTTTGCAATCAGACCTTGGTGATGACCTTCATCAGTAGGATGTAAATAATTCCCACATGCTTAGTGTTCCAATAATGGAACACTAGGGGTAAACAGGTTTTAAGGATCTCTTGAAAGACAGGTCTAGTACTCAGAACCACCAATTCTCCTGAAAAACTAGGGATTGAAGGCAGGGAGCCAAGTGATCTGGCTCAGCAGGTCTCACCACCACAAATATCAGCAAACTGAAACCCACTGGCTTGAGATTTTCACAGCCAGCACAGCAGTTTGAGGGGAGGGGAGGGGCATCCACCATTACTGAGGCAGTTCTAACCTTGCCTGTGTAAACAAAATCGTAAGGAATTTTACACAGCAGCTGGGCAGAGCCTGCAACGTCTCTGTAGGGAGACTCTGACTAAACACCCTCCTTTCTGGGCAAGGCATCTCTGAAGAAAGGCAGCAGCCCATCAGGGACTCATAAATAAAGCCCCACCTTCCTGAGACAGAGCACTGGGAAAAAGGGACAGTTGTGAGTTCCACTGCAGCAGACTTAAACATCCCTGCCCAGCAGCTCTGAAGGGAGTAACAGAGCTCCCAGCACAGCACTTCAGCTGTAATAAAGGACAGACTGCCTCCTCAAGTAGCTCCCTGACACCCGTATAACCAAAGAGACATCTCATACAGGAGAGCTCTGGCCATTATTATGGTCTATTCATGAATGAATGAATGAACTACTATATGGGGATCTCTCACAGACATACAACATTAAGCAAAACAAATCAGACACAAAATACAACATACTATGTAATCTAACTACTTAAAGTTGAAAAAGAGGCAAAACTTACCTACAGTGTTAGAAGTCAGGATAATAATTACCTTTGAGGTGAGGGAGTAGTAGCTAGTAGAGGACACAAGAAGTGTTCTTAGGGTTCTAATAATATTCTATTTCTTGATGTGGGTGGAGGTTACATTAGTGTGTTCACTATAGGGAAATTTGTTGTTGTTAGACATAATGTGTACACTTTTCTGTATATATGTTATTCTTCAATAAACCATTTAAAACATTAAAAAATAACCACTTGCATAGTTTAGAACAGTGGTCCCCAACCTTTTTGGCACCAGAAACTGGTTTCATGGAATACAATTTTTCCACAGATGGTGGGGTGGGGCGGGGAATGGGGATGGTTTCAAGATGAAACTGTTTCACCTTAAATCATCAGGCATTAGATTCTCATAAAGAGCATGCAACCTAGATTCCTCACATGCACTGTTCACAATATGGTTCACACTCCTATGAGATTCTAATGCTGCATCTGATCTGTCAGGAGGTAGATGAATGCGCACTTGCCTGCCGCTCACCTCCTGCAGTGCGGCCCAGTTCCTAATAGGCCATGTACCAGTACTGGTCCATGGCCCAGGGTTGGGGGCCCCTGGTTTAGAAGCAATGTCTAGAAACTGTAGGGTAATAGAAACTACATAAAGGTAGTATATTTACTACAGGCAAAACATGTAATCTAGACATTATAAACAACTCTTAACTAATTCCTGGGTAATGGCTATATGAGGATTCTATAACTACTTAAAGAAATGCCAAATTTAATACTTTGCCATTGTATAGGTATAAGTGTAGGAGTAAGCTGTAAGATCATGACTAACTATAAGTAATTACTTACAATGGGAACCATCTCTGCTGAATCTCTACACTTCTACCCACATATTACCTTTCCTTTCACCATCTGTCCCTTAAATTACCCATGTTTCACCTTTTATGGATAAGTTCTTTAGATAACCAAAATGCCCACATTATTTATCACTTCAAGTCTATAAATAAAAGCCACTGAAAGCAATAAAACAGAATCTTGTAGTAAGGCTACATAAATTATACTATGTCTTCATTAGAAGAAAAAATTTTCTAAATTTGTCTCAAAATTCTTTAAAATAAGTCAATAAATATATAATAAAGCTATCTCTACTCTCAATAGATTTTCACTTTTCCAATACCCTTGTTAGTTGCTCTTCATTAGTCCTTCACTTACACTACTGGACAAATACCTTTAAAAAACACACACACAAAACTACTTAAAATATGTTTCCAGTATTTGACAGAGTTTATTGGATCAGAATCCATTCTCCTTATACTTCAACCCCACCACTGAGCTTAAAATTCCTTCCAAGCTTTTGGAAACAATGCTCTCACTATCACTATCCCTACTCTCAATAAGATAATCGTTGGCTGTACCCCAAATTCCAGAACCATGTGCCAGTGCATTGCTTTCCTCCAACACTGAAGTCACTGGCAGTAGGTCATTGTGGCAGTTTGTCAAATGAATCACAGGTAAAGGACTTGGTGATCTTTAACCAAATGAATCTGTTGTGCATACAGCAAATGACACGTATAGGTATTTCACACATTATAACAGAACACAGTGAATGATATACCCTGTACAGCATAATCCTGGAATCCAGACTTCTCTTTGAAAACTTCTCTTTAAAATAACTTCCTTTTTTGAGCTAAAAAGATTGACTTACTTAAAAAAAAAAAAAAAGCAAATACCATCTCATGGCAATTATTGTTCCCTTCTGAGAATGACTAATGTCTTACATACTTATTACCAGGCAGTTTATGGAAACTATGTTGAAGAATAGATCATATTTTCCTATAGAAACAATGTCAGAATAGGGCTCATATCCCTTACCAAAGACTCAACAGAGAAACTATAATTATGAAAGTTAACTTGCCATAAAAGCAAAGATAAGACTATTATAAAATTTTATAATATAAAGTGACAGAAGGATGCTTCAACTTTTTAATTTATTTAACAAACACTTAACAGTTATCTGTATGTGTCAGGCATTGGTAATCAAATAACACCTGGTACCTGCCACACTCAATAAATTAACTAACAGTCAAGATTTACTAAACAAGTATATCAATGTTTACTATATGGGGTGGTCAGTGTCATGAATGAGAGATGTTCAGAGTCTGTGAGGACACAGAAGATAGTCATCTAAATCAGTATCGAGGGGTCAGGAAACACTTCCTGGAAAAGATGACCTGGGCTCAGCTTTGCTACGTCAGTAAGAACTGGCTGAATTAGAAAGGCAATCCAAGTGACAGGAATATGATCATATTCTGCATAACAACATTTTGATCAACAACAGATGCATACATGATAGTGGTTCCACAGGATTACAGTAGAGTCAGAAAGCTCCTATTGCCAGAAAGCTCCTCATCGCCATAATAGCATTGTAGTGCAATGCCTGTGGGTTTTGGTGACACTGATGTAAACAAATCTCTGATGCTGACTTTTTATTGCCATTTTAGACTACTCCTACTTATTATAAAAAAAAAAAAAAAAGATAACTGTGAAACAGCCTCCAGAAGGTCTTTCAGGAGATATTCCAAACGAAGGCATTGTTATCATAGGACATGAAAATTCCCGCGCATGGTATTGCCCCTGAAGACCTTTCAGTGGGACAAGATATGAACATGGAAGGCAGTGATAAAGATAACCGTGGCCCTGTGTAGGTCTAGGCTAATGGGTGTATTCGTGTCTTAGATTTTAGTAGAGAACTTTAAACAGTAAAAAAATAATAATAATTAAAAATTTTAAAAAGAAAAAAAGCTGCTAGAACCGGTGGCTCACGCCTCTAATCCCAGCATTTTGGGAGGCTGAGGTGGGCAGATCATGAGGTCAAGAGATTGAGACCATCCTGGCCAAGAGGGTGAAACCCTGTCTCTACTAAAAATACAAAAAATTAGTTGGGCATAGTGGTGCATACCTATAATCCTAGCTATGCGGAAGGCTGAGACAGGAGAATCACTGGGGTCCAGGAGGCAGAGGTTGCAGTGAGCTGAGATCATGCCACTGCACCCTAGTCTGGTGACAGAGCAAGACTCTGTCTCAAAAAAAAAAAAAAGAAAAGAAAAGAAAAAAAGCTTATAGAATAAGGACATAAAGAAAGAAAATATTTTTGTGCAGCTGTACAATGTTTGTGTTAATCTAGGTATTACTGCAATAGACAAAAACTTTTAAAAAATTTAAGTTTATAAAGTAAGCTAAGTCTAACTTATTACAGAAGAATGAAAAATATTTTTAAATAAATTTAGGGTAGCCAAACTGTATATTGTTTATAAAGTCTACAGTGACATTCAGTAATGTCCTAGGCATTCACCACTCACTGGCTCACCCAAAGCAACTTACAGTCCTGCAACTTCCATTCATTGCATGTGCCCTACACAGGTATATCAATTTTTAATTTGTATACCATATTTTTACTGTGCTTTTTCTATGTTTGGATATACAAATACTTACTGCTATTCTATATTACTAATTGCCTGTAGCATTCAGTATAGTAACATGCTGTACAGGTTTGCAGCCTAGGAACAACAAGCTATACTATATGGCCTAGGTGTGTTGTAGACTACACCATCTAAGTTTGTGTAAGCATACTCTATGATGTTCACACAATGACAAAATACCATATGGATGCATTTCTCAAACATGTCCACATTGTTAAGTAAGGTGTAACTGTAGCTAGTAACACATGCACAGAGGTATAAAGCAAAATGGAACATTCAAGAAGCTGCAAGTTCCTGTTTGGAGGGATATTTGAGGGAGGAGCAGTCACAGGAAATGAGGTGCAAGACAATGGTAGAAGCCAAATCATGAAATGCTTTGGAAGGTAGGTTTAAAAGTTTGAACTTTATTGAAAAAGATAGTCTCCCCGATCCTCTAACAGCTACTAAAAATGATTTTAAGCAGACAGTCTCCCTGATCTTCCAACAGCTACTAAAAATGATTTTAAGCAGAGAAGTAAAATGAGTATATTTTCATTTCTAAAAGATCTGTTTGATTTTACTATGGAGGAAGGCTAATGTAATAATCCTGAACGCATGAAGCAACGTGAGGAATAGAGTAGAAAGAGCAGATATGAGAGATACAAGGAGAAAAAATTCATTGAACCTGACTGATGAAATAATTATATATCAAACCCCTATGACATCATATGTACCCTGAACCTAAAATAAAAATTTTAGAAAATTTTTTAAAAGTTCATTGAACTTAGACATTAATTGGAAGCAACAGTGGAATGACAGGAAGAGTCTAAACTGACTTGGTGACAAAGCTGATGATCAAGAACAAGGACAGAGTGGGTCTGAGGTGGTAAGAAGCAAGGAAAAACAACAAATATGTTTCTTTTTTTTTGAGATGGAGTTTTGCTCTTGTTACCCAGGCTGGAGTGCAATGGCACCATCTCGGCTCACTGCAACCTCCACCTCCTGGATTCAGGCAATTCTCCTGCCTCAGCCTCCTGAGTAGCTGGGATTACAGGCACATGCCACCATGCCCAGCTAATTTTTTTGTATTTTTAGTAGGGATGGGGTTTCACCATGTTGACCAGGATGATCTCAATCTCTTGACCTCATGATTCACCCGCCTCGGCCTCCCAAAGTGCTGGGATTACAGGCGTCAGCCACCTCACCTGGCCCACAACAAATATATTTCAAATTATCTTGTGCATTATGTTTTCTATATATTGTCTGAAGAATATCTATAAAATATAAATTATGTATAACATATATAACAAAGTGTAGCCATTATGGAAAACACTGCGGAGGTTCCTAAAGAAATGAGAAACTGAACTACCATAAGAGCTAGCAATCCCTCTTCCGGGTATATCACTGAAGTAAACGAAATCACCACTTCATAAAGATATGTGCACTCCCATATTCACTGTTCCATTATTTACAATAGTCAAGACATGAAAACAACCTAAGCATCCATCAAGAGATGAATAGATAAAGAAATTTGTCTATACATACAACATCAAAAAGGAGATCCTGCCATTTGTCACAACTGTAGGAGTTCAGTCAGGGTGGTGGCATAAGTATTAAGGAAAGAATATTAGAGAAAGTTATATAGTCACAAAACTTCTTGAAAGACCGAGAAATCTGCATAGTTTCAGTAGAAGTTTCAGCTGAATGCAGCCTTATCCCCTTTACCTTTAGTTGATAAGAAAAGCAAATAGCTAGGAAATGTGGGGTAGTTTATGTGAATAACTTGTTTACCCATGTGGTCCTATAAACTAACCTTTGATATTTCAGATGGCTTTCGCAGGGGGAGGTCAACTAAGGATATTACCCACTAATGGTATTTGCTTTAGGCCTCAGAACCTGTCCTTTAATCTTTAACCTCTAGTGGTGTTGACTCAGACTTTTGTCATTAAATGTGTGCTGAATAAAGGCCAGTGAGGCCAGCATGTAAGGGCCAGCAGCGGCTATCTCTTTACAGCACTCTCCTTGAGTGTCTGTTAGCAGCCTAGACACCCCAGCCCACTCATTCACTGTATTCTGTGTTTGGGTGTACATTATTCATCCATTGCTGAGTCAGAGTCTGCAGGACAGACCCCCGCAAACATGGATGAAACTGGAGGACATCATGCTAAGTAAAATAAGCTAGACATAGAAAGAAAACTATTGCATATCACTTATATGTAGAATCTTTGTTTAAGAAAGTCACCTAGACAGAGATAGAGAATAACACAGTATCTACCAGGGGCTGGGGGCAGGAGTGAGGAAGTGGGCCAATCCAGGTCAAAGGATACAAAGTTGCAGTTACAAAGAAGGAACAACTCTAGAGATCTAACATACAACATGAAGACTATAGTTAATAATGTTGTATTCAGGAGTTTTACTAAATGAGTAAATTTAGATGCTCTTGCTACACACACACACACACACACACACACGAATGGGTAACTGTGAGATGATGACTATGTCAATTTATTTTATTATAGTAACCATTTTACTATTTATGTGTATTCCATAACATCATGTTGTATACCTTAAATATACACAACAAAATTTATTTAAAAAATAAATTTATGCGGTGGCTCAAGCCTGTAATCCCAGCACTTTGGGAGGCTGAGGCGGGTGGATCACAAGGTCGAGAGATCGAGACCAACCTGGTCAACATGGTGAAACCCCGTCTCTACTAAAAATACAAAAAATTAGCTGGGCATGGTGGCGCGTGCCTGTAATCCCAGCTACTCAGGAGGCTGAGGCAGGAGAATTGCCCGAACCCAGGAGGCAGAGGTTGCGGTGAGCCGATATCGCGCCATTGCACTCCAGCCTGGGTAACAAGAGCGAAACTCCGTCTCAAAAAAAATAAATAAATAAATAAATTTATGTAAATATAAAAATTTTTAAGTATATAACAAATAATCCCCTGTCATACATTTGACATAAAGTTTACTGTGACTAGTATATTCATTTTAATTATTTAATTAGCAAAGACTTCTTGATTTTCTTAAAGTTATCTTGGGGGTTGATGGAGAAAAATATATTAAAATCCCAAGTCTCTTTTACAAAGCCAAACAAAAAAATTTAACTTTCCTTTTCCTCCCAAAATAGATACTTGCAGAAAGCTGATATATTCGAAATCATCCTACTAACCAAAAAAGTTCAGCAATTATTTTAAAACTATCTACAGATGAGACTTATATTTATTAGAAAATTGCTGTATTATCATAAGTAAAGATCTCAAAAAGATTAGACATATGCTTTTATTATGTAATATTAACAAGCAGGAACTTGGCTCATGCATAGTTTATGCAAAGCATTTTTTTTTTAAGTTTCGGAAATGTAAACCTCCAGAAAATTGCAAAGTTAAAAATGTACTTCTGTGACGGTCAGGTCTGAAACTTCTGTTTCCCAACTGTTACAAGGAACTTCATAATTTATTTATGTATAGACAAATCTTCAGCTTCATTAGTCATTTCTCACTATATTCTATGACCAAAAAAGGGTACTCTTCTCTTTGTTTTTTATGGAAAAGCTATGGCGAGGCGGGGGAGGAAGAGGAATTGCCTGGGGGACCAAACGACTAAAAAGAAGAGCCCACAGTGGGACTGAGCCTTGGAGCTGTCTAATGAGCCTCTCTGCCTCCCACAGCTAGCTCCTCACAGCTCTGCAAAAGATTGAAAAACAGAAGCCAACTAAAACAAAACACTCACAAATCCAATTTGGTGACTAACACCCTAAAGATACGCAGCTTACTCCTGATCCGGACTAGAGTACTCACTTTCTTTGCGAACTTCCTCAAGTGAAGCAGTAAGCTCATTCTTTAGAACTGTAGCTTCCCGGGCAATCTTCTCTCCCTTGTCTAATAAATTCCAAGTTGCTTCCTCCACAGAAGCTAGAAGAACACTGGCTCTTTTTGAACGTCCTTTTTTCCTGTTGGAAGGGTTCTGGGGACAGTTTACAAGTGTGGTAACCTAAAATTGAAAAAAATACAAAGTACTCAATTGACAAATTGTAAGGAGAACACAGTCCTGGGATATTACAGCCCAGAACGAAAGGAAGTATAGTTGACTCTTGAGCATCTCAAGGGTTAGCGGTGCCAACCCACTGAGCAGTTGAAAATCTGAGTATAACTTTCAACGCCTCAAAAACATAACTACTAATACCTACCACTGACCAGAAGCCTGATAACACAGTCAATTAACACAGATTTTGTATCTGTATGCACTATATAACTATACTCTTACACTAAGATAAGCTAGAGAGAAGATAGTATAATTTAAACAATCATAAGGAAGAAAACATAATTACAATTCAATAAGTAGAAGTGGATCATCATAAAGGTCTTCATCCTCATCATATTCATATTCCTGAGGAAGAGGAAGAAGAGAAGGGGTTGGTCTTGCTGCCTCAGCAGTGTAAGAGCCAGAAAAGATGGAGGAGGTAGAAGGGAAGGCAGGAGAGGCAGGCATACTTGGTGTAACTTTTATTGAAAAAAAAATCCAAATAACAGTGGACCTGCGCAGTTCAAACCAGTGTTGTTCAAAAGTCATCTGTATTTCATAGTAACATGACTCATTTCCAGTGCTGTTGGCACATCTGCAAAAGTCAAGTCATGGCACCAAGAACAGCGCATTGGCCACCATGGAGTTCCCAACTAAAGACAGGAAAGAAGTGAGAGCCATAGAGATTGAATCTCAAAATATACACATTAAAATGTCCCTCTCTTCAACTATCCCACTCATCAAATCATTTCCGTGTTAAATATTTACTGGACACCCACTTTCTACATTGTTCTGGATGATGGAAAAATAATGCATTTCATGCTTTCATGGAGTTTACATTGTTAGTATTGGCAGCATACAATAAACACATAAACAAATAAAAAATGTAAGGCTTAGCAAATGTTTTGAGGAAAAACAAAGTTGGGGGAGAGAACAGAGTGAGCCAGGGTGGGAGTCAGTGGTGGTCAGGAAAGGCCTCTCAACAGGCGACTGACTGGGACCAGTTTGAGAGGCCAAATGAGTTAGGGGAAAGTATAGGAGACAGATCTGAGAGGTTACAAAAGGCAAGAGAGTAGGTCATAGTAAGGATTTGGCCTTTGCCCTCTGAGGCAACCACTGTTTTATATGATTCCGAATGTTTCTCCCTCCCCTAATATTAGTTATCTCTATTCTCAGCCTAAATAAACTAATACTGACTTCGTTATAATTATTTTGGCTCCCTCTTAATGTAGATTGCTGGCTAAAAAGTGGTATAAATTTTATTGTACAATTATTTGATATTTTGGAGATAAATTTCTACTTCTCTCATTTTTGACTGTTTTATCAGAGTTCTATATTTTTATATGAAGTTTCTGTAATTAAAACAATGCACATATACTCAGGCTTCTAGAGCATTCTTCCAGTAGTAAAACTAGAACAAACTCCTCAACACTAGTATATGAAGTGATAAATGTATTAATTAGCTTGATTTAATCATTTTACAATGTATATATACAACGCATATATCAAAACATCACAGGGTATACCATAAATATATACAATATACAAATTTTATTTGCCAATTTTAACTTAATAAAGCTTGGGGAAAAAAACAAAAACAAAAAAAGAAAGAAACAAATCTTAACAAATACAATAACAAACTCATAATAAGAACATTACTTCAAAATAAAAATTAAGCTTCTGTATTTGGAACAAAAACATCATACTCAATTATATTATTTTAAAAAACACCCATTTCTTAATTAAATCTTGAATCACAATTACAAGTTTTGGATTAAATTTTTGTAAACAAAGCTTTAAAATCACCATCGTAAAGGAGTGGGAGAAAGGAAAAAAACAACTTGTATCTAATATTTAAAATAGAAGACCTGAAACTCCTATTGAAAACTAAGCTGCTGCAAGTCATGAAACAGTGGATGCTCATAATAATAATGCACCACATCTTGACAGCAAACTACATAACATTTCCTGCTTAGCAGCCTCCAGATATTTTGCTTGTTGGTTGTTTATGGAGCATTTGATGTTTGTTTACTTGGATATCTGGACCCAGTTTTCATCAACAAACTAAAAAAAGACTTAATAAGTTATGTGGAAAATATGTAGATGAAAATCATTTTTGTCTGCCCTCCTACCCTCCTCCCCTTATTCAACAGATCCTCTGTTTCATTCTAATTTGCTTTATTTCCATGTTCATCACCCAGAGTGGAAGGTCCTGTGGCAGGCCTTTGTTTGCTCTCTTAGAAAGTAAGAACAATCATTATTATCCTGTAAGACTGGGGAAGGTCAAATGAGGTAAAGTATTTTGTAAACTGCATAATATGACACAAATATTTGTTGGCATTTCATGTATATTTTCTAGTTTGTTCCCCACATGGGTTCAGAAAATTGGTTATGGGAATCCTTATCAAAGGTATTCTATCTGGACCTAAGCTTATCTTGCTCTTGGGGCTCCACATGCTAAACGTGATAAAGGCAGTTAACAAAGCACATTCCATATGCTTTACAAGGAGCTAAATAGATTATGTGTCTTTATCATGGATTATATAAAAATAATAATAAACCTGATTTACTGCATGGGTTTTCACAAATTCCAAAGGCAAATATCTCACTCTTCTCAGTTCAATTTATATATTGAGAGTTAAAAGGTATTTGTCTAGATTAAGACAAATTATAACACCTAGTTTAAAACCTTTGTTTAAAATGAAGAATAAGTATCATTGTCTGAAATGTTCCCTCAGAATGTATTTTAAGTGCCACAATTCATGATGCTTCCCACTGCACATTCCTCCTCCATTGTTCAGATCCTCCATGCACCAAATGTTTTCCATAGAATAGCCTAGGCTTTGAAATTAAAATGAGCATTCCAGAAATGCTTTGTTCCTTATAATAAGTGCCAGAGAAGTAAGAAATGTGAAAAGAACATTATATAAGAACACTGTGCTTCCATAAAAAAAGGCAATTGCAACTTGCAAGTTCTTCACTTTTCTAAGTTGTTTGTACCTACATCTTCTTTTAAAATACTACAATGCGGTTATTAGATATTGATTAAAGTCAAGTGATGTTTTCAATCATTCCTTTTATTTCAGAAAGTAAACATGGCTTGACAATCCTTTGGGAAAAAAGGAAAGCTGAAACTATATTTTTTTAACCAACTCACCTAAGAGACGTAACTTATTTCTATCAGTGACTGTGACTCACCATAGCAGATGATTCTCACCAAGGGGGAAGATGGGAGGGTGCATATCCTACTTGAAAAGGTCTCCCACCTCTTGAAGGAATACCAACAACCAGTAAAATTAGCTTTCAAGTTATCCTGTAAAATAAATCCTGTGTCCTCATTTTCTTTTTCAGTACGAAATCAGTTATATTTCTGTAAGTAACATAAAAATTTGAATTGGAACTTGCAACGAAGATGATTCTAATGTAGGGTCCGAGCCCTTGTCTTGCTAACTTTACCTTTTGTCACTGATACACAACCCTCTCATTCCCCTCTTTCTCGGACTTGAGGGATCCCTCTCATATAGGAAATCTACAAGCTTGCAGCATTAGAGAGCTTGAGTTTGCCATTTTCTTTAGTCTGTAAATCTGTGCTAAGTTACGAAGACACACCTTCATCATAGTTAAAGGAAGGAGCTTCCATTGAAATGGTGCTAAATTAAAGGTTTCAACTAATTTATAAAAAAGAAATTCTCACTCCATTAATTCTACAAGTTTAACATTCCACAAAATCAGATATATTTTAAATGGTGTGTAAAAAGATTTATATGTTAAAATTGAGGGAAAAAATTGTTTTTATAGATTTTCCTAATTCAGATGTGCTTCTCTAGATGCTCTAAAGATGCTGAAAATTAAATTGATAAACTCTTAATCTAGCCATCAACTGTCATTATACAGAGCCACACTAGCATACAATAGGAACTCTGTAGAATATGTTGTGACTTACTTTTATTTGTTGTATCCGTGCAACAATTGCTTTAGCATCTCAGATGCTAGCTTTGTGAAATGTCTTTTTTAATGCCAACCCTTGGGTAACACAATTATATTCTATAACCTTGTTCCTTCCCAATATAGTTCCAATTTTTTTAAATTCTACTTTCATTATAGAATAAAAAAGCCATGTTAACAGCCATCTCTTTTCTTGTTTATTAGCTAAACCACTTTGAATTTTAATCTTCCTCCAATAGCTCACAGGAGCCTTCAGGGATACTTTCACTCCCTTGAGTTAATTTTAATGTATGAAATAAAGTATAAGACATTTAAGCTATGTTAATTAGCTGAAACTTCAACAGTGTTCTGAAAGAAAGTAGAAGGGTAGAAAAATAAAACTGCCTATAGATAAGTAAAAACAGTGATCTTTCTAAGTAAAAACTGTGAGTCTCAGCGAGGAGAGGGGGTGTCCCTTCTTCAAGTCACTGATAATTTCAACTGTTTTTTCACTTCTACCAAAAACAACCCGACTGAATTCACGAAAGTACAGAGGAAGATTAAAGGGTTGAGAACCCAAAAAAACACATGCCTGTAGATAACAAACAGCCCCCCAAACCAACTTCCATCTTCTTTTAATTCCTTTCAAGCCAATAAACACTTACTGTGCACATATTTTGTTCAAAATAATACCCTAAGTATTCAGGAAATAAATATGAATAAGCTCCAATATGGCAATAAGAGAAATACACAACTAGTTGCAACATAAAAGGCAGAATAATAACTATTTACCCTTATATAAGTACAAAGAAAGTGCTGCCAAAAATGCAAACATTCACAAGGATTAAGTAGGGCTTCCCAGAAGAGCCTTTAAGAACAGATAATCTTCGATCAGAAGAGACAGAAGGGAGGTACATAAGCCAGGGAAAGAAAACTGTGTGCAAAGGGAAAGAGGCAAAAATTTATTTTGTCTAAAAGTAGCAGATAGTCAAACTTAGCAAACCATGGGGTAAAAACAAGAAATGGGGTGAGAAGGCTAAGAAATAGGTCGCATCTTGAATAAAAAGTTATAAAAGTCAAGGAAAGAGTTAATGTTTAATTTAATAGGTGATAGAAAATGAAAACACAGCATGGCCCAAAGTAGAGAAGTCTTTGTCCACCAACATGCCTCTCCACCATCAGTATTTTTTACCTCTAACCTTGAAGTTTCTGCTTCAGGTTAGAGGTAAAAAAAAATACTGATGGTGGGGTATTGACGGACCTCTAACCTGAAGCAGAAACCCAGAGATCATCTGGGCTTCTCTTCTCTCATCTTCCTCTCCAAGTTCTTGTCATCCATGACACAGAAATAGGGAATCAATCTCTGCCCCATCTACCAATCTATCATTATGAAAAGTGTGTGCAATGATCGTGCCCCTCATTGAGTCTTTCATGAAGCCTCTCCTAAGAGATCTCACTGCCTCCACACCAGCTCTACATTCCCACTAGAGCCCTTGAAAATGTAAATCTGTGGTATTTGCACTACCTGTAGGCGACCTGTTGCCTAGAAGCAAAGTCCAAACTCTTTAGCATAGCTTATGAGGCAATGTTGATCTTACTCCTGACTAAATTTTCATTTTCATCTATTTGTAGAGTCCAACCAGACTCTACAAAACTGCTTGTTAGGGTCAGAACAGGAAATGTTCAGCAATCTCAACCTGGGGTGACTCCCTCCCCTCACAGCCCATTGTTCATAGCTCTTACATCACTCATTATACTGTCTTGTAATTACCTGTTAACATATTGCCTCCTCTGCTCTACCATGAACTCAATAAGGACAGGGGCCATGTTTGACTCATCCTAATAACACAGAGCCAGTGTACTGGGAAAAATAAACAGTGGTTGACTTGATGAAAAAAATACAAAATGAATGAAACCATACACTTTAGAAGCCTTTAAACCAAGAGCCACAATGTTCAGTAATTCCTACAAGATTACCAAAAGAATGGGTTGCTACAGCAAAATTCAAGTTTAGTGATAGCACATGGTAGCTTTCATTAAAAGGAAGTCTTTAATGTGGGATTTTCTGCTATATCTCCTGTCTAGTTTAGTTGGGGTCTGATCAGTTCAAAGTTATCAAGTATATTATATTCAGTCTTTTTTTGCTCTCCCCTAAAAAGACAGATCACCATAATTCATTTCAAACTATAAATAAAAAGAGCAGGTACATCCTTTTTATTACTCATTTTTTTCATTTTTTCAATCCTTTTATTAGTCTTCTAGGGCTGCCAAAACAAAATACCGCAGACTGGGTGGCTTAAGCCAGGGGTCCCCAACCTTTTTGGTACCAGATATCTGTTTTATGGAAGACAACTTTTCCACAGACCAGAGTGGGGTAGATGGTTTCAGGATGATTCGTGCATATTACATTTATTATTTACTTTATGTTTTTATTACATTGTAATGTATAATGAAATAACTATACAACTCACCATAATGTACAATCAGCAGGAGCCCTGAGCTTGTGTTTTCTGCAATTAGACGGTCCCATCTGGGGGTGACAGGAGACAGTGACAGATCATCAGGCATTAGATTCTCATAAGGAGTAAGCAACCTAGATCACAATAGGGTGCTCCCATGAGAATCTAATGCCGCTGCTGATCTGACAGGAGGTGGAGCTCAGGCAGTAATGCAAACGATGCAGGGTGGCTATCAATACAGAAGTTTCTCTTGCTTACCCGCCCACCACTCATCTCCTGTTGTGTGGCCCAGTTCCTAACAGGCCATGGACAGGCACCAGTTGGGGTACTCAACTGGTACTGGCACTGGAGGCCTAGGGATTGGGGACCCCTAGGTTAAACAACAGAAATGTATTTTTTTTTTTTACAGTTCTGGAGGTGAGAAGTCCAAGACCAAGGTGTCAACAGGTTTGGTTTCTCCTGAGGCCTCACTCCTTGGCTATCGGATGGCTGTCCTCTCTCTGTGTCTTCACATGTATGCACACAACCATGGTGTCTTTCCCATACAGCCTAATCTTCTCTTCTGATAAGGACACCAGTCATATTGGATTAAGGTCCACCCAAATGACCCCATTTTAATTTAATTACTTCTATATCCAAAGGCCCTAACTCCAAATACAGTCACATTCTGAAGCACTGGGGTTAGGGCTTCAATACATGAATTTGGGGGTAGGGAATGACACAATTTAACCCAAAACAATCTTTACCACAAATGATACAAAAAGTGTAAAACAACCATAACCTTTTTAAAAATATAATTTAGGGTTTTGTATGCTAGATTAACAACCACTGCTAACATAAGCCATTACTCAGAGCTATTAAGGGACAAGAATAAAGCACATGTAGATCCCTCTCCAATTCCACCAGCGCTCTGTGCCACACAGATGGCATAACAAAGCAAAGAGATTTACATGTTAAACACATAAGCAGCTGTAGCTAAATATCCTAATCCAAGAAGTACACTTACTCCTGGATAAATATGGAGCTAAACAACTAGGAAAAGACCACATGCTGAGACTAATACCAAATTAATTTTTTCCAGTTTTTACTTAACCACTTACCACCCCAAAATAAACAACTTTGGACTCCATCATTCAACAAATATTGATGACGCACCTACACTATGCCAGAAGAACACAGCAATGAGCCTCCTTCTAAGGAGAGGGGACAGAGAATAAACAAATACGTAAGTAATTGTGTAATGAAATGGCAGGTATTCTTTTTTTTTTTTTTTTTTTTTTTTTTTTTTTTTTTTTTTTGAGATAGAGTCTCACTCTATCACCCAGGCTAGAGTGCAGGGGTGCAATCTTGGCTCACTGCAAGCTCTGACTCCTGGGTTCAAGTGATTCTCATGCCTGAGCCTCCCAAGTAGCTGGTAATACAGGTGCCTGCCACCATGCCCAGCTAATTTTTGTGTTTTTAGTAGAGATGGGTTTCACCACGTTTGCCAGGCTGGTCTCAAACTCCCAACCTCAAGTGATCTGCCTGCCTCAGCCTCGAAAATGCTCAGATTACAGGTATGAGCCACTGCACCTGGCCAGTAGCAGGTATTGACAGATGCTATGAGAAAAGTTAAGCAGGGTAACAAAATAAAGAGGGAAGGGGAAGGGCTAGTTTAGATTCGGTATTAGGGAAAGTATCTCTGATTCAGTGAGAAGGACCCAAGGAAATAGAAGAATAAGACATTTTTAAATATCTGGAGGAAAACATCCCAAAGAGAAGAGGCAAATGCAGAGCAAGAGCTTGACTGTGGTATTCCAGGAGCAGCAGGAAGGTTGGTATTGAGGCACCAAATTGTGCAGGCCTTGTAGATGAACACCACCTACACTCTCAATTCTCTTCTTATGACTAGAAGTTACTGAAGTGCTTGAAACAGGAAAGTAACATGATCTGCCCCAAAATTTTACAGCATCATTCTAAATGCTCTATGCAAAACAGACTAGACAGTGGGCAAGGATGGGATGAGGACTAGAAGAAGGGAAAGCAGTTACGAGGCCATAGCGATAGCCCAAGTGAAGACCATGCTGGCTTTTTTGAGTAAGCAGTGGTGGAGTTAAGAAGTGACAGAATTTTGGTATATTCTGAAGTGTCAACAAGGTTTGCTGACAGATTGGATATGGATTATGAAAGCAATATGGCATTAAGGATGACTCTGGCATATGACCTGAGCAGCTGGGTAAATGAGGGCAATATTTACTTAGATGAGGTAAGTAAAGAGACATGATTAGGAAGGGAAATCAAGAGTTCATGGATCACCATGGCATTAGCCATGTCAAATTTGCCTTTTAGAATTTCTAAAGTGGAGACCAGTATACAATTCTGGAATTGAAAGATGTAAAAGCTGGAGATATGTTTCGTATAGCTTACCTTTTCAATTTAATTGTTCACTTATCAGTAGTTTTGCTGGTCTTACCAAAATTTTAAACATGTTTAGGGGAAAAAAAATTTTTAAATCAAAGATTGAATGAGATATCTCAAAAACTATGTATAACTGGAGAAGAAGTCACAGGACTGACCATGGAATACTGTGCAGCCATAAAAAATGATGAGTTCGTGTCCTTTGTAGGGACATGGATGAACCTGGAAACCATCATTCTCAGCAAACTGACACAAGAGCATAAAATCAAACACTGCATGTTCTCACTCATATGTGGGTATTGAACAATGAGAACACATGGACACAGGGAGGGGAGCATCACACACACTGGGGTCTGTAGGGGGGAACTAGGGGAGGGACAGTGGGGGGCGGGGAGTTGGGGAGGGATAACAGGGGGGAAAATGCCAGATATAGGTGAAGGGGAGGAAGGCGGCAAACCACGTTGCCATGTATCTACCTATGTAACAATCTTGTATGTTCTTCACATGTACCCCCAAACCTAAAACACAATAAAATATATTGTGTTTTAGGTTTGGGGGTACATGTGAAGAAAAGAAAAAAGAGAAACTCCAACAATTAGGTGTAGTATTTCTCAGGAAATCCAACTGTTGACATATTAATTCTAGTACATGTAGATTTTGTCATTTTAAACATTACTATTAATTAGGGAAATGCCAGTTTTTTAAACTAAATTTAATATTTGTTTTATAACTTTTAAGTTCAGGGGTACATGTGCAGATTTCTTACATAGGTAAACTCATGTCATGAAAAGTTGTTGTACAGATTATTTCATCACCCAGGTATTAAGCCTAGCACCCAACAATTATTTTTTCTGATTCTCTCCCTCCACCATCTGGTAGGCCCCAGTGTCTATTGTTCCCCTGCGTGTGTCCATGTATTCTCATCATTTAGTTCCTACTTGTAAGTGAGAACATGTGGTATTTGGTTTTCTGTTTCTGTATTAGTTTGTTAAAGATAATGGCCTCCAGCTCCTTCCATGCTCCTACAAAGGATATAATCTCATTCTTTTTCATGACAGCATAGTATTCCATGGTGTGTATATACCACATTTCCTTTATCCAGTCTACCACTGATGGACATTTAGGTTGATTCCATGACTTTGCTATTGTGAATGGTACTGCAATGAACATGCATGTGCATATGTCTTTACGGTGGAATGATTTATATTACTCTGGCTATACATCCAGTCATGGGAATACTGGGTCAAGTGGTAGTTGTTTTTAGGTCTTTGAGGAACTGCCACACTGTTTTCCACAATGGCTGAACTAATTTACACTCCCACCAACAGTGTGTAAGCATTCCTTTTTCTCTGCAACCTCTCCAGCATCTGTTGGTTTGTATTTTTTTACTTTTTAATAATAGCCATTCTGACTGGTTTGAAATGGTATCTCATTACGGTTTTGATTTACATTTCTCCAACAATCAGTGATGTTGAGCTTTTTTTCATATGCTTGTTGGAAAAACGCCTGTTTCATACAGAACAAAAATTCAGACAAATTCAGTTTTTAAAATGTAATGTTAATCATCTAGTCTCCTTTTCTACAAATGTTATTTCCAAAAATAAGAAGGAAAAACTATAAAGATATTAAATTAGGCAAACTAAAGAGAAATTATATTCATGCTGTAATTTATACCTAAATCAAGCAACTAATGATTCTGGTAAATCAATAATTAATAGTTTTTTATGAAAGTACTGATTCAAAGAAGTGTTGAATAAGAAAAGGCTAACTTTTTTGCACCAATAACCTTTGGCTGCTTAAAGGAAACAAAATAGAAAGTGAAAAACCCAATCACACCAAAGATGACTCTAAAATAAAGCTTAAGTTGACCGCACATGAAATAGTTAAGACATCTTCACATAATTCCTTGGTCCATCCAGCCCCGCATTCCACTACCAGCAGTGACTGATGGTAGAATATGGTTAGGATTCTTAATTATGTATTCCAGAATTGTTTAATAATCATTTACAACCCTATCAACCATAAATTGAATAAACTGTGCCAATATTCTGTCATTTGTGTTTGCTTTGCCAACACAAACTTAGAAAGTTTTATCTGCATTTCCTTCTCATTATCTGCTGCCAGATTCCTTTTTCACATCTACATTAGACAGTCGGATTTACTCTTTCTTGTTCTCTTCTAACATAAAACTCCATTTTATTCAAGATATCCAGGAGAAAATATTCATAGATACTTGCTTGTCATGATGAATATAAGAGATGATAAACATTAAGCAAAAAATATCATCAAAGATAGTGATTAGATTTGCAGGGTTGAAGATTTTACAGCCACTGAAATATGATTTAAATACAGATCATCAGCAAATTAAATACTTATACTCAGTTTAAGATTGATTGGGTTGTATCCACCTCATTTGTCAGAATTGTCTCTAAGTCAATAAAGTCATTTTGTCTCATTGTTTTGGTAAAAAATTAAATATCAGTCACCTATCTTGAATCTAATTGGCCAGCACTTGATCTTTAATGTCCCAAAGTCCCTTCTTTGATACTACCATGATCTCTCAATTCTAAAATACTGTCAACTCCAACACAAACCATCAGTTTAATCACTTCTCTTCAAAGTGCAAATGTGGATAATATTTTGTCAATAGAGAGCCTTCCATGACCAAGGTGGGGCCAAGAGACCTATTGTCTAGGGATAAAAACAACAGGCAGAACAAAGATACCATTGATCATCTCTGAGTTTCAAAGCTGACTTTCTTAAGGGCTCAAGCAAGAAAATAATTGTGAAGCTGGAGGCATCATACTACATGACTTCAAAATTTACTAGAAAGCTTTATTAACCAAAACAGCATAGCACTGGCATAAAAACAGACACATAAAGCAATGGAACAGAATAGAGAACTCAAAACCAAATCCATACATTTACAGCCAACTGATTTTCGACAAAGACACCAAGAACACTCAATGGAGAAAGGATCATTTCTTCAATAAATGGTGCTACGAAAACTGAATATCCATATACAGAAGAATGAAATGAGACCCCTATCTCTCACCACATTCAAAAATCAACTCAAAATGGACTAAAGACTTAATGTAAGACCAAAAATTATTAAACTAGTAGAAGAAAACACAGAAAGAGAAAATTATTTTCTAAATCGTTTTTGCTCTCATTCAGCAAAAGCTAGATCTGATAGACTAGATCACAGTTTTAAGATAAAGAAGATCTGGTCAGACAGGAAAAAGAAGTCTGGGCTATTGGAAGAAGGGTCTTAGAAACAGGTAAGGCACATTTTATTTCCCTTCTCTGGGCTTCATCCAGATTAAAAGCTGTATTAGCTCTCAACTAATACAGTTAGTTGGGAAACACAGAAAACAGATGAATTTTTATCTCATTTATCTTCAATACTTTGAAAGAAAATTGTTTTATGAGCTCCTCTGCAGAAAACTTCAGGAGTAGCTACAGAATAATCTTGGCATCACAATGTAAATGGGTAGAAAGAAGGTTGGCTTAGCTTTCTTAAATCAGTCTTGATTCCCATGAGGCTTAGATGAAACCCAGAACATCCTAGATACCATGAAGAACAATCAAAATGAGGCTATGTTGAAAACCAGTGGGCCTTCCCTGAGTTCACCATGGTGAAGAACCAGGTGATCTAGCAGAGTCTGAGGGTGAATAGACAATGCCAGACACTGGATGGAGAATATAGCTGAGACTTAGAATCTGAAGCACTGCCAAGGGCCAAAGTGAGGTTAAGGCATCCTGCAGAAACCACAGACCCTAGCCAAGCTATGAAAGAATGTTCCACAAATTATATAAGGACATCAGGAAACGCACAGAGGTGCCCACAAGATGACTGTGCATGGGACTGGTCACTCCCTCACCAGTAAGGAGAGTATTCCAGACCACCCACTCTGCAGGTACTAAGGGCCCAAAGTTCACCACATGGGTACAAAGGCCACATCTCCCACCATGAGATCATATAAGACACATCCTCGCCCAAATCACCTGTTTTTGACCATTTTATCTAAAAAGAATGAGCACTTATCAAAAGAGGCTGTTTACATTGTTGAATCACATCAGTTTACCATCTTATTGGCTGAAATAGAAAGCATTTATTTCAATTCCCAGTAGGTGGGAAACTTCTGTTTATGAGGAAGATCAGATCACTTATGAAAGATAAAGTGTACTGTGGAAACTGGAAAAAAAAACTTAAACTTTATATGGAACCAAAAGAGAGCCCGCATAGCCAAGTCAATTCTAAGCAAAAAGAACAAAGCAAGAGGCATCACACTACCGGACTTCAAACTATACTACAAGGCTACAGTAATGAAAACAGCATGGTACTGGGTACCAAAACAGAGATATAGACAAATGGAACAGAACAGAGGCCTCAAAGGAAATACATCATATCTACAACCATCCGATCTTTGACAAACCTGACAAAAACAAGCAATGGGGAAAGGATTCCCTGTTTAATAAATGGTGCTGGGAAAACTGGCTAGCCATGTGCAGAAAGCAGAAACAGGACCCCATCCTGACACCTTACACCAAAATTAACTCCAGATGGATTAAAGACTTAAACATCAGACCTAACACCATAAAAACCCTAGAAGAAAATCTAGGCAAAACCATTCGGGACATAGGCGTAGGCAAGGACTTCATGACCAAAACGCCAAAAGCAATGGCAACAAAAGCCAAAATAGACAAATGGGACCTAATCAAACTCCACAGCTTCTGCACGGCAAAAGAAACAGTCATTAGAGTGAATCGGCAACCAATAAAATGGGAAAAAATTTTTGCAGTCTACCCATCTGACAAGGGGCTGATATCCAGAATTTACAAAGAACTAAAGCAGATCTACAAGAAAAAAACAAACAAGCCCATTCAAAAGTGGGCAAAGGATATGAACAGACACTTTACAAAAGAAGACATACAGGAGGCCAACAAACATGAAAAAATGCTCATCATCACTGGTCATTAGAGAAATGCTAATCAAAACCACATTGAGTTACCATCACACCAGTTAGAATGGCGATCATTAAAAAATCTGGAGACAACAGATGCTGGAGAGGATGTGGACAAATAGGAACACTTTTACACTTTTGGTGGGAGTGTAAATTAATTCAACCATTGTGGAAGACAGTGTGGCAATTCCTCAAGGACCTAAAAATAGAAATCCCATTTGACCCAGTGATCCCATTACTGGGTATATATCCAAAGGATTATAAATCATTCTACTATAAGGACACATGCACACGAATGTTCATTGCAGCACTGTTTACAATAGCAAAGACCTGGAACCAACCCAAATGCCCATCAATGATAGACTGGATAGGGAAAATGTGGTACATATACACCATGGAATATTACACAGCCATCAAAAACGATGAGTTTGCGTCCTTTGTAGGGACATGGATGAACCTGGAAACCATCATTCTCAGCAAACTGACACAAGAGCAGAAAATCAAACACCACATATTCTCTCTCATAGGCGGGTGTTGAACAATGAGAACACATGGACACAGGGAGGGGAGCACTACACACTGGGTCCATTGGGGGGAAGTGGGGGAGGGACGGGGAGGTGGGGAGGTGGGAAGACATAGCATGGGGAGAAATGACAGATACAGGTGAGGGGAAGGAAGGCAGCAAACCACACTGCCATGTGTGTACCTATGCAACAATCTTGCATGTTCTTCACATGTACCCCCAAACCTAAAATGCAATTTAAAAAAAAAAGAAAAGAAAAAAAAGTGTACTGTGGGAAAACTCATAATCCCCTACAAGTACAAAAAGGAAAACTACATTAAATGTTTATTTCCATTATATGATACATCCTAATTTCAGAAATGGTTAAAAAAAAAATGAGGTGGACAATGTGGGAAAATGTGTTTAAATTAAAGAAATATGGTATCTTGCAAATCAAAATTGAGAATGCAAACTATTTCCTACAAGAAAAAAAACTTATCTGAAAAATTACAAACCACATTTACTTATTTTATTTTATTATTATTATACTTTAAGTTACACTTTAAGAACTTGAGATACATGTACAGAACATGTAAGTTTGTTATATAGGTAAACGTGTGCCATGGTGGTTTGCTGTACCCATCAACTCATCGTCTACATTACGTATATCTCCTAATGCTAGCCCTCACCCCCCAAATAGGTCCCAGTGCGGGATGGTCCCCTTCCTGTGTCCATATGTTCTCATTGTTCAACTCTCATTTATGAGAACATGTGGTGACAAACCACATTTATTAAGCCTTAATTTATTTAATTTATAGAGCTTTCACTACTATACAGACATATATATACACACACACAGAAATGTAGATATCTAGATATTCAAATTCAGCTATAATGCAGTTAAAAAAGCATAGAAGGGGCACCATTTTAGGGCAAGCTATGGGCCAAGAGGCAGAACTATGCTCACAACTGGCTGATATCATAGCCAGCACAACAGTTCTGAGATTGTAATCACCTGGGAGCTTTAAAATCACTGCCTAGTCCAACTTTCAGAGATACTGATTTAACTGATTTTGTGCAAGGTCTGGGCATCAGGATTTTTAAGACCTCCCAGGTAATTTTATTGTGCAGCCAGGGTTGAAAACCACTGGGCTAACAGAATCTCAACAGTAACAGGGATTTTCTGAATTGCTTACTTAATACTCTTTCCCCAACCAAGTAAGCCTTCTGTGTCTCCCATAGGGCTTGGCCACAAACCACTCCATCATACTTTATCTCACAGGGGGCTCATGATTATGTGTGAGATATTGCCCATTTCGTACCCTTCCTTAACCAGTGAGTGCAGAATATCTCCATGAGAAAATGCCTTCCAAGACATAGAAGGGGCACCATTTTACATCTCAGGGGCCAAATCTGGCTTCTTGTCTATTTTGGAAAATAACAAAATTTTTTTGCAACATAGCCAAACCCATGTGTTTACATATTATCTAAGTTTGTTTTCACATTACAACGACAGCAGAGTAGTTGCAATAGAGACCCTCGGGTCACCAAAGCTGAAACTATTTACTATCTGGATCCAAACAATCAAAGTTTGCCAACCACTGGTCTAGAGTCATAGTCTTCAAGCTGCAACGGTATCTCCTAAGACAAGTTAGATGTCCTGAAATAGCCCAGGGGAGTCTATGAAGGGTAGAGTCAGACGTTGAGCAGTGAAAATGGCCACATCTGAGGAGATATGGACTATTGCATCCTTTCAGCCAGCTGAAGCACAATTGCTCCTGTCAATCTGTTAAAAACATTTTCCATTAAAAGGGCAGGTGTATCTGGATTTATCAGTCTACATCACCTGGCTGCCCATGCACTCAGTTTGTAAGAGAAAGATTATATCCGAAAGCTAAGTTAGAAATGGGTATCTATGAAATCAGTCTGAATTCACTGAGGAAAAGATGAACTGCCATTGAAAGATAACGTATTAACAGAAACAGAGTGAACTGAGATTGGTTGGAGAACCCAGAGGGGAGCAATGTTAAAGTGAGTAGGAAGAAAATCACAGTCTAATCGGACAAAAGGTCTAGGAAGCAAGCTGAGAAGAAGTGAAGCACATGCAGTGCATGACACCTACCCACAGGTCACCGCAAAGCTACCAGTTTCTGCTGGTGGGGGCCTCCTTGTATCCTCGCCATGCACGCTTCCACTGCCCTTACACTGTTTTAATCAATTAGCTATGGCTTTTTTTATCCTTAGTTTAATTTAATGAGTGGCTTCCTTTTTCCCCACTATTTGTGTCTTAAGAAATATTACAGCCTAGCCATTTTCCCATGGGAGCAGTTTTCTGGCAGTAAAATAATGCAGAAATTGGAGAAGTCACTTTATTAGAATCAACTCGGCTATGCTGAATTACCTAAAACTTTAAAACATTACTGAGGAAGAATTAACTTTATTTCTTCATCCTACCATAAAAATAACATCTTTATCTTTACTAAGCCTTAAGTCTATTACTATTTAAAAGACGCTTAATTTACTAACTTTTAAGGTCACTTGTTGAGGTTATAGTCAAAACTCTATTATTTGCTTACAAAGTACCCTACAAGAACACTCTATGTGTGCAGACTTCCTTTTGAGATTTCCTTGGAAACTTCAAGTTAATTCTGATACAAATTCTATTGATAGAATAATCAGCGAGCATACAAAAAAGAAGCTTGGAGATAAAACCAAGAAAGCCTAAGTAAATGGCATCATGCTTATTCAAAATGATCTACGGAAATGACAGAAAGCAACCACAAACAAAACTTGATTTATTTTCTGAAAGAAACAAAGGAAATTATACTCTAAGAAGCTAAGAAGCCAAAGGGGGCAGTCATGATCTCTCCCTGCTACCTGAAAGCCAACCAAATCTGTCAGTAGAGCGGTGGAAAATTAACTCTTTGGGCATTCCGGCATCTCTTTGCACAGACTAATATATATGACTAGTTGCTTGCCTTTAGACAGGGTTGTTGTCAAGGAGAGTAGAAAGGAATTTTGTTGAGAGAGGGGTGTAGCAGAAAGGTTCTTCACAGGAGCCAGGGAGGAAAGAAAAACATGGTGCATGTAAAAGCTAGGAATAACTACTCCCCATGCAGTCACTTGGACTAGCCTTGACTCTAATAAGGAGCGGGGAGACAGCGGAGAAGCTGAAAGGAATCATTTTCATAAGAACCGTGTGTGACTCTAGGTGCAATCATTGCTTCACTGGGGCCCATATGACAGAATGCAGCACCAATTTGGGAAGACAGGCATTCTCCCATCTTTTGTAGGAGCCTAGTACCATTCCACCACCTTGTGATTGGCAGCTGAAGGAGATCAGGGAATTTCACCCCAAAATATGGCATCCTGGTATGTTGGTTATTTTAAATTAAACACCCTTGGGGACCAGCACACCCTGGAAGAAGCTTTACTCTGATATTCCCTTATCTGCCTAAAGTCCAGACTCAACAAAGAAAATAACAATTACTTCTGGTCCCTTCCCCGAGTTTTCATCAATTTATTAATAACTGTAATCGCAGGAAGTTAAATTGAAATCTGTCAACACATGTGGACAGATTTTTGCCAAAAACTATTCTCTTCGGGTCCAACAAACTTTGTCCCAGGCCACTGCATGTTCTCCAAGTCCACTGAATTACCCTAAAAATCATTTACTATACCCCAGATTGACGTTATTTCCCCCATCTCTCCTTCTCTATAAAAAAAGGTATATAAGCATCTGTACCCCACTGGGTTATTAGGTAATCATTCTCCTACTAGTCCCCTGTATTATGTACATTGAAAGAAATTTTGTATGTCTTTTCTCCTGTTAATCTGCCTCGTCAGTTGATTTTTCAGCAAGACTTCAGAGGGCAAAGAGGAAGCATTCCCTTTGCCCCTACAGATTTGGCTTTGTGGGCAGGATAACCAAAACCACTCTGTTCCTCTAGAAACTGCGGTCATGGGAACACAGGACCTGACAAGTGAACAGAATGGTAAGAAATACCTACCAGTCAGACTCCCATTCTCTTTCTCTGCAGAATCTGGTCAAGCAGACAAGGAAAATCAGTTTGCCTCTTTTTCCTTTCCAAATTTAAAATTAATGGGAGAAAAGCAATTGTATGACTAGTCTTAGGTGGAATGACTCTTGTGTATTTTTGCTATAAATGTTCATACTGTCCCATCCTTTTCCTCACACAAATAGTCTTTTTTTTTTCCTTTGTCTGTCTTTCTGTGTAGTTTGTCAAGAGTCCCTCTTGTTTTATGTCCTTGAGAGCTTGACTTTTGACGAAGTAGGAGCACTATCTCTTGGTCTCTGCCATCCAGTGAGCATGATTCTTGGGTCACATCCAGTGGCCAGCATAAAAGGACTAGGAACCCTGAGGCACCAAAGATATTAAGCGTTACACTCTGTTCCAAATGTGCCAGGCTCTCAGCAAAATTTTTCTTAAATAAGGAATCCCATCCATAAGGGGCGTTTGTTGTCCTAATTCTTGTGGCCTGATTAGTCCCACAAAGTCCAATCCCAGGAGGGCCTACTCAGTGTCACAGATCTGTGACTGGTGCCCCTCCCTCCTCAAATACTGGAGGCACCATACAAACACCTCCTCGACCATCTATGATGAGTGTCCTTTGCTATATAAGACTATTTCTGGAAGTGAATTTTGAGGGGATCATGAGGACTACATCATCATCCCATTATTATACTGCCACTTACACTGTCTATGATAGTCTAAACCTGGAAAGTTACCTCTGAGACTTTCCATGAAAACGGCTCATTCGCTTGAGTCACTTATGGAATAAATAAATTGGCTATACTTAAAACTTTTTAGAGAGCTCTTGCCTTAAACGGCTATCTTATTGGTACCTATTTAAAAATATGAAAGGAAGATAGCCTTAGAAATTCTCTTAGTAAGATTTTTTTAAATAGAAATCATATTCAAAGCAAACTTAAAATCCTGCACACTCAAAGTACCTGCTTTGGATCCCATCTAGGATCTGCAAAAAGGCACTCTGGCCTGCGGTCTAATGGCTAGGATTCCACTGTTTCATTGCTGCAGCTCAGGTTTGATTTCCAGTCAGGGAACTAGTCCCTTGGAGATGCAAATCCTTTAACTCAGGGGAAAAAGGAAACATTTATAAAAATTAGTTTGAGGGTCAGGCACAGTGGCTCATGCCTGCAATCCCAGCATTTTGAGAGGCTGAGGCATGAGGATCACTTGAGCCCAGGAGTTTGAGACCAGCCTGGGCAACACAAGACAGACCCCTTCTCTACAAAAAATTAATTTAAAAAATTAGCTGGGTGTGGTGGCATGCATCTGTAGTCTCAAATACTCAGGAGGCTGAGGCAGGAGGACAGCTTGAGCCCAGAGGTCAAGGCTGCTGCACCATTGCACTTCAACCTGGGCAACAGAGCAAAACCTTTTCTTAAAAAAAAAAAAGGTTTGAATTACTTGTTTTGAATTTATATTTGTGTGACCCTTGACTTTTGAGGGTATCAATTTGTCATTAATCTTTTTCCCTCCCATTGAGAGTTAACTTCCTGTTCATCACTAAGTCTCTATTTTCTTCCAGCTGCCTTTGTGGGGTGGCTCTGGATCTTGTGAAGACTGTTTCTTTGCACCTCTTTGGAGATATCATTTGTGACCTTGGTTAAATCATAAAAGGCTTGTTTGGGTTCTGAATCATTTGGTAGGTACCTTTGGTTTAAAAGAAAAAAAGTAAAGTTCAGAATAAGTAAAGTTTTTTAAAAAATAAAGTTTACTTCTCCTTCCTTTCTCTACCTCTGATATACATGAAGGGATCTAGATAGGACTTCAAGTGACCTTGAAGCCCCTTGAGAAACACAACAAAAAGGTACCACTGACTCCCTGTTTTGGGGTTCTCTGTTTTCCTCATGGAGACTCAAAAGTCATGAATGGGGTCTTCTCAGGTCAAGAGCTCTACTCTCTTTTGCATTAAACTCCCTCATCTATTTGGCTTTTGGATACATACATGTATAGGTGTGTGTTGTTCACTTGACTTTAATAAATCTTTGGTAAATAAAGCTAGTTTTTAAATTGCTGGTAAAATTTAAATGTCTTCAAAATTTAATTTAGACATTTTTCCTAGGTCTACTGGTCACACAGATTTATGCTATCTCTGTTAGATGTTTTAAGGTCATAAAACTGTTGTTTCTATGATATTCTTGACACTTTCGTAATTTGTACGTAAGCTAAAACTATAAGTGCTGACTGTTGAGCTCCCAAAAGCCTTACACACATCTTACTGTGGCTTGCTGAGCCAAGCCCAATATGGCCCCAACCTCCCTGGTTCAGCTCTGTCTGGTCATGCTGGGAGGGGTCAGATCCTCCCAACATTGTCTTCACAAGTCTGTCCTCTGCCCTGGGCCCTACACTGGGTGTGTAAATCCAGGATTCAGACAGGCCCAACCCTTGATAGCCATCCTCAGTGCCACGTGGGTACTCAGAACCCAGGACAATTAGAGGAGGAACAACAGAGAGGGAACTGTGTCCAGTATCTCAAAGGCCTTAGTCAAGATAAAACTAACTGAAACTGGTTTTGCTTTTTCAAAACAACACATAATAACCTAAATGAATAGCTTTATTTTCCACGAATAATTCAAATATAACTGTTAAAACAAGTATTTTTCAATAATTTAAAATCTTAAAGACATTTTGTGTTAAATTCAGTAGTAATCATGAAATGTTTGAGCCATTTCTAAATAAGTTAAAATACTAAAACATTAATTATTAAGCATAAAGTTGTTTTTTGTTTTTTTTTTTTTTTTTCGAGACAGAGTTTCACTTTTTGTTACCCAGGCTGGAGTGCAATGGCGCGATCTCGGCTCACCGCAACCTCCGCCTCCTGGGTTCAGGCAATTCTCCTGCCTCAGCCTCCTGAGTAGCTGGGATTACAGGGCATGCGCCACCATGCCCAGCTAATTTTTTGTATTTTTAGTAGAGGCGAGGTTTCACCATGTTGACCAGGATGGTCTCGATCTCTTGACCTCGTGATCCACCCGCCTCGGCCTCCCAAAGCGCTGGGATTACAGGCTTGAGCCACCGCGCCCTGCCAAGCATAAAGTTTAGATACTTTGACATCTTGTTCTTATATGGCATAGAAAAGCTAAATATATCTATCTGTTAATGAGCAAAAAACTGATGAAAGATCTTTCTAAAAATCATAAAATGGTTTTCATTTACAAACATCGATATAAAACATTTCAAAATTACTTACTTCCTAGGTTTTCAGTAGAAATTAGGGTTATTAAGAGTATATAATTAAAATTACTATATATGAGAAGCAACCATGTATGGAGTATACAAGAGAAGTAAAATGTTACATGAGGATGTGCTTTTGTTGAGAAAAAGCAATTTTACATAGTTCAGAGATTATGTAAAGGTTGTTTCCAAATGAGGAGAAATATGATATAAATAAAAAACTAAATGGGCATAGAAAGTTGAGGAAAAAAGAGAATTTCAAAATATTGTGTGATTAAAATGAATGAAATTAAATAAATTTCCTGTTTGTTTTTCAACTGAGCCTTAAAATTAAAAATAGTCTATAAAACTAGAATTTTATTTTCTCCTTTGAACGAGATTTTCATATAGTATCAATAAGAAATAGTAAACAACTTTCATCACCTTTTGAGTAAACCGCAAAAAAAAAAGGTGGGGGAGAAACAGATCCTGTGTGCCACATGCTGTCTTAATAAGTCTTTTGATTATTTGAAAGACTAAGTCTCATCTCTTTAAAGAGTAAAGGTTTTGGCTTTTGAAATCTTTTCCTTATTACACTGGCTAAGTGAATGACTATTTCAATTTTTGATCAAATGTTTTAAACCTCTGACATATTTGACAAGCTTCCCAAAATAACTTGCAAATTCTAAATTAAGTCTTTTTGACTTCAAACTAACTTTGGGATATTCCAAAGGGCCCCTGAAGTAACCAAAAGAAAAAAATAACGAACAGGCTTAGTTGATAGATTAAATTATATGAGAGGCACTGTCAAATAAGAAATGATATTTAACCTTTTTTCTCAATTATATTTACATGGCTATAAGTATGTGTTCAAAAACTGTATGAAATTTCTTAAAATATGATATATCTTGGTATATGTTGTCAGTCATAATTATGACTGCTATGTTGAATTATAGGCCACCAAAAAAAAAGGCCAAATTTCTTTGTCAATTGTTTATTTAACCATGGCCATTTTAAGTCCCATTGTCCACAGTTAATTGTTTTATTCTGATGCTTTTTTTTTTTTTTTTTTCTTAAAAGCTTTGTGCAAATCCTGAAGGGTGGGTCTTCAAAGAGGTTCACGGAAATAACACTAACAAATAGAGGTTTCTGACAACTCTAAAACCTTATCAGTGAATCAATAAACTGTATAAAAATTCCAGAAAAAAAAACTGGACTCATAAAATTGCTAAACTACCATGAAGCAGAACAATAACTAATTACATGGGACTGAACTGATAGAAGACTGAAATTATTATTTATGATTTTTTGTTTATGCTGATTGTTTTTATGGTTTTTTTCTTCAGAATTAAATTACTTTTTAAAGGCTACAATTCTTCTGTGTTATGCACACTGAAATAAATTTTATATGTCATTTCTCCTATTAATCTGCCTTTTCTCTGTTGATTTTTAACCTAAACTTGCAGAGGGCAAAGGAGAAATTTGGCCTTCATCCCTACACAGCTTTGAAGGCACTAGGACATGGCTACCTTGGCATGTTCATTTCCAGTTTCCCAGTGAGTACCACTGGCAGCAGTCACCATCCACCAGCAACAAGCTGAAACCAGACAAAACCGGAAAACATGGCAGACAGACTGGTTTGGGAGCAAACGTGAGTCATAATTCAGAGACTTCACAATTTCGAAATGTGGGAATGAGCATAAGACAGAAGAGAGGTTTTATAGGAAAATTCCCACTCTAGGCAACAGGAAGTGAAGTCAATTGCAGGAACTCTCGGTTGCTGCGGCTAATGGGACTTCCTTTGAATTTGCAAGGGGAGTAGGAGGCCTGGGAATCAGATTACATAAGGACAAGCATCTGGCCCACAGGGCCAGGTGCTCAGAGAACTGAAAACAATGAGTCCCACAGAGACTGAAGTATAATTCTGAGAATAGAATGTGATTTAGAAACTGAAAAAAATCTGTTAAAATTTTTTCACAAACTCCTATTGTCACTGAACAGCAAGAGTTTGTAAATTCAAACCTGAAAATGACACTATGACTCAACTCCTCCCCCTTGTTTCTACTTTCTGAGTAACTTTCAGCTTTGCACCTGAATATCTGCTTAACCCTAGGTACTAAGTGCTTAAATCTTCGAATATAGTCAACTCCTCAAAGTGAGGATGCTAACGGGACCAATTCATCATCATCCCCCAGAGGCAGAACTCTCACGGCAGAGCCCCTCAAAGGGTTCTTGCCAGCCTGTAATTGAGTGTCACTAAGTCAGCTGCCAATCCTGATAAAGTTAGCTATGACAAGGGTGCCAAAGTGTCTTGAGACCATTAGGGAGACTAGCAAAATGAACCCCTAAAAAGAAGACAAAGGGAATCTAATAGTTATTGAGGCTGTTCACAAATATTCGCATTGTCCTCTGAGCACAGGGCAGGATTACATACCCAACATCCACTTTGACCACATAACTTGCTTTGACAAAAGCAATGTGAGTGGAATTGACATATTTCACAACCAGGTGAACATGTTAGGAGTTCTTGCATGATTCATCATGTTCCATTTCCCCAGTCCAGTGACAGTGGAACCACATGTTGAGATAAGTCTGTATTACCCTGGGTCTCTGAGTGCCTATACCATGCAGAGACCCCAGCTCACATTGGACATGTAGCTTAAGCAGGAAATAAATTTTTATTAAGTCTCTAAAATTTGGGGGTTTTCTTCTTATCACAGCACAACCTTGCTCATGCTGACTAATACATGGGCTGGTAGATAAACTTGCCCTAGCGAGTATTCTAGAGTTCATAAAAGCCCCCAAAGGGACACCCAGATATAGGTGGGAGACACTATGGAGGTAGAAATGAAAAAAGGCCAAGAGGTCCTACAAGAGTTAGGAGTGAGCAACAAAGAAGTGTTTATTACTGTTCATCTAAGTCTAGATTTAGTTCTTGAAAACATGGGATAGATTAACAGTTAGAAAATACATTTGAACCTTTGCCCTTCTAAAAAAAAATCAAAAAATAACACATTATTAAGCGTTTGTTATTACTATTATTTTAAGGAATTTTGAGTAAGTCAATTCTTTTAACTCACATTCAACATAAATCTGACACTTACCAAACTGCATTTTGTAGCAAATAAGATTGTAGACAGTTTCATTATATAATGACTGTAGCATGATCCAACAGTTTATATCCCTTTCAGAGAGTATACAACATAGAGATGTAAATTCTTTGAAGCACAATTCTGCATAAATAGACTTTCTGCATTGCATTGCCAAAATTGGATCTTGAAAGTGATAAAGTGCAGATGCCTATAGTTGTAATCATAAAAATGTAATTGCTCAGAAATTATTTCTGATCCATTGGATGAATTTATTACAGAGGGATGCAACTGTGTAAGTTATCACACAAGAAACTGAAAATGAATTATTGAAATATATCCCAGGCTTAACATCCCTACAAAATGACCTAGTGATTTGCCTGTGCCCAAGAGAAAAAAAATACATTAAAGATAAATCAGGTTTGGTCGGGAAGACTTTGGTAACCATAAAAGAGCAGAATAAAGATTTATGAAGAAATGAATTCAGAAGTTAGAGTGACATAATAGTATCTATGACCAATCACTCCAAAAATTAAAATGTAATTTTGACTTTGAGTTATATACAGAGGTAATAAGTAATTTCTGTGGAAACCTGAAAGCAAAGAAATGTAACATGAAGATAAATCACGAGGAAAGTAAAAAAAAATTTAATGGGCCTACTGAATTAATAACTTTAGCTGGTGGCAATATGAACTTAAAGATATGAACTTCTTTCAGAATGTTTTCCAGTGTAATCAGAAACTATATCATGTACTTAAACCATGTAACTATTTCAAATTAAACATTCTTTGTAACAGTAGCCAAAATATGGAAACAACCATCTACAGATGAATTAATGAAGAAAATGTGGTGTATATGCAATGGAATATTATTCAGTAATTAAAAAAAAAAGAAAATCCTGCTATTTATTTATTTATTTATTTATTTATTTATTTTTAAGACAGAGTCTTGTACTGTCACCCAGCCTGGAGTACAATGGCACAATCTCAGCTCACTGCAACCTCCACCTCCCAGGTTCACGTGATTCCCCTGCCTCAGCCTCCTGAGTAGCTGAAATTATAGGCTCATACCACCATACCCGGTTAATTTTTTGTATTTTTAGCAGAGACGGTGTTTGACCATGTAGGCCACGCTGGTCTCAAACTCCTGACCTCATGATCCACCCACCTCCGCCTTCCAAAGTGCTAGGATTACAGGCGGGAGCCACTGCGTCCAGCCAATCCTGCCATTTTCTAATATGGATGAGCCTGGAGGACATTACGATACATGGAATAAGCCAGACACAGAAAGGCAAATACTATATGATCTCACTTATATATGAAATCTAAAAAAGTTAAATTCAAATTAGCAGATAGTAAAAGGGTAGTTTCCAGATGCCAGTGAGTAGGGGAAATGGGGAAGACTGTTGGTCAAAGGCTACAAAATTTCAGTTTTAAGAGGAATAGGTTTTGGGACTCTAATGTGCAGCCTGGTTAATATTCAGTTAATATATTGCATTCTTTACTTGACATTTGATAAGAAAGTAGATTTTAAGTGTCTTAACCACACACACAAACACACACACACATGATGTTAACGATGGGTAGAGATGGATGTGTTAATTCATTTGGCTGTGGAAATCATTACACATTGTATACATACATCAAATCATCACATCATACACCCTGAATGTACAGAATTTTTTTTCATTATTTGTCCATTAAATATATTAAAATAAAAAATAAGCACATCTTCTCCTCCCCCAGGGTGGATGTCAACAGCCAGATTCAGAGCCCCAACCTCGCTGCCAGGACTAAGATGGCCAATTAGAAGCAGCTGCGGTCTGCGGCACTCAGAGAAGAAAAAAAGGAGCAAGGGAATTCAGCACCTTCAAATGAAGTATCCAAGTTCTCGCATTGGGGCTGACTAGGCAAACAACTTGACCCATGAAGAAAAAGAAAAGCAGAGTGAGGTGATGGCCCACCTGGGGGCAGCATGGAGCTAAAGGAACCCCCACTCTCAGCCAAGTGAAGCAGTGAGTGATAATGAGACCCTACCTGGAAAACCACCCTTTTCCCACAGATCTTTGTATCTGTGGATCAGGAGATCCTCTCGTGAGCCCACACCACCAACGTGTTGGGTCTGATACACAGAACTGTGTAGAATGTAGGCAGAGCAGCTGCTTGGGCACACGCAGGGACCCAGGAGTTTAATCTACTCCAGTTCCAGGATCCCTGGCAAGACGGGAGATCTTTCCCTAGGAAGGGGAACATATCCCTAGGAAGGGGACTAAAACCAGGAAGCCAAAAAGTGTCATTCTGCAGGCCCGCTTCCACAGCATCCCACAAGTTAAGACCCACTGACTTGGAATTCCAACCAGCCAATAGCAAAAGGCTGAAGTTGGCCTGAGATGAGACGAGTTCCTCAGGGGAGGGGTGGCCACCATCTCTGTGGTGCTTCTGCTTCTGATCCCATTCCTCCTGACTGAGTGAAACCTCCCAACTGGGGTCTCCAGCCACCTCCTACAGGCACATCAGGAGCAGCAACATTTTAGTACCCCACTGGGACGGAGCTTCCAAAGGAAGGAGCAAGCTGCCATCTTTGCTGTTTCACAGCCTTCACTGGTGATACCTCCAGGTATGGGGAAAGTTGAGGCAACTAGGGTCTGGAACAGACCTCCAACAAACCACAGCAGCCAAGAGAAGAGTGGCCTAACTGTTAAAAGAAAAACAAACAGAAAACCACACACACACACACACACACACACACACACACACACACACAAAGACCCCATAAAAAACCCTATTCAAAGGTCAGCAACCTCAAAGATAGAAGGTAGATATGCCCACAAAGATAAGAAACAATCAGCACAAAAACACTGAAAACTCAAAAAGCCAGAGTGCCTCTTCTCCTCCAAATGACCACAACACCTCTTCAGCAAGGGCACAGAACTGGGCTGAGGCTGAGATGGCTGAATTGACAGAAGCAGGCTTCAGAAGGTAGATAAGAAGGAACTTTGCTAAGCTAAAAGAGCTCAATTCAAAGAAGCTAAGAACCGTGACAAAACAATATAGGATCTGATACCCAGAATAGCCAGTTTAGGGAGGAACGTAACTGGTCTCATGGAGCTGAAAAACACAACGTGAGAACTTGACAATGTAGTCACAAGTATCAAGAGCAGAATAGACCAAGTGAAAGAATCTCAGGGCTTAAAGACTGCCTGAAATAAGACATGCAGACAAGAATAGAGAAAAAAGAATGAAAGGAATGAATAAAAACTCCAATAACTAGACCTATAACCAGACCTATAACTGATTAAAAAAAAAAAAACTCCAATAACTAGACTTATAACCAGACCTATAACTGATTCTGGTACCTGGAAGAGACAGGGAGAATGGAACTAAGTTGGAAAACATACTTCGGGATATCATCCAAGAGAATTTCCCCAACCTAGCAAGTCAGGCCAACTTTCAAATTCAGGAAATACAGAGAATCCCAGTAAGATACTCTACGAGAAGATCAACCCCAAGACATATAATCATCAGATTTTTCAAGGTTAAAATAAGAGAAAAAATGTTAAGGGCAGCCAGAAAGAAAGGCCAGGTCACTACAAAGGGAAGCTCATCAGACTACGAGCACTCAGTGGAAACCCAATAAGGCAGAAGAGATTGGGGACCAATATTTAACATTCATAAAGAAAAGAATTTCCAGCCAAGATGACCAAATAGCAATAGGTCCAGAGCACAGTTCCCAGTGAGAGTGACACAGAAGGCACTGAGTGATCGCCGCATTTCCAACTGAGGTACCAGGTTCATCTCAATGGGACTGGTTGGACAGCAGGTGTAGCCCGAGGAGGGCAAACCAAGGCAGGGTGGGGTTCTGCTTCACCTGGTAAGTGTAACAGGCCAGAGGACCACCCCCTAACCAACATCGGGGACTCTTCTGGCCATTCTGGCACTCTGGTTCAGATACTGCACTTCTGCCACGGTCTTTACAGCCCACAGACCAGGATATGCCTGCTGGGTCAACAAGCACTGCGGGTTTCCAGCACAGATCTGAGTGGCTATTTCAGCCAGCGCTGTGGGTTTCTAGCACAAATCTGCGTGGCTATTTTAGCTGGCACCTAGAATGCCAGAGAGACACAGCTGCACATTCCCCTGAAAAAAAAAGGGAGCTGAAGGCAGGGAACCAAGTGATCTGGCTCGGTGAGTTCCCAATCCCACAAAGACCAGCAAACTGAAACCCACTGGCTTGAGAGTTTTGCAGCCAGCACAGCAGTTTGAGCTTGCCCGGGACAGTTGAGTTCAGTGGGGGGAAGGGTGTCCACCATTAGCAAGGCAGTCCGCCAATACCAAGGTGGTCCACCATTACCCAGGCAGTCCACCATTACTGAGGCAGTTATAACCTTACCTGTGTAAACAAAATCACAAGGAAGTTTACACACCAGCTGGGCAGAGCCCATAGAAGCTCAACAACACCTCTGCAGGTAGACTGTGACTAGACTCCCTCCTTGCTGAGTAGGACATCTCTGAAAAAAGGCAGCAGCAGGCCATCAGGGACTTATAAATAAAGCCCCACCTTCCCAGGACAGAGAACCAGGGAAAAGGGGCGGTTATGAGTTCAGCTGCAGCAGACTTAAACCTCCCTGCCCAGCAGCTCTGAAGGGAGCAACTGAGCTCCCACCACAGCACTTGAGCTCTGATAAGGGACAGAATGCCTCCTCAAGCAGCTCCCTGACCCCCATATATCCAAAGAGACACCTCATACAGGAGAGCTCTGGCTGATCTCTCTCAGGTACCCTTCTGAGACGACACTATCAGAGGAAGGAACAGGCAGCAATCCTTGCTGTTCTGCAGACCCTGCAGGTGATTCCCAGGCAAGCAGGGTCTGGAGTGGACCTCTAGTAGTCCTGCAATAGAGGGGCCTGACTATGAGAAAGCAGAAAGAAATAGCTTCAACATCAACAGAAGGGATGTCCACTCAGAGACCCCATCCAAAAGTCACCAACTTCAAAGACCAAAGATAGATAAATCCATGGATATGGAAAGAAACCAGCACAAAAAAAGCTGAAATCACCAAAAACCAGAACATCTCTCCTCCTCCAAGGGATCACAATGCCTCACCAGCAAGGGAACAAAAGTGGATGCAGAATGAGTTTCACGTATTAACAGAAGCAGACTTAAGAAGGTGGGTAATAACAAACTTCTCTGGTATAAAGGAACATGTTCTAATCCAATTCAAAGAAACTAAGAACCTTGAAAAAAGGTTAGATGAAATGCTAACTAGAATAACCATCTTAGAGAAGAACATGAATGACTTGATGTAGCTGAAAAATGTAGCACGAGAACTTTGCAAAGCATGCACAAGTTTCAACAGCCAAATTGATCAAGCAGAAGAAAGGATATCAGAGATAGAAGATCAACCCAATGAAATGAAATGAGAAGGCAAGATTAGAGAAAAAAGAGTGAAAAGAAATGAACAGAGCCTCCAAGAAATATGGGATTATGTGAAAAGACCTTATCTATGTTTCATCAGTGTACCTGAACATGACAGGGAGAATGAATCCATGCTGGAAAACATTCTTCAGGATATTACCCAGGAGAATTTCTCCAACCTAGCAAGGGAGGTCAACATTCAAACCCAGGAAATGAGAACACCACAAAGATATTCTTCAGGAAGTGCAGCCCCAAGGCACATAATGACCAGGGTTGAAATGAAGGAAAAAATGCTAAGGGCAGCCAGAGAGAAAGGTCAGGTTACCCACAAAGAAAAGCCCACCAGACTCATAGTGGATCTCTCAGCAGAAACCCTACAAGCCAGAAGAGTGGGGGCCAATATTAACATCCTTAAAGAAAAGAACTTTCAACTTAGAATTTCATATCCAGCCAAACAAAGCTTCATAAGTGAAGGAGAAATAAAATTCTTTACAGGCAAGCAATTGCTGAGAGATTTGATCACCACCAGGCCTGCCTTATAAGAGCTCCAGAAGGAAGCACCAAACATGGAAAGGAAAACCATTAGCAGCCACTGCAAAAATGTACCAAATGATAAACACCATCATCACAATGAAGAAATTACGTCAACTCACAAGCAAAACAGCCAGTTAATATCAAAATGGCAGGGTCAAATCCACATATAACAATATTAATCTTAAATGTAAATGGGCTAAATGCCCCAATCAAAAGACACAGACTGGCAAATTGGATAAAAAGTCATGTGTGCTGTATTCAGGAGACCCATCTCATGTACAAAGACACACATACACTCAAAATAAAGGGATGGAGGAAGATTTACCAAGCAAGTGGAGAGCAAAAAAAGCAGGGGTTGCAATCCTAGTCTCTGATAAAACTTTAAACCAACAAAGATCAAAAGAGACAAAGAAGGGCATTATATAATGGTAAAGGGATCAATGCAACAAGAAGAGCTAGTTATCCTAAATATATATGCACCCAATATGGGAGCACCCAGATAAATAAGCAAGTTCTCAACAACCTACAAAGAGACTTAGACTCCCACACAATAACAGTGGGAGACTTTAACACTACACTGTCAATGTTAGACGGATCAACAAGACAGAAAATTAACAAGCATATCTAGGACTTGAAGTCAGATCTGGACCAAGCAGACCTAACAGACACATACAGAACTGTCCACCCCAAATCCACAGAATATACATTCTTCTCAGCACCACATCACACTTACTCTAAAATTGACCACATAATTGGAAGTAAATCACTCCTCCACAAATGCAAAAGAACAGAAATCATAACAAACAGTCTCTCAGACCACAATGTAATCAAATTAGAACTAAGAATTTAGAAACTCACTCAAAACCACAGAACTACATGGAAACTGAACAACGTGCTGCTGAATGACTACTGGATAAATAATGAAATAAAGGTAGAAATAAAGATGTTCTTCAACACCAATGAGAACGAAGACACAATGTACCAGAATCTCTGGGAAACATTTAAAGCAGTGTCTAGAGGGAAATTTATAGCACTAAGTGCCCACATGAGAAGCTAGGAAAGATCTAAAATTGATACCCTATCGTCACAATTAAAAGAACTAGAGAAGCAAGATCAGACAAATTCAAAAGGTAGCAGAAGACAAGCAATAACTAAGATCAGAGCAGAACTGAAATAGATAGAGACACAAAAAACACTTCAAAAAAATCAATAAATCCAGGAGCTGGTTTTCTGAAAAGATCAACAAAATAGATAGATCAGTAGCCAGACTAATAAAAAATTAAAGAGAGGAGAATAAAGTAGATGCAATAAAAATGATAAAGGGGATATCACCACCAATTCCAAGAAATACAAGCTACCATCAGAGATTACTACAAAAAACTCTATACACATAAACAAGTAAATCTAGAAGAAACAGATAAATTCCTGGACACTTATACCCTCCCAAGACTAAACCAAGAAGAAGGTGAATCCCTGAATACACCAATAACAAGGTCTGAAGTTGAGGCAGCAATTAATAGCCTACCAATCAAAAAAAGTCTAGGTCCAGATTGGTTCACAGCCGAATTCTACCAGGCATACAAAGAGTAGCTAGGACCATTCCTTCCAAACAATACAAAAAGAGGTAATCCTCCCTAACTCATTTTATGAGACCAACATCATCCTGATACCAAAATCTGGCCGAGACACAACTAAAAAAGAAAATTTCAGGCCAATATCCATGATGAACATGGATGCCAAAATCTTGAATAAAATACTGGCAAACTAAATGCAATAGCACATCAAAAAGCTTATCCATCACAATCATGTAGGCTTCATCCCAGGGATGCAAGGCTAGTTTCACATCCACAAATCTATAAACATAATCCATCACATAAACAGAACCAAAGACAAAAACCACACAATCACCTCAATAGATGTAGAGAAGACCTTTGACAAAATTCAACAGCACTTTATGCTAAAAATTCTCAACATACTAGGTATCAATGGAACGTGTCTCAAAATAATAAAAGCTATTTACGACAAACCCACAGCCAATATCATACTGAATGAGCAAAAATTGGAAGCATTCCCTTTGAAAACTGGCACTAGACAAGGGTGCCCTCTATCACCACTCCTAGTCAACATAGCATTGGAAGTTCTAGCCAGACCAATTAGGCAAGAAAAAGAAATAAAGGGTTTCCAATTAGGAAAAGAGGAAGTCAAATTGTCTCAGTTTGCAGATGACATGATTGTATATTTAGAAGACCCCATCATCTCAGCCCAAAATCTCCTTAAGATGATAAGCAACTTCAGCAAAGTCTTAGGATACAAAATCAATGTGCAAAAATCACAAGCATTCCTATACACCAATAACAGAAAAACAGAGCCAAATCATGAGTGTACTCCCATTCACAATTGCTACAAAGAGAATAAAATACCTAGGAATACAACTAACAAAGGACGTGAAGGACCTCTTCAAGGAGAACTACAAACCACTGCTCAAGGAAATAAGAGAGGACATAAACAGATGGAAAAACATTCCATGCTCATGGTTAGAAAGAATCAATACCATGAAAATGGCCATACTGCCCCAAGTAATTTACAGATTCAATGCTGTCCCCATCAAGGTACCACTGACCTTCTTCACAGAACTGGAAAAACCACCTTAAACTTCACATGGGGGACTGCTGGGAAGATGGCCGACTAAGAACAGCTCAGGACTTCAGCTCCCAGTGAAAGTGCAGAGGGTGAGTGGACACCGCATTTCCAGATGAATTTTATCACCTACAGACCAGGAGATACCCAGGCAGGGGGCGCCAGCGCCGCTGTTCCAGCTGGTGCGACTGTTTTGGCCCCCGCGGGGCTGATTTGGCCCGCGCGGCTGCTTTGACCATGCCCTGTTGTGGCAGTTCTCCATACAAAAGCCACTGGTCTGGGAGACCTCTTAGCTGGCTATTAGAGCCCTGAGACGGCAGAGTTGCCCATTCAACTGAAATAGCGAGCCAGGCCAGGAGATTCCTAGGCAAAAAAACTGCCAGGAACCTCTGCACTGCTGTTTGAGCTGGCTCAGTGAGTTGCAGCATGGGAGATCCTGGCACCTTTTCAACAGGTGACTGGAATGCTGGGTCGTTCAACTTAAAAAATAGAAATAAAAGACTCTTAGTCAGGGAGCCAGGCGATCAGGTCCCACCACACCCCCCCCACCAACAACAACAACGATGACAACAAAAACAGTAATTGAAAACGCTCTGGGTTGAGCGTTCCACAACAAGCACAGCTGAACCCCGGACAGTCCGGCTCTGTGGGGGAGGGGTGTCCACCATTACTGAGACTCTCCACTACTACAGAGGCAGGCCATTGCTGAGGCAACCCGCCGTTGCTGAGGCAACCTGCCACAACAGAGAGAGTCCGCCATAACAGAGGTGGGGCAAAAATCTTCAATAAAATACTGGCAAACCAATTGCAACAGCATATCAAAAAGCTTATCCACCATGATCAAGTAGGATTCATCCCAGGGATGCAAGGCTGGTTCAACATACGCAAGTCCATAAACATAAGCCACCACATAAACAGAACCAAAGACAAAAACCACATGATTATCTCAACTGATGCAGAGAAGGCCTTTGACAAAATTCAACAGCCCTTTATGCTAAAAACCCGCAATAAACTAGGTAGTGACAGAAGGTATCTCAAAGTAATAAAAGCTATTTACAACAAACTGACAGCCAATATCATACTGAATGGGCAAAAACTGGAAGCATTCCCTTTGAAACCTGGCACTAGACAAGGATGCCCTCTCTCACCACTCATATTCAATATAGTACTGGAAGTTCTAGCCAGAGCAATCAGGCAAGAAAAAGAAATAAAGGGTATTCAAATAGGAAAGGAGGAAATCAAATTGTCTCTATTTGCAGATGACATGATTCTATATCATGATAAACAAATTCAGCAAAGTCTCAGGATACAAAATCAACGTGCAAAAATCAGAAGCATTCCTGTACACCAGTAACAGACTTAAAGAGAGCCAAATCAAGAACGAACTGCCATTCACAATTGCTACAAAGAGAATAAAACACCTAGGAATACAACTAACAAGGAATGTAAAGGACCTCTTCAAGGAGAACTACAAGCCACTGCTCAATGAAATAAGAGAGGACACAAACAGATGGAGAAACATCCCATGTTCATGGTTAGGAAGAATCAACATCGTGAAAATGGCCACACTGCCCAAAGTAATTTACAAATTCAATGCTATTCCCATCAAGCTACCAATGACCTTCTTCACAGAACTGGAAAAAAACACCTTAAACTTCTTATGGAACCGAAAGAGAGCCCACATAGCCAAGTCAATTCTAAGCAAAGAGAACAAAGCAGGAGGCATCAGACTACCAGACTTCAAACTATACTACAAGGCTATAGTAATCAAAACAGCATGGTACTGGTATGAAAACAGAGATATAGACCAATGGAACAGAACAGAGGCCTCAGAGGAAACACAACATATCTACAACCATCCGATCTTCGACAAACCTGACAAAAACAAGCAATGGAAAGGATTCCCTGTTTAATAAATGGTGTTGGGAAAACTGGCTAGCCATGTGCAGAAAGCAGAAACTGGACCCCTTCCTGACACCTTACACTAAAATTAACTCCAGATGGATTAAAGACTTAAACATCAGACCTAACACCATAAAAACCCTAGAAGAAAATCTAGGCAAAACGATTCAGGACATAGGTGTAGGCAAGGACTTCATGACCAAAATGCCAAAAGCATTGGCAACAAAAGCCAGAATAGTTAAATGGGACCTAATCAAACTCCACAGCTTCTGCACAGCAAAAGAAACAGTCATTAGAGTGAATTGGCAACCAACATAATGGGAAAAAAATTTTTGCAGTCTACCCATCTGACAAGGGGCTGATATCCAGAATTTACAAAGAACTAAAACAGATTTACAAGAAAAAAAACAAACAAGCCCATTCAAAAGTGGGCAAAGGATATGAACAGACACTTTACAAAAGAAGACATACATGAGGCCAACAAACATATGAAAAAATGCTCATCACTGGTCATTAGAGAAATGATAATCAAAACCACATTGAGATACCATCTCACACCAGTTAGAATGGTGATCATTAAAAAATCTGGAGACAACAGATGCTGGAGAGGATGTGGACAAATAGGAACACTTTTACACTGTTGGTGGGAGTGTAAATCAGTTCAACCATTGTGGAAGACAGTGTGACAATTCCTCAATGACCTAAAAATAGAAATCCCATTTGACCCAGCGATCCCATTACTGGGTATATATCCAAAGGATTATAAATCATTCTACTATAAGGACACATGCACACGAATGTTCACTGCAGCACTGTTTACAATAGCAAAGACCTGGAACCAACCCAAATGCCCATCAATGATAGACTGGACAGGGAAAATGTGGTACATATACACCATGGAATATTACGCAGCCATCAAAATGATGAGTTCGTATCCTTTGCAGGGACATGGATGAACCTGGAAACTATCATTCTCAGCAAACTGACACAAGAACAGAAAATCAAACACCACATGTTCTCACTCATAGGCGGGTGTTGAACAATGAGAACACATGGACACGGGGAGGGAAGCACTACACACTGGGGTCCATTGGGGGGAAATGGGGGAGGGATGGGGATGGGGAGGTGGGGAGAGATAGCATGGGGAGAAATGACAGATATAGCTGATGGGAAGGAAGGCAGCAAACCACACTGCCATGTGTGTACCTATGCAACAATCTTTCATGTTCTTCACATGTACCCCAAAACCTAAAATGCAATAAAAAAAAATAATAAATAAACTTCACATGGAACAAAAAAAGAACCCATATAGCCAAGAAAATCCTAAGGAAAAAAAAAAAAAAAATGCTGGAGGCATCCACTACCTGACTTCAAACTTTACTACAAGGCTACAGTAACCAAAACAGCATGGTACTATTACCAAAACAGAGATATAGACCAATGAAACAGAACAGAGGCCTTGGAAGTAATGCCATACATCTACAACCATCTCATCTTTGACAAATCTGACAAAAACAAGCAATGGGAAATGGATTCCCTGTTTAATAAATGGTGTTGGGAAAACTGGCTAGCCATGTGCAGAAAGCTAAAACTGGACCCCTTCCTGACACCTTATACAAAAACTAACTCCAGATGGATTAAAGATTTAAACATGAGTACTAACACCATAAAAACTCTAGAAGAAAACCAAGGCAATACCATACAGGACACAGCCATAAGCAAGGACTTCATGACTAAAACACCAAAAGCAATGGCAACAAAAGCCAAAATAGACAAATGGGATCTAATTAAACTTAAGAGCTTCTGTACAGCAAAAGAAACTATCATTAGAGTGAGCAAGCAACCAACAGAATGGGAAAAAATTTTTGCAAGCCACCCATCTGACAAAGGGCCAATATCCAGAATCTACAAAGAACTAAAACAAATTTACAAGAAAAATACAACCCCACCCAAAGTGGGTGAAGGATATGAACAGACACATTTCAAAAGAAGACATTTATGCAGCCAACAAACATATGAAAAAATGCTGATCATCACTGGTCATTAGAGAAATGCAAATCAAAACCACATTGAGATACCATCTCACACCAGTTAAAATGGCGATCGTTAAAAAATCTGGAGACAACGGATGTTGGAGAGGATGTGGAGAAACAGGAATGCTTTTACACTGTTGGTGGGAGTATAAATTAATTCAACCATTGTGGAAGGCAGTGTGGTGATTATTCAAGGATCTAGAAATAGAAATACCATTTGATCTAGCAATCCTGTTACTCGGTTATATATCCAAAGGATTATAAATCATTGTACTATAAAGACACATGCACATGTATGTTCATTGCAGCACTGTTCACAATAGCAAAGACTTGGAACCAACCCAAATGCCCATCAATGATAGACTGGATAAAGAAAAATGTGGCACATATATACCATGGAATGCTATGCAGCCATAAAAAAGGATGAGTTCATGTCCTTTTCAGGGACATGGATGAATCTGGAAACCATCATTCTCAGTAAACTGAAACAAGAGCAGAAAACCAAACACCACATGTTCCCACACATAAGTGGGTGCTGAACAATGAGAACACAGGAACACAGGGAGAGGAATATCACACACTGGAGTCTGTTGTGGCATGGGGGGCTAAGGGAGGGATAGCAGGCAGTGGGGAGATTACATCAGGAAAAATACCTAATATAGGTGACAGGGGGATGGAGTCAGCAAACCACCATGATGTGTGTATACCTATGTAACAATCCTGTAAGATCTATACATGTACCCCAGAACTTAAAGTATAATTAAAAAGAAAAAAGATAAAAGAATTTCCAACCCAGAATTTCATATCTGGCCAAACTACGCTTCATACACAAAGGAGAAATAAAATCCTTTTCAGTCACAAAGGAGAAATAAAAATCCTTTTCATACACAAAGGAGAAAAAATCCTGAGGGAATTTGTCACCATCAGGCCTGCTCTGCAAGTGCTCCTAAAGGAAGCACTAAAGATGGAAAAGAAAAAGCATTATCAGCCACTAAAAAACACACTGAAGTATACAGACCAGTGACACTATGAAGCAACCACATAAACAAGTCTGCAAAATAACCAGCTAGCATCATGATGACAGAATCAAATTCACACACAAGAACATTAAACTTAAATGTAAATGAGCTAAATGTTCCGATTAAAAGACACAGAATGACAAGCTGCGGTCAGAATGGCTATTATTAAAAAGTCAAAAAACAACAGATGCTGACAAAGTTGCAGAGAAAAAGGAATGCTTTTACATTGTTGGTGAGTTTGTACATTAGTTCAACCACTGTGGAAGACAGTGTGGTGATTCCTCAAAGACCTAGATGTAGAAATATCATTTGACTCAGCAATCCCATTACTGGGATATACCCAAAGTAATATATATCATTCTATTATAAAGATACATGCACATGTATGTTCATTGCAGCACTATTCACGATAGCAAAGGCATGGAATCAACCTAAATGTCCATCGGTGACGGACTGGATAAAGAAAATGTGGTACAAATATACCATGGAATACTATGCAGTCATAAAAAAGGAACAAGATCCAACGGGCACAGTGGCTCACGCCTGTAATCCCAGCACTTTGGGAGGCCAAGGTGGGCGGATCATGAGGTCAAGAGATCGAGACCATCCTGGCCAACATGGTAAAACCCCATCTCTACTAAAAACATACAAAAATTAGCTGGATGTGGTGGTGCGCGCCTGTAGTCCCAGCTACTTGGGAGGCTGAGGAAGAAGAATAGCTTGAACCTGGGAGGCAGAAGCCACAGTGAGCTGAGATCGTGCCACTGCACTCCAGCCTGGCACCTGGTGACAGAACAAGACTCTGTCTCAAGGGAAAAAAAAAGGAACAAGATCACGTCCTTTGCAGGGACAGGGATGGAGTTGGAAGTCGTTATCCTCAGCAAACTAATGCAGGAACAGAAAACCAAACATCACATGTTCTCACTGATAAGTGAGAGCTGAATGATGAGAACACATGAACTCATGGAGGGAACACACTGGGGCCTGTCTGGGTGTGGAAGGAGGGAGAGCATCAGGAAGAATAGCTAATGGATACTGGGCTTAATACCTACGTGATGAAATGATCTGTGCAACAAACCACCATGGCACATGTTTACCTAAGTAACAAACCTGCACATCCTGCTCATGTACTCCTGAATTTAAAATAAAAGTTGATGACAAAGAAAATATTGAGATCTACTTAGTCTTTTCAAATAAATAGCTTATTCTTATCTAAAAAAATAAAAATAAACACTCTTCAAAAAACAAACAAGAATGTGATGAGACATTTAACATGATGTTATCCTAGAAAGAAACACCTTTAAAATAATTTAATGAGATATTTTATTTGTGTTGGTGGGTCATACATGATCAAAGTGACAGGTACAAGAAGGCTGAACATCACATCCAAAAAATCAGTTATTTTAAAACATAACTCTTTGACTTTGAAATGTACTGGGTTTTGATAAGGAGAATCCCATTATAATGAAAATCAAGATTGTATACAAATAATTTTGTTACATGGAATTCTGCTTTATGAGATAGTTATTGTACATAGTTGGTATTATATAAATTATTTTAATTTAATATGACTTGAGTATTGCTAAGACCTCAAAATCATTTTTGTAACCAAGACATTGATGTTGTATACCAAAGCACTTTTAAGAAATGAGTGAATATTTTGAAAACATTGACAACAATCCTAAGGAAGACAAAATTAGCAATTATATTTACATGTAACTGAGAACTGTCTGGTATGTAAAAGGTAATGAGTTCCCTTTCTGTGTCTTACCTACTTGTAGGTCATGAAAAGTTTGAATCCGGGAACATCAAAAGCCCTCTAAAATTAACATAATCACACTTTTTTAGAGAGACACATTTCTTTCCAATCAAACAAGATTATTCAGGTCATTTTCATCTTTCTAATTTTAAAGGTGTACTCAATGTTTATAGATGGTTATAATTGGTTTAGAACATGCCATAAAACACACACACATACACACACACACAAACACACACACACTGTGACTAGCATTACCCTTTAATGTAAATTTACTTAGAATACTTCATATTAACTTCTTTAGCAATATAACTGACTAAAGAAAAATATCTATTAGTTTCAGTTGGAATGCAAAAATAAGTTTCCCTGTGATACTCTCTCTGTTTTTAAGCAATATGTCAGCAACTTTCGTGATTAGCAAGTTTTAAGTGACCAACTCTAATTTTCCATTGTTATAGAGCAAATAATAGTTATACACTAGCATTAATGTACCTGTTTTCACCAGCCATTTCCAAAATGAAGGTCATTTCCTTATTCCCACTCCTTATAATTGCATAGAAACAAAATCTTAAGTGACTTGTGAGAACTCATTTAAAATTGTCCCCCAAAAAATTAGTGATATATATGAAAAAGTATAAAAATACTCATATCTTGGCCCTTAACTTTCACATTTGTAACTAATTCTAGTGAAATAATACAAATTGTATGTGATAAAAATGTATGTACAGATGTTCAGCACAGTAATATTTATAATAGGAAAAAAATAGAAACACACAAATGTCCAAAAATGCAAGGCTGCTTTAAAAAACTGTAGTGCAGCCATATAATGTATAAGTAAATAGCAGTTTTATTAAATCATACTTACAAAGAGATAGGGAAATTATTAAAATATCATTTTAAATGGAAAAGTGGAATTAAAGCCTACATATATAGGACTATCTCCACTTGTTACACACACATATATATATATATTCTTCATGTATATACAACATATACATGTAAGGATATATATATAAAGAAGATATATTCTTTAATATTACAAAGTACAAAGATGATAAAAAAATCACCCATAATTTTGATGTACTAGAAGTAAATGCACCAAAATATTAATGTTTATCTCTTCAGGAAATTATGAGTGTTTTTATTCTATTCTTTGTAACTTTTTTGGCATTCCAATTTTTTTGTGAACTTACTCAGAAAAACAAATGAGTGTTTTTTTTGTTTTTTGGGATTTTGGGTTTTTGGTTTTTTGGTTTTTTTTTAGACAGAGTTTCGCTGTGTTGCCCAGGCTGGTCTTGAACTCTTGGGCTCAAGCGATCCTCTTGCCTCGACCTTCCAAAAGTGCTGGGATTATAGGCAAGAGCCGTTGCACCCAGCCTTTTTTCTTTTTAACATGAAACTGCTTAGTGGGTGGCTAAGACAGACTTTAATGAAGTCTCCACAGTAATCTAGTATACATTTCACACCAGATATTAGTGTTGTTAAGACTGCCAAAGTTAACTATTAAGATATCATCAGGGAGGCACATGTTTTGAATTGTCTTTCCCGTAGCAGATTATCGACTTGTACTAAGTAAAAATATGTACAAAGTCTATTCTCATAGCTACTCCCCCTCCCCACATCCATCTCACAAAAAAGATAAGCAGAACATATTTACATGATCTGAGGAAAGATCAGCATAGTTGTTCACCCAAGTAACCTTTGGGTTCTTTGAGTCCCTGGAAAAAAGGGACTCGTATCTTATATTAGGAGGCATAATGTAAGGTCAGCCTAAAGGGAAGTTCCCTCACAAATTGTGGGTTAAGGACAAAAATTTAAATCTGTACCACTGCGTAAATTTCTTTAAGCTCTGCCTTTAAAAAGTGCGATACATGAAATCTGGAGTTACATAAATAAAAAAGTCGGAGAATCATTATGTATATCATCAAAGGATTATTCACCTTATGAAAGACTTTATCACAGAATTCCTTTAAATAGCTGCTTTGCTCATACATTTTCATATTTTAAAAATAATTTCCTATTTGACAAAGATGCCATGTGCCTGAGGCAAGTTAGTGAACTTCTCTAGGCCTCAGTTTCTTCATTTAGATAATAAAGACGGTTTTAACCATCCTACCTGCCTCATTCGGTTTTCATGATTATCAAAGAAATAATTTATATAAAGGTACTCTGAAAATTATGTATGTGTGTGTGTACAACTGCTATTATTGCTAAAAGATAATGTGGGGGAAAACTTTAAGAATGTTATTATTACCAAATACACACTTTTTCACATCTTAACAACTCTTTAAATAAAGGATAATTTTAGATGACATATTCATATATAAAAATCAAATCTTTTATTTCCTCATTATTCGTTTTTCCCACATTTTTAATTCTTCTGCAGTTACTATATGTCATAATTTCCATGGTATCAATACCTGGATTATGAGAGGCTCCAGCAGCTTCTCTACAGTGAATGTTTGGACCTGCAGATCCTGAGGATCAATATTCAGAGTGACTGGTGTTTCAGCTGACATGCTGCCTGTGTACAAACACAAAAAGATGCTTATTAATTTTAAAAAAATGTTTTCTGAAGAAGAGCACTCATGAAAATCATGGAGTACGTAAAACTTGGATTCAGCACCTCTTCTTGATATCAGTTGTAGCCCTCAGAGGACCAGGGTACAAAATCTACCTTCAGAGAAAGAAGATATTCACCGACCGTTCTCTGAGGTCATGCTGTCTGGGCTTAGGTCCTGTAACAAATTAATCTGCACCAGTATGTTCATAACTAAATTAATAACTCATCCAAGGTGGGTTTGTATTTGATCAGTAGTCTTAAGTGATCAGAATGATGAGACACATCTTACAGCATCCAAGTCCTTTGACTTCTGTGAAATCACAGCATTGAGACAGCCTATGCCCATATTTTGATTCTTCTTGTTAATGATGACTTAGACAAGGAACAAGTAAAACTTTGAAAGACATGGGGACAAGTAAAGATACATCTTTACTTGATTTGAAGATTGTTTATTTGAGGGTTTTGATTGGAGTCGGTGAAGGGCAATCTACCTTCTTGGACCAGAAACAAATTAATATAAATGCACAGTTGCTGTTAAAAGAAGCCCTGGAGAAGGCATTTGATATTTGGGCAAGACAAAAGAAGAAGAAGAAAAAAATGCAAGCCATTCTTTAAGGCATTAATATTATCCTTAAAAGTCAATTCAGTGAGATTTTTGCCTAACTATATACGTATATATCAAATGATCATATGTAGCGTATCATATTTGGATTAACATTCAAAAACTCTAGCTATATTTTCAAATAGCTATAACGTATTATTTATTCATCTACTAAAAACTACAGTAAAGTGTTAAGAATTTTAAATGAAACCCACTGGCATCGTTGATTGAAAAGAGAGAGCACACCTCCTGAAATCTAGCACATTCCTAGATAGTTCTCTTTCCCCTATTGAATGAAAATAACCCAAATGACCTGCCAAGAGCCCCATTTGCCCCTTCAAGCCTGCCAAGTGTGTCCTTGTTCCCAGTCTGTGCTTAACTCTATCATAAGCCACTTACAAGGTGGATACAATTTCTTTACTTGAAAAAATAATTACTCAAATTCTATTAAGTGAAAATATATTACTTCAATTTCTTTTCAAATGAAAGTTTCAAATTACTGTTATTAGCAAATGATACATCAACATATAAAGTCACAAAGCCCCACAATTTAGCCCTTTTCTGCTTTGCTTCTCTCTCCTTTGCACTGATTTTATTTTCCTTCTAAAAGTAGAAACATGGTCTCTTTTCTCAGCAATTCAGCTGCAACGTAGGAGACATGCTTTAAGAAAGGCTCCAAACACTATCGCCAAATGGTTTCTTTCAAATGCATTTCTAGAACTGAAATGTTTTGGTTTGGTTTGGTTTGGATTTTAGTTTTTCAATCATTTCACCTACCACTTGGATTCCTTCTAACACAGGCAAATCTAAATTGACAGATAGCCTATTCCTGTGGTGACATTTCTGCATAGCCCAGAGCCAATCTGTGCAATAGGTATATCCTTCAGTGCATATCCTTAGAGTTCTATCAAATAAGTGCTCACAAAAGGATTTCCTTGTTACCCCTCTATGACATAAAAATCAAGTTAAGATTGCTGCCATTGCTTTGTTCTTTCATCTCAAGGACAAAAGTAGAGGAGAGTGTTGTCAACATAAAATCTAGGTAAACCTTCACAGTGTTTAAAAACATGTCCCTTTCACTGTGAAATTCACGAGTAGTTTCCAAAGCTATATGACCACCAGAAATTGAAAGTAAGAAAAATAAAAAGTTAAAGAGAGCAAAAATTATCCATATCATATATAAATCCTTCTAGAAGAATTTTTCAACCTAGAAGCATCTTTCTAAAAGGAGTGCTTTTTAGCCAAGAGATAAAAAGACAACCTAATTTAGCCAAAGTAACTTCTAAGTCTGTGTCCATGCCTTTAACACAATTTAAGTAAAAGGTTTTCAAAAGTTCATTTTTCCATGGTAAAAATTACTTTAAAAACTAAGTCCTTAAATAACTTGGTTTCATATAATTATTCATCTTTAAATAAATGCTATTTCTTATTTTAAAAATCTTCCTTCTTTTCTGTATGTCCTGGTCAATATTCCCAACTGACTGGAAATAAGGGCTATCATAGGCAGAAAACTGCCTAATTTTGCAAATGAAATTGAAGCAAAGTCAAAGTCTGGCAAATTGTAGGTACAGCAACACCATAATGCAAATTCAAAACAAAAACCCTACTAGGTTGTAAGTATTACATTCCAAGGCATTTGCATTTTATTTACTTTGTTTTTTTGCGATGGAGTTTTGCTCTTGTCACCCAGGCTGTAGTGCAATGGGTGCGATCTCAGCTCACCATAACCCCTGTCTTCCGGGTTCAAGCAATTCTCCTGCTTCCGCCTTCTGAGTAGCTGGGATTACAGGCATGAGCCACCACACCTGGCTAATTTTGTATTTTTAGTAGAGACATGGTTTCTCCATGTTAGTCAGGCTGGTCTCACACTCCCAACCTCAGGTGATCCGCCCACCTCGGTCTCCCAGAGTGCTGGGATTACAGGAGTCAGTCACTGGCCATGACTGGTATTTGCATTTTATAATCTATAAAATCTTAAGAGTTAGGTTTTACCTCCCAAACAATTCAAGAATACTTTCTTCAACAACCTTCATTTCACCAGTGTACTGAGCTTGGATGAATGGAAATAATAAGAAGCTCGCTATACCACTAGATGCTCTTTGACTTGAAACCTGCCACTTTTAAACTTTTACCCAAAAGAGATGGTTTTATAAAGTAAAAAGTACACTTTATTAATAAAATGTTTGGTTTGGAGAGAGAAAAGTACAGGTTTGGAGAGAGACTATATAACGAAATCCCAGTTTTCAGAATCAAAGGGAGAAGAACAAATCTCTTGACAGTGGTGATAGATGTCTCCAGAGAAAGACCTCAAGGCACCTACTGACATGGATCCTTCCCTTCCCCCCAAACTATCTTTGTCTGTAATGCCTCAATTTTCTTCATTCCACTTTATTCCCTGCTTGAAACTGAACTTATACCAATTTACATTAATTTTTAATTCACACATTTCATTTCTAAATGCAGTTAACTCTTGAGAGGTCATGGGGTGCACACATTCAGTCACACATTAGTATGAACTAGCTCGCCATCTGCCACCCTGTGCACATCTCTATTACAGCATGAGCCACGTTGCGTTTTCATCGTGCCCCAGCAGCAAAGAAGAGGGATGATAGAAGATCAGAGAAATGCGCAGAGAGGCCAGTGGAAAAATGTACTCATTTCCAAAATTTGCCTAAAGGTGGCCATTACTTCACAAATATTAAAGAGAAAATGTTTGGCACCTACTTCTCCTCCCTACAATAACACATAACCACCGCCCCCCCAACACCCCTCACTACCCACTCCAGAGCTCAGGCTCCTCTTAGTAAAACTATAATTCTTTTACGTAAGTTGACATGGGGTGTTTTTGGGGGGTTTTGTTTTTTTTATTTTGTGAGACGGAGTCTCGCTCTGTCACCAGGCTGGAGTTCAGTGGCGCAATGTTGGCTCACTGCAATCTCCGCCTCCCTGGTTCAAGTGATTCCCCTGTCTCAGCCTCCCAAGTAGCTGAGACTACAGGCACGCACCACTATGCCCGCCTAATTTTTTGTATTTTAGTAGAGACGGGGTTTCACCATGTTGGCCAGGATGGTCTTGATCTCCTGACCTCGTGATCTGCCTGCCTCAACACACACCTGTAATCCCAGCTACTCAGGAGGATGAGACAGGACAATCACTGGAAACCAGGTGGGAGAGGCTGCAGTATGCTAAGACTGCAAGATCCTGAGACAGAGAGAGACTCCATCTCAAAAAAAAAAAAAAAGAATTTACCTTCAGTGCATAACTGAACTTTGTAAGCCTCACTCTCCCCCATCACCATGCCTCAGAAAGATTAGTATAATGTCATCAGGAATAATGTGAAGGATTGAAATCAAATGTTAACTGAAAAAAAAATGTAGATCATCACAAGAAGATTTAAGTAAAAGAAAAGGAGGCAAGAGAAGTTTGCTGTACAATATTATCAAAGCTGATTTTATACAACTCAGTCTTGACTAAAGTGAAATAAAATGAAAAGAAGACAACTATAATATAAAACTTTTGCTACGATCTCTATACACACTGGTTTTCCAAGCCCCACCTCCAAGTTTCCAGTGTAATCATTTGTTGGTATGTTTGCACCTTCTATTCACTCGGTAAACAAAAGGATCTAAGGTTTGTCAGAGAATCAACAAAATCAAGCAATTGCCTAATATATGTGATGAAGGAATAGCTGGGTATCATTCTTTTCAAATGCTCTTCCTACACTTTACAATTATTTTTATGTGTTTACTTAGAGGGCAATAATCTGTATAAACTCTTTCACCTAGCTTTTTGGCAGGCTATAACAGCAAAATGATGTGAGATCAGAGGCATCCCTAGACTACAGGGCATCATTCGTTTATTCATTATTTCAACTTATATCTACTGACTGTCTCTTCCGTGCCAATCAGGAGGAAAGTGTGACTCTCAACAATAAAGATAATAAAAAGTAAATGATTTAGTGGATTAGTAAATAACACATGCTATTTTACAAAAAGAAACAGAACAAAGTAGGCAGGAGTGGGTAATAGCGAAGTTCAGAGCGGATTTTAGTATTGAATAAGGTCAAGATTTAGACTCATTGAGAAGGGGACACTTGAGCAAGACTTGAAGAGGCAAGAAAATTAGCCAAGCAGACAGTCCGGGGAAGAGCACTGCAGGCAGATGTAACATCACAGCAGAAGCCTACGGCAGGAAAGCAGGGGCAGAACAGCAAGGAGGCCAGTGTAAGCAGGGCAGAGTGAACTACAGAGAGCAGAGTCAGAGAGAAAGTCAGAAAGGCAGTGGGGTCTGCAGATCAGAGGACCTACTGCAGATGTTTGAGCACTAAAATGTCAACTGTTTTATTCTTTAAAAGAATCATTCTGGTGAATAGAATGAAGTATGGAAGGCAAAAGAAAAAGTAGGGACAGCATTAGGAGTTCCCACAGTAATCCAGATGAGATAAAATAATGTCTTAGAACTGGTTGGTGGTAGCAGGAGTAGACACAGGGTTCAGACTGTAGATACAGTTTGACGATTGAGCCAACGGAAATTCAGGAAAGATGAAACGTAAGACAGACAGAACTCAAGATATCTTTAGGTTTTTCGGTCTGGAGCAACTGGAAGGATGAAGTTGCCATTAACTGAGGTGGGAATGGCTGCAAGGGGACCAGGAATAAGAAGAGCCCAGCTGGGGACATGATCAATTTGAGGTGCATATTAACGTCAAAGAGCAGATGTAAAGTAGGCAGCTGAATATCCAAGAGCAGGGTTTGAAAGAGAAATCTGAAATGAAAATATAACTTTTGGAGTTGTCAGCATAAAGGTAGATATGTAATGAGACCACCAAGAAGCAAGTACACTAGAAATAGGTAGGTTGAAGTCAACTATTGCAAGTGAATGGAAATAGAGGCAGTGGTATTCAGAGTATGATTGTAAAATTGGGAATTGCTTTTGGGTGAATTAGAAAAATATGCCCCTTCTGGACAGATATGTTAGAAAACTGTGTCATTTTCTGAGTAGACACAGCCCTGTAAGTGTTAGCAGAAAGGCCCACACTTTGCTCAGCGGAGGGAAGGCTATATTTTGTCTCCACTCAGACCCTCAGCGGTACAATATGGAGCAGCCCATATGAGACATCCTGTTACCTCACCCAGCAACACCCACTGTCTGCTTAAGAGTTCTTAAATTCTCTTACTCTCACCACTATTGGGCCTCGGTGATTAACAGCATCTGCTTTAAAGTTAGACTGCCTGGGTGAGAATCCAGGTTTTATTTACTGCTCACTGGTGACTTTAGATAAGTTACTGATCTTTCCTGAACATCAGTTTCCTAATCCATAAAATGAGAATAATAAGAGTACCCACCTGAAAGGGATCTGAAAGATTACATAAGAAAATCCATATAAAATCCATAACTTGGCCCATATCTCTGATATCTAGCAGGGGCTCAACAAATGTTAGCTGATATCATCATCTTCTTTTAAGTGAAAGAACAGAATCTACTTGTCTACATTCAGATTAAACCTCTCCCTCATCTATAGAGCTCATAATTACTATTCAAGAGTGCTTTCACTCATTGTTTTTATAACAAAAGAGTTTAAAACCGAGCTTCCCTCTGGTACCTCAATTTTATTGGATTTCTTGACTTCAAAATCACTTCAAAATCAATAAGGCATATTTCCTACATGTGCACTAATTAGAAATGCAACATGCCTAAAGTACTCTTTAAAAAAACAAACACACACATTCCTAATGCACAACAGCCTCCTAAAGGATCTTGAAATTGAAATCAATTCCACAGTAGTACATAAAAGGTATGCCCCAGAGTTAAGGCTACAATTGTTAGATGCACTAAGTATAGGGAACCCCAAGAGCCTGTACTTTTTATTTTCTTCGCTTCGAAAATCTCTGAATTTCTATAGAACAAAACATTATGTTTTAGAACAGAAAGTAAATATCATTAATATGTTGAGATCAGGAGTTCAAGAGCAGCCTGACCAATATGGTGAAACCCTATCTCTACTTTTTTTTTTTTTTTTTTTCTTGAGACAGAGTCTCACTCTGTTGCCCAGGCTGGAGTGCAATAGCATGATCTTGGCTCACTGCAGCCTCTACCTCCTGGGTTTAAGCAATTCTTCTGCCTCAGCCTCCCAAGTAGCTGGGATTACAGGTGCCTGCCACCACACTCATCTAATTTTTATTTTTTTTTTTTTGTTTTTTTTTTTTTTTTTTGAGACAGAGTGTCGCTCTTGTGACCCAGGCTGGAGTGCAATGGCGCGATCTGGGCTCACCGCAACCTCCACCTCCTGGGTTCAAGCAATTCTCCTGCCTCAGCCTCCTGAGTAGCTGGGACTACAGGCACGCGCCACCATGCCCAGCTAATTTTTTGTATTTTTAGTAGAGACGGGGTTTCACCACATTGACCACGATGGTCTCGATCTCTCGACCTCGTGATCCACCCGCCTTGGCCTCCCAAAGTGCTGGGATTACAGGCTTGAGCCACCGCGCCCGGCTAATTTTTATTTTTTTATACAAACTTTATAAAGCTTATTTGAGCATTTGAAATTCTTATTAAACCTTTAGATAGCTATCTTATTGATGTTTTTTGAAAAATGATCAAATTGACCATCCCCGCAAAATGATGTTTTATGAATTTCTTATGAGATGATTCAAAGTTAATTAAATTAAAAAAAAATTGTTTACTCTAGCCATAGTAACCAAAATTAAACATGTTTCCTCACACATACAACCAAAATGAAAGCTGCAAAAATGGAGAAAAAAAAAAACACCTCAACCAATATGAAAACAAAGAAAAACAGCAGATTCTATATTTAGATCTTACAATATTATAATCTTATAATAGCCTTCTGATCATGAATGGCTGGTCAAATCTAATCTGCCTCTTTAAAAAAAAAGCAAAAAGTCATAATTCAATTTCTGACTTACCTGAAAAGTAACATTGTATATGAGAATTTCACAAGATGACTTCATGACCCTGACAGCATACCATTTAGTTATTCTATAAAATGTTAGTTCACACTAAAAGCTCACCCTATATTTCACAATGATACATATTTTTGAAATTGCAGCTACAGAGAAAGGACAGAAATGCCTCATGGTTAGTTACTCTATGTAGCAATGGCTTCAAATTAAGGACATTTTATACCATACAAAAATTAAGCCAAAATAGAGACCCATCTTATATAAGCTCAGCATGCATGAAGGTTACTTATATATTTTTTTAAAAGCCATAGAACTAAATTAGTCAAACTGAAGTCAAAAAAAAAAAAAGCTAATCTAATATATGAGACAACAGAGAAGCTTTCACTGAAATATCAGAACAACAATAACCTTCAGCTAGAAAAGGCATCAAGTTTAAGCAACCAGGGCAGAATTAAAGTGTCCTTCACATACACTTTGAAAGTGTCAATGGGCTTCTGTTGCTGCAAGTCCAGTGAGCCTATGGGTCATCCCATTCCATAATATTGTAAAACAGTTCAACCATATATGAATTCTCATAAGGTCTGATATTTTTAAAAAGCAGAGAACAAAAAGAGAATGGGAAAGGTAGTAGAATTCTCATCAAACTCAATGTGAAGCCAAAAAATTTCCATTTCTTCTGTGTTCTCTGTTTAGCAAGAAATAAATAAAAGTCTGCTTCTCAGAATAAAGAAAATGAAACCAAAGTTCTTGAAAACACTATATTCATTTTTCTATAAATCAATAAATACACTTGGGAAAACAAATAGTATGTAACTGGGGAATTTCAGTTTCTTCTGTCTCCTAGTTTTCCATTCCATAATACTCCCTGAAGAGAATTTTTTAAAGTCTCTGCCAGAATCTTTAAATCAACCATCCAAGTTCATTATTTGTCAATATTTTCTTAAAGTTTCTCCAGGAACACTGGGTAAATAGCTCTTAATCCTACTTAACTGTTTCTTATCCCACATGTTAAGTATCCTCTCTACAGGAAATAGATGACTTTTCTCCCCTGGCTTCAAAACACAACCCTCCTGCTTCTCTCCAACCATTTAGAATTCAAGAAACAAATGGAAGCAAACAACAAACATTAGTAACACTAGAAATATCCAGTACACATGGACTGAGAACACATTTGGGGACGTGGTGGGCAGACTAGCACTTTGCCATGGAATTACACAGCAAAAAAAATATGGAAAAGCCACAAATACTCATCTTCACTCATCTTTCATAGCAAGAGATCAATAGATACTATTTGAGGTTGAATGCAATTTCTCATTCATGGAAAATTATGTAAATGACGTTTAACCAAGTAAAAAGCCTCCCAACGTCATTCATAATAAAAGAAATCAAATTATAATACATTGAAATATCCTTTCTCACCTTTCAGATTAGCAATTATCAAAATTTTGGTAACAAACTCGTTAGTAAGGCTGCAGAGAAACAAATACACGTATACCTTGCTAGTGGATATTTAAAACATTATTCCTATGGAGGGAAAATATGCAATACATATATATGAATTGTATATGTATATGTATGTATTTAAACTTTGACTCAGCAATTCAGTTTCTAGGAATTTACCTCAAATATAAAAATAAAAAGTGATATATGCCCAAGGCAATTAATTGCAGCAATTTTGGTAAAACAAAAAAAAAAAAAAGAAAAGGAAGAAAGAGAGAGAAGAAGGGAGAAAGGGAGCGAAGGAAGGCAGGAGGGAAGGAAAGAAGGAAGGAGGAAGGGAGGGAGGGGGAAGAAGAGGAGAGAGAAAACTATGGTATATCCACACAAACAAGTACCACATAATTGTGGAAAGAAATGAAATTTTGTCTACATGCTTGAATGGAGTAATCTGCAGTCCACCTTGTTAAACGAAAAAAGCAAAGTACATAGGAGTATTTATAGTATACTACCTTTATGTAAGACAGGCTGTACTACAAACGCCTTTGTATTTTTCCTTATACTTTCATAAAGAAGTAGTGAAAGACAAATGGAAAACAAATTAAAATAGTGGTCTTTTAGGAGGAGGGAAGAAACAGAGACAGAAGAATGCTAGACTTCTCCCAATGTACCTAGTTTTGGAATTTTGACTTTGAAACCATGTAAATGTGCCCCATAATTAAAGAACATTTAAGTTACAAATCAATCCCAAAAAATTAAAAGCAAACAAAAGAAAATAAACTTTAGTTATATTTCAAGTTAGCTTCATAACCACACAAAAATGAAGAATTTCAAGTGACTTCAAAACATGATATTTTTACTCTAATCTTTAGAGAGATATCCTCTAAGAAGAGTATCAAAGTAATCTTAAACTACATTTAGTATTCTTATAATTTATGTGAGCATGTGTATACATGCCTTTGTATACATAGATACATATACATATATACATACATACACACACATTAGGATAAAGCAAATAAATAGTATAAGAAAAAGAAAAGATATAAATATAAAATCAGGCTAGGTGTCGTGGCTCACACCTCTAATCCCAGCAGTTTGGGAAGCCAAGGCAGAAAGACTGCTTGAGGCCAGGAGTGCCAGACAAACCTGGAAAACATAACGAGACCCCTATCTCTATGAAAAATATAAATCAAAAATTAAATTAGCCAGGTGAGGTGGCACATGCCTATAGTCTTAGCTACTTGGGAGGCTGGGGTGGGAAGATCACTTGAGCCAGGAAGTCAAGGCTGCAATGAGCTATGATCACGCCACTGCACTCCAGCCTAGGCAACAGAGCAGGACCTTGTCTCAAAAAAAAAAAAAAAAAAATTCAAAAACTAAACGAATATTTATTTTGTGGGGGAGGGGCTGCCACAGCTGTTGACTTAGACACGACATCAGAGGACTCAAATACCAGCTTCCCATCGCGGGTCTCGATCTTCACAACCATGGCCCTGGTGAATCATTTCTTATTGATCTTATTTTTAACAATGAATAAAAAAGAACCAAATGATTGTCCCTGGGTCATGATGTTCATATCAGAAGACAACACTGAAAATCCTTAGCAAATCTGAACTGCTACCCTCTTGTCTTTTTTCAATACTGCTGTGTGACAGCAGTGAGTTTCTAAGCTAGTTCACTTAGACAAGCCTAGGTTAGTGAGTACAAGGCCCAGAGTCCAGAGTCTTCAACATAGTAGGTGTCTTGTGGGTATTTGAAGATCAAAGCACATTACCAAGTCCTGTCTCTGATTTCCTTCTTTCTACCCAACAACTGTTTTTACCACTTAGATCAATCCAGTTAATTTTGACCTTACAGAAGTTGAAATTAAGTTAAATTTACTGCTAGATTAAAAGCGTGCAAAGAAGGAAAGCAGCCAATCCCATTTACAACAATTTATTTTTTTTAAATACTAGGACTAGTATTTATACATTTATACAAAATCGTTAAATGTATTTTATTTTAAACATTGTCTTGATCATGTCTGTTCTAATATGTAGTGATCGTCCCACTCCTGGTTGTTTCCAAAAAACTAAGTTTGTTTAGTCTCTTTTCTGAACTAACAGACCAAATTGTTTTCTGGATACTTGGGGCCACATTTATATTCACATAAGTTAGTGTGTGGGTTAACAGGGCAGCAGTTCTTTACTTTTTTTCACCAAAACACAAGTGACATTTAAAGCATATTTAATATTCACAATCCAGCATACTCGCCTCACTCCAGACTGCCACCAAGGTAAGGGAAGCAACTGGTTTGCATGAAACTCTACCGTACGATTTCTGAAACCCTCTATTTTCTTTCTAGAAGAAGGCAAGGAATAAATAAAGAATCATTCTAGGTATCTGAAAAAGCAATCTTTTCTCATTTACCTTAGAAAAAGCCTTACAACTTTAACTCCTTGCTGCCTCTTAATATGTGCTCTACCATATTGAATATACAAGTATAAAAAATCATCAGTTCCTTCTTATTTGCTTTACCAATTCTCTGTTTAAAAATATTTAAGTCTGCATACAAAAACTACAGGGAAAACATCCATGCACAATTTAAGTTTAAAAGCCCATAAGAGCAATTAAATTGTTTGCACAAATAACCTACTTGCTGTACAATTTTTATGTCTAAAGTACGTAAAGTTTCTAGTATGCATACTCAATCAGTATAGTAAGAGCTCAGTTACAGAGTAGGAGTTTTTAAATGAGCTGATGTAAGACTACTATAGCTTGGGCACTGGCACATGAGAATTTGTTTTAGTGCTATTTTTAAAACCACTAATAAACAGCAGACTTGAGCCTCTGCTCAATTGAATCTGCCTGAGTTGTGAAAGAAAAAAATGTGTAAGAGAACCACATTTTTATCTAAATCTGAAATGTCTGCTAATATACTCAGAAAAGTAGACATTTAAAATTGGAGCTTTCATGAAATAGTCTAGAGTTTAGTGTTACTGAAAGGAAAATTAGTTATAAACGTAAAAAATGCACAACGTAATAGTTTCTATTCATCCCATTTTACAGAAATAATGTCCTTTCATTTCCCCCAAAGTTATCTAACCAAGCAACAGATAATCTATAATTACTAGGATTTGCATTATAGCAAAGTTTGATTTTTAAAAGTTTGACACTCCACTCACCTACTGCAGGACAGAGTATTGCCCATATACAGATACTAAACCAATTGTCTAAGCAATTTCTTGTATTTAGAAATTCAGTGCCACTATCATGGCTCACAATTTGGCTTATGATGCATCTGTAAGCAAACAGCCTGACAAGCACCCTAGTGTATTTCAGGATGACTGACAGGACACAGTGGCTCAAGCAAGAAGGGGGGATGGGTGCTCTTAAAGCAACATGCCAGTGAAGAATAACATCAAACAGCAGAATCAGACCTGAAATTGTGTTTTTCAGATTTACAGTGCAATAATAATACATTATCCGCTATCAACTTCTAAATATAATTTGCATGGTCATTATGTACCCAAAACACTGCAAATCCCAAAGTAGAATTTTTGACAATTTATAAAAGTAGAAAGAAAAAATATAAAACAGTCATGCTATATGATACTTCCCTGAAGCAATCAAGCTTTTAAGTTACTTAAGATAATGCCTGTTATTTTTAAAAGAAATTAAATTAGGCTATCCACAGATAAGCTATTCTTTCTTTTCCTCACAATATCAACTTTTATTTTAGATTCGGGGGTACTTGTTCAGGTTTGTTATATGGGTATACTGCATGATGCTGAGGTTTGGGGTACAACTGATTCCATTACCCAGATAGTAGGCATCGTACCCAATGGTGAGGTGAAAAAATCAGTTCTTAGCTCACCGTCAGATTTTGTCAATAGCTCTTACAACAATAATTTAGGAATAAATAATGAAGGTAATTTAAATACCTTGAATTAATCAGAATTGTTCTTGAGGATAAAGGCAAGAGATTCATGTATTTTTCCCCCATTACATTCCTTCCCTGTGACCTACTTCATGATTAAAATATAGACCAAAAGATTAGGAAATTCCAATTGTAGATATTTCCACATTGATTTCACTTCAGAAAACATTTAAGTAACACATTGGCTTCATTCTTCACATTTACAATTTTTTCCTATATTATTTCACAATACTTTGTACTGCTCAATCCTTTTATAATTAATAGAGCAATTATCGATAATTTAAAAAACAAACAAAAAAGCCAAGTCACTCATTTTTAAACACAATCCCTCATTTAACCAGCAGAGGGTATTATGAGATTCTGAAAGCCCACGTATTGCACCCAATGACATGTAGTTTTTATACTTCAGCTAGGAACTGGGACACATCATCTCTACCTTCCTTAGTAATTGTGCTTAGAAATATCCCATTTTATTTTGCCCATATCAATTTGACTTTAAATCCCAGATTAGTGCCTCTCATCTGAATCAGACTACCATTATTTCGTCCTCTATCTGCTCCTTCAGCTGCATCCTCTGAAAAAAAGCACTAGAAGACCAAGAAGTGGAAATTCTTCTTATGGAAAGACTTCCCACAATCCTAAATTCTTCTGGGACAAACAGACAGTGATCTTACATAAAGATTCTAAGCTCCATTAGAAAATCCAAAACAAATTCTGAAGAAAACAGAACTAAACTAAAAGATAAAATTCTTCAAAATTATATGATACTTGTAAACTCTTTAACTCATATATTAATTGCCCTGTTTAATATTTGCTAAATTTTCATTACATATAAGAAGCCACAGGCTAATTTTTAAAGAGATATATACTGTTGCTACATTATTATATTTCTCATAAGTATGCAGTATTATGACTAATGAAGTTCCCATACAATTGACAGGTTCTTTATTTCACAACTTAATACTCAGTATGGAAAGACATGGACAACAACATGCCTGATTTATTCTAAAAATAAAAATTTTACTATCTAATTAACTAAAATCATTAACTCCCACAAATTTATCTTGACTGAAGATTTTAAAAAGATTTTGTTTCTCTGACACCATTAAGGCACAAACATCAAGTTAATTAAGTTAACTATGGCAAAAGTAAAAAAACAGGTTCACAGGGCAATCTCTTTTTTCATGCTCTCAGACTTGTCGCTAACGACATATCCTCTATGCTAAAGTACCAAATTTTCCAAAGAGAAAATAAATGTAAATTCTCTTCCTCAATTGCCATTCAAAATAAGAAATTAGTGGTTATTTTCCTTTTAAGGGGAATTCTATTTCTGATAATAAAAGCAAGCTTTGAGTTCTTCATTGAAAGAAACTGCTCTATAAGATCATTTCTCATACTCAAACGTGGCATTTTCTTTCCTCATGTAATAACTAGCAATAGCCAGGTAAATATCACATTTTACATTTGGAAATAAAATATAATACCTCTTAACTATATTCTTTTATGAAATTTTATATCTTCAATTTTCTAAACAGATATATTTGCTGTAACAGCAAATAGATACTGGGACTTTGTTCTCAAATTAACTTATAGGATAAGCCACTATTCAGAAGAAAACTGAAAAGTCACTTTTGTCAGCAATTTGCTTATCCTTTTTGCCAATCATCCACACATTTTGGAACATGTATATAAATAATGTTGTTGTCATTTCTAGCTAACCACGTAATTCTACTTTACTTTCCAACTGTGAGTTTGGTTCCTGACACAGGCTCTCCTGAACTATGTCTCACTTAGTGATTTTCAGTTTCCCCAGGTGCCTTAAGAACCTTCATCTAAAGACCTCATTAGTCTCAATTCTATTTGTAGATTTTTTTTTAATTAAGGATAATGCTTAAGGGGAGAGGGAGACTGAATAAGCAGTGAATAGATACTACTTACTTTAAGCTAGGTACTTAAATAGATAGTACTTTAAGTAGTATCTATTCGCTGCTTATTCCTTTTTACTTTTAGCAAAAATGCCTCCATATATTATATGCTCTATTTGAATTTTCAATACATTTTATATATACAGTAGTCCCTCCTTATAGACAAGGTTTGTGGTCCAAGACCCATAGTGAATTCCTGAAACCACAGATAGTTCTGAACCCTATGTGTGTTTTTTCCTATACCTATAAACTATGATAAGGCTTAATTTATAAATTAGGCAAGAAACTAATAATAATAAATATAAAATGGAGCAATTATAACAATACACCTGCATCAGAACTCTTGCGCTTTGGGGCCAGACTGTGACAGCACATTTGAAAATCTAGATGGCCTCTGAGTGACTAATGGGCAGGCAGCATAGACACCAGGGCATGCTGGACAAAAAGATGATTCGTGTCCTGATTGGGACATAGTAGGATAGCACAAAATCTCATTGTGCCACTCAGAATGGCACACAATATAAAACTTATGAATTGGTTATTTCTGGAATTTTCCATTTCATATTTTCAGACCAGGGTTGACCTTGAGTATCTAAAACCACGGAAAATGCAACAACAGATAAGAGGCCTACTATATTTCCTTTTTCTTTTTATTTCTTTTCTTTTCTTTTCTTTTCTTTGAGACAGAGTCTCACACTGTTGCCCAGGCTGGAGCACAATGGCATGATCTTGGCTCACTGCAACCTCCACCTCCTGGGTTCAAGTGATTCTCCTCCCTCAGCCTCCTGAGTAGGTGGGATTACAGGCACCCGCCACCATATCTGGCTAATTTTTTTGTATTTTTAGTAGAGATGGGGTTCCACTATGTTGGCCAGGCTGGTCTCAAACTCCTGACCTTGTGATCTGCCCACCCTGGCCTCCTAAAGTGCCTACTGTATTTCATTTATCTTCAAAACAACTTATTACTCCCCTAATTATTGCAGTGGGCTCTTAGTAGGTAATATTCACACCAATTAACAGGTATAGTGCAAGCTCGGACTCTGACATAGGTTAGGTATGCTAAGTTTGAGGTGCAGTGGCATATCCAAATAGTTACGTCCCATGAGCAACTGGATATGGAGAATCCATGAACTGTGGAAAAAAATTATGCCTAGAGATGCAGATATATTAACTTGTCCATCCATGTTACACTCTAATCCATAAGAGTAGATGAGCTCTCCCAAGATTAATTATGGAAGGAAAAAGGCAGCCACATTACAAAACAAGTACAATGAAGAAAATGAGAAGAAATGTCATAATAAGAATAGTAAGAAATGCAAAACAAATTGAGTTCAAATTCAAACTCACTTTATTCTCTTTGGCTTCATCCACAATGACCCCAACTTACCCTGTTTTCCTGATGTAAAATGAGACCTATAAAACTTCTATGAAGAGTAATTACTTATAAAATTACACATAGAATATAAAGGAATGCTAATTACCAGGTCAAATAATTCATTAATCAATTATCATTATTTTGTGAAAAGATATTTTTCTCTTTGTGAAATTCTTCTTTTCTAAACCAAAATGCCATTGAATTTTAGAGGGCTGTTGTGAGAGACATCAAATAGATTGCCTCTCTGATTTTTAAATGAATAAAGAATTATTATGTCCACACAGTTTTATTTAGCAAATTGAATCCAGGTCATCAATGGAAGTCATCTACTCTGTCCATGATAATAATTTATAATTGGATAGCAAGAAAATGTGGTCCTAAAATGGAAGTATGTTTAGAGCTTCTTCCAAAGTTGCAATATGCTTAATAGATAAAATTAAAGGGACACTAACACATATTAATACACTTGAGTATTTTTTTAGAAGAGGGGGTGCAGGATGGTTAAAGATAGAATACCAAACTAAACACAAACAAATGACAATAAGAAAAAATAGAAACCTCTGTGTCTTGTTCCCACGTAAGACTTATGGAGTTGTGCCAATCTGCTTCATTCCAGAGCAGAGAACCACTCAGTCACTGAGGCTATATTAGAAAAAGAGGAAGGAAATCCTTTTCTCCCACACTCTCCATTTCCAAAGATAATAACAGAAAACTAGAGAGTGCTGGACTTCAGTATCAAGCAGCCGTGTTTATTCTACTCATGTCTTTCATTGACTCCCTAAGTCTAGTCTACTGATTTTGCATGATAGAGCAAAATTAATATACCTACAAAAATAAATAAAATCAATCTTGTAAAACTTGTAGTATCCCTAAATTTTCCAAAATATAATTGCTGTAGTCATTAAATTAAAACTATAACATCATTCCCATCAGGTCATCAATTGTATGCAAAAGAATGAAGCTTATCACAGAGAAAGGTAAAACAATTAAATTCAGTGATACAGCAATGAATCACATTTCTTTTACTTCAAATGATAACCCTGCCAAATCAGTCTGAGTAGCCCATACACACACAGCCCGAGCCAATCCACTTTTCTCCCCCGGGTCTTAGATGCACAGAATTAGACATAATCAACCATGTTTCTCGCTGGTGGTACTAGTCCATGAAAAGCCTGTTTTAGTTTTTGTTTTCATAGTCTATGTTCCCTGTCCTCAGTTTCATTCCTCTCGCTGCTTCTTATGGCAGTTAATGGGTACTTTTCCAATTAAACTTCCATAAGTTTTTTTTACATATGCTATACAAGTCTACTACAACTTCATATATGTATGGATTTTTAAATTTACAAAAATAATATTGTATTTCCCATCTCTTTCTACTTCTATTTCTCTTTCTCTGTATCACTGAATTTTTTTTGGGGGGGGGTCTATGTTGGACTATAAAGATGTGGCAAACACCGCATGTTTGCTTATGCAGCACATAGTCCCAGCCTTGCTCTCCCTTATCTTTCTCTGCTATGGAAGCAGGGCATTTGATTTCCCAGCCTTCTTTGCAACTCGGAATGGCATGTGAAAGAATTCTGGCCAATGAGACGTAAAGCTTTTGCTTTCCCCATCAAAAGGACATTAGCATCCTTGCCATGTCTTCCTTATCTTGACTGTGGTAAGGTGCCTGGAAATAAAACAATCTTACTGCAAAGCTGAAGAGGAAGGATGACAGAGCAGAACTATTGAAAGAACTTGGGCCCTTGATAACATCCGTTATTAACTTCTTACCTTCAGACTTCTTGTTATTTGATGAAAATGAGTTCCTAACTAATATAATAGATTTAGTTTGTTCCTTTACTTTCCATTATGTAGCATTCTATCACACGCATTTATAAATATATTTTATGTGTCCATATCACTAATCAAGTACATTTCGGTAAAAGCCAACTCTTTGCTATGGCAAACAATGCTATAATAAACATTCTCATACATATCTCTTTGTATGCCTATGCAAGAGTCCCTCTGGTGTATATATGGGCTGAATTGTATCTCCTCAAAATTCTGGTGTTGAAGTCCTAACCCCTAGTACCTTAGAATATGACTGTATTTGGAGATAGGTCGGTTCAAGAGGTGATTAGGTTAAAGTGAGGCTGTTAGGATGGGCCCTAATTCAATTCTACTGGTGTCCTTCTAAGAAGAGGAAGTTAGGACATAGAGAAGAAAAGACATCAGGAATGTGCACACAGAGGGGCGACCATATGAAGAAGGTGGCCATCTGCAAGCCAAGGAGAGAGGCCTCAGAAGAAACTAATCCTGCTGACACCTTGCTCTTGGACTTCTAGCCTCCAGAACTGTGGAAAAATAAATTTCTCTTTCTTAAAGATCCCAGTCTGTGGTATTTTATTCTGGCAGTCTTACCTAACTAATACAATTCAGAAGCAGAATTTCTGGGTCAGAATGTAAGCATTCAACTTCAACAAATATTGTCAAATCGGTCTCCAAAAAACACCACCAGCAGAGAATGTAAGTTCATGTATCCCCACCTCCTCACCAACACAAGATATTACATGACATTTCACGTCCCACCAATGTAGACATGCAAAGGAGTTCTCACTATTGTTTTGATTTGCACTTCTGATTACCAGTGTAATTGCTAATCTCTTTTTAGTTGATTAGTCAGCCACTCAAATATCCCTTCTATGAATTGAATTGCTTACTTGTATTCTTCACCTGTTTTTTTTCTCGGTTGCCTGTTCATTTCTTTACTGATTTCAAAGAATTCTCTATATGTTGTAAATATAATCCTTTGTCAGTAACAGTCCTTGAAAACATCCTCTCCTTACTTTATATGTCCCTCTTTGTCTAGGAAACGTTCCCTTGAATATTCTACCATCTGTATATGAAAGTTCCATTTTCTTCACAACCTTACACATACTAGGTTATTACCATACATTAATATTTACCAGTTTAATGAGTATGATAAAGTATCCTATTGCTGTTTTAATGTGTCTTTACCCAGTAACTAGTGAAGAAAACTAAGTTTCCTTTGATTTATTTATGGGTCATTCCAGTTTTCTTTTCTGTGCATTATCTTTTTACATATCATTGACCCTATTGGATTGTTCCTTATTTGATTATTTATGTTTTCCTTATTAATTTTTTGGATTTTTTAATAAAATCTTATGATAAATGACTTTTGTTAAATGGTGTATGAGTCAACTATTTTGACAATAACATCATATGAAAAAGAAAACACCACTGAGTTTTAGAACTCGGTCTTAGAACTCAGTGTCCTAAGAACACATTTATTCTTTCTTGTGGATTTTCAGAAGAAAATATCCTCTCCTTGAAGATTGGCTAATACAGAATGGACCTGGCTTAGCTTGCTCCAAGCTGTAGTTTTGGGATCCAGAACTGCTCCACATTTTTGTCATCTTCCTTGGAAAAGTAGGCCACTTACAGCATATTCTTCTCATGAACAGAAATACAAGAGGAGCAAATGGAAACATCCAGTCCCTCTTGAGGTGAAGGCTCAAAATTGGCACTCTGCCTTTTCTGCCCACGTTCTAATGGGCAAAGCAAGTCATATGGACAAGTCTAAAATTAATGGAGCACTGAAATACACTCTGCTTCTAACAGGAGGAATAGCAAAGTCACATGGCACAGGGGATGGATATAGGGGGAGAGAGAGGACTGAGAAACAACAATACAATCCACCTTATGTGGATAAATGTAAACATACCCTGTCAGTTGGTAGTTTTTGTTTCTTTTTATTTTTTTCAGTCTTTTTAATTTAATTGATTTTTGGCATTAATGTAATAATTTCAGTATTTTACTTTATGGCTATGTTTTTGGGGTCTTATTTAAGAAATTATGTCCCATCTTAAGATCGTAAGTATATTCTCCTATATTTCTCTCTAGAATGCAATCATAGGGATCAATAACCAATATATTTTAAATTAGCATATGCCTAAATGTAAGATTATATCATATGAACTAAAGGCTGAGGCACCCAAGTTAAATAATCAAAGTTAAAAACATTTACCCAAGGATGACTACTCATTTCAGGTGAATTTTTGAGCTGGGCCTTTAAAATATATCAATGATACAGGCTGGCAAAAAAAAGAGAAAGACCCAGGAATTGTAAGAAGTCACAAAACTTGATCACCTATTATAAACAGATCTTTATTAATCTAACCAATGTGGGTATATTCAACAATGCAAAGCACGAGAACGCAGAAAAATATCCATGGTCTTCTGAGGTCATGCCGTTGGAAAAAGAAAAAAGAAACTTTCATAGAACTAAACAATTATAAAATGATGTATGTTATGATGTCATATTTGAAAAAAATATGTGTATATGTATTAACAGCAAGGTCCACTTCAATCGTTTTAGGTAAAAATGAGGTCACTCCTATTTTCAAGCTAAAACCACTTTCCAATTGCCAGACTGGCAGGGAATCCAGCAGCTCTCTTGTCTCTCAAATTGTTCAAAAATTCTGGGGGTGTCTCCATTCACATGCCACAGAAAAAGAAAACCAGAGAAATGGATTAGAATACAAGTGGGCTCTGTTGAAGGCTGCTGGCGTTCTGTTCCTGGCACACAGTTTACTGATGGAAGCTGATTCCCGACAGTCCAGTGAGGCCCTTTCTCCTGCTGCACTCTTACTGCTGCTGCTGTGGGTCCTGTGAGAGGCCACAGTGATTTAAGACAAGCATACCATTTCCGCATAGGTATGGCAAAGAACTCACGCCTTCAACGTTTCAGTTTACTAAGCCTAGTGGCTGAGTCAGGAGGGCCTTCCAGTCAGTTACACATGTGCCGGAAACAAACTCTCCTCGGGTAACATAGGCCACCAGGGGAGTTGTAGTTGAGGGTCTTTGGTGTTCTTTCTCAATTGCAAATTTTAATCAGGACTAATTTGATGCATGGGTCAGGGGAACTCAGTTCCTAACAACAGACACATTGTAAAAGGAAAAAGTCCAGGTCTTCAGTCTTCTCCTGTCTGAAGGCTCCCAGACTCTACAAATTTACTCCAGTTGCCCCAGTGCTGACCAGCTCTGCAGCTGAAACAAGACTAGAAAGGGCAAGCTTTGTCAAGTTAGAAAAAGACCCTTTCACACCAGTATCTGAGATACAAAAGGATAATGATCTCATTAATGTTTCCAAACACCGGGGGAAACTTTCCCTTACCTTAAGGTTCACAGATAAAATATGAAATGCCCATTTTGCATTTCAGATAAACAAAGAATAATTTTCTTGCATAAGTGTGTGTCCTATGCAATATTTGGGGCATACTTTTACACACACACACACACACACACACACACACACACACACACAATTGTTATTTCCTTGAAATTTAAATCAACAGTATGTCCTGTATTTTTATTTAGTAAATCTGGCCACTTTACCTTATCTACTTCATGAATTACAAACTGAGGAAAAAGGGAGCTGAAACTCACTTGTGCCTAAATTTGCAACAGCCACAGAGGCAGACCCTCACATCCCACCCATGTAACCTCACGTCCTATCAATGACTTGGGGCCAGCACAGCCAATCAAAAAGTCAGCTCGCACCCCCCTACTTCAAAGCAGCTGCTTTTCAGGTAGCCAGGGGTGTTTCCTAGCCACCTCTCCGCAATACATTTCTAACTACACTCAGCCAAAAGATTTTGATTCCCAGAAATGCAGCACAGGATGAAAGAGAACAAGGAAAGAATGACATATTGTACTCTGGTATGAGAAAGCCCCAACAGAGAAGGCAGACACAAGAAAAACGCAGGCAGAAGGGTATTCTGGAGATTAGGTTTTATGCATCTCTTTCAGAAAGGTGACCGAATTGCTTCAAATTATCTAGGGTTAAATTCACCTCCAAGTAGAGAAACAAATAATAGGAATAGGAGAAGAGTTGCCCCAATGGAAATGTACCTCATGTAGCCCATAAACTTAACAAGATACTTACCCTTCGCTTTATGATTTGAGAGAATAATTCTGTGAAACCAAAACTGATAGTGATGCAGCTCAAAGGCTACACATACCTCATTTATGACAAACACCAGACTACATATAAATCTCATGTATTTCAAAAATAATAGAAAAAAACAAAATTTTTAAATTGTGTAACATAAAAGAGGAAGACACTTTCTTACCGAAGTAAGGGAAAATTACCTCCAAGACAAAAGAAAATCTAGAATACATCTATGCTGTGTTCTCAGTGAACTACCTAAAAAATGTAAATTCTAGGAAAGAAGTGATGGAAAGGCTAAAAAGAAAAGAAAGTTGACTGAAGTGAGAGGTCAAGATAAAAAGACACCTGGCAAGGATTTAAACATTCAAAAATCTGTCAAAACCAAAAGACAATAAAGTAATTAAAATCTGAATCATTTCTCTCCTTCATCTCCTGCCTCTCTACCAGCAGCTTCATCATCTTTTGCCCTTCAGAGGGCAAAAGAAGCAAAGAATGGAACTGCTACCCTGGATTTAATTATTACCAACAAAGAATGATACGTTAGAGAAGTGAAAGTGACAGGAACCTTAGGGAAAAAACATATCATCTTAGAGTTCATTACAGCCAAGAGAGAAAACACAAAGCAAAGTAAGACAAGTATCTTAGATTTCTTAGCTGTTGAGAGAAAATATAAGAATGATCCAGAGCCACAGACTTTAAATGAAAGAGAGGTCAAAAAATGTAAGCCATTACTACATCACATAGGAGGAAAAAATGAGAGAGAATGTATACTCATCATGCTATGCAAGGAGCTTTCTAAAGAGCTAAGATGTTTGAAGAACATACAAAAGAAGAAGGAAGAGGGTAAAGGCTGCATGAACACATCCTTGTAGTTTCGGTCTATTAGGAGAGTGGTATAAACCTAGGATGAGCAAAGACTTAAAAACAACACAAAAACTTTTAAGGTTGTGTTTGAGGATGGAAGGACAAAAAAGTCGCAAGTCCCCTCCTCCCCCAGGCAGGTTCTATAATATTAACACATAACAGGGAGAAAGCAAAATGACAATATTTTTACTTTACTTTCATCTTGTCTCCCAAGGAGAATGGTCTCTAAAATGAAAAGATGGTACCAACAATCTTGAGAAGAAATTGATAAACAAGAAAGGAGAAAAGATAGTAAGAGAATGCTTAACAATTTAGATAAATGTCCATTTCTGGGTATATTCTATCAAAGCAGGGTTTCTCATCTTCAGTACTATTGACATTTGAGGCTGGATAACTCTTTATGGTTGGGGGCTGTCCTGTGTGTTGCAAAATGTTTAGCAGCATCCCTGGCCTCTACCCACTAGAAGCCAAAAGAACCTGCCCCCTAGTTATGACAGCTAAAAATACCTCCAGACATTCCCAAATGTCCCCCGGGAAGCAAAAGCACCCTGAGTTGAGAACCACTATTTTACAGAGCTCTGAAAAAAATATATATGTTATCGCAGAATTCTTGCAGCATCTTGGCATAATAATGGAAAATGAGAGTGGTAACATAATGTCGGGAATTGACAAATGTTGTCTAATATATCAAAAGGTAGAATTTAAAAAGTAAAACCAAATTCTATCTTGGTCTCTAGAAAAGTATCAAAATATTATTAATTAGAAAAGAACAATGATTTTTTGCTACCTTGGTATGGATTCACTAAGAGCCACTCACACTAAACTAACTTAATTTTCTTCTCTTCCTTTTTCTTCAAAATCATTGCTAAGAAGATAAAATTGGTTTGACTCAAATATATCTTAAATCTTTTGTGAAATATTCTTTGCCAAGACAAAGAAATGTGAGCTATCTCATACACTGTTGGTCAATGTGAATAATGGTAAAATCTCTTTGGAAAGCATGCTGATAGTATTCCTAAAATTTTATATGCACAAATTCTTGAACAAACCAATGCCACTTCTAGGAATCTGAACACACATACAAAGATGCATGTCACTAACTACAGAATTGTTTGTAGCAACATAAGGTAGAAACAACCTAAATGTGCATCAAAAGGAACTAGTTAAATAAATTGTCATATATCCTTTCATTGGTGTGACTTTATTATTAGAGGGTCAGAAAAGCCTTAAAAAAATATAGAGAATTTAATTAGATGTCATTTAAGTAACAGTAAGAGAGATATTAAAAATATTTAACCCAAACAGCATGGCTCAGGCCCCAAGCAATCAGAGCTTAGCCTGGAGCTGTCTTGGAAGCCTCATCCTGTACCAAGTGTTTCAGTTGCTGGGTCTAGGAAAGGTCCAGGGGGTTTCAAGCAGAGGCCAGTGGAGGAAAATCACTGGTGAGGGTAAGGGAGAAGTACAAAAGCATTTCATATTTTAACAATCTGTATGGCCTCACTAGGAAGTATCAGTCCTCACTAACAGATAAAACAACATTAAAATAATTCAGAATAACATGGAGCAATAAATTGATTGAAATAGAACTCAGATTTCACCAATCAAACATGGCTTGGGTAAGATTTTAGAAGGTCACAGGAATCAGAATCTTCTAGGAAAGCTGTGATGGCGCTTCCTGTGTCCAGCCCAAAAGCACCAAATTGTAGAAACCAGTACCTCTGTATCACTGTCCAATCTTCCCAGCTGCATCATCTTTGACTGTCTCTCGGGCTCTCCTGCAAGTCTATGAACTACCTAACGTCATTTATGAAACTCTTGTCGCTTAAACCAGCTAGAGTAGACTTTGGTTATAACCAAAAACCCTGGCTAAGGTACCCTTTACTAAAATAAATGTGCATATAACTTTTTTATTTTAAAAAAGTTAATTTTTAAAAGAGATTTTTTTTTAAGACATGTGGGCTGATTACCGAAATAGATCTGAGGAAACACTTGGTTGAAGAAATAAATCCAAAAGAGCAGCATAGAGATCTAGATCCCAAAAGCTCATCTGAATATTAGCTGTGTATCAACCACCAGAGGCACTTCTTAAAAATACAAATGTGGACCCGTATCAATGGCTCACTTGCTTATACATAATAACAAATTTTTTAATATGATGGAAGGAAAGAGGCCATTTATGATACCAACCAACATTTTAAAAATACTGACAGGTAAACAATTTTAAAATTCTACTGAGCATCATAAAAGAATTAAGTAAACTAAAAAGTAATGTATAGGCAAACTGAACATTACAAAAGTGTTAATTCTCCCTGTTAAATGTCCATCGGCCACATGAAAAGTTGATAAAGTGTTAAAATTCATCTAGAAATAAACATGCTTATTGCACAGGCAACCAACAGTGTCTATCACAGACTATTTGATTTTTCCTAGATGTAATATGTGATTACATCTAGGAAATGAAAGGACAAAAAAGAATAAGGAGAAGAATTATTCCTTCCAGTTATTAAAGCATATTACAAAATGAGGTTATTTTAAAAATAGGGATTGGAAAAAATAGGAACAAATATTAATAGAACAGGAAAGACAGCTGAGAAATGGACTCCACTATAAACTTAGCTTATGTTAATATGGCTTTCAAATTATCAGGAAAAAGAGTGATTCTTAAATAAATTATCATGGATCAACTGAATAAACGTTTAGGAGAAAAATTAAAAATAAAGCTTACTCTCTGCTCACTCTTTTGCCCAAATTGAATTCCAGATGTAGCAAGAATTTTAAAGTTCTGAAAGTATGAATATATAAGTTTATGTATAATAAACTTACAATAACTAAGTAGAAATTTTTATGTATAATAAAATTTTAATGTATGTATAATAAATTTATAATAATTAAGCAGAAAGCCCTTTCTAAGCAAAACTCAAAACCCAGAAGCTGTAAAAGAAAAGGTTTAAAATTTTGACTACAAAAATATTTTGTTTTCTATATAATTCAAAAATAAAACAAAAGTCAAAAAATAAACAACAAATTATGGGGAAATACCTTGAACAGGCAAAAAGCTAATTTGCTTAATTTACTATGGTGGGATAAAAAAAATGACTCAATAGAAAAAATTGGGCCAAGGATTTGTAAAGGCAATTTATATAAAAAGAAGTGCAATGGGCTAATAAGTGCTTAGAAATTATTCAACTGTACTCATCATTAATTAAATGCAAATCAAATACCACAAGATATTATTTTTACCAAGCTGCCAAAATTGAAAATTTTTGATACGGTATCATCAGTGCTGGTTAATGATTGGGACCATAAGCTCTCAGTATACACTGTTGGGGAGCTATAAACTGATATGAACTTCTTAAAGAGAAATATGACAATATCTCTCAAATTATAATTACGCATACTCTTTAATGAGTTGAAAAATATTTCCAATTAAAGGTAATACTTACAAAATTTTAAAATAAACATTCCCATTGATACAGCAATTCTACTTCCATGAATTTAACCTAAGCATACACTCAAAAAGTATACCAGGATATATGAACAAGAATATTCATTGTAACACAGCAACATGACAAAACAAATAAAAAATACTGAAAATTATAAACATGTCCATCAATTCAGAATGGGCTAAATAAATTCTGCTACATATACAGAGTAAAACACAATAAAGCTGCTAAAAAGAATGAGGTAAGTCAATATGAACTGCTATGCATCTGTCTTAACCAAATATAACTGTCCTAAGGGGGAAGGACATACAGCTGCATAACATGAGGCCTTTTTTTTCCTGACCGAAATTAGGGTTCTGTCAATCAGCAAGCAGAGGAGAATACATGGATATTGCATATGCAACCAACATTGTCTATCACAGACTATTTGATTCTTAAAACTAAGATTCCTTTCTTTGTAATCCCATACTGGGAAAATAGAACCTGCAGAGTCTAACAGAAAGGCAAGTTAATCCTGCAAATTCCCAGGAAAACATGACCCATGAGCTCCAGCCCTGGACTAAGACAGAACCCAGGATCTCTTCTGGAGAATCTCAGAGAAGTTGGTTTATTTATTACTCTCACTTCACCCCTATCCACAAAAACACACACGTTAGAAAGGAAACATCATGAGGACAGGGTCTATTTTTGGTTCACTAGTATTTATCCCCAGACTAAGAACTATGTCTGGCACACAATCATCTAGAATGAATGAATGAATTCTCAACCAACATTAGAGTAGACTCAATGTAGCCCTTTGGCAATCCGGCCTCTCATTCCATGGGCTCCTCAATGAGCTAACTTTGGGCCTCTTTTCCCTGATGCCACCTCTAGAGGTTTCATCAACTGAGACTTGGTAATTCATTTACTACCTAGTTAATGGTATACCTTAATCCCTATTCTCTGCCTCCATGCATATAGATAAGAGGAGATAAATGTTTATACAGTGTGACTTAAGCAATGCTACTCAAACTGCAGGTCTGCAATGAGAAAAGGAGCTTGTACTAGAATTAAGTTAGTGAGTGCTTCCTTCATCTAGAAAGTCTCACTACCAAGTGCTTAGGGTGTAGCTGATTCACTTTCAGGCATAAGCCTCTTATCTCCTTTCATAGACCAGTTAAAAACAGAACTGCCCATTACATTTTGAACAGTGCTAATTTAAAGTAGGGGCCTCCACTGTTCAAGTTCCAGTATTTGAGAGACCTTCTTCGCACTAAACATTGCCTTCTCCATCAAGTCAATTTCCCCATTGCCAGGAGGGATCTGAAGCAGAAAAGCATCCTGGTTAGGATAATAAAAGGCAAAGAAAAGAGACGAGGAGGGTGCCAAATAAATGTCACCTAATCTTCCATTCTGCACATAGGAACTCACAGTCACTTATATGCTAGAAGCTAGTGATTAAATTGGTAACAGATTACTGGCTGAGTCACAGGCAATAATAATGTAGTTAAAAACAGTAATTAAGCATGTGAAAAATCAGATGCAGCGGCTAACAGTCCTGTTCACCTTCAAAAATTCTGCAGCCCCAACCATCTGTCACTTTCCATTAGATTTGCAACTTGGCTAAACTCTGGAGTTCCACCCCGCAGTACCATGTCACTTAAAATACAGTATCCCAACAAGAATCAGAAAATCACGCTTTTTAAATCTCTAGACTAGCATTCCCATGAACCAATGATCCATAAATAAACACTATTTTTAAGTCTTCGTTACAAAGCACATAGTTTCTCTTCACGTCAGTTTGGGTTGCCAACTTCTCTTCTTAAATCTTAATCCCTCCTATTCCAAAAAAATAGAAACATGCAAACAGAAGTTCATGGGGAGCAAAGAATGAAATGCCCATCCTTCTGTAGCTATGGTCCGTCTCTAAATATTACCAAATAATAAAAATTCACAATTTTAAAAGTTTTTTGATACAGGAAGAATGTATTCTTTGATAATTCATAACTCTCTATCTCACTTCCCACCACATAATATTGATACCTCTAGTCTCTCCACTTTGATTTCTTCAGACCAGTCACCATTTCCTATAATTAGTTTTATCTATCACTAATTCCTTAGCTTTCTTCCTTCAATATACTCTATTTATAAAACCATGGTTCCCAAACTGAACAATGACAAAATTAAAACTTATTTTCCCTGACTCCTTCCACAGCCAAGGCTTATTCCATTCTCATGGGTTTTCCCTTTAGAAAAACCCAATACTGAATGGCTCCTCTGGCTTGTACCCTCTATCCTTTTCTTTCTATTCTGCTGCCTACAGATTTTCTCCAAATACTTCTAATTTCTCCAAAGATTCACAATAACTAAAGAATTTATTCTTCCTGTTCCCATTTCTTTGTCACAGCTGCATCATAAAAGTCAAATAAATCCCTATGTCTACATGGTCTTCTAACGAAGTTTTGTTTTAATGTCCAAAGTAACATAAGTGATCAACAATGCTATCTGTTGGTTTCAGGCAGAGCTGAAGTATTTTCAGCTCTGACATGTAGCTTTGTTGATATCTGCTATAAAAATTCTGTGAGTAGGAGAGATTCTGTCCTTCTAAACATTAAGTATTTTTATATCTATGTGCCTGATAACAATGTTTTACACTTCATAGACACTCAATAAATATATCATTTGGTAGACAAGAACTCTGCAATGCTTTAAAAGATAACAATGAAAATACATCTTAAATATCACAACCTTTACCTTCAAACATAGTATTCTCTAATCCAACACTTCCACACTTAGAAACAGAGATACAGGGAATTATCTTAAATATACATACCTATATATACAAATAAGTAAATACACAAAGATGTTTACCATAGCACCTAGATGTTCAGCAATGATTAATAAAATTATATTCATTCACTTGGAAGAATGTTACACAAATTTAAAATGCTACACCATTGTAGAACAGGTAATATTCTGTGGAAAATGTTTTTGGTATATGGTTAAACAAAAAAGCAAGGTTCCAAATTTTATCTGTAGTATTACTGCAATTATTTTTAAAGCCATCTAGAAAAAAAAAAAGACTAGAAGGAAACACATCTGCAAGATTACTGGCAATAGATTTCTGTGTTTTCATAATTCCTACAATAAACACTTAATGCTTCTATAATGAAAAAAAAATTATAAAAATCCCAATCTTTTACTCAAATAAAAAGGAAGATTCAAACTATAGGAGGTAACAAATGGGAATAACTTTGTCTATGCTGTCTGTATTTTAGGTTTCTCCATTGAACGAACTTGTCCTATAGTACTACTGAGATAATTTTTTTTATAATGGATAACAAAATTTTAATAGCATACTCAAATATGCCGTTCAAATCTGACCTGGATATTCTGCATCTTCAAATCACAACTATTCTAATATGTTGAGCTTTCAATATGTCTAAGAAACTAGACATAAACCCAGAACCAAGGCAAATCTGAAATCCTGTTTTTCCCAGTTTGTTTAAATCAAATCATTGAATTCTAACGTATCTCCAGAGACCTTAGTAGGCACATATCAGTGACTCAAAACCTCTACAGTAAATGAACTTTCTGATGCCTAACCCCAATTTCTTCTTGTTTCCTTTTGAACTCATTTCTTCTAATTCTGACTTCAGGGTAACTGACAGCAGCTGCTCACAATCACTCAGATCCCATTAGATAGTGACCTTTTCTTTACACGATTGATCATTACACCTCATGATCATTCCATACATTGATTTTCATTTGATTATAACTGGTCATCCAACAGTTCTGAAAGCATTCCTCAACCTCCTAATGTTCCTGCCAATTATAAAGCAAATAGACATCAAATTTGGAAATGAATGCTTTTTGCTATTCTCTCACTTTGAAACATCTTCCATTTACTATGAATTAGCTTTTGGTTAGAAGTAAAATTGCTTCAAACATATTCCATCTTTGCTTCCTTTTCCCCACTCCCATGCCAAAGCACAAGCATCTAAGCTATATCTTATCTTTTCCTGCACAGTATCCAATCTGCTTTTTATAGCCAGAAGCTCTCTGAATGCAAAGCACGACCTTGGCTACCAGCTTCCCCTGGCAATAGTTTGAAAGTTATTTATAACTCTAAAATTAGCGTGAAAGCGTACATTTCTAATCATAACTAGTCAAAACATTCCCATTTCATATAATAATGTGATCTTCCTTAATTCAGAAGGAAACCCCACATTTTAAATCTATGATTATAACTAAGACACAGGAATTCAATGCAGAAATGAGAATTCGCTGAAGTTCAGCTCTTCTCTTTACAAACTTGACTCTTACCTTTCTGTTTCTTCCTATAAAATAGATAGGCTTAAAATGCGGCTCCTGTAGGGAATTTTCCAAAAAGAGCTTGGGTGTGGGGGTGAAAAAAGACTTCTTGGTGGTCACAGAGTTACAGAGTACCAAATTGAGAGAAAGTGACAGTGGGGCAGTCACTTTAGCTGAGCATTGTTCACCCAGGATAAGAAAGAAAGAGGAGGTTACAAGCCAGGGTGGGTGGTATCTAATCCTGAACTGCTAGTCACTGACCTCACTGACAACTTGTTACTGAAAATACTTCGTTGAAAAAGGCCAGACACATACTTTGCCTAGAGACCTACAAACATAGCTCTGAATAAGTTAGATTTGCACTTCTCTAGTTCCTTTCCAAAAGAAGAACCTCTTATATCTAATTAAAGCCAAGGGCTGGAATTATTGAAAGGGAACGATAAAGAAGGGAAAATAGGAGTCCAGAAAATCCTCCCATCAAACATCAATTATGTGAAATCCAATGTCTTCAGAACCCTAGAGATGATGACATCAAGGCCATGCGTCACGTCTGAGATCTTTTCTTCTGAAATATTACCTGTCTCATACCTTGTACCAAGCATCACACACTCTGCTTCCAGTATTTATGAGGAACCACATCGTTATCAGTAAAGAATGTAAACTGAACATTTACCAAAAGCTCAGTAGTTAAACCATTATTAAATTTAAGCCACCAAAAAAAAAAGTCTTCTCCACCAAAATTTCTTTTTTCTCTCCATGACTATCCTTTTTCATATTTCCTCTTCCCTTTTTTGATATCTTCTCCCTCGATATCTTCACATTCACTGAAACAATATTGCATATCCCTGCCTTATTCTTTACCATTCCATCAATTCCTTGACATCCCACTTGAACTTCTGCGGCATTTCTTTGGACATTACCATTTTTCTGACTTTCTTCTAATAGCTTCTAAGACAAGCAGTGCTAACTAAAATATGAACTACTTGTTTGAGTTTTGGCAGTCCTGTTCTTAAAAGGCTGAAGTCAAAATAAAAAGAAAGCATTTATTTATTAGTTCTCCAAATACTCTTAGCACAAATATCAGGAAGCCAAGAGGAAAGGCAGGGTCTGGGAACTGTCAGAGATTCAACTGTGAAGGGAGTTCATTTTATATGATTTTCAGGACAGCGTTCAAAATAACTATTTTTATGTCCTACCTTTAAAATGTGCATAATTGACAATACCTTTATCTAAAGTTTCTTAGTTGCTAACATGCTATCCTCCCCAGATTTTTTTTAAAGCAGCTTTTTCCCCCTGGAGAATCTAGGAAGAGTCTCTTTTCACAGTGAAACAAAGAGTAAGTTTTATGTCTCTCAATCCATCTTTTCTCGAATAAAGAAATCACTTGACACTTGCAAAATAGTAGGTTTTGTTTTAGAGCTTTAATAATGAATGTTTTCCAAACCAGGACTGTTGAATTGAGCCCAAGATGAGATATCCAGATTCTACCATGGTTTGTCCTGCTGTGAAACCACAATAAGTAACTTACCTGACTCTCCTCTCCATCTACAAAATGGAGATGAGAACTCCTATTCTTTTTATTTGCTTTTCAGAGGATATGTGAATTAAACGGACAAAAGCTGAAGAGCTTTAAATTATACTGAACTCTTCAGAGATCTGATACAGATAAAACCTTCTTACAGAAGTTGGTATTATCAAAACAATTAAATATTATAAATATCAGAAATGTAATTTTAAAGAGCTTTGTGCTGTGGGTTTTGTTTTTTTTTTAATTCCTTCATAAAAATATCTACAGCTTCCAAGATAGTATTTAGCTGAAGTATTTCCCACTATAGCCACAAGAGGTCCCTCCTAGCAATTCAAATCACGTTGGATTTGTTGAGCACAGGCTCCATGGTCCTCTGCATTTATATCGGTTTGCTGACAGAAAACACGTATCACCTATGTCAAATTTCCATAGCTAACTATAGGGTCGGAGACAAAAGCAGAGAATCTGGCTTTCTTTGTGTGATCGCTGAAGCATACTGGAGGCTAAATAGTTCCTGTAAACTACACAGCCCTTGCATTTTGCATCCTGGCCCTCTTCCAGATTTTCACAGCAATTCTTTCTTGTCACTTTGCCCAGTCTTGTTCAGTATTTATTCTCCTTCTCTCTTTACTTGTTTCCTTTCTTTATACTTTGCAAACTTTAAAATTTTGGCTCACATGCCTCTTGCAAGCAAAGAAAGATGGAGAGTAGAAGAGCTAGAAAAAAAAAGAGAGAGAATAAATCAGGGTCATTATTAGCAATTCTCCCAATGTAATCAAAAGTGAGTTTTTTTGGTTGTAGGCATCAGGACTGGCCCCAAACAAAGTCATTCAACTGCATGTACTGAGAGGCCCCTTGATCCAGAGCCCTGTGTTAGCGCCAGCCAGAAGATTACAAAGAGAAAGGAGGCCTCCAAAAAGAAGATAGTTTTATCCCTATCAGTAGCCCCTCTTGGAAAATAAGTCCTCCAGGGTGCAATATGTTCTTTAGTCAGAATGGGGTAGTTTCTTCTTGTCATTAAAATCCCTTAAAGAATGAAAATCACTTTTGCATGAACCATGAGTCCATTTTATCTGTACATAATACCTCAAAATACCAGCAATTTCAGGTTGGGGCTTTAAAAATGTGAAATTTTCTAAACAGCTATAATATCTTTCTAAAATGAGATTTAAGCTAGGAATAATTCCTAATTGTGATAAAAGCTTTTTTTTCCCAAAAATATGTGATAAATAGTTCTGGTACCTTGTCAGGTATTTTAGGTGAATCTAAATGAATTTTCCCCTGATTTGAAGGTCTTATGAACTATGAATATAACAGAAAAATGTTTCTCACTCTCCCTTCCCAGCCATCCCCATTATTAGCAGCTAACCAACTCTCCTGCCTCACTAAGAAAAACAGACTCCATCTGGAAGACGTTTCACATATTTCCATCATCAAATCTGTAAACTACCAACACCCCTTCTTCTCTACCCTCCCTCCTATTAAAATGCAAGAAGTCCCCTTGCTCTTATCAAAGGCTAATCTCTCTTGTGTGCTGGACCCCTTCTTCCCTCACCTTCTCAAGGACTCTCCTCCTTCATGATCACCTCATATACTGCATTATCATCCCTTCCCCAATGATCAGTGCAAAAATATGCCATAGGACGTCTACCTGAAAATTTTCAAACCAACAAAGCATCACTTTTACCCTAAAGCCCCCTGCAGTTGCTACTCTAGTGCCCTGTGCCTTCACCATAATACTTCCCAAATGAGTTGTCCACCATCCCTACATTTTTACCTCTCGCTTACAACCTACCACCATGACTTATTTCCCCTTCACTCCCAAAAGGGCCATTTTTAAGTCTATCAACAACCTTCATGTGGCCAAACCATTCTGTCATCTGAGGGGATATCTCATTCCACCTATGGCTTCAAATGAGATCTTTAAATGAGATAGGATGTTACGTGGGACTTCTCCTACTGCCAATAATTGGTGACTATGGCTCAAAATGACAGAAAATGAAGCCACCTATGTACATGCTAAAGAATTTCCAGTATTTGAGGACAGACACCTCATTCAGGAATTACTAAGAAGCAGTTAAGAAAAGAGCTACATGCTCTTCCTCTCCTATTCTTTGTCCTATAATCAAGGAAAATTTCCTGGTGTAACCAAAATGCAGATTCAGTTGCCCACGCGTTGCAGAGTCCAATTAACAAGAGCAAGGTCTGGTATAAAGAAGGTGACTTTTTATTCCAAAGCTGGCTTAGGGGAAGAAGTACAGACTTCTGTCTTTAAGGTTGCTGCTTCACTTTTGAAGCAGAAAGTGGGTGCTTTTAAAAGGGGTCTTGGCAGGAATGACATGCAGAGGAGGGAAATGCAGGTGGGGGGTCTGCATAACTTGCTTTGGTACCTTATCTACTGGGCAGTCAAGCTGGTGACCACTTGACTGGTGCCTTTGTGGGCAGAACTAGGTTGTAAAAATAGCTAAAACTCTCCAGTTAGGAAAGAGTTTTGTAGCAGGTATACTTTGAGGTGGTCTCTCAAGTCAGTCTCCCGGTGGGAGAAAGTTGGGCTCTGGAGCTTCTAAGCACATAGCGGGATTAACTCACCCTGTAGGGAGTGTCTGGTGAAGAGGAGGTAAAAGGTTATAATTGCATTTCTAGAGCTAAGTAGGAAATGGGAGAAAGGAGGAAAGAAAAACAAAGAAAGAAAAAATAAGCGATCTCTTTAAAAAAAATGGGGGTACTCGGTTATACTGGCCATAATACTAGAGGAAAAGTTAGTGAACCTGAAAGGTTTGGAAAACAAGGCCAACTACTTCCTCTCCTCTTGAAGATACCAGGGCAAAAGTGATGAAAAAAAATCTCTTTCCCCATTCCAAGTCCCTTGAGAGGACATCTGGTCAGTGCTGGGGGAAAGAAAGGGAGATTTAAATTAGAATGAAATGGAAGTGTTAAACTGGACAAGCAGGCCTCTAAAGAACTAAAAATGGCAGGAACCTACCTGAGGTGTTATTAAGGAATAGGAAAGGGAGAGGCAGCAGAGCAAAGGTGGATACAGGAACAGAAGGAAACAAGCTCGTTCACTTAAACCAGTTACACATCCATATATTAATGGTTCCCAACTTTGTATCCTATTCCAGACCTCTGTCATGACCCCAGAGCAATAAATGCAAACTGCCTTCTCCATTTGAATAACTAATACACATTTCAAACTTGTTCAGACTCAAGAGCTTCAAAAAGGAGCTCTTGATTTTGTCTCAAACCTATTTCTTTCCGTCATTCATATCCCAATAAATGCTACTATCACCCAATTACTGCATAAGCCAAAGGCTAGGAGTCATCCTTCATTCATGCTTTTCCCTCATTACCATCAAGAATTTCCATTGACCCTACTTACAAAATTTGTCTTGAACATGTCCACATTTCTCTCCTTCTACCCCAACTATTCCATCAATGGTAGCCATTCTTTACATAGCTTCTAAATTATTTTTCAAAATGTAGAAGTTTAGCTCATGTTATTCTCCTGTTTAAAATTATCCAAAGGCTTCCTATTGCTCATAGCAGAAAATCCAAATTCTTTACCAAATCTACATGGCCCTGCATGATCTGGCTCCTGTAAACCTCTTCCCCTTGACTCACAACATTCTTCCCCCCTCAACTCAAAACACTCTCCCTTCTAATATACTGACTCTAGATATACTTTCTATTTATAAATTAACCAACCATATTCCCCTAGGACAGTAATACTTGCTGATCCTTTGCCTGAAACCATTTGCTCCCATCTATTTACATATCTGCTCATTTTCATCTTTGATATAATCCTTAACTTTCTCATAAGGTATTTCCTTATCATTTTTTATCTCACTGTCCCCAGTCACTTATCACAACCTGTATTTTTTTATTTGTTTACTTATTCTGTGTTCACCATTGGGATAAAAGCTAGGGGCACTGGCAGTGTCCATCATTATATGGCACATGCAAATTAACTATAATACAAGGTAAGCATCAGTAGCTACAGGAATTAAAAGGAGGTAGAGATAGCTCCAGGAGGAGGGGATAATCAAGGAAAATGTCCTGGTGAAAATTACATTCACCTTGGTATAGAAATGAAAGATGTCAGCCTCATAAGAGATTGGTATTCTATTATTTCTCCAATAGCCTTCAAATCCATTGCCTTATCTCCATCTTTAGAAATACTAATGCTACCTTACACAAACTAGAGCTATGCCTTGCTTGTTGTTGTTATGTATTATAGTTACCACCTAATTTTTTTTCTGTTTTTTTTTTTTTTTTTTTTTAGACAGAGTCTCACTCTGCCACCCAGGCTGCAGTGCAATGGTATGATCTCAGCTCACTGTAACCTCCACCTTCCAGATTCAAGTGATTCTCCTGCCTCAGCCTCCCAAGTAGCTGGAATTACAGATGCTGACCACCATGCCCAGCTAATTTTGTATCTTTAGTAGAGACAGGGTTTCACCAGTGTTGGCCAGGCTCGTCTCAAACTCCCAGCCTCAGGTGATCCACTCACTTCAGCCTCCCAAAGTTCTGGGATTACAGGAGTGAGCCACTGCACCCAGCCAGATACACCCTAATTTTTTTCCCTACCTCTATTTCACTTTGTGTAAACCCAAATGTCACATTTAGGTGCCAGAGTGAATTTAGTGCTAATGTTTTCAGTCTCAATTTAACTATTTCAGAACAAACTACTGAAGTTGACACATTAACTTTGTTGCCTTGGTAATAATGGAAGGTCTAAAATGAATGTTTTTCTCATTAATTTTTCTCATTTAATTTTCTCAAGGCACCATGCTTTAGTTTTGACAGCCCATCTTGCTGTTAGTCAATAAACTTAACAAGCACAGTAATTACAGTCAATCACGTCTGCTTTAGTTCATTGACTACTTTGTTACTTCCTTTTCAACTCTTTAATGAAAATTCCCAGCCCACACCTTTCAGGTGACCATTTTTTTTTTTATCAATTAAACACCCTCTCAGCCCCTTGACTATATTCATAAACCACAGCATCCTGTATTGATGGTTCTAAAAGCAACTTGCTTCTGCAGCTTTGAAAATCACCAACATTTTTAGAGATATGGAACACCTCAAATGAAATTGACATTTACTGTCATTGAACCTTCTTATTTCAAATTATTTGAACAGGGCTATATTATACCATTTTTAAAGCATTAAAATACTTAATTTATAAATTTATACAGCTTTTAAAATATTAATGAAATTGTCCTGTCTTTGTGATTCTAACCTCAGGTTCTGCCTCTGTTCTGAGAAAGCAAAGACAGATTTTCTGTTTGTGCAAACATAAAGCAAGACACACCCAAATGTCATGAAGGAAATAACTGTAGTTGTTTCACACAGAGAAATTCAGTGAGCTATGTCTCTGCAGAGTTTTACTGTTTCTTAAAGAGAAATGTTTATTTTTTCCTGTATGAATTTACATAGTCCTCAAACCCATCAGAATTTATACTCTCTCTATAAAACAAATATTTTCCAATCTTCCTTTTTAATATCCTGAAATGAAATTCATAGTTACTAACTACATACTGACTGTATTAACTCACTACAAATATATTTCATATATACATATGTATTCATATAAATTATATATTTTCATTTCATTATACAAATGATCAGGCACACTTACACTGGAAAACGATCAGTCATGCTTCCTCTTATGCACAGAATCACTATGAACGTGGCAGCTACAAATGTAGACGGATGAAGATACACTGTTGTATTGTCAATTAAAAAACCACAAGCAGTATTTCAGTAGTGACATGATTTTATAAAATAGTCCACGACTCTTGATATAATACAGAACAAAATAAAAACAATCTTCCTTTGATATACCTAAATAGTTGCATTCCTAGAAATTCAGTATATATTAAAACTGTGCCAAAAAATAATATGTATTTATAAGTAAAACCAGAGTTAGGTTCAAGGCTTAGAAAATTATAAGCAGAACATACATGAATGTCCATTAGGAAATTTGAAAGTTGCAAGGGATGTGGTACAATTCATTGCAGAGGAGAGTTCCACACACTGCAAACCCTCTAAGCTTCTTTGGCCCGAAAAATATTCCTTGCTTGACCAAACTGTAGTTGACCTTCTGAAACTTCATCTAGGCCCAGTTATGTACTTCCTTGAAAAATCTAGTTTTCATCAATAGCCCTGCTAAGTCAGTTTTGCAAGAATCCTCCACCAACCCTCCCGTTCCATATCTGATCTCCCTTGATTGGGTTCCTAATCCTCCAGTATCCCCCAGGTGATATCTGATCACCTTGGCCTGTCTTCAGCAAGAATCTAGTTTGGTCGGGTTTAGCCAGAATCCCTCTTACCCCTTATGTTTCCTCCGGTAATTTTCAGTGACCCCCACCCTGCTCACTGGCTATAAATTCCCACTAGCCCATGCTGTATTGAGAGTTGAGCACCATCTCTCTCCTCCACCACAAGACCTATTGCAGTGGTCCCTATACTGTCCTAAAATAAATTTTAGGACTATCACAGAATTTTCTTCTTAATCATGCTTGAACAAGTATCACTTGTTAATATTTTCTTTTGAACAGGCCCCACCAAATTAGATGCCAGGTGTGTCCCACAACTACTGTGACAACCAAAACTGCCCCTGGAGTGGGAGGAAGAAGAGGGACTTGAGAAGAAGCATTACTATAGAACACTGCATGTTTACAAGAGCCCCCAGAGTAAAATGAATAAGGACAGGAAAAAAGGGAAGAAAAGGAAGGTGACAGAGAGGAAGTGGAGGAGGAAAGAAATAAAGGAAGGAAAGAAGATGAATTCTGTAAACAGTCCCATCTGGACTGGCATAGCACAACCTGGAATGGACTATTTAAGTCCCAAATATGATGTTAAGAGAATAATTCAGATTTCTAGGAATGAACAATAGACAGCTATAGCGATTGCCCGGACGAGATGGGGAAATGGGTGGTACTCACAGGACCAGACCATATCCTACGAGTGAAGGAATTAGGTTAATTCTGAAAAGAATGGATATCCCCCTTGTTATTTATTCTGGGGGAGAAGTTAATTCTGGGACAGGATTGAAAGCTGGAAACTCAGGATTTTAGCCAAAAAAGGGAGAACATCCCTTTTGTCTCTGAAGCCCTATGGTTTTGGGGGCCTAGCCTCCAGATAGAAGAGACAAGCTAGAGAGTATCACACAGTGTCATGTCCACAATAGTGGTAGATAGAAACAATTCAGCAGAACACTTTTCAAGGATGCCTTGAAAATGGCCCACAACTTGGACCAGCAGGTACTGATGTAGCCACAGTTACTGTTGTAAACTATTATCTGTATTCTCTTTTCTTTATCTTGCCTCTTTCTGTAAAGTCTGGTTAAAATGTTATTCTATGTAAAATTAAGGAAATAATCTGTGTCCTGGCTAAAATGGAATAGTGACCTGGAGAACAGGATCCAAAGCAGCTGTGCAGCAGCAGGACAAGGCATCCAAAACGGAAAAAACATAGTGGATCTTGACACGGTTTGGCTGTGTCCCCACCCAAATCTCATCTTGAATTCCCACGTGTTGTGGAAGGAACTCAATGGGAGGTAACTCAATCATGGGGGCAGGTATTTCCCATGCTGTTCTCATGACAGTGAATAAGTCTCATGAGATCTGATGGTTTTAAAAAGTGAAGTTGCCCTGCACAAGTTCTCTTCTCTTGTCTGCCACCATGTGAGACATGCCTTTCACTTTCTACCATGATTGTGAGGGCTGTCAGCCATCTGGACCTGTAAGTCCAATAAAACTCTGTCTTTTGCAAATTGCCCAGTATTGGGTATGTCTTTATCAGCAGTGTGAAAGCTGGTACCAATAGAGTGAAGCACTGCTGAAAAAAATACCTGAAAATGTAGAAGCAACTTTAGAACTGGGTAACAGGCAGAGGTTGGAACAGTTTGGAGGGCTCAGAAGAAAACAGGAATATAAGTGAAAGTTTGGGACTCCCTACAGACTTGTTGAATGGCTTTGCCCAAAACGCTGATAATGATATGGATAAGAAATCCAGTCTGAGATGGTCTCAGATGGAGATGGGAATTGGAGCAAAGGTGAGTCTTGTTATGTTTTAGCAAAGAGACTGGAGGCATTTTGCCCCTGCCCTAGAGATGTGTGGAATTTGAACTTGAGAGAGATGATTTAGGTTACCTGGCAGAAGAAATTTCTAAGCAGCAGAGATTCCAAGATATGATTTGGATGCTGTTAAAGGCATTCAGATTTAAAAGGGAAGCAGAGCATAAAAGTTTGGAAAATTTGCAGCCTGACAATGTGATACAAAGGAAATTCCCATTTTCTGAGAAGAAATCCAAGCCAGCTGCAGAAATTTGTATAAATAACGAGCAGCAGAATGTTAATCTCCAAGACAATGGGGAAAATGTCTCCAAGGCATGTCAGAGGTCTCTGTGGCAGCCCCTCCCATCACAGGTCTAGAGGCCTAGGAGGAAAAAGCAGTTTCGAGGGTCAGGGCCCAGGGTCCCCATGCTGTGTACAGCCTAGTGATTTGCTTCCCTGCATATCCCATCTGCTCCAGCCATGGCTAAAAGGGGTCAACATAGAGCTTAGGCCATGGCTTCAGAGGGTGCAAGCCCCAAGCCTTGGCAGCTTCTGCATGATGTTGAGCCTGCAAGTGCAGAGAAGTCAAGAACTGATGTTTGGGACCTGACAAAAACAAGCAATGGGGAAAGGATTCCCTATTTAATAAATAGTGCTGGGAAAACTGGCTAGCCATATACAGAAAATGGAAATTGGACTCCTTCCTTACACCTTATAAAAAACTAACTCAACATGGATTAAAGACTTAAACATAAAACCTAAAACCATAAAAACCTAGGCAATACCATTCAGGACATGGGCATGGGCAAAGACTTCATTACTAAAACACCAAAAGCAATTGCAACAAAGGGGAAAATTGATACATGGAATAGAATTAAATTAAAGAGCTTCTGCTCAGCAAAAGAAACTACCATCAGAGTGAACAAACAATCTACAGAATGGGAGAAAAATTCTGCAATCTATCCATCTGAAAAAGGGCTAATATCCATAATCTATAAGGAACTAAAACAAATTTACAAGAAAAAAAAAACCATCAAAAAGTGGGCAAAGGATGTGAACAGACACTCCTCAAAAGAAGACATTTATGCAGTCAACAAACATGAAAAAAGGCTCATCATCACTGGCCAGTAGAGAAATGCAAATCGAAACCACAATGAGATACCATCTCACACCAGTTAGAATGGTGATCATTAAAGTCAGGAACCAACAGATGCTGGAGAGGATGTGGAGAAATAGGAATACTCTTACACTGTTGGTGGGAGTGCAAATTAGTTCAACCATTGTGGAAGACAGTGTGATGATTCCCCAAGGACCTAGAACCAGAAATACCATTTGACCCAGCAATCCCATTACTGGATATATATCCAAAGGATTATAAGTCATTCTACTTTAAAGACACATGCACACACGTTTATTGCAGGACTATTTATAATAGCAAAGACTTGGAACCAACCCAAATGCCCATCAATAATAGGCTGGATAAAGAAAATGTGGCATGTACATACCATGGAATACTATGCAGCCATAAAAAAGAATGAATTCATGTCCTTTGCAGGGACATGGATGAAGCTGGAAAACTTCATCCTCAACAAACTAACACAGGAACAGAAAACCAAACACCACATGTTCTCACTCATAAATGGGAGTTGAACAATGAGAACACATGGACATAGGGAAGGGAACATCACATGCTGGGACCTGTCATGAGGTGGGGAGAAAGGGAAAGGAAAGCATTAGGACAAATAACTAATGCATGAGGGACTTAAAACCTAGATGACAGGTTGATAGGTGCAGCAAACCACCATGGCACATGTATACCTATGTAACACACCTGTACATTCAGCACATGTATTCCAGAACTTAAACTAAAATTTAAAAAGAAATTAAGGTTTGGGAACCTCTGCCTAGATATTAGAAGATGTATGGAAACACGTGGATGCCTACCAGGCAGAAGTTTGCCGCAGAGGCAGGGACCTCATGGAGAACCTCTGCTGGGGGAGTGCAGAAGGGAAATGTGGAGTTGGAGCCCCCACAGAGAGTCCCTACTGGGGCATTGTGTAGTGAAGATGTGAGAAGAGGGCACCATCCTCAAGACCCCAGAATGGCAGATACAACAGCTTGCACCATCCATGCACCTGGAAAAGCCACAGACACTCAATGCCAGACCATGAAAGAAGCCAGGAGGGAGGCTATACCCTGCAAAGCCAAAGAGGCAGAGCTGCCCAAGACTATGGGAACCTACTTCTTGCATCAGTATGACCTGGATGCAAGACATGAAGTCAAAAGAGATCATTTTGGAGCTTTAAGATTTGATTGCCTTGCTGGATTGCAGACTTTTGTGGAGCCTGTAGCCCCTTTGTTTCGGCCAATTTCTCCCATTTGGAATGGCTGTATTTACCCAATGCCTGTACGCCCATTGTAGCTAAGGAGTAACTAACAGGCTCATAGGTAAAAAGGACTTGCCTTGTCTCAGATGAGATTTTTGGCTGTGGACTTTGAGTTAATGCTGAAATGAGTTTAGACTTTGGGGGACTGTTGGGAAGGCATGATTGGTGTGGAAATGTGAGGACCTGAGATTTGAGAGGGGCCAGGGGTGAAATACTATGGTTTGGCTGTGTCCCCACCCAAATCTCATCTTGATTTCTCACATATTGTGGGAGGGACCCAGTGGGAGGTAATTGAATCATGGGGTAAGGTCTTTCCCGTGCAGTTCACATGATAGTGAATAAGTCTCACGAGATCTGATGGTTTTAAAAAGGAAAGTTTCCCTGCACAATTTCTCTTCTCCTTGTCTGCTGCCATGTGAGACATGCCTTTCACCTTTCGCTATAATTGTGAGGCCTGCTCAGCCATGTGAAACCGTAACTCCAATAAACTTCTTTCTTTTGAAAATTGCCCAGTCTCATATTTGTCTTTATCAGCAGCATCAAAGCAGACTAATACAGACCTCTTCCTGTGCACAATTGAGAGAGCTCTTGGGATGACTCAGAAATAACCAAGAAACACTTTAAAGGGCTAATTTCTGGCATTTAGTGGAAAGTTAAATAGTCATATATTTAGAAGAGTATATAACCTTATTTTATAAACCAGATGTTGAATCTCAGACATTTGAGTTATACACGGTTTTTGAAAAATGGTAGCTATTTTTAATCATGTTAATGACTTGGATAATGGTATATAGTTTCATATTGCATTTTACGCAAGTTCCACCTCAATTTTAGAAATGAACCAGTGCAAGAACAAAAACGGACCAACCAATGATAAGGGGCCATACAAGAAGAAGACTAGGAAAACTAATCGAATGAGGAGAACTGACAAAATGATAGGGCTGAACCTCCAGGAGAACTTCATAGCAGCCCAATCAAAATGGCTTAGCACATAAGAGGATATAGAAACTTTAAGCCTGCAGGTGCACAGAGTGCAAGAGTTGAGGCTTGGGAGCCTCTGCCTAGATTTCAGAAAATGTATGAAAAAGCCTGGATGTCCAGGAAGAAGCCTGCTGCAGGGGTGAAGCCCTTATGGAGAACCTCTACTAGGGCAGTGCAGAAGGAAAATGTGGGATTGGAGCTCCCACACAAAGTCCCAACTGGGGCACTGTCTAGTGGAGCTGTGAGAAGAGGTTCACCATCCCAGATCCCAGAATGGTAGCTCCACCAACAGCTTGCACCTTGCACTTGGAAATGCCACAGGACTCAACAACCTGTGAGAGCAGCCTCTGGGACTGAAACCTGCAAAGACACAGGGGCAGAGCTGCCCAAGGCCTTGGAAGCCCACCATTTGTATCAGTGTGCCCTATATGTGGAACATGGAGTGAAAGAAAATTACTTGGGAGCTTTAAGATTTAATGGCTACCCTGCTGGGTTTTGGACTTGCATGGGGCCTGTAGCCCCTTTCTTTGGGCTGATTTCTCCCTTTTGGAACAAGAACATTTACTCAATGCTTATACTCCCATTGTATCTTGGAAGTATCTAACTTTTTATTTTACAGGCTCACAGGTGGAAGGGACTAGACTTGTTTCAGATAAGATTTTAGGCTTTGGACTTTTAAGTTAATGTTGGAACGAGTTAAGACTTTGGAGATTATTAGGAAGACATGATTGTATTTTAAAATGTGAGAAGAACATGAGATTTGGGAGAGGCCAGCACAGAATAATATAGTTTGGATATCTGTCCCTGCCCAAATCTCATACTGAAATGTAGTCCCCAGTGTTGGAGGTGCAGCCTGGTGGGAGGCAATGAATCTTGGGGGCAGACTTCTCATGAATAATTTAGCATCATCCCTCTTGGTACTGTCCTCATAACAGTGAGTGAGTTCTTGTGAGATCTGGTCATTTAAAAGTGTGTATCATAGTTCTCCTGGCCCTCTCTTTCTCCTGATTTCCCATGTGACATGCAAGCTACCGCTTTGCCTTCCACCATGACTGTAAGCTTCCAGAGGCCTCCCCAGAACAGATGCCAGTGTTATACTTCCTGTACAGCCTATAAGACCATGAAGCATTTAAACATCTTTTCTTTAAAAATTGCCCAGTCTCAGGTATTTCTTTATAGCAATGCAAGAAAAAACTGATATGACATATTCTTGGGGTACAGATTATATTTTGATACATTCATATAATCCATATTCATTTTAGAAAAAGCTTATTACATTTTTCAAAAAAATACTATAATTTTAATTATAATTAATTTATACATTAATTAAGGGAAAACTGACACATTTTAATTGGGCTATCTCATCCAATACAGGATATCCTTCCATTTATTCAGCAAATCTTGTTTTAGGGTTTCAAAAGAGATTTCTTGCCATAGAGATTTTGTAAGTGCCCAGACAATTTAGGGTTATTGTTATTTTGTGAATGAAATTTGTATTGTATTTTCCAGTGCAGAGAAATGCTATTAATTCTTGTAAGCTGATTTTGTATTGGGCAATCTTGCAGAACTCTCCTCAGCTTTATACTTCTCAATTGATTCTAATATCATCCACAAATGACAGTGCTCCTTTTAAACCCTCCCTCTCTGTTCCCTAAGACTTATCACCCTGGACCATGCTGCTAAAATTGTTTCTTTTCTTCAAGGCCCAACTCAAACATTACCTTCTTTGACAAGTCTTACCTGGCCTCATACATAACCACCACTCCTCCTTGTTCTCCAGCTAAACTAAATGCCAAGTAAAATGTATCATCCACATGCTTCTATAGCAGTTCATGCATACCTGTATTATACTACTCAGCATACTACATCAGAATTACTCATTTAGATATTTCTCCACAAAAGAATGAACTATACTACTGTTAAACAAACTTACTACGGCCTGAGAAGAACTCTGCACTTCTACATTTGCATCCTTGTGGATGAACCATAACCTAGCTTAACAGGCAGACAAGATTGAAAATTTAACTTAGAAGTATGCATTTGTAACAATAGCTGAGGGTTGGTCAATCCCAGCAGCCATACTTCAAGCACTCATAGACAGCTAAGTGTTCAAACTGTCTTCAAATAAAGCAAATGCCCAGCTGTAACCAATCCCAATGTTTCTGTACCTTACTTCTGATTCTTGAATGTCACTTTACTATTGTTATTATTATTATTATTATTACTATTATTATTTTGTCTGTAAATTTGTTCTGACCATGAGGCAGCCCTGGAGTCTCTCTGAATCTGCTGTGATTCTGGAGGCTGCCCAATTCATGAATCGTTTCTTTTTTCTGCTCAATTAAACTCCTTCAAGTTTAACTTGTCCAAAGTTTTCTTTTAACATCGTATCATACTCATGTTTATATACCTAACACCAAGCATGGTACCTAATACATAATACTCATGTGATACACAGTTGTTACGTAAATGAATAAATTAGTTGAGTTGGGCAAAATGTTGCATAACTTTCAGCACACAGATGAAACAAATCAGTATTAATATAATCACTTACATGTATAACTCATGTTAAGTAGTTTCTTAAATTTAATAAATATGTGCACAAACTCTCAAAAGTTTATACAAAATAAGGGTCAGGCACAGTGGCTCACACTTATAATCCTAGCACTTTGGGAGTCCAAGTCAGCAGATCACTTGAGATCAGGAGTTCAAGACCAGCCTGGCCAACGTGAAACTCCATCTCCACTAAAAAATTACAAAAATTGGCCGGGCATGGTGATGCATATCTGTAATCCCAGCACCTGCAATCCCTGCTGAGGCAGGGGAATTGCTTGAACCTTGGAGGCAGAGGTTGCAGTAAGCCAAGATCACACCACTGCACTCCAACCTGGGCAATAGAATAAGACTCCATATTTTTTAAAAGAAGTATACAAAATAAGAAAACACAGTCATGCTTCCTTTTTTATTGGTATTTTAAGCTATGATGCCTAAGAATTAAGTAAGTTCAGAGATATTTTTTAAAAACATGAAATGAATAGTATGCTTGTATTAGTCCATTTTCATGCTGCTGACAAAGATATACCCAAGACTGGGAAGAAAAAGAGGTTTAATGGACATACAGTTCCACATGGCTGGGGAGGCTTAACAATCATGGTGGAAAGTGAGGAAGAGCAAGTCACATCCTGTCTTACATGGATGGTAGCAGGCAAAGAGAGAGCTCAGACAGGGGAATGCCTCTTTTTAAAACCATTAGATCTCGTGAGACTTATTCACTATCATGAGAACAGCATGGGAAAGACTTGCGCCCATGACTCAATTACCGCCCCCCAGGTCCCTCCCACAACACATGGGAATTCAAGATGAGATATGCGTAGAGACACAGCCAAACCATATCAATACTAATAAATACTTTTCCCTGTAAATTTCTAGAAATCTGTAATACTTACCATAAAGACAGTGAAAATAAAACAACTCTACCAAAGATGATTTCCTCTGAGAAATGGAATATCAGTTTTAAATAAGAAAAATAAAACACGGTTCTAAGATTATGCCTGCTTAATGCAATTTTTCCATAAAAATTTAAAAGTTTTAGTGTTAAAGATTATATATAACTATAGAAGAAAGTAGAGCCAGTTTTCCATTAACATGAAATATAAGTAATTTAAGCATTATTAGTCACAAAAATGAAGAGCTAAAACCAGAATCTTAGCAACAATACAAAGTTGACTCTAGAGTTAAACAAACACTAATAGTACCTCTAATTGTAATAACTAATAGCTCCTGAGGATTTATTATGCGTCAGATACTATGCTAACACTTTAGATTTAATATAATGCTTCTATCTATAAATAATAATTTAAATGTAATGTTCAAACCTATAAATACTATTTTCTATTTTCCCCATATGTTATAAAGGAGAAAACCTAACACCAAAGGCATTAAGTTATTTGCCAAAGACACACAGCTAATAAGTGGGGAGGTATTTTGTCATATTCCAAAGTCTCACTATTAACCACGAAACTCAGGTAAGCAAGTGCCTCTGCACTGAGGTTAAAGGTGAGGAAAAGCTAATCAGTCCCAAAACGTCTTCAACTGTTTATCATAGTCCCCAAATTCCTGCCATTACAGCCTTCAAGATAGGACCTGAGGACTAAGAAAATATGTGATGGAAGAAATCAATCAAAAAGGACTAGACCAGGTCGGGCGCGGTGGCTCAAGCCTGTAATCCCAGCACTTTGGGAGGCCGAGGCGTGTGGATCACGAGGTCGAGAGATCGAGACCATCCTGGTCAACATGGTGAAACCCCGTCTCTACTAAAAATACAAAAAAAATAGCTGGGCATGGTGGTGCATGCCTGTAATCCCAGCTACTCAGGAGGCTGAGGCAGGAGAATGGCCTGAACCCAGGAGGCGGAGGTTGCGGTGAGCCGAGATCGCGCCATTGCACTCCAGCCTGGGTAACAAGAGTGAAACTCCGTCTCAAAAAAAAAAAAAAAAAAAAAAAAGGGCTAGACCAAAGAATGAAACACAGAGCAATTAAGGGTCAAAAACTGAAGAGACAGGAAGTACTGAGAAGAAGTGTCAAAATGAAAAGGCGTGAAATGAAAAACACAAGTAGCAAATTATTAATGGTTATATTTATATTAACATTAAATATTTAAATTACAGTATTACAAAAATTAACTTATCTAAAAAATTAACATTTTAAGAACCCATTATTGCCTGCTTTACAGTTTTACCAAATTGGTCAATGTCTCTTTACAATGTGAGAAGACATTAGTAAGTTTATATAAAGATAATAAAGTAGGCAAGGAACTTCAACCCTCCTACTAAAAAGATAACCTTCCGCAGTACAAATATGGAAATTAGGAGAATGAAATTATGAACGATTAAGCTGCCTTTAAGTATTACGTTTACATACTATTTTCAATAATATGGACAATGCTTATTCCATAATGTTAAGCCCAAGAAAGGCCAAAATTTAAAACCATACAGATCATATTTTCTAAAATTTGTAAAAACGTGCAAGGAAGACAGAATGGAAAAAATATTGAGGAAAGATAATATTAAAACACAGAAAACTCTCTCATTTTTATCTTTATATCCAGACTTCTTGGTCAGGCCTAATAAATTTCCAAATACAATTTCAGCAAAAACAAGAGAAGGCACTCTATTAGGATCTAATATAGTAATTCTCAAACTGGAGCATGATTCCTGCATCAGAACAACCTGGAGGGCATGTTAAAACAAATTGCTGGACCCCATCCCTAGAGTTTCTAATTCGGTAGAATCTGCATTGCTAACAAGTTTCTAGGTGATGCCAACACTGCTGGTCTGGGAACAACACTGTGAGAACCACTGGTCTAATTAATTACACTTATTATGTATATGCATGTATTTGTATACCTACATTTCATTAACATGTGTAATTAATTTTTCATTGTTTTATTATTTTCTAATTAATATATGTAATCATTAATGATCACAGCTGTGTGCTAATTTATAAAGCTCCACAGTTAGCTAGATTTGTTAGGTCTGACTGATTGCTCTGTGGTACTTACTTACACACTGAAACAAAAAAGAAAAACAGGCCATCTGTATATTTGATTAATAGAATAAGACAACAAATCTGGCTTCACTACTGACTACAGCTAACTAAAGCTGCCAAGAGTTGGCTTTCTAGAGAAAATGATGCCTCCTTTAAAGTTTCCATATTAATTTCTAAATCTCAGTGACAAAATAAATGAAAAGCTGTTAGTAAGTAAAACAAGAATTTGAAGGCAGTCTAATTTTTTCAATCCGTTAAGAAGAGTTTTGGAGGGAAAATGCTGTAAAAGGTTTAAAAGCAGACTCTGGCCCTTTTCCTATTCCCTTTTCTTACTGTCTCCTAAAAGGTACGAGAATTATTCTCCATATAATTCCACCCACTTTAAGCCTGTTCATAGGAGAATCTCTCACAACAATGATAATCATCCAATGGCACGTAACAAATGGCAGAATAATGAGCTGCTGAAAGAAAGAAACATTTACAGATCTATTAACTTATTTGTTAAATGAACCATTTCTGGATGAGATTTTCCTACTCTCTAGCCTCCATTTTCAAAGTTCTGTAGCATTGCATTTCTAAATATCCCAAAACAAAATGAAGACAATGTTAATTTAATTAATTTAATTTCTATAGTGCTAAATTCAAAGAACACAATAGGAAGGAAAGACATTAATATATTTTTGTGATTTTCTGATAAGAAAACTATAAACTATTTACAAGGTAGTTCATTTTTAAGGAATTGCATGGTCAGAATATAATAAATTGGTTATTTCTAGAGTTACTAAGACCAAATCTTGAAGCAAAGGTAAAAGTTTATGTTATACAAAAAAAAAAAAAAAGAATATAAAGATTTTACAATTTACTCACAGTGATTAAAAGGTTTTAGAACTAGATAGAGCAGGTAGTTGTACAAAGTTATAAATGTACTAAATTCCACTGAAATGTCCACTTTAAAATGGTTAATTTTATTGTTAATCGTTATGTTCATTTTATCTCAATTCTTTTAAGTATGTAAAAATAAAAACAGAAAATAATGGCAAGACAACTTTCACAACTTTCAAGTCGTTTTGAGATTCTTGCTCCTAACATTGTACAAAAGAAAAAAAAATTTAAGAGGAAAATGTTAGAGTTCTTCTGCATAAATCAAAAAATAAATAATTCTGAATGCTAATCCTAGAAAAGCATTTCATTTGGTATTGCTCACCGACCTGGATTTTCATTTATACTCCCTTCTGTTGTGGAGAGACAGTCCCAGTATAACTTCATACATGTTCTTTTAGAGTCTAAGGAAAACCTTAGAAATTTCAATGTAAAACCTTACACTACTCAAGCTAAAAACCAGAGAGGTAAACAGTTTACTTTTAACTAGATCAGATTCAGATAGCTTACACCTTTCCAAATAAATACAAAATTTAGTCCTCATTGAACCTTTCCTTGGGCTTTTTTTTTTTTAAGAATGTTAAGATTTGTGGTAAAATTTTCATTAATCCTACCACTTTTTTAGCCAGTCACACTATGAAACACATGCGAGAATAAAGACGTTTTCAGATGTGCAAAGTTTAAGAATAACTTTTTCCCTCTCCTGTGACCTTTCTGAGAAAGCTGCTGGGGTACATGCTTTTCTAAACTAAGAGTAAACCATGAAAGAGGAAGACATGGTAAGAAAGAATAGAAGACATTACACAAGAGAACTGAAGGGAGATCCCAGGATGACAGGTGAGCAGGAGGCTTAACATTGGAGCAGAAGGATAGAAGGCTCTAAGAAGAGATATCTAAATGAATAAAAGAAAGGAAGAGAGAGAGGGAGAAAGAAAAAGACAGAAGAGGAAAGAAAGGAACACCTAATAGATAATCTGATGTTTAAATATAATTCTTTCAGACAATTTAGTGACGAATTAGTGATAATCAAACAGAAAACTAAGCAGACAAAGGGAACAGTATAATCATTAATGCCTGGGAAAAACAGACATTCTAGTAGAAAGGAAATTTAATTGTAGCACAATATGTGGCTTAGCTGTGAATCATACTTAAATACTCATAATATTAATAATACAAGCACTGAATATTGATTTAACCAAATATTATCACTTGCTTTAAAAGACATGGGAAAGGAAAAATGTATAAAAAAGCTGAAAGCTTATATTTCATAGTAGAAAGTCAAGAGATAAAATCTGCTTTGGAAGGCCGAGGCGGGTGGATCGCGAGGTCAAGAGATCGAGACCATCCTGGTCAACATGGTGAAACCCCATCTCTACTAAAAATACAAAAATTAGCTGGGCATGGTGGCACGTTCCTGTAATCCCAGCTACGCAGGAGGCTGAGGCAGGAGAATTGCTTGAACCCAGGAGGCGAAGGTTGCGGTGAGCCGAGATGGCGCCATTGCACTCCAGCCTGGGTAACGAGCAAAACTCTGCCTCAAAAAAAAAAAAAAAAAGATCTGAAATTAAAAACTCAAGAAATGGTTGTATAAAAATATTATTTAGAAAAATAGAATTAAATAACAGAATAAGCAATTAAGAGTTAAAGGTGGTTATTATATCCAGACAATGAGACATGAACTCAGAAAGCATGGTATAGGGACTGCGGTTTTTCCTTAAAAGTCTTATGATAACCAGGTGCAGTGGCTAACCCCTGCAATCCCAGCCTTTGAGAAGCTGAGGCAGGCAGATCACCTGAGGTCAGGAGTTCGAGACCAGCCTGGCAAATATGGTGAAACCCTGTCTCTACTAAAAATACAGAAATTAGCAGGGGCTGAGACAGGAGAATTGCTTGAACCTGGGAACAGAGGTTGCAGTGAGCTGAGATCGCACCTCTGCACTCTAGCCTGGTTGACAAAGCAAGACTCTGTCTCCAAAAAAAAAAAAAGCCTTATGATATTTTGCTTTTAAACAATTGTTCATATCATTAGATTATTTTAGGTTTAACTGAAAAATAATATGATTTCTTATCAACTGTTGACCTTTATTTTTTACTTGTATAAATTTAAGGGGCACAAGGGCAGTTTTGTTACCTGGATATATTGCATAATGGTAAAGTCGGGGCTTTTAATGTGTGAATTTGTATTTTTGAAATCAAACAAGAGTACTATGGTATATAAAACAATTTAAATTGTACTTAAAACATGTTTATGCATATATAGATATGCATTCAGTTAAAATCTTATTTGGGCCTCTGCATGGAACACAGTTTTATGAAAAAAAGTCTCATAAAAATTTCAAAAATCATAATGTTTACAACCATTATTGACTTTATCTTCTTGATAACCTGTGTTACTAATTTCACCCAAGTTGAGAAGCCACTCATCTGGTCTAAGCAGTTGTGATTCTTGACGTAACTTTCTACTTAAAAATGCATTCTGTTCTAGGACAAAAACATAACCCTTCATTTCAGAGCTCATCAGTAATAGAATGGTCTCACATCTCACTACATATTTACTTGAATAATGAGCCAACAACACAAAAATGGGCAGCAGTTTTATAATCAAGATGTTTTTCTAACAGGGTATGAAATTAGATAAAATGTCTTCTAACTCACTATTTCTCTCATAACATACTAGTTTCTCATTATTTTTTTATTTTTCCATGTAAGTCTATTAAAAAAAAACTGAGTATCAACACTGTGTAATATAACTTAAGAAAATATTTTAAATTAGGTTAAAGATGGCAAATTGAATGCAGCCTTCTCTCTCTCTCTCTCTCTCTCTCTCTCTCTCTCACACACACACACACACACACACACACACACACACACACATTTTCTCTCTCTCAAGACTCCCTTAAAAGTATAGAACTAAGTAAAGGAGTCAAGCTCCAAAATAGAAAGCAAACACACCAAGGTATGGAACATTGTTTATGGGGAAAATGCACAGAGACATGAATAGCAGCAGCTGCACATTCCCAACACCCCCATTACATAACTAAAAATGTAAACGTTGATCTATGTCAAATAAGTATGTGGTAAATATCAAATCATGTGGAAGAATTATAATGAGTTAACCATGTACCTTTATTACACACTTAAACAATAAAATTTTAAATTAAAAATTAATATTTAAAGCTAAGTTTTAGAGAAGCTGAGATTAGAAAATGAAATGACCCACATAAATTTTCTTTGAAAAGTTGCTACTATACTTCCAGTTCATAAAGTTTGGTTTTGCCCAAAAAGATTCCAAAGTCAAATAATGACAAATCAATTTGAACGTATCAAAGGTATTTCAGACATAATACATCTAAAATGGAATTCTGGGTTCCTCAACCTACTCTATATTCCCAGATCATACCCGTCTTCCACCAACTGACTTATTCAAAATTTAGGAAGGAGGCTGGTCTCTGCTTGGAGAAGAGCCACAAAGTATGCAGGCGGTATGCAGGCTGTCCTACTGCTTAAAGCAATTCACTTCTGGCCCTAAACTGTACTCACCACTTAGCTGGATTCACCATCCTTAGAAAACAGTTTAGCAACGTCTTTCATTACTGGAGCATGTTCCCTTGGAAATGTCACATACCTTTCCCACAAATACTCCCTCCACTCCAAATGTCACTCCTTTCTACCATATTTACCTCTCTTCCTGCTAGGTATTCTAGAAAACACAACTTCATCCTCCCTATTACACTGCCACTCATGCTTTAGTAACTCTTGCAAGGGTACATTCTGGGCAACTACTCAGCAATCAGAACCTAAATTTGGCTGTGGCGTTAAGAGCTTTAAAAATAGCAAAAGAAGCCACAGTCCCTATTCTTCAGAAATTTATAGTTTCCCTTTCCATGAAAAAGTTCTACCTGAGCCCTTTAGAGGGAGACAAATTTTTACAAAATACTTATTTTCCACTAGGGAATTTATTTTAAAGTCTCATAACCACAATGGATTTTTTAAATTACATCTAGCCTAAATTTTTACAGGTAGAGCTTAAGTTCTTTCTATCTCCTCTGTAATACCCATTTATATACATAAGACCTTATTCAGTAGCCTTTCTCCTTTCTCTTTTCCTGACCGATAAACAAAATTACCATAACTTCTGTTCAAATAGTAACTCTACATTTAATTAATTCAAATTAAATTGTCCTGACTTTTAAAATGTAAATCCAAGAACTGTGTGAAGATAAAGCTCCTGACTATGGTCAGAATCAGTGTGCAGACAAGACTAAAAATCAACTATTATATATTACGAATCTGGAGTTGAGTTGAAGAATCTACTCTTTTTGAGAATTCGATCAAATATATAAAAAAAAGTATTCAGTGACTAACCAGGCAACACTCCAGTAAGGATGAATAAAAAGAAATATAAGACTCAAAGATATATATAATCCTGGAAAAAGGAATAATCCTGGAAAAAGAGAATAATATGAAAGATTTTACCTATTACATAGAAATAATTAACATGAGCTAAATCATTAGTCAAAATAAGAAGATACTATTTATTGCTTATTGATCAAAATTTGAAAGACTGATAAAAGTATAAGCATAAGGAAGTCAAAGCTCTAAAGAAGCATATTACTAGGATATTCCTCATATGAATGTAAACTGGGAAAACATTTCTGGAGGGCAATTTGGCACTAAAATCCTTTTGAAAGTACATACTTTGACCAAAATTGTATATCTAAGGGCTTGTCTCAGAGAAATAATCAGACAAGTATTTAAAGAATTTACAGGAAGCAAGCAATATGGTTTATAACCATGGAGAATTATAAATAATCTAAATGTCCTATTACATGAGTTTAAAGAAAAAAAACCTATGATACATATATGAACATTAAAATGATGATATAGGTGATTATAGATACATATATCAACATGGAAATGTCTTTAAGATAAATTTTACAAAATAGTTTTTAAAAGGTATGCAGTGTTTCTTCAAGTAACATGTATCACTGTTTTTAAAGGTACACAATGTCCTCAACACTGTGACACAATAGGTCTAGAGCAAGGTTGGAAATGTAAACCTTCAACATGCCCACCCTTCCGGCAAGTGCACACGCGTGCACATGCACACACACACACACACAGGCTCACTTAATGCAAGTGCTCACTTAATGCAAGTGCTCTGTAGAGCATCCTTTGAGAAACAGTACACTAACATTAACATATCTCAAGTCTGGGAAGAAGTATATGTGCAAAATAGGAAGATGATGAAATAAGTATCTGCAGTTTCGAGTGTATGTTGAAGCAGGAAGAATAAGATATAAAAGAATCATGAAATAAAATATAGTACATCACCTCAATGGACAATTATGCAGTTATTAAAATAATAACCACAATGACAGAAAGAAAGGATATAATTAAGTTATGTTAATTAACAACAAAAAAACTCAGATCAAAAATGGGTAAAGGACTTGAATAATAATTTATCCCAAGGAAATCTATTAATGGCCAAGAAGCACATAAAAAGAGCTCACAGCCGGGCACGGTGGCTCAAGCCTGTAATCCCAGCACTTTGGGAGGCTGAGGCAGGCGGATCACGAGGTCAAGAGATCGAGACCATCCTGGTCAACATGGTGAAACCCCGTCTCTACTAAAAATACAAAACATTAGCTCAGCATGGTGGTGCGTGCCTGTAATCCCAGCTACTCAGGAGGCTGAGGTAGGAGAATTGCTTGAACCCAGGAGGCGGAGGTTGTGGTGAGCTGAGATCGTGCCATTGCACTCCAGCCTGGGTAACAAGAGCGAAACTCCATCTCAAAAAAAAAAAAAAAAAGAGCTCACCATCATTAGTCGTTAGGGAAATGCAAATCAAAACCACAATGAGATATCACATCACATTTACTAAGATGGTTATAATTTTTTAAAAATAAAGAAAGGAAGCGTTGAATAGGATATGCAGAAATCAAAACCCTCATATATCACTGGAGGAAAACAGTTTGATAGTTCCTCAAAAAGTTAAATATAGAGTTACCATACAACCCAGCAATTCTACTCCTAGGTGTATATCCAGGAGAATACCTAAAAACAGATGTTCAAAGACTTGTACATAAATGTTCACAGCAACAGCATTCATAATCATCAAAGGTAGAAATAATCCAATGAATGGATAAACATAATGTGCATACTCATGCACTGAAGTATTATTCAGCCATTAAAAGAAATTAAGTGATACTTGCACACCAATGTTCATAGTAGCATTATTTACAACAGACAAAAGCTAGAAGCAACCAAGTGTCCATTATCAAATGAAAGGATAAACAAAACGTGGTATATATATATATATATATATATATATATATACATATACAATAATATTATTCAGCAAAAAAAAGAATTAAATTCTGATATATACTATAACATGGACAAACCTTGAGAACATTATGCTAAGTGAAATAAGCCTGACACAAAGGGATAAGTATTGTGTACTTCCACTTATATGAGAGACTGACAGAGTCAGAAAGTGAAATAGAAGTTACCAGAAACTAGGGGCAGGAAGGAAAGTAGGGTTACCATTTATTGGCTACAGAGTTTCTGTTAGGCATGATTAAAAAGTTCTGGAAATGGTTAGTGGCGATGGTTACAAAACATTGTAAAAGTACTTAATGCTCCTGAATAGTTTGAATACAAGTTGTTAAAATGGTAAATTTTATGTTACATATATTTTACCACAATTTTTAAAAGAACAAAGAAACATCAGATTTAAGCTACACACTAGACCTAAGAGGCCTGACATTTACAGAACATTTCACCAACTGCTACAGAATACACATTCTTTTCATCAGCACATAGGACATCCTACAGAAAAGACCATATATCAGGCCCGAAAACAAGTTCTGAACAAATCCAAAAGAGAAGAAATCATATCAAATACCCTTTTAAAGCACAATGGAATAAAACTAGAAATCAATAAGAGGAACCTTGGAAACATCACAAGCACATGAAAATTAAATTACATGCTCCTGAATGACCAATGGATCAATGAAGAAATTAAGAAAAAAATTTTAAAATGTCTTGAAATAAATGACAATGAAAATACAACATGCCAAAATCTACGCAATAGAGAAAAGCAGTACTAAGGGAGTTTATAGCCATAAACACCTATATCGAAAAAATAGAAGGACTTCAAACAAACATAACAATGCACCCCAAGAAACTAAAATGCAGGAACAAACCAAACCCCAAATTAGAAGGGAAAAAAAAAAAAAAAAAAAAAAAAACAATAAAAAATCAGACCAGAAATAAAAGAAATTGAAACCAAAAAAATACAAAGGATCAACCAAATGAAAAGTTAGTTTTTGAAAAGATAAACAAAATCAACAAAACTTTAGCTAGACTAAGGAAAAAAAAGACAAAATCCCCTTTCAGACAAGCAAATGCTGAAGGAATTCATAAACACCAGACCTGCCTTATGAGAGGTCCTGAAGGAAGCAATAAATATGGCAAGAAAAGACCATTATTACCCACTACACAAACACACTTAAGTATACAGAGCAGTAACATTATAAAGCAACCATGTAAACAAGTTTAAAAACTAACGAGTTAACACCATGATGGCAGGATCAAATCTGCACGTGTCAATACTTACCTTGAAATTAAATTGGCTAAATGCCCCAATTAAAAGACAAAGAATAGCAAGTTGAATAAAGAACCAAGACCCACTGATATGCTGTCTTCAAGAGGCCCATCTCACATTCAACAGCACAAGTAGGCTCAAAATAAAGAGATGGAAAAAAATCTACCAAGCAAATGGAAAACAAAAAAAGTAGGGGTTGCAATCCAAGTTTCTGACAAAACAATCATAAGCCAACAAACATCAAAAAAGACAAACAAAGGCATTAAATAATGGTAAAGGGTTCAAATCAACAAAATCTAACAATACTGAATTATCTGCACCCAACACAGGAGTACTCAGATTAATAAGGCAGGTTTCTAGAGATCATCAAAGAAACTTAGACTTCCACACAATGAGAGTGGTAGACTTTAGTACCCCACTGACAATATTAGACAGATTATTGAAACAGAAAACTAACAAAGATATTCAGGACCTGAACTCAGTACTGGATCAAATAGACCTGATAGATATCTACAGAACTCTCCATCCAAAAGCAACAGAATATACATTCTTCTCATTGCCACATGGAACATACTATAAAATCAATCACATGATCAGAAGTTAAATGCTCCTTAGCAAATGCAAAAGCATTGAAGTCATAACAATCTCTTGGAACACAATGCAATCAAATTAGAAATCAAAACAGACATTCATTCAAACCCACACAACTACATGAAAATTGAATAACCTGCTCCTGAATGACTTTTGGGGTAAACAATGAAAATAAGGCAGAAAGCAAGAATTTCCTTGGAATTAATGAGAACAAAGATACAACATACCAAAATCTCTAGGACACAGCTAAGGCAGTGTTAAAGGGGAAATTTATAGCACTAAACGCCCACATCAAAAAGTTAGAAAGATCTTGTCATGCACAGTTGCTCATGCCTGTAATCCCAACACTTTGGGAGGCTGAGGCAGGTGAACCATGAAGTCAAGAGTTCAAGATCAGCCTGGCCAAGATGGTGAAACCCTGTCTCCACTAAAAATACAAAAATTAGCAAGGCACAGTGCCAGGCACCTATAATCCCAGCAACTTGGGAAGCTGAGGCAGGAGAATCACTTGAACCCAGGACATGGAGGTTACAGTGACTCGAGACAGTGCCACTGCACTTTACCATGGGCAACAAAGTGAGACTCTGTCTCAAAAAAAAAAAAAATTAGAAAGATCACAAGTTAATAACCTAACATCACAACTAAGAGAACTAGAGAACCAACAGCAGTCAAATCCCAAAGCTAGCAAAAGACAAGAAATATCCAAAATCGAAGCTAAACTGAAGGAGACTGAGACAAGGTCAGTGCCCCTTGAGGACAGAGATCCCAAAGGAAGGAGTAGGCACCCATCTTTGCTGTTCTCAGTGTCTTTAGGTAACATTTCCAGATACGAGAGGGACCCAGGGGAATAGGGCCTGAAGTGAAACCCCAGCAAACCACAGCAGACATACAGAAGAGGGGACTGACTGTTAAAAGAAAAACAAGCAGAAAGCAGCAACAGCAGCAACAAAAAAAAGTCTTCACAAAAAACACATTCAAAGGTCACCAGCCTCAAAGATAGAAACTAGACAAACTCATAAAGATGATAAAGAATCAACAAAAAAACACTGAAAACTCAAAAAGCTGGAGTGCCTCTTCTTTTCCAAATGATCACAACACCTCTCCAGCAAGGGCACAGAACTGGGCAGAGGCTGAGATGGATGAATTGACAGAAATAGGCTTTAGAAGGTGGGTAATAACAAACTTCACTGAGCTAAAGGAGCATGTTCTAACCTAATGCAAAGAAGCTAAGAACCTTGATAAAAAGTTACAGGAGCTGTTAACTAGAATAAACAGTTTAGAAAGGAACAAAATGACCTGATGGAGCTGAAAAATATACCACAAGAACATTCTGATGCAAACCCAAGTATCAATAGCTGAATTGATCACAAAAAGGAAGAAAGAATATCAGAGCTTGAATACTATCTTGCTGAAATAGGACAGGAAGACAAGATTAGGAAAAAAAAAAAAAAAGCATGAAAAGGAACCAACAAAATCTCTGAGAATTATGGGACTACATTAAAAAGATTGAACCCACAACTGACTGGGGTACCTGAAAGACAGGAAGAATGGAACCAAGTTGGAAAATGCACTTCAGGATATCATCCAGGAGAACTTCCCCAACCTAGCAAAACAGGTCAACATTCAAATTCAGGAAATACAGAGAATTCCAGTAATATACTTCACAAGAAGATCAACCCCAAGAAATATAACCATCAGATTCTCCAAGGCCAAAATGAAGGAAAAAATATTAAGGGCAGACAGAGAGAAAGGCAGGTCACCTACAAAAGGAAGCCCATCAGACTAACAGCAGACCTCTTGGCAGAAATCCTACAAGCCAGAAGAGAGTGGGGGCCCATATTCAATATTCTTAACAAAAAAAATTTCTAACCCAGAATTTCATATCCAACCAAGCTAAGCTTCTAAGCAAAGGAGAAATAAAATCTTTTTTGGACAAGCAAATGCTGAGGGAATTCATCACTGCCAGGCCTACCTTGCAAGAGCTCCTGAAGGAAGCACTAAATATGGAAAGAAAAAACCAGTACCAGCCACTGCAAAAACATACCGAATTACAAAGACACTATGAAGAAACTGCATCAACTAATGGGCAAAATAACCAGCTAGCATCATCATGACAGGATCAAATTAGCACATGATGATTTTAACCATAAGTATAAATAAGCTAAATGCCCCAACTAAAACACACAGACTGGCAAATTGAATACAGTCAAGATGCATTGGTGTGCTGTCTTCAAAAGTCCCATCTCATGTGCAAAGAAACTCATAGGCTCAAAATAAAGGGATGGAAGAATACTTACCAAGCAAATGAAAAGCGAAACAAAAGCAGTGGTTACAATCCTACTTTCTGACAAAACAGACTTTAAACCAACAACAATCAAAAAAGACAAGGGCAGTACCTAATGGTAAAGGGATTAATTCAATAAGAAGAGCTAACAATCCTAAACATATATGCACCCAATACGGAAACATTCAGATTCATAAAACAAGTTCTTAGAGACCTACAAAGAGACTAAGACTACCACATAATAATAGTGGGAGACTTTAACACCCCACTGTCAATATTACACAGGTCATCAAGATAGACTATTAACAAGGATATTCAAAACTTGAACTTAGCTCAGGATCAAGGGTCCTGATAGATATCTACAGAACTCTCCATCCAAAGAAAACAGAATATACATTATTCCCAGTACCATATGGCATATACTCTAATCACATAATTGGAAATACTCCTCAGCAAATACAAAAGAAATGAAATCATAACCATCTCTCAGACAGTGCAATCAAATTAGAACTCAAGATTAAGAAACTGACCCAAAAACCACACAACTACATAAACTGAACAACCTGCTCATGAGTGACTCCTAGGTAAATAATGAAATTAAGACAGAAATCAAGAAGTTCTTTGAAACCAATGAGAAAAAAGAGACAACGTACCAGAATCTCTGAGATGCAGCTAAAGTAGTGTTAGAGGGAAATTTATAGCAATAAATGCCCACATCAGAAAGCAAGAAAGATTCAAACTGATACTGTAACATCACAACTAAAATAACTAGAGAAGCAGGAGCAAAGAAATCCAGAAGCTATCAGAAGACAATAAAAAACTAAAATCAGAGCAGAGCTGATGGAGCTAGAGACACAAAAAACCCTTGAAAATAATCCATGAATTCAGGAGCTGCTTTTTTTGAAAACATTAATAAAATAGGTAGACCACTAGTTAGACTAATGAAGAAGAAAAGAGAGAAGAATCAAATAGATACAATAAAAACAATAATAAAGGAGCTATCACCACTGATCCCATAGAAATACAAACAAGCATCAGAGAATACTGTAAACACCTCTAAGAAAATAAACCAGAAAATCTAGAAGAAATGGATAAATTCCTGGACACATACACCCTCTCAAGACTAAACCAGGAAGAATTTGAATCCCTGAATAGACCAATAACAAGTTCTGAAATTGAGGCAGTAATAAATAGCTACCAACCAAAAAAAAAAAAAAAGCCCAGGACCAGATGGATTTACAGCTGAATTCAGAGGTACAAAGATGAATGGGCACCATTCCTTCTGAAATTATTCCAAACAATTGAAAAGGAGGGACTTTTTCCTACTCATTTTATGAGACCACCATCATCCTGATACCAAAACCTGGCAGAGATACAACAACAACAAAAAAAAAAACTTAAGGCCAATATCCCTGATGAATGCAAAAGTTCTCAATAAAATACTGGCAAACCAAATCCAGCAGCACATCAAAAAGCTTATCCAAGATGATCAAGTCAGCTTCATCCCTGGGATGCAAGACTGGTTCAACATACACAAATTAATAAATGTAATTCATGACATAAACTGAACTAAAGACAAAAACCACATGATTATCTCAACAGATGCAGAAAAGGCCTTCGATAAAATTTAACATCTCTTCATGTTAACAACTCTCAATAAACAAGGTATTGATGGAACATATCTCAAAATAATAAGAGCCAATTATGACAAATCCACAGCCAGTATCATACTGAGTGGGCAAATGCTGGAAGCATTCTCCTTGAAACCTGGCCCAAGACAAGGATACCCTCTCTCTCTCACCACTCCTAATCAATATAGTATTGGAAGTTCTGGCCAGGGCAATCAAGCAAGAGAAAGAAATAAAGGCATTCAAATAGGAAGAGAGGAAGTCAAACTGTCTCTGTTTGCAGACATGATCCTATATCTAGAAAATCCCATTGTCTTAGCCCAAAAGCTCCTTAAGCTGACAAGCAACGTCAGCAAAATCTCAGGATATGAAATCAATGTGCAAAAATCACGAGCATTCCTATACACCAACAACAGACAAGCAGAGAGCCAAATCATAAATGAACTCCCATTCACAATTGCTACAAATAAAATACTTAGGAATACAGCTAACAAAGGATGTGAAAGACCTCTTCAAGGAGAACTATAAACCGCTGCTCAAGGAAATAAGAGAAGACAGGAACAAATGGAAAAATATTCCATGCTCATGGATAGGAAGAATCAATATCATGAAAGTGGCCATACTGCTCAAAGTACTTTCAATGCTATTCCCATTAAACTGCCACTGACATTTTCACAGAATTAGAAAAAACTACTTTAAAATTTATATGGAACCAAAAAGACTCCATATAACCAGGACAATACTAAGCAAAAAGAACAAAGCTGGAGGCATCACACTACCTGACTTCAAACTATACTACAAGGCAATAGTAACCAAAGCAGCATGGAACTGGTATGAAAACAGACACATAGACCAATGGAACAGAATAGAGATATCAGAAATAAGGCCATACATCTACAATCACCTGATCATTGACAAACCTGACCAAAAAAAAAAAAAAAAAAAAAGCAATGGCGAAAGGATTCCCTATTTCATAAATGGTGCTGGGAAAACTGGCTAGCCACATGCAGAAAATTGAAACAAGACCCCTTCTTTATCATTATACAAAAATTAACTAAATATGGATTAAAGACTTAAATGTAAAACCAAAAACTATAAAAACCCTAGGAAAAAATCTAGGCAATATCATTCAGGATATAAACACAGGCAAAGATTTCAAGACAAAACATCAAAAGCAATTGCAACAAAAGCAAAAATTGACAAATAGAAACAGCCTCTGCACAGCAAAAGAAACAATCACCAGAATGAACAGACAACCTACAAAATGGGAGAAAACGCTTGTAATCTATCCCTCTGACAAAGGTCTAACATCCAGAATCTACAAGGAACTTAAACAAATTTACGAGAAAACAACAACCCCATCAAAAAGTGGGCAAAGGACATGAACAGACACTTCTCCAAACAAGACATTTATGTGGCCAACAAACATATGAAAAAAAGCTCAACATTACTGAGCATTAGAGAAACGCAAATCAAAATCACGATGAGATACCATCTCACATGAGTCAGAATGGCGATTATTAAAAAGTCAAGAGACAACAGATGCTGGCAAGGCTGTGGAGGAATAGGAATGCTTTTACACTGTTGGTGGGAATATAAATTAGTTCAACCATTGTGAAAGAAGTGTGGCGATTCCTCAGGGATCTAGAACCAGAAATACCATTTGACCCAGCAATCCCATTACTGAGTATATACCCAAAGGATTATAAATAATTCTACTATGAAGAAACATGCACACATGTTTATTGCAGCACTATTCACAATAGCAAAGACATGGCATCAACCCAAATACCCATTAATGATAGACTAGATAAAGAAAATATGGTACATATACACCATGGAATACTATGCAGCCATAAAAAGGAACAAGATCATGTCCCTTGCAGGGACATGGATGGAGCTAGAAGCCATTATCATCAGGAAATTAATACAGGAATAGAAAACCAAACACTGCATATTCTTACTTACAAGTGGTAGCTGAATAATAAGAACACATGGACACAGGGAGGGGAACAATACACACTAGAGCCTGTTGGGGGAGGGAGGGAGGGAGAGCATCACGATAAATAGCTAATGCATGTGGGGCTTAATACCTAGGTGATGGGTTGATAGGTACAGCAAACCACCATGGCACACATTTACCTATGTCAGAAAGCTGCACATTCTGCACATGTATCCCAGAACTTAAAATAAAATTTTAAAAAAGAAAGAATGAGACTAGACCCCTATCTCTCACCATACACAATAATCAAATCAAAATGGATAAAAGACTTAAGTCTAAGACCTGAAACCATGAAACTACTATTAACAGAAGAAAACATTGGGGAAATGCTCCAGGACATTGGTCTGGGCAAGATTTTCTGTTTAAGACCACAAAAGCCGCTGGGGCGGTGGCTCACGCCTGTAATCCCAGCCCTTTGGGAGGCCGAGGCAGGCAGATCATGAGGCCAAGAGATGGAGACAATCCTGGCCAACATGGTGAAACCCTGTCTCTACTGAAAATACAAAAAAAAATTAGCTGGGCATGGTGGTACGCGCCTGTAGTCCCAGCTACTCGGGAGGCTGAGGCAGGAGAATTGCTTGAACCTGGGAGACAGAGGTTGCAGTGAGCAGGGGTCGCGCCACTGCACTCCGGCCTGGCGCCTGGTGACGTAGTGAGACTCTGTCTTAAAAAAAGAAAAAAAAAAAAAAAAGGCCGGGCGCGGTGGCTCAAGCCTGTAATCCCAGCACTTTGGGAGGCTGAGGCGGGTGGATCACGAGGTCAAGAGATCAAGACCGTCCTGGTCAACATAGTGAAACCCCATCTCTACTAAAAATACAAAACATTAGCTGGGCATGGTGGCGCATGCCTGTAATCCCAGCTACTCAGGAGGCTGAGGCAGAATTGCCTGAACCCAGGAGGCGGAGGTTGCGGTGAGCCGAGATCGCGCCATTGCACTCCAGCCTGGGTAACAAGAGTGAAACTCCGTCTCAAAAAAAAAAAAAAAAAAAACCCACAAAAGCACAGGCAACCAAAGCAAAAATAGACACAGGGGATTTTATCAAGATAAAAGTCTTCTGTACAGCAGAGGAAACAATCAACAAAATGCAGAAACAACCCACAGAATGGGAGAAAAGATCTGCAAACTATCCATCCGACAAAGGATTAATAACCCAAATATATAAGGAGCTCCAACAACTCAATGGAAAAATAATAATAATACTCTGATCAAAAAATGGGCAAAAGAGCTGAACAGATATTTCTCAAAAGAAGACATATATGACTGGACATGGTCAAGCCTGTAATCTCAGCACTTTGGGAAGCTGACGTGAAAGGATCAACTGAGGGCAGAAGTTTGAGACCAGCCTAGACGATATAGCGAGAACCCATCTCTACAAAAGAAAAAATTAAAAATAAGCCACGTGTGTAGTAGTCCTAGCTACTTGGGAGGCTGAGGCAAGAGGATCACTTGATCCAAGAGTTCAAGGCTGCAGTGGCCTATGATAGCTCCACTACACTACACGCCACCTCGTGTGACAGGGTAAGACCTTGTCTTAAAAAAAAAAAAATGATAATGACATACAAATGGCAACAGGTATATGAAAAGAAATGCTGAAAATCACTAACCATCAGAGAAATGCATATCAAAACTACAATGAGGTCTCATCTCACCCTAGTTTAAATGGCTCTTATCAAAAACACAAGCAATTACTGATGCTGGCAAGGATGTAAAAAAGGAGAAACCACTGTACGTTGTTGGCAAGAATGTAAATTAGTACAGCCGCTATGGAAAACAGCATGGAGCTTCCTCAAAAGACTAAAACCAGAACTACCATGTGATCCACCAATTCTACTACTAAGTATATATTCAAAAGAAAGAAAATCGGTGCAGCCGGGCTCGGTGGCTCACACCTGCAATCCCAGCACTTTGGGAAGCCGAGGTGGGCGGATCACAAGGTCAAGAGGTTGAGATCATCCTGACTAACATGGTGAAAACCCGTCTCTACTAAAAAAAATGCAAAAATTAGCTGGGCGTGGTGGCGCGCGCCTGTAGTCCCAGCTACTCAGGAGGCTGAGGCAGAAGAACTGCTTGAACCCAGGAGGCGGAAACTGTCAGTCGAGATTGTGCCACTGCACTCCAGGCTAGCGCCTGGCGACAACGCAAGACTGACTCAAAAAAAAAAAAAAGAAAAAGAAAATCGGTGGCTCACGCCTGTAATCCCGGCACTTTCGAAGACTGAGGCAGGTGGATCTGTTGAGGTCAGAAGTTCAAGACCAGCCTGGCCAACATGGTGAAACCCCATCTCTACTAAAAATACAAAAATCACACCTATGATCCCAGCTACTCAGGAGGCTGAGTCAGGAGAATCGCCTGAACCCAAGAGGCAGAGATTGCAGTGAGCCCAGATCATGCCATTGCATTCCAGCCTGGGTGACAAGAGCAAGACTCCATCTCAAAAAAAAAAAAGAAAGAAAGAAGGAAAATCAATGTCAAGAAGACATATATACTCCCATATTTATTAAAACACTATCCATGATAGCCAAAATATGGAATGACTCTAAATGCTCTTCAATGGAAGAATGGATTTTTAAAATGTGACATAAATACACAATCGAACATTATTCAACCACAAAAAAGAATGAAATCATGTCATTTGCAGCAACATGGATGGAACTGAAGTTCATTATGTTAGGTGAAATAAGCCAAGCATAGAAAGACAAATATTGCGTGTTCTCATTCATATGAGGGAGGTAAAACAGTAGATCTTATGAAGACAGAGAGTCGACTGGTGGTTACCAGAGGCTAGGTAGGGTGGGGGGAATGGGGAAATGAAGAGAAGTTGATTAATGAGTATATATTTATACCTATTCAATATTTTAATACAAGAAATAAGACCTAGTTTTAGATAGATCAGCATAATTTACAGTAGTCTATTGTACATTTCAAAAAAGCTAGAAGAGAATAATTCAAATGTTTCTAGCATAAAAAAGACAAATATTTAAGTTGATGGATATCCCAACTACACTGATTTAATATTTACAAATCATATGAATGTTATTAAATTATCATATGTACCTCAAAACAATGTACATATATTATGCATCAATAAAAATAAATTATTTTTAAAAAGGCAACCATCTTTTCAAAACACTAACAAATAAGGAAATGAAGTAGCAATATATGCTATAACATGGATAAACCTTGCAAACATGCTAAGAGAAAAAATGGACACGAAAAGCCACAGATTGTATTATTCCATTTACATAAAATGGAATAGGCAAACTATAGAGACATAAAGCAGATTAGTGATTGCAGGGGCTAAGGAAAGTGGGGAGTGAAGAGTGGTTGCTTAATGAGTACAGGTTTTCCTCTTGGATTAATGGAAACGTTCTGGAATATACAGTAGTGACAGTAACACAGTATTATGAATGTAATAGAAACCATTGAATCATACACTTGAATGCTTAAAATGGTGAATTTTGCCTCAATATAACAAAAGCAAGAAAGTTATCATGTGCCGGGCACGGTGGCTCAAGCCTGTAATCCCGGCACTTTGGGAGGCCGAGGCGGGTGGATCACGAGGTCAAGAGATCGAGACCATCCTGGTCAACATGGTGAAACCCTATCTCTACTAAAAATACAAAAAGATTAGCTGAGCATGGTGGCGCGTGCCTGTAATCCCAGCTACTCGGGAGGCTGAGGCAGGAGAATTGCCTGAACCCAGGAGGTGGAGGTTGCGGTGAGCCGAGATCGCGCCATTGCACTCCAGCCTGGGTAACAAGAGTGAAACTCCGTCTCAAAAAAAAAAAAAAAGAAAGAAAGAAAGTTACCATGTACACAGTTACAACTGTATAAAAATATAAGTGTAGGAGAAAAGAGTAAAAGAATAGTTTTTAAAAGACCTAGGTGGGTTGAGTTGGTTTTTTTCTATTTTCCAAACTTGTTATTAACATTATCATATTGTTTTCACAGCAAAAAGAGATAATCATCATATATTGAGTACCTACTATATTTTAAGCCCTGTGCTAGGCATTTTAATAAATCAAGAGTGTTTTCCAGCCTGCTGGGTGAACAGAAAACATCTGACACAAATATGAAAGGGAGCAAAGGAATCTAGTTCTAGAGGAAAAAACTGAATGCCTTAGTTATTTATTACCGTATAACAAACTATCCCTAAACATGGCAGCTTTAAACAATAATTTTTTTCTTTTTTGAGACAGAGTCTCACTCTGTCACCCAGGCTGGAGTGCAGTGGCACTGTGTCGGCTCACTGCAACCTCCGTCTCCTGGGTTCAGGCAATTCTCCTACCTCAGCCTCCTGAGTAGCTGGGATTACAGGCACACACCACCACGCCTGGCTAATTTTTTAAAATATTTTTAGTAGAAACGGGGTTTCACCACGTTGGCCAGGACAGTCTCGAACTCCTGACCTCAGGAGATCTATCCACCTCGGCCGCTCAAAGTGCTGGGATTACAGGCATGAGCCACTGCACCCAGCCCCTAAATAATATCTAGCAAATATCTCTGTGTATTTAAAGGCACGTGCATAGATGAGCTCTCTAAGGTCAACATAACGGTTAATTTTAGGTACCAACTTTACTGGGCTAACGGACACTGCGATGGTTAATACTGAGTGTTAACTCGATTGGATTAAAGGATACAAAGTATTGTTCCTGGGTGGGTCAGTGGGAGTGTTGTCAAAGGAGATAAACATTTGAGTCAGTGGACTGGGAGAGGCAGACCCACCCTCAATCTGGGTGGGCATCATCTAATCAGCTGCCAATACGGCTAGAATAAAGTAGGCAGAAGTGGGAAAGAACAGGCTTTCTGAGTCTTCTGGCCTTCATCTTTCTCCTGTGCTGGATGCTTCTTGCCCTCAAACATCAGATTCAAAGTTCTTCAGCCTCTGGACTCTTGGACTTACACAAGTGGTTTGCCAGGGGCTCTCGGACCTTTGGCCACAGACTGAAGGCTGTTGCACTGTCAGCTTCCCTACTTTTGAGGTTTGGGGACTCAGAGTGATCCACCACTGGCTTCCCGGCTCCTCAACTTGCAGACAGCCTATAGTGGAACTTCATCTTCTGATCACGTGAGTCAATTCTCCTTAATAAACTCCCTTTCATATATACATCTATCCCATTAGTTCTGTCCCTCTAGAGAACCCTGACTAATACAGATATCCAGATATCTGGTAAAATGTTATCTGTGGGTATGTTTGCGAGGGTATCTCCAGAAGAGATAAACATTTGCATCAGTAGACTGAATAAAGAAGACCACTCTTACCAATGCAGGCAGGCAGTATCCTATCATTCACTGAGGGCCTAAATAGAACAAAAAGGCAGAAGAAGGGCAAATTTTCTCTCTTCTTGAATTGAGACATCCATCTGCCCCTAAACATTAGCATTCTTGGTTCTCAAGCTTTCAGACCTGAACTGAACTACACCACCAGTTTTCCTGGTCCTCCAGCTTGCAGATGGCAGATCATGAGACGTCTCGGCCTCCCTAACCACATAAGGCAATTCCTATAATAAATCTCCTCATGTGTATAGGTATATATATACATACACACATATATATACGTATATATCTTAGCAGCTCTGTTTCTCTAGAGAACCCTGACTAATAGAGTCAAGAAAAAATACTTGGTTTTCACATATAATTTAATAACCCCCCAAAAAATAAGAATTAGTAAAAGGGATGACAGTATTTTGTAAAGAAATAAAACAGTGCTATAATTAAAATTCCGTAACATTATAAGAAGGTGGTCTGCAGATCTATTTGTGTCCCATTTATAATCCTAATATATTGATCATAGCTGTATTTTAATGTAATCTTTAAAATTGTTCATTTCAATTATCTTTATAAAAACCCCATTACATCAATCCCATATATAGAGCTTGTCCATAGTTTTATAAGGAATTGATTCAATTCTATAAATAACTGGGAATAAGATTTCATTCTTAATAAGCTTATTCTGCCCTTCTATATCTGACATGGCTTTAAAAAAAATACATTAAGATGTCTTTGGTAGGTCTAGATCTCTGCTATTACAAAGTCAAAGAAAACTACTTTTTTGAGAATTCGAGGTTGAATATTACACTGGCACCACACCATTTAAGAAAAGAAGACCCCATCCTTCTTGATTCTACTTCTTACTTCTTAATTGGTCATGGCGTTAAGAGATTGATTAGGTAGGAAAATCCCATAAGTAAGCTGCCCTCGTGCTAACTAGGCTATATCTTCAATCTTCTTCAAACATTTGTGTGTAAGAACCACAGTGACTAAAAAGCAACCCATAATTAATTGCTTAAGCTTTAAAAGTACGGTCATTTGCAATGTAGCAACTCCTTGATAATTATTTCCATCACTTTTCACGATAGCTTTAATTTACTGACTAAATATTAATGAAAGTTTTATTGCCAATAACTTCATAATTTTCTTTGTCCAACTTGTACTAAGTCCTCTCACATACGGTATCCAAAACATATACCTAGAGTTATTCTCCAATTCATGTAAAATTACAAAGAAGAATCCTAAATAGTGGCAAAGCCTCTAAAACTCTGCAGTTGTTGTCAAACCTATTCCTTTCAGGTGAAATGCAAAAGCGCACAAGGCAGCTAAGTTAAAATTACCACACTTTGATCATCTCTTGTTGGTTACTGTGTGTTTTGTGTGAAATTTTCCTAATACAATTGTGCAAAAGAAAGAGCAGGGATTTGGGGTCTGATTGACCTAGCCTGAATTGTGTGGTAGGCAAAATTCTAAGATGGCCCCAAGATTCCAAACGCTGCTGTTACACACCCTAAATAATCCCCTTCACTTGGACAGGACTTGTGAATATAATAGAATAATTACTTTCATAAGTGCATTCTATTATGTAAAACTCTATTCGAGCAGACATCAGAGGAATTATCATGCTGACCTTGAAGAATCAAAGTACCATGTTGTGGAAACAGCCACATGGCAAGGAACAGTGGGCAGCCTGTAGGAACTGAAAATGCCCCCCTACTGACAACCAGCAAGTCTAACAACCACAGGAGCTGAATTCTGCCAACAACTAGTTATCTTAGAAGAGGACCCCAAACCTCAGACGAGACTGCAACTCCAGTCACCACCTTGAGACCTGATGAAACCCTGAGCAAAGGACCCAGTCAACACATAACCACACTCCTGACCTACAGAAACTGTGAGGTAATAAATTTGTATTCTTTTAAGCCACTAAGTTCATGGCTCTTTCTCATGCAGCAATAGAAAACAAATACAAGTAATACAAGTCACATGCCCAATCTTTGGCCAGAGGAGGGTGGGATACCTTGATTGATAGACAAAGTAATGCTTCATCCAATGACAGAGGAGTGTGCTCCTTAAGTACAACTAAGGTGTCAATATCAGTTGGGAGGATAGATGCTGGAATAAAGAACAAAAATTACTCATCACAACACATTATCTGACATCTCATATGCCTTCAACATTCAACTCATGACTCTTCCCTGCTGTATGCTTTGCCTACTGCCATCTACACATCTGAATTTATGTGCCATTGTGCCAGAGAATAACAAATAATACATGAGGGCAACAAAATGAGTGAGAACACTAAGCTAATATTACAAGTTAGAGCCCTGTCTGCCAATACACTCACGTGTCGCTTAATGACAAGGATATATTCTGAAAAATCCATCCTTAGATGTTTTCATCAATGTGCAAACATTGTGGAGTGTACTTACACAAATCTAGATGGTAAGGACTACCACACACTTAGTCTATATAATGTAGTCCCAGTACCCCAACTGGTACTGCTCCACGGCCTGTTAGGAACCATGCCACACAGCAGGAGGTGAGCGGGCGAGAGAGTAAACCTTCCTCTCAATTCACAGCCATTCCCCATTGCTCATGTTAGCACCTGAGCTCCACCTCCTGTCAGATTAGCATTAGATTCTCATAGGAGCATGAACCCTACTGTAAAGTGCACAACTTACTGTGATCTAGGTTGCGTGTTCCTTATGAAAATCTATTGCCTGATGATCTGTCACTGCCTCCCATCACCCCCAGATGGGACCGTCTAGTTGCAAGAAAACAAGCTCAAGCTCAGGGCTGCCACTGATTCCACATTATGGTGAGCTGTGTATTTCATTGTATATTACGATGTAATAATAATAGAAATAAAGTATACAATAAATGTAATGCACTTGAATCATCTCAAAACCATCCCTCCTCCCCCAGCCTGTGGAAAATTGTCTTCCACAAAACTGGTCTCTGGTGCCAAAAAAGGTTGGGGACCACTGGTGTAGACTATTGCTCCTAGACTACAAATCTATACAGCATATT